>NC_134773.1:7500-1207500 GCF_050436995.1 Anticarsia gemmatalis
ATTAAGTACATTATATACATATAATTTAGATTAAGACTAGCCTTATTTGGGCATTTAGAGTTGACCTCCTCTTTGGACTGCCTTATTAGGCAAAAGTCCAAAAATTTTTGACACGGTTTTTGACGTGACGGATAGCTACCCCTATTCCCTCACTATCTAGACATCCCCTCCCTCGCCACACCCCCCCCTCCCCCCCTTCCTGACCGTTCTATACCCTTTACATATAGAACACATCCTGGACTGAGGGCACTCTCACGCACTCACACCACTATACACAAATACACATACATCTACCTCACACCCACACACACACGCACACACTCACATACACACACACGCATACACACAGAGACACACACCTACGCAGACTCACCTGAGCGACATCTCGCATCGGGATACCGGACAGCTGCTGGACAGCAACACATACGACCTGCAACAAAAATTGTAAAACTTTATTACACTAGGTTAAAAGCTAAGGTTTGCGTATAAAGAGGGAAGGATGTTTGGTCAATACTCCCTAGACAGGACGCCCGTGAAAAGGGTGTCAAAATCGAAGGCAGATCCCGGCTCCAACAGCCCGACAGACCGACCCGCGGGACAAAACGCGAGACGGAGTGTCGGCGAGCGGGAGCCTGCCAGGGTTACCAGCCCTACAAGAAGGCCCCCCCCTACTACAGTGACAACCCCGTCTCCAAAACACATGCCAACCTTGGCCACCATAACGGTGACCAAGAAGAAACGGGCTCCCATACGGTGCCTGGAAGGAGAGCTTCCCTCCAGGCTCCAGATTTCACCTACGAGCCCCCCAAAGAGCCGAAGAGAGGAAGCCAACTCATGGTTCGCCAAGGGGCACAGGGCCCTCTCTGAGTCTCGCAACCTTAGGGGGGACATAAAGGAGACCCTAAAGGCGGCCCTCAGCCACCTAATGAGACTCTTTAAAGAGGCGGAAGCGGGGTCCACTGTAGAAGGGGGGACAGAAAGAGACGAAAGTGAGGGAACCGGGGTGACGGAGCAGATAGGGAAGGATAATCCCCCCCCTGCCTGCTCCGTCTCCCTGGAGAATGTCAGGGCCTTAATGGAAAGAGTGGAAGAGAATAATAGGATTCTGAAGGAAAACAGGGAACGCCTGGATCTACTGGTGGAGAGACCGCAGCTGAGCTACGCCAACGCAGTCCGAGCGGAAAGCAGTAGGGAGCCTGCGACTCTTCACTCAGTAATAGTGACATCAAAGAATGAAGAGGACACTGGAGAGGAAGTATTAGAGAAGGTAAGAAAGACTATAGATGCGAAGAATGGATGGGTGAAAGTTGAAAGAGTGCGGAAAGCTAGGGATAGGAAAATAGTACTAGGATGTAAGACGAAGGAAGAAAGGGAAAAAGTAATGAGCAAGCTGAAGGACAGCGGGGGTCAACTCGTCGCCGAGGAGGTCAAAAACAAGGACCCGCTTCTGGTCCTGAGGGACGTCCTGACCGTTCACAGCGATGTGGAGGTACTGGGCGCCCTTCGGAGCCAGAATGCGGGTGTTTTTGGCGCCCTCGCCGACGGGGACGATAGAATGGAGGTCAAGTACAGGAGAAAAGCGCGGAACCCCCACAACGCAAACATCATCTTGAGGGTGTCTCCAACAATATGGGCAAGGGCAGTGGCTGCGGGGAGACTGAAGGTCGACCTGCAGAACGTGCGAGTTGAGGACCAGTCGCCGCTGGTGCAGTGCACCCGGTGCCTCGCATACGGACACAGCAAGCGCCTCTGCAGGGAGCCAGCCGATCTCTGCAGCCACTGCGGAGGCCCGCACATGAGGGACAAGTGCGCAGATATGGCAGCGGGAGAACCACCAGCATGTCGCAACTGCGCCCGGGCGGGCGCGGCCCACGTCCAGCACAACGCATTCAGTGCTGAATGCCCAGTGCGAAGGAAGTGGGACGCTCTGGCCCGAGCGTCAGTTGCCTACTGCTAAGGTGGAAATGGGGGCCACAAGCAGCATAAACACACTGGAGAGGAGAAGCGAAAAGCAGACGAACAAACGCACACATTACACTACAACACAAAACACACACACAAGCACACAAATCTACACGACCAACTTGGTTGCAATGGCCCGCGCGGAGAGTGGCAGCTTTTCCAAAGGTTTAAGTTTTGTTAAACAAGAGGAAAAGAAAACGCACAACAAAAGGTCAGGTCAGTCAACGACTTACCACCGAGTGGCAGCAGTTTGTTCTCAGTCCATCCTGATAATGTATCCTGAAACAAATCCTGCGAAATCTGCTCACGTCAAAAACTGGCCTAGACTGGCTGGGAACCGATCAACCGGTAAAAATTGTGTATTGGTAGCTGTAAAACAAAATTGTACTAAATATAAAAATAGTTTAAGAAAAATATGATTATTTAATATATTGTCATATATATTAAAATAGCATAAAGGTATAGAATAAGTATAATATATATTGTAAAAATAAGTAAGCATTAAAATTAAAGCGTTATGTAAGTAGTGTTAAGAGTCTAGATATAAATAGAAAACACCAATGTAATAATAAAATAAATGACCCTTCTCCCCCCCCTTTTTCCCATCCCACCATCCGACCCTTACCTAAAGCCCCCCCCGTGTGTACTTAATGATAGATTAATAATAGAATAGGTATGCAAGTATGAAAGACGAGGAAAAGAAGTGCGAGAGGCATATAAGCGAGAATGGTATGGTAATAGAGGACTAGAATGATTGAGGAGAATAGGCCCATTTCCGGGTAGTTCCAAAATAGACGATAAAAAATTAGATAGCTTGCCAAGGACCCTGACCTCCATGTTAGGGGTAGCTAGGAAAAAAAAAAAAAAAAAAAAAAAAAAAAAAAAAAAAAAAAAAAAAAAAAAAAAAAAAAATAAAAAAAAAAAAAAAAAAAAAAAAAACCTAACCTAACCTAACCTAACCTAACCTAACCTAACCTAACCTAACCTAACCTAACCTAACCTAACCTAACCTTTTGTTTAAAAAGCGCCCGGGGGAGCGCTGGGGTATGTGGGGCTCTCCGAACCAGAAGGGCTAGGCCTACCCACTAAACCACCGAGGTGTTGCTTCCTCCTCCGCATAATGTCGAGGCTGCGGGATCGCTTAAAGCACGCAACCGCAGCCCCAACGCGGCTGTCCAATCATGGACCCGTCCACAGTGTGGGACGACACCGCAACACACTGGTGCCGTCCCTCCACATGCCCCCTCGTGCAATGGCCAGAAAACTCCCCCGAGTTCGCCGGCCGAAGAGGGCCTTCGGAGGCCGGGACAGACTGCGCTCAGATGCGCAGTATGTCCCGGCCTCCGGTATCATCCGCACCGGCCACCAAGCCCGGAGTTGGCAGACTGCCCTCTCCCGGACCAGGCGGCCCCACAACTACTTCTACGGCGGGGGGAGGAGGTGCGCATACCTCCTTCTTCGCACGCCCCGTCTCCGCTGGCGGCGCGGGTCGGAGGAAGACGCCTCACGATCCCGCTCCGCGGCCTCCTTCTGCGACATGACTGACTCGCAGAAGGAGGCCACCGCCCTCCAGGACCCCTCGCTATTCAGCATCGCGCTGATGACGCTAGTTAGCGAGAGGTCCCCCTCCACAAACGCCGACATGGCGTGCCTCTGCGGCGCCCAGGCCGCGCACTCAGCTAGTGTGTGGTGCGCCGTGTCTTGTGGCGCGTCACACTCGTGGCAGGCCGGCGTTGGTTCCCGGCCCGCAATCTGGTGCAGGTACTTACCGAAACATCCGTGTCCGGTAAGTACCTGCACCAGCCGGAAGGACAGAACCCCCCACTTCCTACTTAGCCATCGGGACAGGTGGGGCTGGATTGCCTCTACCGTGTCCCGGCCAGCGACTGGGGACAGCAATTGTTCACTCCACCTCTCTATCAGGTCTGTATGCGCCTCCGATCTGATCCTCCTCACTTCTTCAAAGGTTGGCTGCTCGCCCCGATTTCGTGCCTCTATTTTGTAGGCATACACCCGCGCCAAGACTCCCGCCTGAAGCTCCCAGGGGGGGTCGCCCGCCAACAGGGTAGCCGCCGTCCACGATATGGTACGGTACCCCCTGATCGCTCTCACCGCTATCACCCTCTGGGGTCTCCTCAACAATACTAAGTTTTTAGCGGTGAGAGCATCCGCCCACACGGGGGCACCGTACAGCGCCATGCTCCGGACTATACCAATATAAAGGCGCCGGCAGGCCGAGCCCGGGCCCCCCAAATTAGGTAGCAGCCGGCCTAGAGCGGCCGCTGCGGCAATCAGCTTCGGGGCCATTTGTGTGAAGTGGGCCCCAAAGTTCCACCGTCCATCTAATGTGAGGCCCAGGTATTTGAGTTGGGCCCTCACCGGCACCTCCACTCCCTGGACGACTATTCGCGCGTCCGGGGGAGGTCCCCGCCGCGGTCCGTGGAAAAGGAGGGCCTCCGTCTTAGTCAAGGAGACCCTCAAGCCCAGAAGTGCAAGCCGGTCCACCACCAGAGACACGGCGATTGTGGCCAGCCGCGCCGCCTCCTCGTAAGACCCGCCCCGGGCAGCGACGAAAGTGTCGTCCGCATAACCTATAACCTCCGCTCCGGGAGGAACCGGCCCCCGAAGGAGCCAATCATATCCAATGTTCCACAGGGTCGGACCCAAAACCGACCCCTGTGGAACTCCGCACGTCATTCGGCGCGCATATTTTCGTCCGTCTCGGCTCTCCCACACTATCTCCCTGTCCTGGAGGTATGCCCCCAACAGCTTCCGGAGGTAGGGGGGCACCCCATGGTACCGGAGTGCCTCCATGATCGTCTCAAACGGAATGCTGTTGAAGGCGTTTGCCACATCCAAAGATACCCCCAGGACGACATCTCCAGCCGCAACCGCTCGTTTGCTGGACTCCTTCAGGGCTGTTAAGGCGTCTAAGGTGGACCGCCCTGCCCTAAATCCGTACTGGGCCTCCGAAAGCTGGGGCCCAACCGTCTCCAAGTGCTGGACGAGACGAGATGCGATGATCTTCTCCAGCAACTTGCCCGTCTCGTCCAGCAAAACAATTGGCCTATACGCCGAGGGGGAGTCAGGTGGTCGATCTCCCCCTTTCGGGAGCAGGCACAAACGTCCGACTTTCCACTGTTTCGGGAACTCTCCTCTGCTGATGCATGAGTTGAAGAGTCCCCGAAGCTGCTCTCCCAGGTGTTTAAGAGCGAGTGCTAACACTCGTCCCGGAACGCCGTCAGGCCCCGGAGCCGTTTTCCTGCCACGAAGGCGGTCCAGGGCCAGCTCCATCTCTCCCTCGGAGATGAGGGGGGGAGTCTCTTCCTCCGTGGGCTCCGGAGTAGGAGGAGCCATCACCGGGGGCGTGTGTCCCGGCGAATCGGGGAACAGTTCGCCCACTACCCTGCCGAGGAGATCCGGCTGTAGGGTCTCCGTTAACGGGGCGCCGAAATTCCGTAGTTTCTTCCGGGCTGCACGGTAGGGACGCCCCCACGGGTCCCTATCTAGGTCCGCCAGGATCTCCTCTAGGGCGGCCGATTTGGCTTGGCTTATGGCCAGTTGTAAAGCTCGCTTGGCAGCTCCATACTGCTCCCGCAATTCCGCCAGTTCGGCATCGGCTCCCTCCCGGTCCGGAGCTCGCCGGTTGCGTGTCCGACATCGGGCGTGCGCTCTTCGGGCTCCGTTGGCTGATCTTCGTAGCTCGGCAATCTCTGGCGTCCACCAGTACACGGACTTGCGTGCTGGTCGACGTCGCGCCCTCGGCATGGCCGAATCACACACCTCAGTGAGGATGGTGTGCATCCGGCCGGCCAACACCTCCGTGTCAGCTCCCTCCTCCGGCCTGGGGGCGAACCATCGGTGAACGATGGCCGCCTCCTCCGCCAGCTCCTTATCGAGCCGGCTTATGACCCACCTTGGAAAGGTGCTGGTGGGGCTCTGTCCATTCGCCGTCCCTCCCGGAGAGTGGGAGACCTCAAACCGGACATAGAGGTGGTCCGAGAGGGTCTCAACCCCTTCTTCGACCCTCCATCCAACCACTCTGCGCGCGACCACAGGACTGGCAAACGACAGGTCGACAACAGACCCCCCGTTATGCCGCACGCAGGTGTGGGCTGTCCCCATGTTGAGCAGGGACAGCCCGGAGAGGAGCCCCCAGACTTGGACTGCCTCCCCCCTCCCGTCCGTGACGGGGCAACCCCACGCTCGGGACTTCGCGTTAAAGTCGCCGAGGACTACGATGGGCCCCGGCGACCGGCGAGACACAGCCGCCCTGACAGAGTCCAAGAATATCTCGAACTCTGCCAGGGAGCGGTTGGGGGAGAAGTATACCCCAATAATGGTGTATTCCCCCCAGCTGACTACGACATAGCCCGCCCCCTTTTCAATGACAACGAGAGGGGGGCCAACGCCCATCCGGACCACCACCGCCACTGAACTATCGAGGTCCCCGGCCCAGTTAGAGTGGGGGGGGACGAAGTATGGCTCACAAGCCACCGCCACATGCACCTGCCACTGCGCGAGGGACTGAAGGAGAAGATCCTGTGCCCCCGCGCAGTGGTTGAGATTCGTTTGAAGGAAGCTAGCATGTCGATTACAATCCATAATTATTCGGACATGCTAGCCTCCCTGTCTTCCCGCACTGGTCGAGTCGTGGTGGTGGAAGCTCTCCACGCCCCCACGCCCGACCTACCTTTTACCGTGGGGGGGGTACAGAGTCTCCCCCCCATTAAATGTCCGGCCGGTTTTCCGGCCGCGGCGCACACGCTGCACCGCGAGGTTGTGGCCTCACAGGCCGCGGTTTTGTGACCTTCTTCGCCGCACCGGAAACATAGTTTGCTACGGTCGACGGGGGAGGGGCACGTCGGTCTGGTGTGGCCAACTCCCATACATTTGTAGCAGCGGAGAGGCCGCTGCTCCATTAGCCGGACTGTGGCGGAGGTCCATCCAACCAACAGTCTGTTTGCCTCCGACACGATTTTAGCGGCCGTTACCGGGCATTCGACCACGCAGGAGCCCATTCCGTCGGGGCCAGGGGTGATAGGGTGGACCTTGATCTGGTCCACTAGGCATCCTCCAGCTCGAGACACCGCAATGGCCACCTTTTCAGTGGTGGCTGTGTCCCCAAGTCCGAGCACTCTTAGATCTACACATTTGACGGGGACCGCTACGTTGGCAACTCCGTCAAGAGCGACCTTTAGTTTTTCGGCCAGGGCGCTGGCCTTGTCCTGACTTTGGGAGCCTGGGATCTCAATGATCCGGGCCCCTGTGGCGGATCGGCGGAAGTGGACGGACTCTATGCCCAGGTCCGCCGGGTTTACCGCCTCTTCAGCCCGTCCCATAAGCTGGGCATAGGTCACGCCTTTAGCGGCAGCTTCCGCATGTAGTGTGACCAGCACCGCGGCCGTTTTTGGGGAGGTCAATTTCGGCTTGATCGGCTGGGGTTTTTTACCCGCCTGGGAGGCCGATTTCTGGGCCGCCGTGGAGGGGGAGGACGTTTTCCTCTTCCCCTTACCCTTCTTGACCACTTCCGTCCAAGTGGCCGCTTGGCTCGAGGGACCCGCTACAGGAGCGGTATCCATAGCCTCCGGAGTCGGCGTGACCGCCGGTAGTTCGGGGACCGGGGGATGACTCGGCCCCTTTTTCTTCCCCTTCTTGCCCGACTTGTTCGCGGCGTTAGAGGACTCCGCTGCAGCAGGAGCCGTAGCAGTAACCGGCACCGGCACCGGGGTACCAACTGACCCCACCGGGGTACCAACTGACCCAACCGGGGTCCTGTCCGCCCTAAGAGGCGGACGAATCCTCGTCTCCGGGAGGAGGCGCTCCTCGATGCCCTCAAACCGGGCATTGATCATGGTCCCGACCGAGGCGATGATTGAACGCCTAAATTCTTCCAACAGCTCCCCCATGCCGGGCATAGTGTTCGGGGCTGCTGGGGCAGGCGGTGGGCAGGTTGCCCTTGCGGCGGGGGGGGCAGCGTTACCCTGCTCCAGCTCTCGTAGAAGGGATTTTCGCTCCGCTTTCAAAGCGTCGTTCTCCCTACGCAGGCGAGCGAACTCCACTCGGATACGACGCACTTCGTCCGACATCGTCCGGTCCGCCAGGGCCTCCACGATGTCCAGGAGACCCGTTGCCGCCACGTTGAGGGTCTTCTGGTAACCCCCCTTCAGGTTTCTTGAGGTGCGAACTACCTCAAAGATTGCCGCTACGCTTTCCCCAGCCCGGGCCCTCAGCTGCTCGGCATCCAGCAAATGCGGTACTTCCACAGCCAATCTCTCAGGTCCCTCTTCCGGGTCAAAGATGGGCGCCGGGGGTCCCATTGTTTTACGGGACGAACTCGACCGACTCCTGGTAGAAGGAGCACCCGAAGTGGTCCTTCCGCGCCTAGCCACCGGCTCACGTGGAGCAGTGCGGTCCTCAGTCTCAGTTTCTGAGCCCGAAATTTCAGACCCGAGCACCGAGGGCGTTCGGTGTCTTTTACGGTGGGCACCGTCGCCCGAAGCCAAAAAATCATCAACTCCGACTGGGAGTCGCTCCAGCACCACAACGGGAGTAAGGGGCCTGGAACCCCCTCCTCCGATAACCGACGAGGGTCGCGCAACACTGGGCGTGCGACGACCCTCCACCACTGCGCAGTCAAAGCTGCCGGGCTTTTTGCCCCCGATCTCCTCCTCACTGTTGGGCTTCTCGCCCCTCCCACTGTTAACTTCGTTTAGGTTTTTGTTTTGATTAATGAATTCCATAGAGAGTCCCACGAGTATGGGGGAAATAAACCGTCCACCCAGGCAGAGCCCCCTGTACCTGGGTAACCCTATTACACGGTGAGGTCGGGCAGGTTTCACCGGATCTTACAAACTAACTTTTTTTAGTGAGGTTAAGTCCTCTTGGCCCGGCCAATTAAGGCAAGGCCCTCGGTCCCAGCAGTGGCCGCGAGACGTGACCACGACACCTCCGCTGGGATAACGAGTTTGAAGGCGGTGACCGAAGTCTGCCCTCCCGGAGACGATACCGAAACCGGGAGAGCCCGCCCTCCCACCGACGGATCACCCGTCCCTCCTCCGACACCTGTGCCCTCTGCAAGCAGAGGGACACGCACAGTGATTTTTTATAGAGGTTTTCTTCCTCGCGACCGCTGTCTCCCCGACCTCCGACAAGCAGCCCCCGATCCTGACCCAAAATTGAGCCAGGCTTGCGGTTTGGGTCCGCCGAGAACAGTACTCAGCGGACACCCCCACCCCGGGCAGGACATGAAAGTCCGCCCCCCCCATGGTTTTTTATAGAGGTTTTCCTTCCTCTCTCGTGCAGTGGCGCTCGCGCACCACCACACGGTGTGAAGGGACCTGGTTCTGAGCCTGAAGGCCTCAGAACGAGACGGTCCCTTCGGGTCTGTCTTGGCTTCGCTAATGCTACTGAGCCCCCTCACCACGACAAGGTGCAGACCCACGAGGGGGAAAAAATGTGGAACGCTTCACGATTTTGCGTGTCATCCTTGCGCAGGGGCCATGCTAATCTTCTCTGTATCGTTCCAATTTTAGTATATGTACTGCCGAAGCAAGTACAACCTAACCTAACCTTTTTTTTTTTTTTTTTTTAACTCGGTTAATGCATGAAATTGCATCCCCAGCGCCCGGGGGAGCGCTGGGGTATGTGGGGCTCTCCGAGCCAGAAGGGCAAGGCCTACCCACTAAACCACCGAGGTGTTGTTCCTCCTCCGCTTAGTGCCGAGGCCGCGGGATCACCCGAAGGTACGCGACCGCGACCCCGACGCGGCTGTCCCAAAGGGACTCCGTCCTCAGTGTGGGACGACACCCCAACACACGGATGCCGTCCCCCCACATGCCCCCTCGTGCAACGGCCGGAAAACTCCCCCGAGTTCGCCGGCCAAGGGGGCCTTCGGCGGTCGGGACAGACTGCGCGCAGATGCACAGTATGTCCCGGCCCCCGGCGGCGGAAAGGTGTGCGAGCCGCCGCAACCTCCGCTCGACCACCGAGCCCGAAAGCGGCCTTTTCAGGCTTCTCCCAGACCCGGCGGACCACCTGCCGCATCTCGCGGTGCGACCCCGCCCGGTCGCGGAGGATAGGGTGCACTGCAACGATACACAGGCTACACCTCTTCCTCCGCGACCGGCCCTCCTCTAGCCACTTTACCCGGGAGCGGCCGTCTGCCTACTCCCAGGCGCAGCAGCTCCGTCCAACGACCGCCACGGTCACACAGGGGCTCAGCCAATCTCCGGTTTCCCTCGGCGGCTATCGCATCACTAGCCGCCTCGGTACTATCAGGTCTCAGCCGACCCCCGGATACCCGCAGCAGCCCCACCACACCGTATCTCGCGGTACGGCCCCGCCCGGTCGCGGAGGATAGGGTGCACTGCAACGATACACAGGCTACACCTCTTCCTCCGCGACCAGCCCTCCTCTAGCCACTTTACCCGGGAGCGGCCGTCTGCCTACTCCCAGGCGCAGAGGCTCCGTCCAACGACCGCCACGGTCACACAGGGGCTCAGCCAATCTCCGGCTTCCCTCGGCAGCTTTTGCCCTCTAGCCGCCTCGGTACCACCAGGTCTCAGCCGGCCCCCGGATACCCGCAGCAGCCCCACCACGCCGCATCTCGCGGTGCGGCCCCGCCCGGTCGCGGAGGATAGGGTGCACTGCAACGATACACAGGCTACACCTCTTCCTCCGCGACCGGCCCTCCTCCGACCACCTTACCCGGGAGCGGCCGTCTGCCTACTCCCAGGCGCGGCGGTTCCCTCCACGCGCCACCATGAGTTAAGAGCCGGGTCCGACCGCGACGACCCCCGGCTCCCCATGGCAGCCCACCAGTTGCCACATCACGCGGCGTGGCCCCGCCCAGTCGCGGAGGACAGGGTGCACTGCAACGAAACACAGACTACACCTCTTCCTCCGCGACTGGCCCCTCACTACCGGCCGGAAACCTACTCCCGACCGGCGGCCGCTTTGGTCCCCCGGATACACCCGCGGTGGCACCCCGCTTCAGGGAACGGCCAAACGTCTGGATCTCTCTTAGCTTCACCGCAAACGAGTGTACCAACACCACTCGGTTGCGGCTACTGAGCCCCCCCACCACGGCAAGGTGGAGATCCCTCGGGGGGGAACCTAACCTAACCTAACCTAACCTAACCTAACCTAACCTAACCTAACCTAACCATCCTGTTATACGGGTCGCTTGTCACACCTACTTGGTTTCGGAATCACACTTCTTTCCCAACTTTCACTTCTATTACTCATTAATTATTCATGAATTTTACACTAACTACTCATCAATTATTCATCAAATATTCATCAATTATTCATCAATGTTATGAGATTTTTATAACTTGAAGTTTTCAGGGAGATGTTAGAAGATTTCAGTTAGTCATTATGTAATTTTAGGGGTATTTTATGAGATTTCAGGGAGATTTCATAAGTTTTCAAGGAGATTTTATAAGTTTTTAGGGAGATAATACAAGATTTCGGGAAGATATTGTGTTATTTCAGGGAGTCATATTATCATTTCCGGGAGATGTTATAAGATTTCAGGGAGATGTAACAATATTTCAGGAAGATGTTGGGTTATTTCGGGAAGTCATATTATCATTTCAGGGAGATTACATAGAAGATGTTTTACGTTTTCAGAAAGTAATTATGTAATTTCAGAGAGTCATAATATTATTTCAGGAAGACGCAATAAGATTTTAGGGAGACTTTATAAGATTTCAGGGAGGTGTTATGAGAATTTTGGGAGATTACATAAGATTTCAGGAAGATGTTATGCGTTTCCAGGAAGTAATTATGTAATTTTTTTTGTAATTTTTATAATTATCATAATATAATTTCAGGGAGATATTATGAGAGTTTAGGGAGATGTTATAAGATTTCAGGCAGATTTTATGAGTTTTCAGGAAGTTATTATGTAATTTCAGGGAGATGTTATAAGATTTCAGGCAGATTTTATGAGTTTTCAGGAAGTTATTATGTAATTTCAGGGAGATGTGAATTGATGTATTGATCTTGATACTTTTCTTTGACTTAAAATGTTTTGGGATTGGGATTGGGACTGGGACTGGGACTGGGACTGGGACTGGGACTGGGACTGGGACTGGGACTGGGACTGGGACTGGGACTGGGACTGGGACTGGGACTGGGACTGGGACTGGGACTGGGACTGGGACTGGGACTGGGACTGGGACTGGGACTGGGACTGGGACTGGGACTGGGACTGGGACTGGGACTGGGACTGGGACTGGGACTGGGACTGGGACTGGGACTGGGACTGGGACTGGGACTGGGACTGGGACTGGGACTGGGACTGGGACTGGGACTGGGACTGGGACTGGGACTGGGACTGGGACTGGGACTGGGACTGGGACTGGGACTGGGACTGGGACTGGGACTGGGACTGGGACTGGGACTGGGACTGGGACTGGGACTGGGACTGGGACTGGGACTGGGACTGGGACTGGGACTGGGACTGGGACTGGGACTGGGACTGGGACTGGGACTGGGACTGGGACTGGGACTGGGACTGGGACTGGGACTGGGACTGGGACTGGGACTGGGACTGGGACTGGGACTGGGACTGGGACTGGGACTGGGACTGGGACTGGGACTGGGACTGGGACTGGGACTGGGACTGGGACTGGGACTGGGACTGGGACTGGGACTGGGACTGGGACTGGGACTGGGACTGGGACTGGGACTGGGACTGGGACTGGGACTGGGACTGGGACTGGGACTGGGACTGGGACTGGGACTGGGACTGGAATTGGGATTGGGATTGGGGCATTTCGTTCATTTCGTTCATTTCGTTCATTTCGTTCATTTCGTTCATTTCGTTCATTTCGTTCATTTCGTTCATTTCGTTCATTTCGTTCATTTCGTTCATTTCGTTCATTTCGTTCATTTCGTTCATTTCGTTCATTTCGTTCATTTCGTTCATTTCGTTCATTTCGTTCATTTCGTTCATTTCGTTCATTTCGTTCATTTCGTTCATTTCGTTCATTTCGTTCATTTCGTTCATTTCGTTCATTTCGTTCATTTCGTCATCCTTTACGCAGGTCGCTTGTCACACCTCGTTGGCGTCGAAATCACATCACTGCTTAAATATGTTTATTCGATCTTTGCTTGGATAGATTATGCTCCTTTAGGATAACTATGTGTGGAGCTTTATTCGGATACAGATTCGGAATACATACAGATACGGATTGTGAAAGGACTAATTTAAGTTACGGATCCAAATTCGGATTTGGCTACTGATTCAGTGTTTTATTTGGATTCAGCTTACGATATGGGTTTGGATTATGATTCTGATTCGGAAATGATATGAATGACAATATGGGTTGGATTCGATTTCGTATTCGGATTTTGATATGATTTTGACTTTGATTGACTTTGACTGACTTTGACTGACTTTGACTGACTTTGACTGACTTTGACTGACTTTGACTGACTTTGACTGACTTTGACTAACTTTGACTGACTTTGACCGACTTTGACTGACTTTGACTGACTTTGACTTTGACTGACTTTGACTTTGACTGACTTTGACTTTGACTGACTTTGACTTTGACTTTGACTGACTTTGACTTTGACTGACTTTGACTTTGACTGACTTAGACTTAGACTGACTTTGACTCGGACTCGGACTTTGACTCGGACTCGGACTCGGACTCGGACTCGGACTCGGACTCGGACTCGGACTCGGACTCGGACTCGGACTCGGACTCGGACTCGGACTCGGACTCGGACTCGGACTCGGACTCGGACTCGGACTCGGACTCGGACTCGGACTCGGACTCGGACTCGGACTCGGACTCGGACTCGGACTCGGACTCGGACTCGGACTCGGACTCGGACTCGGACTCGGACTCGGACTCGGACTCGGACTCCGATTTGGATTCGGATCTGTTGTTAGATTCGGATTCGGATATTGATTTGGTTTCGGATCGGAATTCAGATTTAGAACGGAATTCGGATCGCTATTAAGATTCGAATCCGGATTCGGAGTAGGAATGGGATTTGGATCAGGATCCGGATTCTGATTGGGATCAAGATTCGGATTCAGATCGAGATCAAGATCAGGATTCGGATTCGGGTTTTTTATTTGGATCCGGATTCGGATCGGGATTCAGATTCGGATTCAGGTTCGGATTCGGATCGGGATCAGGATTTTGATTTGGATCGGGATTCAGATTCGGATTCGGATAAGGATCACGGATCTCGTTTATCTCGCTCACCTAGACTTCCTCGTTCATTCGTCCGTTCGCCCATGTCGTTTATTTACCCATCTTGCTCTTTCGTTTGTATTGTTCATTCGTTCATTTATCCACTTTGTTCATTTGTTAATCCTTTTCATTCCCTAATTACGTTTATTCGATCATTTGGTTTATTTATTCGTCTCATTCATTCGTTCATCTCGTTCATCTTAAGCTTGCGCGTCGCGTCGGACACCAACACCTCGACTGGGTTAAGGGTTCTCATGGGGAAAGGTGAGATCACGGCGTTACGGGGTTCAAACGAGTCAAGCGACGCGCGCTTTCGTCATACTATTCTACCCGCAGGCTCGTCATTCGGCGTTCAGAGATATGTTATTTTGTTACTATTTTAAATATTTGTATTCGTATTCAGTGTAAATAAAAATAATATAAGGATTTATTCTTCATTTGTTAATATTAAGTCTTAACAATATAACAACTGCTTTGTAATTTAAAAATGGAATACGTTTATTTAGTTGGTCATGCTGGCGCCACTCTTCTTACGTTTAGTTCAACCGTAGATATGTTGAAACTAATCTTAGACTATATTATGCCTACGTAATAAGTTGAATAAAAGTTTTTAAAAACCTTATATACTGGCATATTATATAGGATGTGGGATTGAAGGCCCTAGGCAGAGCAAGTTGTAATTTATTTCAATACACGTATTAAAACGAAAAATCTGTTGTATTTTGTTTTGCGTTCGAATAAGCTGACTAGCTGTGTGAAGGTGTCAGCTTATCGTCCTAGGCCTATCACTGCTTTATGATTACCATACCTGTGTATTATTGCGGTTTACATATTCATGCTACTGAGGTGAACTGAACGCAATTTCATCTAGCTGCAAGACGTCATCTGTCATGTCAGTGTTATGTCATCAATGTCACATCACTGGTGGTACAGGTTATGTTATCAGATGCCTCAGTGAAAACTTGTAAATCTGCATTAAATAACAGAATATATTGAAACAATCGAGTAACATGTCGCCGTCGAACGACAATATAGATGAACTAGACGATAAGTTTGTAGATTTAATTGGCAAATTGGTCGCTGACATCAGAAATGGGTGAGTAGTGGACGAAGTTTTCATCTGTTGTATGTATGAAATGTTGGTGTTTTAAAGCTTGTGCAGGAATTAGTGATATTTTAAAGAAGTTCGTAGCTGTTGGTGTCGTTGTGACGATATAATTTCTAGTGTTGTGTGAGCGTGCGCGAGAGTGCTTAGTGTTGCATCAGCTGTGGGAATGTCGCGCGTCAGTGAGTTGTTTATGTCGTGTCAGCACACTCAGGATGCACTCACGCCTTATATTTCTTAAATCTGTCGTTTATATGTTGAAAGGACGCGTGAATTGAATGAAAAGCGCCCAAGTATCGAAGTACCTTTTCTGTCTACTAATTGTTTACATTACCTGCTGCTCTGATACTGAATTGCCATTCAGATTGTTTGGAGAAATGAAGTTACAATCACCATAGTAGCTTATAATCAAATAGTTATAATATAAAATTAGCATTACTACTCAGGGCTTTATTAAAATAGTTTAGTTAACAAGTAATATGAAAACCAAGTACAATCCTTCTCTGATGCAACAGTTTCTTGGCAAGAATTGTAAATGTGAATACTCACATTTTCAATTCTTGCCAAGAAACTGTTTACTTTTCAAGTATATTAGTTTTAAAATATCTTTGAAACATTTACTTCTTTAGTAATACTATAATAATGATAAATAATACTGTTGTGTTGTGTTGCAGCAAGGTGCGGGGCTCCAACAAGGTGGCCCTGGAGATGCTGACCCTGCTGGAGACCATCATCAATGAGTCACAACACGCCACCCCTGTGTGAGTATCAAACATAACTTAATACATAGGTTTTGAGGATTGTTGGAATAGGAAAGCTTGTGGATTTCTCATTATTTGTATCATGTACCTTTTCTGTCTACTATTAGTATCATGAACATGTTGGAATTGAGTGTGCTTGTGTAGTTTCAGTTTAACTATCATACAGTTGAATGAAGCCAGTGATTTATGTCATATTGATGAGGCTTATGTCACTCGTTATTGCAGAAAATTATTCAAGTTTACATTGGAGATACAGTAGCTTACTTCAATGAAATACTAAGTCCACAGCCATGGCTGTGAATTGTGAGAAATAGGGTATTTGAATAGTACATATATGTTTAGTCTAAATGTTTTGTTTCTGCACATGTGTCAGGTCGCTGTGCGCCGCGGTGCGGGCGGCGGGGCGGCGCGTGGTGCGCGCGGCTCCTCACGCGCTCGCCGCCGCCAACGTGGCGCGACGAGTGCTGCGAGCCATCCGCGACGAGACGCGCGCCTCCGCCGACCAGGTGACTACTGCACTACACACATACACACACGTACACACATACATGACGTATAACCCTCGCTCGTGGCGCAGAGCGGCGAGGCGGGCGGCGACAGCGGCTCGTCGCTGCAGCGGCTGGTGCTGGCGGCGGGCGCGCGGCGCGGCACGCTGCAGGCGGCGCACGACGTGCGCGCGCCGCTGCTGGGCCACGTGGGCGAGCTGCGCGCCGAGCTGCAGGGCGCGGCGGCCGGGCTGTGCGGCGCGGGGCGCGCGCTGCTGCAGGCGGGCGAGCTGCTGCTGGCGCAGGGCGCGTCGGGCGGCACGGAGCGCTTCGTGCGGCTGGCGGCGCCGCGGCCGGCGCGCCTGCTGCTGGCGGAGGGCGCGGACGCGGGCGCCACGCACGGCATGGCGGCGCGGCTGAGCGCGGCGGGCGTGGCGGTGACGCTCATCAGCGGCGCGGCGGTGTTCGCCGTCATGCCGCGCGTGCACAAGGTCATCGTGAGCGTGCGCGCGGCGCTGGGCGGCGGCGCCGCGCTCATGGCGCCCGGCGCACACGCGCTCACGCTCGCCGCCAAGCATCACAGCGTGCCCGTATGTACCCAGCCTTACATCATACACCCCATTACCTAGCTAATTAGTAGAAAAACTACATCTGATCTAGACTATACCTACAATTTCACTGGAAAAAAAAAAAAAGAATGCTTATTATTTGAAATTTAAAATATAACTTGTTAATACATATCTGACTGTGTGTCGTGTCGCAGGTGCTGGCGCTGGCGCCGCTGTACAAGCTGTGTCCCACGCACAGCGCGGACGCCACGCTGGCCGCGCCCGCACACCCCGCCGCCGCCATCAACTACGAGTCAGTAACATACACACACACACACATATATGTACATAATATAACTTTATATAAATATATAATTATAACATGTTTGTTTGTATGTGGTCAGCCGCGCGGAGACGGGCGCGGTGCACGTGTACGCGCCGCAGTACGACTACGTGCCGCCCGACCACATCACGCTCTTCGTCACCAACCTGTACGTAACATACTATCACATAGCATTACTGTTCTATTACTCTATTACCAACTTGACTTCTAAAACTTAATGACTTTTTCAAGTGATGTGTGTATTATAAATAATGATCACTTGTTATAACGGTGAAGGAAAACATCGTGATGAATGACATGTCTGACACTCATCTATCACTCTGTATCTCCCACTAGTTCTCTCCCTGCCTATCATTGAATCAGTAATATGTAACAATTATTTGCCTAACTGTGTTTATTTGTGTACAGTGGCAGCAATTCTCCCTCGTACATGTACCGCATGCTGTCAGAGCTGTACGACCCCAACGACTACACGCTGTAGACCACCAGACCGACAGACCGGCGTGACGTCACACAGACCACCGAGTGTGACCGATAGAGAGACAGACCATCGTGATATAGTGATACACGTGGACAACTGTATGTCCGGTTGTAGCAAGGATAACAGCTGTAGTGTTAAGTTGTATAACATTGTGTAACGTTGTGAAACATGGTGCAACACGCACACTATCTATGTACATAATTTTGTATCTGTATAATATAACAGTTTTATACAAAATACTTGTTTTATTTTGTTCCTCAATTCAATGTCTACTCAGCGCCATCTATGTATTGTAAAGGAAAGATATAGTTAAGTATTATTTTAAAATTATATTATGTACTACGCATGTTAAACCTTGATTACTGGCGAGGAAACTCACTTGTGAGTAAAGAATCAGAGCTGAGAATGATTGTTCTGACTATTATTTTATGTGTGTAAGTCCCTTCACAAAATAAAACAACGTTATATATTAAAATATGAAGTTGTTACATGCTTAGAGTGAGCGTGGCGAACAGGAAGCCGGCGCGGTGCTGTGTGGAAATCATACAAGTTGTCACTCACACGTTACCGGACATATTTCATATTTGTTTATTATACTCGCTTTGTACATAATTAGTAATTAGCAGAGCCGGCAGACAATGCTCTGCTTGAATTCGGAGCCTGATCGCTGCGATATCATTCCTTTCAGACAATTAACATAAAACGCTTAAATAAATATGAATCACTTAGTTAACTGGTGAAAACCTTATGAAAATCCGTTTAGTAATTTCCGAGTTTATCACAGACAGACGCGGTGAGCAACTTTATTTTGTAAAATGTTGACGTGAAATTATGATGAAGTAGGGATTAAGTAGGCTTGGAAGTATTCGTAGTAAATATGACGAGAGTCTGAGCCGAACAAGTTATGCTTTCTGTAATGAAATAATATGTAGGAACACTGTGAGTCTTACAGAATTTATAACGATACGGTAATCTTGGAGACAAAATGGCGCCTTGGCACGGTGTACGAAAAAGGCTCCCTATTGTAAAGCCCTCATCTTAGTTATCTCATCGTCTCTTCGGGCGCTGTGGCCCGCCAGGTGGCGAATGGAGCGCGGGTGAAGGTCCGAAATCAGACTCATTTACGGCCTGTTATTTATCACTAGATTTTATTTTATTTACTTAAGTTAGGACAGATTTTCATGAATGAGCTGATATCTGTTAGAATTATTTCTGAAAAAAGTTAGTTATCTGCCTATGCGGAAATTGGAGTTTAGCGTTTTTTTATTGCAACTTCCTTAGGTCCTGCTGTTGATCAGCAGTTGCCGAAGTGCTAAGGAAAGCTTGCCGAGTATCTACACTTCCAGATAAATATCTACTGCGATGGACACCCGCTAAAAATGCTCATAATATAGATAAATATAAATACGCGCGAGCCCTCAGAGATTTACGAACGAGTTTGCGAAGTAGCTCATCCCTCGAGGGAAAACACCGTGGTGATTTATTACGAGTATACCTCTACGTGTTACATAGTCGTCGCATTACCAACATTTAGGTACGGAGAGCTCATCATTTCGTAATCTGACGCATCTGCTGAATAGTCAAAATGTAAGAGCGTAACGCCGTTACTATAATGGTATGGCCCGTTATATTGGCGACCATTCCACTTCTGTTGCAAAATAAGACGAAATTAAGTGAAAGTCGGTCTCGCTGGTTGTGTCATCACGAAAATAGCATCGCGCTGCATGGGACACGACGGGAGGCGCCATCGACACACGCACGCCGCGCCCGACTCACGCCCGAATAGCGCGCGCTCGCTCACTCCCACACGTGCGACAGAGACAACGCGCGAGCACTCGCAAGCAACTTCACACTGCACTATGTGCGTCATGTTGGCTGCATTATAATAACAATAGGCGGGGTTAAGTGTGCCCACAGCGGTTCAGCGCTTTCCCTCGTCGAACGCTCGGAGTGTACGGCGATAACTGCGCTGAATGAAGCGCAGAATAGTGGGGGACACGAGTTGTGTAAACTTTTTTTAATGAGGCTTACGTATCGGTCGTCCGGACTGGGCGCATAGCGTTACATTATCTCGGATTTTTTCTTAAAACTCTTGGGTTTTATGATTTGTGCGGTGTATTTCTTTCGGAAAAGACCATTTTGTGTTGTTTGTGTATTATTTGCGAGAGTGGGCTGTGCGCCAGTGCGTGACGATCGTGGCGAGATCACCTAGCCTGATTCACATTAATTATGTGAACGGTGACGAACCATTTTAAGTGCGCGATAACACGCCCGTTGTTCTCGGACGTCCAGGACATTTTATTCTTAGCTTGCAAAGAACTCTCATAGTTGCATGTGTGCCGCTAATACAAAATCAATACTCTACGAAACTGTAAATCCGACCTGTGCTTTGGAACTGTTTCACTCTGAGCAGTGTGTTACGCAACGATTGTTCTTCAAGTTCGTCGGTGACTTTCAATGTTTGTGCACTGGTTTGTGATTAAAAAATATAATTAACAAAATGCTAAAGTTCGCGGGCGATTTCGAACGTAGTTCGCGGTGATTCCGCGAGAGGCTCTGGCGTCGCGGTAGGACGTCGTGCGCCTGCGTGCGCTCAGTCCGCGCGAGCTTCGCGTCGTTGCAGTACGTTCCAAAACAAGAGCGTAGGGCTCCGCAGAGTCCCAGGAGTTAGCGTGAAACAATCGTGCGTGCGGTGAAAGTGTCACAGTGCAGTGTGTCTGGTGTGGTGTGCCTAGTGGTAGTGGCGTGGCGCGGGGCGCGAGAACCCGCGGTGTCGGCGCGGATCGATACGGCCAGGTGCTATGGCGCAGCGGACATGAGCCAGGGCGGCTCGCGGCGGCCCTACTCGCGCGGGGGCCCGCGCTGGCACCCGCGCTACAAGGACTACTGGGACTACGAGCAAAACTATAGGTACCTACCCTCACTTTCATACTCTCACCGCCCAGGAACTGGCCGTGTTTACGTCTGCGTCGCGAGAGCGTGTGTGCGCCACGCTCGAGCTGGCACGGGCAGGCGGCACGGGCACGGGCACCGTGTCCACGGCACGGTGAAGTGCGCCGTGTCTGACAATTACAAGTTTACGTAACGCCGTGACGTCGGCACGAGTCCATCACTTGGAGCTAAAATAAACAGTCGCACGCCCCCCGGTGACCCGCGGTGACCAGCACAGCGCTCATAGTGTTCCGAGGCACTGTGACTATGTGCTTCACAAGAGCATCCCTGTGTGTTGTTATGTATTTACTATGAAGGAGGCACATGGCGCTCTCTCGCTCTGTTTACTATCTCACAAATAACGCTAAATTGATTACACAACATGACTCCTCCATATATTACCATAACACACATAAATATGATAATGATATCAAATATAAATTCATTATAAATGTAAATCCTCATTTAGAACATTATACAAACCATTTGGAGTTATTTAAATGTGCTGAACTTTTGAACAATTTAGCAACTACCTTACAAGTTGAATAAGTATAAGGAAGTTTTAAATTAAGAATGTTCTAGAACTTTGCTGGCAATGGCTGGCATTTTAAATTTGGAACCAGTAAACATACCTTCCTAAGAACATTTTTTGAGATTTTCTATTTCCTTAAAGTTACCCACAGTTTCTAAAAGTTAGACCAATATGGAAATTAGATAAAAAATCTTCAAATCATTATTATAAATATCATTTGAGTCACTTGGAACATGATTAATCATCTTGATTAGACAATATAAGTGCTTACCTACATAGGTAACTTAGTCCAAATGTACTCCAAAAAATATAGCTACCTACATACATTTTGAAAGTCAAGGATAGATAATGCAGAATGATGTACTCAATCACCTATACCTAAACATTTACCTAGATAATAGTTTTCTTTGAGTTAGTTTGTACACATTTCACTTGAAAAGTTCCACAAAATTATTTGCCATACAGTTAAGTTAGTTCAATAACAATTCTACCCCCTACCAACTATTATTGCATGATTGATTTTCATTTAAGTCTTTCCACAAGCCTTTTAAAAACTTAACAACCTTGCCAGAATTGTGTAACTTCCAAAAAACCCATGAACAAGATCCATTAACTATTACAGGGTGAAAGTAAGTGAATAGACAATAGTAATGAATGGCATCATCCTTGTGTGTGATGAGTAATGAGCAATGATGTATGGTCTCCCACACTGAGTGCCCACACTTGTTGCTCAATGTTGGGCAACACTGAGTGCTGGGCTGTGTGCTGTGTGTGGTGTGGCGGCACACTGACACACTTCCCATGCAGATAATGTATTGTGTTTGACTTATACTCACATGTTTATAGGCTTTGTACTGTTATTTATTTATAGTCCAATACAAGCTACCATTTATATACAGGGATTTTATTATATTTGCATGGTATATTATATACTCAAGGCCTAACTCATCCCTTGATACAGGAGGAGATACTTGCCCAGCAGTGGGACAGTAATAACTTATTAAAAAAAAAGTTTTTTATATTATTTAGGTGCATTATCAAATACAAGTTTTTGGTAAAGGGGAATCATTTGAGACTGCTTATTTTGGTCTCAAGTTATTTATTTATTTATTTGGGACATAAAACAGTTACAAGTTCAAACTTAACACTATAGTAATAATCATACCAAGTTAGGTCCCTATGATGGCCTTTATTGCTAATATTTGGAAGGTTATTGCTTGAGCAACTACATAATAATATTTTAAATAGTATATTCTCTATATACAGGGTGTCCCAAAACTCAACGATAATCCGAGACAGGATGAAAGGCCAAGTCATACCGGTTATAGGAAAAATAAAAAAAAAATTCCATATCACTTAGTTCAGCAATAATAGACACTTTTCAAAAAAGTTGAAATTCCACACCCTTGGTCGCATTTTCAAGTCCTGTGATCACCAATGTCACAATTTCGCTGTGTTTTTTTGAATTTCGTGATCTTCATTAATTATGCTATTAATCGTATAACAAATTAATGCACAAAACATTGTTAATTTAATAAAAAAAGTTAAGTTTTAGTGAGTCATCTTTCTCAAAAATATCGTTAGTCAACTTTGACGCTTCATACTGAAAAAAAAATGTACTACACTACCCTTGGCAAGTTATTTCAAAAGTTGGCGCATTTAATCAAGATTTCAAAATGGTATAACACTTGCCACTTTTCTTGCCATTAAAAATGTTATTTTTATTTGAACGAAGAGTATCCTCGCAAATGGATCGGACGCAGTGGTACAATTTTATGGCCTCCTCGTTCTCCCGATCTAAATCCAGTAGATATTTTTTACTAGGAATGAATAAAAGAAAAAGTTTATTCGAAATCAATACAAAATCTATCAGAAATTCGCCAGAAATTTGACACAGCGTCAAAGGAAATAAATGCAATGAATTTATTTATTTATTTATTGACTGGTGCAAAGGTCTTTTGTAAGGCGTTGCAGAGCCTGAATTCATGCTAGAGGAAAACAATTCGGAATTACTTTAGTTTAAGGAGAATAATTAAATGAGATCGATGGTTCGTTCATTGTTTTTTTTTTATTATTATAACCTATTATGTTTATTACATTAAATATTTGTTCTGGACTGACTCAATTACCTCTTTACTGAAAATAATTGCTTTCCTCTGGCACGAATACAGGCTCTGCAACGGCGTACAAAAGATTTTTTTACCAGTCAAGCAAAATTCCTTGCATTTATTTCTTCTGACGCTGTGTCAATTTTCTGGCGAAGTTCTGATAGATTTTGTATTAATTTCGAATAAACTTTTTCTTTTATGCATTCCTAGTAAAAAATATCTACTGGATTTAGATCGGGAGAACGAGAAGGCCATAAAATTGTACCACTGCGTCCGATCCATTTGCGAGGATACTCTTCGTTCAAATAAAAATAACATTTTTAATGGCAAGAAAAGTGGCAAGTGTTATACCATTTTGAAATCTTGATTAAATGCGCCAACTTTTGAAATAACTTGCCAAGGGTAGTGTAGTACATTTTTTTTTCAGTATGAAGCGTCAAAGTTGACTAACGATATTTTTGAGAAAGATGACTCACTAAAACTTAACTTTTTTTATTAAATTAACAATGTTTTGTGCATTAATTTGTTATACGATTAATAGCATAATTAATGAAGATCACGAAATTCAAAAAAACACAGCGAAATTGTGACATTGGTGATCACAGGACTTGAAAATGCGACCAAGGGTGTGGAATTTCAACTTTTTTGAAAAGTGTCTATTATTGCTGAACTAAGTGATATGGAATTTTTTTTTTATTTTTCCTATAACCGGTATGACTTGGCCTTTCATCCTGTCTCGGATTATCGTTGAGTTTTGGGACACCCTGTATAAAGTTTATATAAAACTAGTAATATAACACACTATAGGTATTGGTTATTTAGTAAATAATACATGTGTATCTTAATTGGGTGAATATAGGTCAGTTTAAAACCTGAAAGTCATCTAAATTCATAACCTTGTTTGGCACAGTACCCAGGACCTACTCCAAACTTGATAAGATTCCACCCAGAATGCAACCCTAGCCTTATGCCCTGCCCATAGAATTTAGGTTTATAACAGCCCTAGTAGTGGTAGCAAGACCCATTTATCCTCAAAGCTCAACTTAATGATGCTATTGTACATACAACACAGACTATCTGAGCTGACTTTCTGAGTCATATTAACTGTACAATGTACATTCCTGTTTATTCATAAAATCATGCCAGTTTTCCCTCAGGACAATGTCCAAAGGTTGCCAGTAACCCATACATGTGTTAAATTATAAGCTCACTATGATGATAGTATTGTACTAAAACAGTGTCTACCTGAGCTGGCAGTCTGTCTGACTCATGTTAGCAGTAACTGTACACTGTATAACAGTGAAAGTGTTCACTATCACTTTAGTTCACCTCATATACCCGTCTATACCATGTATATATACTGTATATATAGTGTATATGCTAGCTACGTCTGTCTGTACTGGTGCATGACCAATCTTTACTGACAGAATCATTGTTCTGAATCTAGTTCACACTGAAATTAAAGATGACTGGTTTTGTAAATTGTCTATGTTGTTTGAGAGGTAGAGTTGATTGCTGATTGTAAGGTCTGGGGTTTGGTTCCAGAGTTAGGTAGTGTAAATAGAAATGGTGATGCTCATTTTTTTTATTTATTTATTGATATGTAGGAACAATAAAAAAAAATATTTTATCATGGGAAATAATTTGTTGGGGACAGATTTAAAACAAATTCAGATAGTTAAATAGGCAGGCTAGTTCTAAAGAGATTTTTTAGTTTGATTGTTTGAGCCCACTTTTATCTGAAACCACCAGTTGTTTTCGAAAAATTGTGTGTATGATAGTCACTCATAAGGAAGAGTCTATTTAACATGTTGATACGACCTACTACTGTTGTAATAAATATAAATGAGAATGAAACTACGGGGCGTAGCTACTAGCTAATAAATAAATGATGAGTACTATTAAATGTCCACAGATGTGAGAGCTAAGTGTTCTAGGTTGGTACCGTGTACTGTGTAGGTTATTGTGGTAGGTCGTGTGAGTCATGTACACGAATATCACATAGCAACATGCTATGTACATAGTGTCTTATGTGAAGTTATTATGAGACCTTAGTGCAGGCGAACGCGTAAGGACGACGATTTCAATTTATAGTACTTATTTGATGTGTCATAGTAACAAGCCCTGTGGTTCGAGTGGTAGTTTAGGCGTTTCCTGACCATAAGATGTCGTGTTTGTTACCTAGGTCGAGTAGAATTGTAATTTTTTTGTTGTTGCCGGAAGGTACCTAAATTGAAATAGGGTCACATTGACCATGTGAGACGAACGTTATTAACTGTAAAAAGTATGCATATCAACATCTATATGACTTTCTAGAATAACAAGCATGATGTTAGTTGATAATAGCATTTAACCCTCCAAAGCACGGAGGCGGAAACCATCTATAGACAGTCCGCGCCATATGTCGCTTAACTCACTGATCCTTTAACTACCGGCGCAGCTGGCATCGCCTTGCATTAGATAGTAAAGATAGGTACTAGACAAACGGAAGCACCTTTACTCAGCCCCTATGAATGTAACAGTGTCAGGGGACGTGCTCACGACACTATGCGGGCTATACACACCAGCTGTGTACAGAGTACTTCCTGAATACTAATACTTACTTATGTGTACATTGATGACTGAAGTAGGAAAACGGTTTTTATGTGCTGGGATGACAATGTATAAGTAAATAAGTAGCCAAGGATACATTAGTAGAGGAGACAAAATGTCCCACGACATAAATATGTCAGCATCCAAGCTAGGCGATTTTTGTTTGACTTTCTGGCGACATCGCGTGACTTCATTCATTATATTAGTATATGCTTTAATTAATTCTGCTGGACACGAGGATCCCCTCCCGGAATGGGAGAGGTTTTAAAGTCTACCACATAGACAAAAGCGCGGGAATTTAGCATTGTTTCAAGAACTGTTTAAACAATTCTTAGCAATACATTATTTCCTCACGATGTTATCCTTCAGATAACTTAAATGTCATTAGAGTTTGTGAAACCTCGTATTTGTGTGGGAAGTGAATTAATTTATCATATAAAATATCAGCAACGCCTACATGATACAGCAAAAACACAATCGTATGGCGGAAACGTACAATAGCAAGATCAACAGTCAGCAGAATGCTCGGGTATCTTCGGCAACACTCGGCAAGGCTCGGCGGTAATCGTGCGTTCATCGTGCGTGAGCTTTGCTCCACAAGGTTACGCGTTATGAGTTGTTTTGAAGGAAATAATAATATTATAGTAGTTTGTAGTAGTTTCGGGGTGTATAACTTGTTCGTGACAACCTACTTTGTGTTGGAGCGGGTCAAACACCTTCGGGTGTATGTTTTTAATTAGTAAACTGTGGTAGCGAGTGGTTGTTGGTTCAAAACATTCAAAGGTTTTATCCAAGTTATGTATTGAAAATAATGATCACTTGCTATAAGGGTGAAAGAAAAATAGAGTGACATGTATGAGAGTTCCTTGAGCAGTTTTTGAAGGACTTTAGTCCTGGAATTTAGTTTAACCTTTACCCACATTTAGTTGTAGTTTACTAAAGGTCAGACCTTACTCTCATTCGAAAGAGTCTTATTTGGCCGTGAGTTTGTTGCTAGCTCTTCTCATAAGACTGTACACTTTCCGAGCTAGTGGTAGATTCAGTCATTGTAACGACTATCATGAATGTCAATATTTGACTTAAATAAATGAATGATTTGATTTTGATTCTTACTTTGCAACTAGGTTAGCTAAAAAACGGGCTAATAGTCGGCTATATGGTTGTCCACGTGCAGTGGCTACGCCCTTCTGAATATAATGTTATAATCGGTTCAGTTAAACGTGCAAGTGTGGATGTGAGCGACGAGAAGCCCCACTCGATACCGCGCTCAGATGGTGTTCTTTATCGAGTTATCAAATGTAGGATTATGGCACTTTCACTGCCTCTGTGACGCATAGATACAGTATGTAGCTGGCTGAACCGGGTCGGTTCAAAGTCATTTTTATATATCCGTGCCCAAACGGTAAAAACAGAATCCTATTACTGAGACTGAATTGACTTACCTGTCTGTTTTTGATTTTCTGTCAATAAATTTTCAGTGATCAGTGAAAGCTCGTAAACTCAGCTCTTAACGGTAGTGTCAGTATATTCCCTCAATAGACTATGAGAGTGATCTAATATATATAAGTGTACCAGAGTATTGTGGATACACTTGAACACTATAAACTAACAGTTGTCTGCTTTCAATGAAACTGTCCGCAGTGCTCGAATATTATCCAGGATGTCATTACTAAATTAGCACAACATATTGAACACACGTCGCACTTTCAATAGAATAACGTCGTAAGTCGCTTAGTGTCGGTTCAATGTTGAGACATTCTTCCTCTGAAGGTTCAATTCCCTTTTGGAATTGGAAACATATGAAGTTATTCTTAGTAATGTCTTTACACATCTGCACGTTTGGCGCAGTGGTTAAAGTGGTCACCTCGCCGCAATAACCGTTGCGCCGCGTTTGGTGGGTTCGAATCCCACCCGGGATAAATATTTGTGTGATGAGTATCTGTTCTGAGCCTGGTTGTTAATGTATCTATATAAGTATGTATTTACAAGTATATAAGTATGTTTATCAGTTATCTGGTTACAGTACAAGCTATGCTTAGTTTGGAATCAAATGGCCGTGTGTGAGTTGTCCAATGATATTTATATTTATTTATTATATATTTATATACCTGCTAAACCTAACTTGACACGTTCGTCCTTTATGAGTCATCAAGTGATATTGTATGTTCTATGTGTCCTGTGTGAGATGACATTGATAACTGATAACACGAGTGATAACAACATGTTAATCACTTGTGATCTTGCACGCGGGTTCGATACCCTGACTAACAGTGACGTAGTCAGATAACTTAGTAAAAACCTTAGCATGCACGATTTATCTAGATTATTGTTAGGAACTCCGTGTATTTCCTTAATAAAGTATCTATATCAAACAGGTCACCGTCAGCTGCATAAGTCTGAGTGTCACTAATGTTCTAGATCAGAGATTCCCAATCTTTTTCATTAATTCGTGGACCATTATTTTGACCCCTAGCCTCTAGACCACTGGTTGGGAACCACTGTTCTAGAGGCAGATTTTTGTATATCCCCGTCAGTCGTAAACCTTGCATACAAGCCTCTCTACTAAGTTGTTGTTTGTTAAAGTATCGTTTACCTCCCACTCGTGTGGTGTAGGGTACCAATGACTCTTACAAGTCATATGTGGAGAAGTAATTATCACTTGTTATAACGGTGAAGGCAAACATCCTAAGGAAATCATGCCTGAGACTGGTTGAAAACAGTTCTTGAAAGATTACAAACCACATTTGGTTGCCTTACTTGTCGTTAGATATAATCCCTGCCTTATTCCAAAAATAAGTATTGCGGATGTCCTTTAAACTCTTGAAATAATTCCCATAATGCCGGGCTTATTGTGTCAAATGCATTTCTTTTCTATGCTGTGCACAAATTCAAAAGTATTCAAATCCTTTGTGTTGTTCGTTTCTATGGGGTATTAAACTACGTATAGATGCTTGTTGTATAGTTAGTAGGTACGTCACAAAGAAGTCTCGATCATACCTATATGGTCTGTGTAGTCTGTGCTGTCGGTACGGCACACGTGAGCGAGGCGAGGGATGGGGAGGTGGGGAGGTGGGGGTGTGTGCGCGGGCGCAGGTAGCGACCGACCTTCGGGGTCAACGCACCGCCGCCCTAAAATACACACGCGGATGTCGCGGCGACGAGCGGCGCGGGGAGGCGAGCACTAGCGGGGTGAGGGGGGGGGAGCGGTGTGCACAGGTGATGAACAATACCAGGGTGGCGTAGAACCATCACCTGCCTCGCAGACGGTATCGCGTTACCAAGTACATAGAAATGTCTTTGAGTAACCCATGCACGGTCTTCTGATTACAAACTAGGAAAAATGCATTTTCATAGCATAAACTTTTCAATACATACTAGGTAGGTATGTAGGTTAAGTTACGGCTATAGACACGACAAATACTCGCTGGTCATGGAAATAGGTATTAGTCCTAACTCCTAGGTTTCCTGAAGGGTTTGAAGCCATGACCAACGTCGCGTTCGTGGTAGCGGCGAATTAACCACATTTACTATTGCACTAAAGTTGCTGTAAATATAAAATTTCGTTATAAAATGCTATTTTTTTTATACTTATATTAAATCCGGGAACCACGTGGTGTTAGCACCATAGTATCCTTCAGAGCAAGAATTCCCGGTTCCAATTTTGCGAGCTGTAATCTCTCACTGTTATGTGTTATGCACACTGTGTACATATGAACAGAGCATTCTTGAAGCAGGAAGTACATGTAGCAGTGTATACTGTATAGTAGTGGTAGTATTGTAACGTTGTATAGTTGTAACAATGGTCGGAAGAGCCGCCGGGCGCAGGTAGCGAGCGTGGAGGGAAGGACCTTCCCAACGATCTCGAACCCCACTCGAGTTTGTGCGATGTCATCATCGACTTTGTACCACACGAGACGATAACGACACGACCTTCAGACGCTACATATGTACTCATAGGTAGCTTTGCGACAAGAGTTTAATTCGTAAGAATCATGTCCTGGTTCAGATGTTACTACCATACCATAGGTCAGGACCATTGTTCGCAGGGGTTTTGATCCCCATGATGAACGACTATGCAGTTTGTGTGTTAATACGCCATGGATGTCGTCAATCGTTGTTTTTAATTCTTCTACACAAGATTGTTGTGTCCGGTTTCACCACTTCCAAATATCTATCAATGATGGAAATGTGACAGTTGATTTATTTCATGCAGTCCCTTTATTTAGCAGTTAAGCTATTGATACTTTAATATAGGTTGGGAAATTGGCCCTTTAACTAAAAAACAGAAAAGTTTGTCATTGTGTATTTCACGGAAAACCTATTGAATAGATTTTAATGACATATTTAGCACACGAATAACCTTAATTAAAACAGCATACCTTCAAACTATAGATTACGACGAGGTCGTGAACAGAAGCTTGTGTAATGTAGTTGTGTAGACGTCCGCTCAGCGAAGGACGAGTAATGTCGATTGTTATAAAGAGTTAAGTAAAGGTCGCGCGCTTCGCCAAAACGAGGAAATATCGCCGCGGAGGTCACACACGTGGACTAGGACTTCCGAGGGAACAACTACCGACCATTCAACATTTATATGTTAACTATGTATTAGAGTATATGCTTAACTTGTAAGAACGTTTGTCTATCAACAAAGTCATAGGTGCTGGCAACAGCGTTCTGCCAAAAAAATAAATAGTCGCGTCGATAGGACTTAGGGATAGCCTTTTATTTATCTGTCTCCGTGGCGCAGTGGTTTAGGTCATCACGCCGCTGCCATTGCGTCGGGCGGTCGTAGGTTCGATTCCCACACGGAACAATTACTTGTGCAATCCACAAATTTTGGGTCTGGTTGTACCTACTCTGTATCCGTTTTTTGTATGTTCGTAAAAGTCCTCGCGGCACAAGAGCAATTTTAGAATTGCTCTCCGCGCTTAGGCGCGGGAGTGGTCTTTTAAAAATATAAGGAAATATATCTTAGCAGGGGGTCTGATCACGGTTGCAGTTGAAACTCGCCCTGAACCACGAAGTGCAGGGTGTTAACCAAACAGCGTCGGCATCTCACGCGTCTGTGTATAAATACGCGTGTGACTAAACAAACTATACACACAACTAACCAATATCACCCTTATGTACCAAGCAATAAGTATCAATACAGCTTGCCAATGTACCTACTCTTTGAATACAAGCAATTTTCAGTCTTTTCTGTAGTACAATAGAGTTGAAAATTACTTGACGTTTGATAACAAAAATCTGTATCAAAGAATACAAATAATTGTGTAAACGATTTTGAACGTTATTGTCGTAGTGTTAAAGTATATAATGATTTGTATAAAAAATTGCAGTGTTAACAAAAAATCCGGGTACGTAGGTAGGTACCTGCTCCCCGCGCCCCGGGCTACAGAACACCCCTCTAGACCTTTTTCAACGAAATGTACCACAGTTTTTGTATGGGTCTATTCAAAAGTAGGTAGTTTTAGAAGATAATGTTGTATTGTATTAAAGCAAGGTGTTCATAGCTAGCTGTTACCAGTCGTTATATGGATGGTAATGGACAATTTGATGTTCTTTCTATAAAATCACGCTTGTTGTACCTGAGGGTACCGATTTTTCGTTGCTTATAATGTTGGTCCCATGCGGTCCCATAGTTGCAACTAATGAAATTCCGGGTTATAGAACAAAAAATTAAATGCCAATAGCAACCCACCGCCTTATTCTGGTATAACCAGACATGTCGAATCAGTTCTTTCGCACACTACCGCTAGAACAAAAGGAATAAGTTGTTTATTAAAGTAAATTTGCTTTTTACCCGACTGCACGACAAAGGGTAATGTAGTTTTTACCTTGGATGCTTGATGCAAAACAATAGTTTGTCGGTACATTATCTCGGTTACATTATAAGAGCTAGTGACGTCATCAGGTGCAGGATAAGCATAGTCGCAGCAGTGGTATCTGCTATCACTGTGTACAGTTTGTACAGCCACGTTCAATATTAACTTGCAAATAACTAGGTACGTTGTACGAGGTAAATAACATACGAGTTCCTTCCTCTAACATGTAGTATGGAGTCGTGTGGAACAAATATGGTTTGGCAAAATGTACTAATACGTTAGAGCAACAGGAATTTGATTTTAACTTGATCCCTTTCCCTCTCTCATTTGTAAATTTTAAAGCGATTTCATGAAGTCCTAGCCACTCCCTCTTACCAGGAGACCCAAACCCACCAGAAAGCAATAAGTTTGTAACAATATTTTATTTATATTCAATGAAGACGGGTTAGGCGTTGGACTTGCCCTGATTGCCCTGAGACCCCAATTTCCATATACAGAAAATAATTCTTCAAGAATTTCTTGATAGAAAAGCCCTTTTGTTCTGACTCGAGTTTCAAACCTGAGACCCCTGTGGTGCGTAATACTACAGCAGCTATTTGTTTGTATATTTTCAAGTTCTTTGTGACCTTTCATTGAATTGTTAGTAGGTATATAATGTAGGAAGCGTTTGTTGGTAGCGCGGCGAATTTTCGAAAGCTGCACGTTTGCCTGCCGTTGTAGTTTAAACGTATGTTTCCTAACAGCGCTCTAACTGCCTAATATCGGCAGTTTCTCTCACACGAGGGAAGCTACTATTATCCTCATGTATGGATTTCACAAATACCGTATATGACGTAGGTACTTCATTTGAAAACTCTTTTACACCAAAGCGTTCGAACATTTTGAAGGCAAAGCCACGGGGTACAAAAAGGAGCCCTAATTAATTTAACGTTGTTTTTGGTGCAGTGGTTTTGACTGACGCACAGTGCTCACGCAGGTCGTAGGTTTGATTCCCACGACTACTATACTTTTTAAGGGAATTTTGACAAACATTACTACGCCAAACAGTGAGATTCAAAACCGGGAACGGAAGCTACGATACCTTAGCTCGCTGGTAGCGGCGTAGTGACCAACCTAACCAAAACACGAGAGTACATCGATGTTTAAAAATGTAATTTTTGGAAAGTCTTTACGCCACGGTTGCGCCGTCCCATCTTGGTTTACACACAGTCCTTTACAATAGATTCGCTTTCAGTGTCATTTAACACTATGTACTGTATGTATAGCAAGTCTTGTATGTGTTGTGTTGTATGTATGTCAGCGCGTACGAGTGTGACAGTAGTGAGTAGTGACAATACTCCGCGCTCGCGCTGTGTCGTAATTACTTACATTTTCACAACTTACACTTGTACTAGCACTGTTTTCAATATCTGTGACCTACTAACATATACTACAATATGTATACTATAGTATGTTCGCAGTGATTTGTTCTGTCGCGCAGGTTTGAATCCCAGTTCATCTCAAAAAGTTACGTCTAAGATTTTTCATCAAGAAGTACGTAGTGACTGTTTTGAGTGTGGAAGTCATATGCTGTGCCTTGGAGAGCAGTATTGCACACCCTTCCATTAGGTTTGATCGTCTTTAACATACATTATACATCTCAATTTGTGATGGACAAATCTTGCTATTGTACTTGCCACGAATGTTGGTAGCCATACACCGTCAACATTACACTGCTGCACTGTATCAAGTACGCAGCAGTCTTGCGAGTTAACTTCTTGTTACTCACGCCTCAGGGTTAACCTTCGGTCTAAAGGATCGGGAAATATTCTGTTTATAATTCTAAACTTTGTTAAATTATGTTAAAAATCCCAGTTAAGTATGTCCTAAGAGTGCTAGTGCAGTAGATAAGAGCGGTGGTTGACAAACTCGGCGGCGACACAGACCAGTTGCGAGGTTTCATCACAACCCTGCACCGTGCGCCGTTTACTTAATACTACACTACTTACTGCAACTACTGCTTATGAAGTATGAACCAGCTTCTCTCAACGACGACATACTTTACTGTCATTAACTATAATATATCTATGTATAAGATAACTCTGATTACTTGTAGATGAGTTCTGTATGCGAGCAAACGATAGCCTGTATATGGTCAATTTTGACCCTATGTGTGATGTGAGGTGATACATCCAGTTTAGTCGGTCGCCTAACGAATATACAGAGCGACCTACTAAATACGCCATTTATCTGTAATTTAAAAATGTTTTCATAATAGGAAAATCATAGAATCCTAGAAAAACAATCTCGATTTTGCATCAAAATCATCAAACAGCATACTTTGAAACTAGTCTGAACATTCACTACCTATGTTTACTCGGTTAACTCTTTAGCTCTATAAAACTCTTTCTGATCCTTTAACATCCTGTGATTATATCCTTCATTCTAAATACCTATTCATAGCTACCTTAAAAGATAACCGTGTATTCGGAAGCGTGAAGCTCGCGAATATAATGATAAGATGAGATGTGACGCGACGTGAGGTCGAGACCTCGCCGCGAGGACACCGCCCGTTTCACTTACCTTCAGTTACCTTCCTCACATCTTACACGTGTGATTAAGAGTTTATTTTACTGCATATGATCAACTCAAGGTCTAACTCCTCCCTCGATCCGGAGACTCTTGTCCAGCAGTGGGACATTAATGGGTTAAATTGATTAAAATTTACTAGAGGCCGCCCGCGACTTCGTCCGTTTGACTTATCAAAAACAACTTATCAAAAGGGAGAGGCTATTAATGATTAAGTAATATAAACATTTTTAGATAAATCTAGTTTAGTGATGCAGTATGCAGTGAGTGTACGCATTGCAGTGTCGTGTGACAAAAGCTCGTTGTTTTGCTGCGAGCGGTCCATGCAGTGCAGCAGCGCGGGGAGTATCTCGCCGAGATACGGCGGTCGACGCCCCGCGGCGCTATCATCATGTGCGATACCTACAGTAGGGAGCTTACTATGTTGTGCATCTCACTGCTTATGAAAGTGAAGAGGTATGCTTTGGTAGAAATGAATGAAGCGAATTTGAAAATGTGGTATGGTGATGATAGATTAGAATTAAGAGAACGTTTAGATATTTTTTTACAGGGCGATAGGTAATATCCCGATATATCAATCTATACTAATATTATAAAGCTGAAGAGTTTGTTTGTTTGTTTGTTTAAACGCGCTAATCTCATTTAGCGAGATTTGAAAAATTCCTTCAGTGTTAGATAGCTCATTTATCGAGGAAGGCTATAGGCTATATATCATCACGCTACGACCAATAGGAGCAGAGTACCGGTAAAAAATGTAACAAAAACGGGGAAAATTATGACCCATTCTCTTTTATGTGACGCAAGTGAAGTTGCGCGGGTCAGCTAGTATAAGATATTTGTCTTAACAGAATAAGGCACTGCGAGGGGAGCACCGAGTATACGCTAGTAGTATCTCCACCTCTGTATGGTAGATTATGAGGTGTAGAGTTTGATGTCCGAGTCGGACAAAGTGTTATACTGAATGCTCTTAAAAGTAGGTTGTAGGAAAAAGCGGCTGAGCTCATTAAAATTTAGGTAGATAACATTTTGAAAGGTGACAGATTATATGCCGGAAACATAATGACAACAAAAAATAACGTGGGCGGTGTTGTGGGTATTAGCTTTTAGAAAATTATACTGCGACTAGTGACATATGACTACAGATCGCTACGACTCGGGTTCGATTCCTGACTCGGGCATAATGCTGACTTTGGTAACGTTCACGGTAATTTACTCGCCGTCTCACTTCAACATATTTAATTATGTATATATCAATGTAATAACTACTGGTTGTCCAATAAATAAATAATACATATTATATTTATTTACTTAGTCTTCAGCCTCCACCTTCAGTTATCAAAGCCGTGATGTTACGAAAACGAAAAAGACTACGTTTATCAGCAACTAGCTAGGTTTTATCGTAGTTTTGTATAGCGTAGAAGTATAGTTAGTATCGTACTTCCTGGGTGTATGTCGTAACTATTCGTAACCACTGATAACGATACGAACCTGACGTCATCGTACTACGGAAAAACTAGCCATCTATGAAGTTATAACATACTAGCTGACCCGCGCAACTTCGCTTGCGTCACATAAGAGAGAATGGGTCAGAATTTTCCATATTTTTGTAACACTTTTTACTGTTAGGTACTCTGCTCCTATTGGTCGTAGCGTGATGATATAAAATATGCTTTTTTTCACGAAAAATATTCTCAAAATTATTTACATGTCTTAGTATAACGAAGTCGCGCTAAGGCATATCCGCCATTAAAACAGTTGCCATGGCAACGGAATTTTGTTAATTCAATGTCATTATAATATTGATATTTCGCGACTTCGTTGAATTTTCTGAATTTTCCCGGGAAATGCGTCATTTTCCCGGGGTAAAAAGTAGCCTATGTCCTTTCTCGGGTATCAAAATATCTCCATACCAAATTTCATGCAAATTGGTTCAGTAGTTTAGACGTGATTGAGTAGCAGACAGACAGACAGACAGACAGACAGACAGAGTTACTTTCGCATTTATAATATTAGTATGGATGTTTCACACGTGCATAGCTGTGTTTCATGATGAGTAGGCAACTCAATTCCTGTAAATCGTATTGTGATGTTATATAGATAGCCTTCCTCTTCAATATATGGCTGTCATAGAACACAGTCATTCTTTCTTTGGCTGGATATTTCAGCGAGTTACACTTTAGATTAGCCTCTTTATTTTTATTACATTGCCACCTAGGTATGTCTGCTAAGTCATTCCTTAGTTGTCGGAAAAAGGACCTCCTCTTACCTCTGATCTTCAACTATTCTATTCTTCATACCAAATTTCGTCAATATCTGTACAGTTGATTAGCCTTGAAAGCTGTACAGGCAGATAAAGATTTGCATTTATAGTATGACCATATAATTTGATAGAAGGGTGTCTGCTAAGTCGTTAGTTATATCTTTGATCCGTAGCTATGTTCAAAAGCCTTCGGGCGTCTTAAATAAATTTGACTCTATATTGACCTCTAAACCTTAAAATATGTAAAGTATTAGGCTGGCAGCCCGGTGAGGAGTAGTCTCGTGCGAGTAGTTCGTCAAGACGAGGGCTCGGGGCCCATTGTTCCGAGCCGCGGGGCCGCCATCTTGTGCCGGGGCACTTTTGTATCTTTTTGTACGAGTGCCACGTCTTTTATATTGATGAGCACGTTCGAGCAGGATAGTTTTTGGTAATAGTCAAGCTATAAAACAGAAAATATTATTATTATTAAAGCCTGTGTCGTCCCACTGCTGGGCAAAGGCCTTCCCAACAGATTTCTACTGTAGCCTGTACAGAGAACTCTGTATTTCAAAAAAAAAACTGTTTTCGGGATATCTAACTACACAGGAAACAATATCAAAATGCTCTAAGCTTTCAAATGATTGAAAGAGCCTACTGAAATTGACTAGTACTTGTGCCTGCGGCTTCGTCTGCCTTCCTCAATAAATTGACTTATCAACACAAAAATTAATTAATCGATCTGAACCAGTAGTTTTTGAAATAAGCGTGTTCAAACAAACAAACCATGTACTTTATGTTATTCATGATAATACGCCTATTTTCAACAAAATCCATTTACTAATTTTAGCTTGAAATAGTATTAAACGTCCGTACATTTTTCCCCGAAAGCATTATTCGCATTTCGCACTTCTATTCAGTATTTCTAGCTAAAAGCTGTGCCAGATTTAACTGGACATATATGGTGAAAAATTCAATTACTTTTCGTCCTCCCCGATGGCTGGTGATGTACTCTGACATTTGTTCCCGTTTCACTCGTTACTTAGTAAACAAACATCCTATCTGATCTATTTTATTATCATACATCCAAACTTTACATTCAGTAGTGTCTCACTGCTGAAATAAGGTCTCAAGTTTGACTCCCAAGTAAAAGTCTGTTAGAAAAAACCCACGACCTCCCGACGTAATGGTATTGCCGTAGCGACCCAAACCACTGCGCCACGGAGGCAGTCATCCATGATCTCATTTTAATCAATTTTAAAACTGTATAAGAGTGAAAAAGACAAAACACTGTATAACTAAACACAACTTACCCAACATTTTTTAATAAGACATACTAATAGTGAAAATGGTCAAATTCATAAAATTATTTATTTACAAGTAGCCAGTAGTCCATTACTCCTTTATATTTGTACCACAGTACAGTGTACAGGTACAATCTCAAGTCACGTGACGAAGTCCCACAGCCGCATCATTGTGTGGAAGTTTTTCGCAACTCGGAGGGGTGCTATAATGAGTATTGTAGCGACATTTGTCCGGCATCCTAGAGTTTTTCCTTCAGGAGCATTTTCCTCGAACACTCGAGCAGTAGTACTCGCCTCTCAGCGGTAGTAACATCGTGGCAGCTAGTGAGTGCAGCATGTGGTTCAGCTCAGACGGGCGCATGCAGTACGTGCTCAGCTTGGGACGTGCCCCTACTGAGCCGCAGAGATCCCCGTCCCCTATGTCGTAAGCATTATTTTGTGTCTGAATTTCTTAAGACTGTAAACTGTATGTTATAACTAGCTGCTGCCGGCGACTTCGTCTGGGTGGTGCAAAGTATCCTATGTGTTAATCCAGGTTATAAACTACCTGTGTACCAAATTTTATCAACGTCCCATTCAGTAGTTCATGTGTGAAAGAGTCAAACATACATTTACCCTTACAAACTGCCGCATTTATTATAGTAGTAGGATAAAATTACTTCCTTGACTAATGACGTTTTTCGTGAACTTCATTGTTACAACACTGCAAAAAGATAACTTAATATACTACCTTAGTATTTGATGAACTGCTGATTTGGTCAATAGTAAAATAGTTCAGGTATGTTATATGTCTATCAATCTGGTATGTGCATATCTACCACACGCATGTTTTTCTTGATGCCTAATTCAGTTGCAATAATTTGGTTGCCCAGACTATTGTTACTAACGGACACCGTAACACCACAGCCAGTGTAATCATGCAACGCGAAAGTCCAATAGTAATTTACTAGCGTATAGTTAGTATAGTCTCTCGCAGCTCCTCTGGCGCAGTCAGGCGTGACGCGTCAGTGTGCCAGGGCCGGGTCACTGCCAGCTCTCGCCGCTTGCCTCACTCCTTGCAGCACCGCCGCGCAGCACCGCGCAGCTCCTCGCCACTGTCCGCCATTGTCCCACGACCTTGCCATTCGCAGATTTCGGTCGCTACCATCAATCACTTACATACATACGTGTTTCGTGTTGCCTAGTTACTGGGTAGTTGCAATATGCATAATGTTAAATTATTTTAAAGTCTGGGAAAAGTTCTCGTGTTATAAGAATCTTTATGTGTTCTCCCCAGATTATAAATATAAAGAAACAGTGAAAAGCATATTATTATATCCTCTGTAGTCTTCGATGACGAATTATCGGGTTTCATTCCCGTTTCGGCCAAAGTTGGTAGTTAACGTTGATAAGTCCGTTTCACTGCAGGATAGGGCTCGTTCTCTACATGTATGTATATATAGGTACATTGGGTACCTAGTACTATACATTGTGTGATAAAAGTGTCGATACAAACCTGCTCGGTATCGTGGTGCGCCGGAACTGCGACTGATAACAGCTGGCGCTCTGTGGTGCTGCAGTACCGCACTCACTGGTGAGGAATGATAGCAGAATACCTAGGGATTGTATCAGACTAGTACAGACCCCCAATGATTGAAGGATTCAAGATTCAAGGAAACGTGTATAATCTTTTTGATCTTTGCAGTGAATTACTGTTAAACTAGTAGTTTTTATAGGAATATTCTAACTAAGAAAGAGAAACGTTAAATAACTGAAATGTTTTGAGGATACAGAGCCTGTTCTTATGCTAGGTTATACCGTAAGCTTTAGAATACAAAATAAATCACGAGCAGAGACTGAATCCTCAATTTAAATTAGTTTCTATAAGTTTCTATCACCTCTATTTACTTAACAAAGCTGCAAAGTAAACGTATAAACGCTGTGTAAAGTTGGCTAGCATCTCAGTATTGAACCTTAAAAGTATAAAACAATAATCAATCACTAGGCATCAGTATGCGCGATGCAGGCTGTATCAGCACTGTCAGCGCTAGCAGTGCTAGTAGTCGGCGCGTGTGGGAGCGCGCCACAACCTTGTAACACTTGCGCACCGCTGACACACTTACCACCACCTACCATCACTCGCCGTCACTCGCTACCACTCGCTAGGCAACTCACTCAGGGCTTGTCCAACAATGGCAGAGTTCCGCATGATTGAGGAACTGCTACCACTAGATACCACTCGCCGGGCAACTTCAGTGCTAGGCTTAACAATGGCATAATTCGGCATGCTTGAGGAACTGCTACCAATAGCTACTACTCGCCGTCTGTCGCCAGGGAACTGACTCACCCCCGGTTTCTGAGGTACATTTAACGGTAGTTTATTCTATTCTATTGAATAGCGTTAAAACTCATATAGAAAAAACGCTATTGAATAGATAAACTACCGTTAAATGTAGTCAGAAACCGGGGGTCAGTGCTTATGTTGAACAATGACATAGGTCGGCTTTGTTTAAGAACTGCTACCGCGCGCCAGGGAACTGACTGTAGAGTTGTGTAAAATGCATTGACTAAGAAACAATATAATTACTACTATCAGTAATGCTTAGTTTAAATGTATCGATAGTGTGTGACAACGACATGCAATAGCTCAGATGCTCAGATACAAATGTCGTAAATACATGTAACCTAGTTGGTAGTTGGTTTTCATGCTGATAGATTTTTTATAGTTTGGTCTCGCTTTTGAAGCTAGAAACTCGCTTTCGTTCATTCCGATTTGTACGAAAAATTTGCCAACCTTGGTATGTACACGCACATTCGTATTCTGTCATTTGATTTTAGAATTATGAAGTCCTCTATTACTCTTTGTCTTCTGCGACGCACTCAACGCGATGCACGAGTGGTGTGACGTCATCATGTCGTCGCTCACACCTACGAATAACATCGCATCCCATTGTTCCTCGCCCACATACGACTGCGGGTCATATAAGACTACATGCATAAAGAAATCTTATCTTATCTTATCATATGGTTAGTGGTCAACCTAGTGTCAAAGTTGTTCAAGCCGCCCGAAGGCCTTTGCCGTGGCTTCTTAAAGAAATGAACTCTATGCTAAAGATCGCGAAATGCCTATGAACTGTGAAGACAACTAACAACATGTAGTAGTGTAACATAAACAGAACTCAGACGTGCAACTCAAACAACTAACTTGTAATTGAGTGCTAAACTTAGTTCTGTCGTCATGCGCACACAACACTACACACACACAAACACACACCTGACTCGTTCACACAAATATATATGTGTGTGTTATTCATACAATACTAGTATTATAAACTCGAAAGTTTGGGACGATATTATTATTTGTTACTCTTTCAAACGAAAACTATTAAACTAATTTGTAATGTAATTTTGTACTTAAATAATGTAAACATTTGGTGCTTTTTTACTAGAGTAATCCAGTTGGACGAAGCCGCTGGCAAAAGCTAGCTAGTAATAAGTCGCGAAATACGTGGTATAGTGGTTAGAGTGGTCAATATGGACGCAGAAGTCGTGGGTTCGATTACACTGATAAAAAATCTCAGATAGTTGTTTCGCGTCTGGTTATGCTTTGTGTCCGTTGTTTGTGAGTCCATAAGATTGTCAAGTGAATCACGATTACTTGACACACACACACACGCACACACACACACGCTAGTGCTTCAATTGCTAGTAGATGTGCAATTGTGTGTGTGTGTTTACAAACAGAGGTGTTCACGTGCGCGGGGCACACGTGCGGCGCGCGGCGGGGGCGCGGCTTGTACACATTGAACACTGCGCGCTATCATCTATCATCCACTACTAATACTAAACTACTGTGATAACTATACTTTTAGAACCAATGGGAAGAGGGATAGGAAGCTATACTGATGGCATTGACAAATCAGGGAACCACGTGATGTCATTATATCGTAGTCTCTCACTCACTAGTCACTACACATTGTCACATTCACATGATACTTTTGATTATGACGTAGTGAGCACGTTTGTGAAGGCAGAGTATAGTTCCAATATTGGAGTTGCTACTAAAGAAGAGATCTTAATAACCTTTGTATTAGCGACTTGCGACAATGAAACATTATTGTTAATTATATTATAGAATAGCTTTATCCCATAAGTCAAGTTGATGGCGATTATTCCCGTTCTTAATGTGAAAAGATGCTATATGGGCTACAGATTTCTCCTGGAACGTGACTATTAGATTTTTTTTCTAAAAAATAATCACTAGATATCCCTGGGCCATTCATCTCCATTAACAAAGTTCTTGACTTTTACGAGTCGTCTGATTACAGTGCAATCAGCGCGGCATAATGGCCGGTACGAAATCCATCGATAATTGTACACTGTACAGTAGTGAGCGAGGCTGTGCCGGCACAGTTCGGTGCTTGCGAAACGTAAGACCTTGGCGGTCACCTTGCGCCCGTGCTCTTGAGCCACTTCCACGACACCACTGCGCCACTGCCACGCTACTAGCACCTAGCACCGCTCACTAGCTATCTACTAGCGATTATGCGCGCCTAGTACTCACATACTCACTTATGTATGATGAAATACTGAGACCTCACTCAGATTTGTGAACAGTTATTTAGGGGCACTCATAGCTAGTTTATTTGACTGAAAAAATTAGGTGTTTTAGCAAACAGTGATGTAGACACTCAATAAATTCTCAATCAAGTAACTCCTCATCCTAATCCAAGTAACTCCTTACCCTCAGTTTCTGAGGCACATTTACAGGTAGTTTATCTATACAATAGCGTTTAAAAAAGTACAGTTTGAATAGATAAACTCCCGCTAAATGTATCTCAGAAACCGGACATTAGTGATATTTCAGCTGAACGTCTCCGTTCTTCAATAGAGATACCAGTTGCTGTCAAAATAACGAACACTAGGTTGACCACTGGCTATATAATTGAAAGTTATCACTAATTTTCATACAATTTTGGCAGTCCTGTGTCAGTTTGTGACCACACTTCGCTCAAGGGCAATAGTTTATACATGTTTACTGGACATGTAACACCCTACTTTAAACCAACGGTATTTTCAACGTAAAGTCTTGTCACTGTTGTTGCTACGCTAAGATGGCGTCCGTTAGATACAGGCTGGTGGACATGTAAATAATTAACGTTTTCGTTATCAGTAGGGCTCCAGCACTTGGTAGGGGGGCAAGGGAGTGAGTGAGTTGCTTCGGGGACCCTCTGCTTAAATATTGATGGCAGTTGTTTAATTTTTACGTGTTCATAGTTGTTGCAGACGTTAGAGCTCTGATTTGTCTGTTGTACTGGTCGTACAGTCCTTTCCTATGTAGGTATCTGACAGTTGATAATGGTTACTAGTCCGAAAGAACCTTTGAATTCCCGATGTTCTTTTGTTAAGTTCCCCTTGCGACATAAGCGTATTTTTGGGATTTGTTATTTAAATGTCACATGTGGGCATTGGGTATATTTGTCTAAAAGTAACTAATTGAAATAAGTAAGTTCATAAAGATGATAAGAAACTCTCGCTATTGGATCCAGAATATAAAAAGATTCAGCATTTGTTTAAAGAAAAGTAAATAACAACAATATATACAATTTCAGTTGTTATTCACATACAACTCAGTCTAGAGAATCTCCAAACAAAACATAAACACATTATCACAAAAACGAGTTCCAGCGCGGCCGTATCTGCGGCGATAACGCGTCTCGCGACTTTACGTACACCCAGTACAACACACTAGTGAACAGACTACAGTATAGAGAGTATAGACACTTAGACAGCCGATGCCATAAACCTCTCGCCGCCACATACTGGTGTGCGTGCGTGGCGCTCATGTGCCTCATTGTTTACATACAAATGCGGACCACGTGACAACATACACCACGATATTACCAAGAGACTACTTTAATATTCATGGCATTTACGAATGACCTTATCGCCCCGTGTTTCTATTTTTATGTTTAGGAAGGCGATAAAGGTTACTTTGTGTGTTGTTTAAATCTATTTTTGATTGAATTGTTAAGTAACCAAATCAAATTAATTTAAGGTGTCATACATTAAATAATAGCCAAAGCTTCTAGTGGAGTAGAATTTGCCAAAACGGACTGATTATCGCAATGGTTTGAAGAAAGAACAATATGTAAAAAGTCACTGTCCCCATACCTTCGGGTTCGTACAACTTTGCCACCAAGTCGTCGACCATATGAAATAAAAAGCCGTTTAATATTCTTTCCTTTTCTTATGTTCTTAATTGAAACGAGAGACACTGATTATTTTAAATCGTCCCCGTAGAGCGAAAAGTCATTAACTCGAAAAACCTTGTTTTGAGATATGGCTGTTCAAAGTTTTTAAAAATATAAAAATTCATAACTTACGATTGCAGTAACCTATCTCTACGTTTATAGTCTTAAATGAAGGAAATTACAACAAAGTTTATTTAATATAGACTTCATTAAGAAAATATTGTCTGAATGCTTGGAAATATCAAAATATATAAATTAGTTACTTTTATTTTTTAAATATGTAACATAATTTCGAGTTAGTTAATTTTTGATCAGAGTTAGTGATTTTTAACGCAGTATGAAATGCGTGTACCGATGTGAAAAATAACTAAATCCATTTAGTGATTTTACAATTGCTAATAATAATTTTAATATGCAGAGATAATTCAAGGGAAAAGTAATTAAGTCGTTTTAGGTATTTTTTAAGTATGGGTTAGATACAATCCTAAGAAATGAATATTAATTAACTAAAATTAGTTAATTTGCTCATTTTATTTTCAGCTCAAAAGGGTTGACCTGGTTAATTTTCACATTCTATAAAACAAAAACTATAATAGCTACAGGTATGTGGATTAGACAGAAAATTAGAGAAAAATATGGCAATTTCAATGGTGTCATAAAAAAAGAAATCATTAACTCGAGTTAATGACTTTTCGCTCTACGGGGACGAAATGCGCTTCAGACAAACAAAGTTGCACAGAATTGAGAAATACGGCGTCTGTATTTGCTCTCCTTCTTATTGCGAAAGAGAAAACGAGAGGGAGATACTAAAACCGAATACTTTTATATCCTTTTGCCGAGGCGAAAATAATTGAATACCGATGCAATTTCGTAAAGGGCACACGTCTCATAACTTTGTAATGTGAGATGTGTCCTTTTCCAAATTGCATATACAATTAGTGTTCGAGAACAAGGTTTGTTAGTTCCATGGGACATTTCACTTGCATTGCATTCGCGAAGTATGACGATGGAGGAGATTAGCCGTGGTCAGAAAGCTGAACAGCGTCGTTTTCCCCGCGGCGTGTAATTACCGCGGTGATGCAGTCGCGTGATACTCGCCACATTGTGCTCATTGTACTACAACAATGGCCGCGCCGACCTTCAGCCACCACCAGCTCGGCTACAGTCGCCGCACTCCGCCGCCGCTCGGCTCCTCGCCTCCATAGCCACCGGTACTACTCACCAAACCCACCCAAACAAAAAGAAAAAGAAAAAACTTTACTTGTTTTGCTTTCCGCTTTCCGCGATACTCCTTCTCGCTCACGCTACGTGAAGTTTCTGCAGGAGCGAGGGCGATAGCGCCTCGACCTATTCCGTGTTTACTTCAAACTTTGTCACCGCCGCAAACTTCTTGTAACCTACTTTATACAATTTTCAACTTTATTCTACACAAGATTAGACTACTTTTCTCCTTCACGGGCAACTGTCGAACAATAAAGAATGATTTTTCTTTATTTACATTAATTTCGACAATGAGAACTTATTGCTTTAATAATACGGTGCAAATTGCAACGCCACATTTTTTTACGGGATACCCGAATTTCGTTGCAAAGTAAATTGTACCTTATGTGTTGAGCTATAAAGTGGTATGTGGGTTAATGTGTGGTTATTGGGTTGATGCGGGCTCCCTAAATGCGTGCGGGGTGAACGACCGGCGCAGCTTCCTCGCGTTATCAAGTGGTCGTGTTGGTCCCTCGCGCGGCGCTATCAGGGGGGCGCAGATAGTGGCGCCCTCTCGTGGTACTCTGCTGATATCGTAACAGTACTTTGTACGTAGTATTTAGCTCTGTAGGAATTGGGAACACGACGATAACTCCGGTTTTTAGCCGACAAACGTGTTTTTAACTCACAGTTTTGAAATTCTTACTATATCTATGTAGAGGTTATAAGTGTATGTATTCTGACGGTATATAAGTAATGATGCCATGTTCCCCTGGGGTAACGCAAAAGACCCTAATAAGGAACCCACATGCTGCGAGCCCCTATTTAGACCTTAATCCTACGAGGAGTGTGGTCCCCTACACTTATGTACATGCAAGATTTGCTTTTACAACATTTAGTAGATTTGAAGTCAATACACATTGTAGAATAACACTAAGACCAGTCTTACCCGCATTGTGTGTCCAACGTGGTGGATTCAGTGAGAAAATTTGACCAGCAGCGGGGCACTAAGATAGACTTGGATAGATGGAGGAGGTTCTTAATCCATCTTTACTTTTTATGTTTGTTAGCTTATAACTATTGTATATGAAAGTTGATGCTCACCATGTGGTCATTTGGTCTAGACTTAACTCGTAGTTTGTAGCAAATGGTGCTTACAAAGTGAGATTCTGCTTTCGAGTCACTTTTTGCGAGAATGATTTAAAAGTAACTTTGCAAAAAGTTTTCGCGAAACAGGTCGTCCGGTAGCACGTAGCGGGGTCGCGGTGTAGAGGCGGCGCGGTGAGCGGCCGCCGTCCGAAATCGTCAAGAAAGTTGTTTAAACCCAAACCTGTTTGATCCTCGCAAGGGTCCTGGTTCGGTGCTCGGGTGGCGACTTTCCAAACCGCTGTGTTGTGTAATATGTGGAGCGTGTATATACTGTATATAGCGATATGTAGCAGAGTGCAAATGTTAATGCCTTCCGTGACGCGACAGTTGAGAGCTTTCGTTCTGATTGCAATATCAGGTCGAACTGGTCCCGCCTTTCACACTTTAAAATACTGCAATGAGGAAATATCGGGCCTTATTTGCTTACGGTACATATGCATTTATCTGGCTACTTATCATCATCACAAGCCATTTTAATAGCATTTCCTGCCTCCAAATCAAAGCTCTTGTTCCATCTTTCGAAATACTTTCAAACCAGAATACTTGGGTTTTGAGCTCCGAAACCTGAAACCTGAATATTATATCTTAAATATCGTGCAGTCTTGCCCTTTGACGTGTCGTAGTGCTAACAGCCATACAAATGATATTGTTTCTGCATGCGCCTGTCAGCCCCCATAGATCCGCTAGTGCCCTTGGGAACGTATTAAAAATGCAGTGAATGCTGCTACTCGTAGCTACTGTACGAACTAGCTGTGTCAGTATCACGTGCAGCTCACAATCGATACAGCACTTGAGAATATCGACTACGATGCAAGGACAGCCGAAGGTTTATCTACAACATAGACTTTTATATGCTAAGTATTCATGTTCAGACAGAAAAAATCAGCTTTTTTTAGTTTTTTTGCCTTCTGCTTAGTAATTTTACCGAAACTTGAAGTTCCGATGGAATAAAGTTACAATTTGCAACGTCTTAAGTAAGAATCAAAGGTCTTATATGTAACTAGCTGACCCGCGCCACTTCGCTTGCGTCACATAAAAGAATGGGTCAAAATGTTCCCCGTTTTTGTAACATTTTTTACTGGTACTCTGCTCCTATTGGTCGTAGCCTGATGATATATAGCCTTCCTCGATAAATGGGATATCTAACACTGAAAGATTTTTTCAAATCGCACCAGTGGTTCCTGAGATTAGCGCGTTCAAACAAACAAACTCTTCAGCTTTATAATATTGGTATAGATTTAGTACAGCAGGCAGTCTATGCCACCTGGCATAAAAGTTTGTATTATAGCAAATACCATTCGGTTATTCATCGACCTCTGCTTGTCCCCAATGCAACGAGGCGCGGTATTTACTGCTTATTTATTGCTTGTTTAAGCACCTACGATATGTTGTGAGTTCTTGTGAGCAGTTGTAACTTATGTGTGTTGTGTGTGAAGTAGGTGTAGTGCGCAGTTTGGGCACAAGGGCGGCGCCGCGACCCGCCGCGAGGTCCCTCACCGTCGCTCACACGCCACACACACAACACACACTCTTTGTCACTGTGCTTGTGTGCTGTGTGTTGTGTGCAACGATGAATAACTGCAGCAAAAAATGTATACTTAATTACTTTGTTAGTGAATTGCGTCACGTTTTTCAGTTTCGTAAAAAATGTTAGATTAACTTTGGGTGCTAAAATTCAAAGGTTGGTTATTATACATGAGTAATTTCAGAATAATAGCTATTATGCATCTCAATTGACAACTAGCGTACTTCAAATTGATAGTCACTGTAGTACATTGCTGCTTTGACGTAACATGTTCATCATTACAATCTAAGGGAGAAAACAATGTACAGCATAGTGGCTTTCAAATAGTCGCTAAGCAATGGCAAAGGACTTTTGTTGTAGCTTGAACAATAAAAGAAAAAAGTAGTTTTAGTTAGTCCCTTGTGCAAGAACGCATGATGTCACGTTGAGAGTACTTGAGAGGTTAATGTAAAAGTGGGAGCTTTATGATAAAGACTTGTTGTTGGCGCGGCGCAGTGGCGGCAGGTCACAGCCAGTCTCGCGGAGAAAGCGCCCCGACCAGCCAGCTCCGACTGGAAGATATAACCAACACTGTTTACTGATCAATCAACACGAGAGAGATTAAAAGAGAGTAGTTTCTTGTGGTTAAGGCATTCAGCTTGCTTTATGCAGGTGGAAGAACTCCGATATGATAGTATATTTCGGTGTAGTCTAAGAATTGATATGTGGCCTTTAACAATCTCTGTAGCTTGAGGGACGCGAGGCGTGTATCTTCCAGACAGTTATACGGAAATACTCGCTATTCGTCTCTTAGGCATGTCCCACAACATGTCAAGCGAAGCTGGGAGATTTCGCTTGACGTGGTCCGGCGACATCGCTACTATTTATGTATGTGACAGTATAGTCCATCTTTACATACATATACATTGTTACACCTTTTTCCCATAGGGGTAGGCAGATACCAAAGGACTTGGTCAGGTCTTAAATGCCTTAAAGGTCTTTGGGCTCCATCTATACTGACATTATAAATACGAAAGTTTGTAAATATGGATGGATGTATGTTTGTCACTCTTTCACGCAAAAACGACTGGACGGATTTGAATGAAATTTGGTACATTGATAGCTTATAACTTGGATTAACACATAGAATACTTAGTACCACGGGAAATCGGTTCACGCAGATGAAGTAGCGAGCAGAAGCTTGTATTATTATAACTGACCACGATCCGGAAGTCTGCAGCGCTCGTTTATCTAAGTTGAAACGTCCTTATAAGTATAAAATAATGTATTTTTATATAAAACATGCAAACGCGCGCGTTTTGTCGCTGGGCGGAGACACACTGAAGGTCGCACACACACACACACACACACATACACACAACAATGTAATGATACTACTAACTGTACATAAAGGTATATTATATATTAATAAACGCGATGATTTCCTTCACAACTAATAATAACTTAATATTTCAACTCGGTGACGTCATTAGTTTAAGGTTTTTTTCATCTTATGGTTTGTAATCAACCTAGTGACAAAGTTGTTCAAGCCGCCCGAAAGACCTTTGACATGGCTGTCAATTGACAACAACAGGGACAAACTTTTTACACGGAGACGCTCAACTCGGTCATCCATCTATGTAAGGACCGCGTTAAGCCCACTGATCGTTTGCCCAGCGTCGCAAAGGTGTAGGTTATGATTCAGAAGTTGAACGGCAGTAGTATTTCTAGGTCAACGAGTAACCTTATGGGGCTTGCCCTTTGTGATGTTTCAAAAATATATGTCACAAGCTGACCCTCGAGGCACCACATACATTCAAAAGTCTATTCCCTCTTTCAGCTCCTTAAATGTTCAGTTAATCGCCTCCGTGACGCAGTGGTTTAGGTCGCCACGCCGATACCACTGCGTTCGGAGGTCGTGGATAAGATTTCTCGGGTCAATTATTCTTGCAATTCACAAATAATTGTTTCGGGTCTGGTTGTATTTTATGTTTGTATGTTTGTAAAAGTTCCCGCGACACAAGAGCAATTCTTAGGGCGGAGTGGTCTTTTAAAAAAAGTGTTTTGTGCCTAGCCAATTGAATCCGAAGTAGCAATGAAATAATATTCTACAGCCATATAACTTGTAGGTACAATGAAGTAGGAGCTGTAAGGAAATAATAAAATATAATTATAAATCAAAGTTCAAGCCACAGTCTTCAAAGGTCAGACGTGTTAGAAAAACTCGTCAAGTGCGAGTCGGACATACACATGACGAACTGCATAGCATTAGGTCATCATCAACACTATATTGAATCATGGACTACAGCATTATCATCATTCTAGTCATCATCCAGTAAAAATCTAACCAAAAAATCAAGGTACCTATATTTTTTGCATACACGTAATGACAATGATACATGAAATTTAATTGCGTTTCTTGCAAGGGTACCTATCCATATTTGATATTAAACATTATTTTGTCTCAAGATCTAATCTCTCATTCACCCGTGTCTAGTCAAGTAGAAAACAGTGTAAGCAAGTTTTTAAATAATTTGTTGCAACACCTATAGTTAGATTTTCCCCAAAATTACGTCCAGCTTACACCGGAAAGACAGCCACTACAGTAAATATTGAGATATCCCATTAGCGCGTTATGTATTGAACAAATAAATAAATAAACACTGTCTAGTACATAACTACATAGGCACGTAATAGTTACATGTACATGTGTGTACGGCGCACGTGCGGCCTTCAGCGCGGCGTGGTGCGCGTGCGCCGCGACTGACGTAACCACGGCAACCACCAGCGAGCGCTAGTGAGTGACGTCACCACCGTCTTACGTCAAACTACACATGCAGTTTCTACTTACGTGAATCGTTAGCGATGTTACTTTCTGGATGTAACGTGAGTCTTCTATGTAAGACTTTAACTTTGATAAAGCGACTGATTGATTTGACTTAATGCTGTTGTCTTAAAGCCATTATACACTTACTCAACGGTCACTAAGGCCTGTTTAGAAGAGGACAAATTCATGTGCTATACTCAACTAAGAAGATTCACAGTCATGGTTTTCAAAAATACCTTTGGGGATAACTGCATCAGCCATATACCTGAGTAGTTTTTTCGTATTTATTTTACATCCCATTAAAACTATCAGAGCTACATTCGCAATACTTTCGGAGCCGTAGTCGAAACCTACTTATGTATGGAAATAACAAAATTAAAACTATAACACGTAAAACCAAAAGAAACTACAATAGTATAGTAATACCCGTCTGTCTGCCCCTATTGTATTTTCTTCGAAATAAGATTTCTACCGTACATTAGTTAACAACTCACACTGCAGGAGTGGTCACGGCGATCAGTCACGGTTACATTTCACGTTATAATGTAGGTCGACCACTGAACACAGTATAGTTCTCGTCAGTTGTCGCCAATTGTCGCCATTTGTCGCCAGATGTCGCCAACTCTCGGTAGAAAGCGAGTGGCGACAGCGTGACGTCACCTAGCTCCTTGTCGTGAAGGTGTCGCAACTGCGCCGGCGCACGTGCCTCACTTACTTACTGATAATGCTCTTTGTTTTAGCGGTTAAGTTTTCCTATACTATTATTTTTAGTTAAGAAATAATGATCACTTCTTCTAAAGGTAAAGGAAAAGATCGTGATGCAACTTGCGAGTTGTTTAGAACAGTTCTTGAAGGTATACAAAGTTTCCAACTCGAACTTGGCCACCGTTGTCAAGTCCTAACCCCTCCATCATTACGGGAGGAGACCCTTGCCCAGCAGTAGTTTATAACTAGTTAAGCTTATTATTATAAAACAGTTTTTGTGACTGGACAAAGAAGTAGTACAGCTGCAAATTTTCAAGTCTCAGATTCGATACGCAAGTCGGACCAAGCGTTACTGGTAATTGCCCTTTAGGACATGTCCTTGTGTACTCTGTACAATGTACATACAGTACAGACATACAGGGTGCCGCAAAAACTACACTTACACCTATAGTTACACCTGTGCCTTCGACGTATAAGAACAGGCGTGATGATATGAGAAGTCTTCACAAACACCTATAGAGAAAGTGACATATATTTAAAACAAATTCAGTAAATAATACAATGGTCACCTGTTGATCATTGATCGGGAAGCGTTACTCGGCGCCTGCCGTCTGCAACAGATATATTTATAAATCCTCCACGTCACTTCCACGGCTTGTACATTGTATTCAAGTTGAGCAACAAGTGGCATCAATCGTAAATATTCACTTATTAACTAGTAGTGTCCAGCCTTTCATGGCTGGCTTTTCTCCTGGCTGATATTGGTCAGGTGGTCAGTTTTATTAAAACTTCATTCTTGTCTTGTCTTGCCTTGTCTTCATTCTCTTCATTAAACTCGGTAGGACTTTGTTTATAGTGTCCAAGTGCTTGCACAATACACAGGTACACTCTCTATAAATCACTCTTGTAACTCGGTGGTACGGATAACCAACAAAACCAGTGAAAAATCCTGATCCAACGGTTTTATGATCTCTCCGAGGCACATACGTCTACAACCTCAACTTCTTAACTCCTAGCAATAACTCAGAATCTTTTAACAGAAAACCTCAGGAACGACTTTTTGGCCCGACCTAGGATTCAAACTCGAGACCTCTTCGTCCAGTCACATACACTACCGACCGCGCCGCAGAGACAGTCACCCAAGTTAACAAGTCGTAGTACCGATGACGTCAGTGTAGTGTCGCAAGTGCGCACGTGTCTCGTACCACATATGCTGATAATGCTCTTTGTTTTATCTGCTGTCTGCTCGCAGCACACGAGTGAAGCAATCGTACTGCTGTGCTGGTCACTTTGTAAGGGTTATGTGCTAGGTGACCCCCCTGTATAGAAGCGTTTATGGTGATTACTCAGCTCCCATTACACGTAGCGTGGTAACCCATAGTATAGGCTCGTAAGAGCTTTACTTGTGAAAGTGGTTGTCATTCAATATGTTTTTTATAGAGATATAATCGATACGTTCCAATGATAAGAGAGTTTAAACACAGCTTTTATTTACTACTGTAATCTTAATAAAATTGTCCCAAATACCATTTCATAAAAAATAGGTTCACTTCCTATTTGTAAACAGTGTTTAAGACAAAGAAATCCACTATGAGTTCCCCAACTGCGTTCGATGACGTCACACAAACCATGTGTTCGCCCGAGCACTCAGTATGTCGCAATAACATAACACGCGACAACATGCGCATTACTTCAACAATTGGTGTTGATAAAGCCTTCTTTGTTACAACCGATTTCTCCAAACGTGACTGATATAGAAGTTTCTTTTTTATACAAAAGTTCTGTAGACTCCTTCGTCGTTAACAGCTTGTAACTCTAACCGGTCGGTAAACGATCAGTAGTTAAACTATAAAAAACACAAAGAAATCAACAATTAGTTGACAAGTCCATAGCTTTACAAACAAGTCGCTGAACACATATGTCATGTGTTCCCCTTCAAGTAGGTACCGTGTATGTCGCAATCACAACAACACGCAACAACACGCGACAACAAGCACATTTCTTACAGTTTCTGTTGATAACGCCTTCTTTGTTATAACTGATTTCTCTAGACGTGACTGTAGGACGCGTTTCTTTTTTATACATTTCTTTGTCTCTCATAGCCAGTTCTACTCACCGGTCAGTAAACGAACAGTAGGTTAAGCAACCTTTGTTGAACTGGGAGTTTCTGTGCTTAAAACTCTTTTTATAAGGTTAAATAAAATAGCAATTAAATCAAGTCAAAAACCATCTTCTTAATCAATTTGGACTCTAGGTCAACCACTAACCTATACATACCTAAGTACCTAGTAGTATCTAAAATCTACATAAAAATATAATAAATCCAAATAAATATAATAAGTGATGAATTGGTCGAAACTTGCAGTCTCACAATATGTCTACAGGACAATAGTCATACACTGTCTGTCAATGCACTAACTAGCCGTGCTCTAAATGAACGTAGCGAAGAGGTTAATCGAATCAGTGATTATGTCTCTCACTACATATTACTGCTCATTAAGAACAGAGAACACGCCTCTGTATTGTATGAGTTATTGGTCGAATTATCTGCCCACCTACAGTACACACAAACATAATAGAATGTACGAAAATACCATACCACCGTGCTTGTTATAATCTCTAATCACTGCAATTTATAAGGGACTCCCTTAAAGCATGTAAAGTGACTTCCTTCAACACATGTGTTGTTTGTGGTCTCCGAATGTACTGAAACAATCGTCAATGATTTCTCTATGTATTCCGCACCTTTTACAGGTCTTCTTATCGTATGGTTAGTGGTCAAAGTTGTTCAAGCCGCCCAAAAGCCATGGATGTGGCTTAGCGACTGTTATCTTATTTGACAACAATAGGGACCGACTTTATACGTGCCCTCCGAAGCACGGAGACGTCCAGTTCAAATACCACTCTAACAGTTAGACCCTGTTGTCCATCTTTCAAGACGAATTTTCTTGTTGCTTAATATTTGTTACATAGTATTTAGAAGAAGCATGTATGAATAAGTGGTGTTGTTGTTTCAGCGATGGCAGCAGCGCGGGCAGCCCCAAGGAGGCGGTGCTGGGCGCGTCGCCGCCGCCGGCGCCCCCCGCCAAGCGCGACGTGCGCCACCACGCGCACCACGCGCTGCATCCCCAGCACCCCCAACACCCCCAACACCCCCAGCACCCCCAGCATCAGCAGCATCAGCATCACCACGATCAACACAACAGACCTATCAGTATAGGTACGTAGCTTACTAACTACAAAATGACTGAACTAAGGCTCGCTTTTGCCATTGACTCGATAAATGTTTGAAAGAATCGTTTTGAGATTTTGGTAGGTAAATGTAAAGAGAAATTGTCAAAAGTGTTCTTATATAGCTACCAAACACCAAAAAAGAAACAATCCTAAGGAAAATAATCCTAAAAACGATGACGCGGCAACTGAATTTCTTTCTTCAGACATACCGATTGCTAAGTTGTTCCCATTTGATCCTGTCTACATCACGAACGAGTTCCGAAACGCAGTACAAACTGGACATATTGGAAAGGTCCCACATGAGAATATTGTTAAAACAAATGTCGCTCTCACTCCATACAATACGTACGGGTGTATGTTATAACGTGTGGTGGTTGTGTGGTCAGGCGGAGGCGCGGGCGGCTCGCGGCGCGCGGAGCGACGCGCCGCCGGACCCTCCGAGAGGAGACGCACAGGTACACACACACACATACCACATGTATATAGAGACTATGACGTCATGGCTTGTATTCGTTAGTACTAGGAAACATCTGTGAGCATGATGCATCATGAATCTGCAATTTCAGTAAATATTAAAACTACTATTAATGGATGGGTGACTTAATTAATGACTTACTTCTCCATTGACACATTACTTTAAAAAGGATCTAAAATTACCATACAAGCACAGTATTTTTATAATCATCCAATAAGGAAATATAGAGCACCCAAAATTGTATTCAAATATAAAAGAAACTCGTAAAGTATTAAGGAAATAACGGAATACATAATGTATACATATTGAAGTTCATAATATAGATGTTCCGCGTACATCGCAGTTCGCTACAACACGGTACTCGTGCTTACTACAAGACATCCTCGTTTCATATCGCTCACCAAAGTTCCCACATACACGCATACATACAAACATACATATATACAATATAGTATCACGTGCATTTACAACGACTTTCGTAAGAATTTGAACAAATTCAGTCCAAATTAAATGTAAAACCAAAAAAAATAACATGAATCTCCGTTCATATGTACCTCCTTTATAAGTATGTAATAAATCACTATTTTAATTCACGACTATATGCCATGTATGTATGTATGTACGAGACATCACTGTGTTTATAGTCCTTACAATGTAGTATCTAAAGTGTTGGATCAATCTTATTTTTTCCTCCTAAGGATTATTGAAAAGAAGTTTAATTAAAATTCAATTCAATTCGTTTATGTTAGGTACATAGAAAAAAATTAAATGACTTTTCAATTCCTACTTTCTTGACCAAATATTTCATACTTTTGTTACATGCACCAACTCTTGACATTTACTGAAAAATCTAGATATATCCTCAGAGTATATACTTTCATATAGACCAATTTCATCCATATTCACTCATTAGTATAGCAGACAGACATGCATACATACAATCAAAGACACTAACCCCCGGTTTCTTTATCTATTCAATAGCGTCAAAACTCATACAAAAAAAACGCTATTGAATAGATAAACTACCGCTAAATGTACTCAGAAACCGGGGGTAAACCTATCATACGTAAATATAATCATGTACAAAAAATATGTAATATTGTGTGGTGTCTGTTGCAGAGGTGCGCGGGTCTCCCCACGGCGCGGGCACGTCGGCCGAGCCGCCGCACCCCATGCACCATCACCATATGGTAAGTAACACCATCGACACTACATATAGTAGTGATCCTCACTGGTCGGTAAATGATCAGTGTGTTAACGACATTACATAGATGTAGGTGCAGTGTTTCAGCTGAGCATCTCCGTGCTTGGAAGGGCTTACAAGTACAAGAAGCTTGCAAGTTACGTCACAACGTATCTTATTCATAACTCATGAAAATGTCATTTAACTAGTTGTAATATCACTGGAGTTTCTTACAGACCTTTACATTATACTGAACATGGAAAATATTTAAGCAGTACTATGATAATCCGTCATCTTTACCTGTGTAACAGCTAAGGTTTTGATCGTAAGGGTATGCACAAGTAAAGTTCTTAAAGAAACACAAAGTCATGCCACTTGATCATCGTCACAGACTTCATCATGCAGATTCAGGCCTGAATTCAATTATCTTTTGTCTACGTGCTAGTAATGTTTATTCGATAAACCACTTATTCTTAAGATGGGTATTCGCTAGAGGAAAGAGCACAAACTCGTGCACTGCCTTACAAGTCTCGAACAGTCTAGTCCTCGGTTCTTCTACCTACCTGTCTTGTGAACAGAGTGTCTTGTCCAGTAGTGTGTCAGGTCAGGTTGTGAGTGTGTGGCGTGGTGTTGCAGGACACGAACCCGCTGGAGGGCCCGGTGGAGTCCATGGTGAGCGGCGCGGGCTCGTCCGACGGCGAGCTGTCCTCCAAGGCGGGCGACAGCCCCAGCAGGAAGCGCCGCCGCATCTCCAGACACCTCTCCTCAGGTACATACACACACACATGTTACTACACAATAATTCTAATAGCTAAACCCTCTCAAGGACTCAACTCAATTTCTTTTTGTTCCGTCAGCATTCTCGAGTATGGTAACATGGTCCAGATATGGTCATAAGCTCGCTCCCATTTACATAGAACAATGTCGGAACTCGAGTATACTTTATTCACAATTACTTCAAAATTGGTCTTGTTCCCATATTACGTTCGTACTGATAAACATATTTATCTAATTTATTTTAATTGGTTTTTAGCTCCACGTAACTGAGAACTGCAGTGGAATCATACATTACCTGAAACTCATAATATTAGTCAGATAATATATAATAATGTGTGTGTATGTTGTTGCAGGCGAGAGTAACGTGAGCGTGTCGGCGCCGGCCGTCGAGCGCCGCACGCCACGACACCACTATCAGCCGCCGTGAGTATAACATACAAGCAGACATACATACCTGATAATATAAGCTGATCAACCGACTGACTGATTGAAAAGTAAACTAACTATACTTAAAAAATGGTTTGGTCGTAAGAAAAACCTTTATTTTAATGTATGGACCGTCAAATTCAGTACAGGTCTTCGTACAGTATGTTCTTGTCCATACATTTGTCTACAGTATGTGTTTGGCCCACAGTCGGCGCATGCGCTACGTGGGCGGCGGCGGCGGTGCGTGGAGCGAGCGCGTGCTGGAGCAGTCCCTGCAGCAGCAGCACGCGCCGCACGCGCACCACGCGCCGCTCGCGCACCACGCGCCGCACCACGCCCCCCACCACGCGCCCCACCACGCCCCCCACCACGCGCATCACTCGCACCACGCGCCGCTGCTGCTGGATATCAACCAGGTTGTGAGTAATATCTCCCACAGCATAGACTCCCAGCACGCACCATATCGCCCCCGTAACTCAATATTCTAGTGGAGAAGTAGGCAATTGGTCTTTCCTTGTAAAGGGGCGGTATTCCGTGTAAGGTTGGGAACCTATGCAGCTATAGTTATAGTACAGTTAGCTGTAGCAAAAAATTGCAGTCGATAAGTCTGATGCTGAAACTATCCATAGATCTGAACGTGAGTTATAGTGTATGAACCAACTTCCTATTCTCGCCATTGGGACATATCAATATAATCTGTTAGAAGCATTTTATAAATGAGATAAAAATACTAATAGATTTTAACAATTCTAAAATGTAGGGTCAGTTCCACAGACTGAATACTCTCTTCTTTTCTCATTCCAGAAGGCCAAATATACCCAACATTAGAACAACAGTACATATATATCTAATACCTTCTCTTATTACTTCCAGATGCCTCTCCGCGGCACTCGGCTGGGAGCTCTGGGCGGCGTGAACTGGCACGCACACGCGCCGCACGCGCCGCACGCCCCCCACGCGGCGCACGCGCCACACCCGCACAGGGACCATCCGCAGCGCACGCAGGTATGTACTATGAGGTGGTCTACGAGCCACGCGGTACTCACTGGAAACTAGACTCGTTACCAAACACTCACGGTGGAAAATAGTGTCATAATGTCTAAAAAACTAAATTAATTTTTGCCCCTTCCTACTGACCCATTGCTGGACCCGTATATCAGGAGAAGACAGAAAGTGAAACGCACTGATTAAGTAGCAACATTAAAATATAATTTCTAATCTGTCAAAAATGTTAAAATCAAAATAAATTGAACCCATTACTGTCCCACTGCTGGGCAAGGGTCTCCTCCCGTAATGAGGGAGGGGTTAGGCCTTGAGTCCAGTACAGTCAAAAATGTTGCCAAAAAAATGTTAGTTATCATTCAACAACAACAACTTGTATCACGGAGACGCTCAGCTGAAACACTGCACCTACATCTATGTAATGTCCGCGTTACTTAACAAACTGATCGTTATATTTCTATAACTACCTAAATATTCTAGTTTCCAGCGTGTACCGTCATATTTATATTATATCAAGTTAATGACGTGTGGATTTTTTCCAGTGGCCACACTATATAGGACCTTGTAACGAAGTAGGTTATCACTAATACATACAAACATACATATGTGTATCACTCACTCACATACATACATACATACATAAATACAGCCTATATGAGGAAACATTAAAGCCAAAGTTCCACAATAATGGCCACACTTACACATATTTTTGAACCAATGTTAGAACAAATATTGATACTATAAGACAAAAAATTCGAAACAATATTTGTTCCAATATTGGACCCAACACAATTGAGATACTTGAATAAACACTCACTAAATCTATTGAATTTCAATGATGCTAAATATTTGATAAAAAATATGTTTGTTCCAATATTCAATCCAAAACATCAAAATTTGGTAATAAATTTATACCTGAGTTGGAGCCAACATTCACATGTTTGTTCCAATATCGGAGTATAATTCACACAGTACACTAACAAATTATTAGAAATAATAAGATAAATATACACAATATATAATTTTAAACAATAAATGTGATCGTTATATGATAATATGCCACTGCAAATAGGTTATATTACAAATAAGTATGGCCAGTAATGTTGCTACTACTAAATATTATTATTTAGATATGGTAACACTACGACATTACTGGCAATACTTGGGTTTCTCAGAGTATTTTTCGTTTAAATGTAATTTAATAAATATTGTATTTAAAATGATATAAATCACTGTTAGGTAAACTAAAATTAGTATATTAATTGCTACACTTAAACTTAGTTTATTGATATAAGTTTATACCACGTAACTACATAATTAATACTTATAAAAACTACATTTAGATGTCTAATACTTAACTGATAAACTCAACTACAGTAATTGTAAGATTATATAAATGAAATATATTGTATACCCGAGCACTGAGATATAATTGATGCTATATTCAATATTTAAAACTTCTTTATACTGGAGTCGCGTTTGACAATGCTGCCACGAATTGAGACATAGGAAGCAGTTCTCAATGATTATCATAATTGCTTATATATTTACCCTCTTATTGATAAACACACTATAAACCTATTTTAGTTAAAAAGCTACTATAATATGTTTTCTGTTTTTCATTTCGCTAAGGAGTGAAAGAAAAAAAACACTGTAAAAGCCTTTCATAACTTTACACATTTTTATGAATAACATTTCTAAAATATTAAATAGTACCCTGAGTTTACCTCCTTAGTCCTTGAAGGTACTAAGTTAGGTCTCAATTTGTGGCATGCAATGTTATAACTCTAGTTGAGAGACTGTTGTACTCAGTGCTCGGTGGTTGAGCGTCGATCTGGGCATGTCATACATAATATACAATATTGTTATATAATTATAACTATGTTAGTTGTAAGTTAATATATAAGTTGTACACGACGGACGTTGTCGCGATATAACGACACACCATCGTGACACGACGCGTGTACCGATACTCAACATCACTTGCGGGGGCTTGTGAACTAAGCGATATACCTACTGTGAATTCTGAACACTGATACGTATGTAAAAATTCACATAAAACGTTTCAAAGTTCGTTAAAGTTTTTGTTACAATGATACGTACACTCAGCTAATATAAATGTTTTAAAAATCGTGTTAAAGAAAAATTATTGACTTGAATTACTAAATGAATTGACATAAACTGACTTTATTCCTGAACTCGTAAATGAAGTGAAAATTATATTTAGTCCAATTTTTTCTGCTTTTAATTCGCTTAAACCATTCTCTACTTGATGATTTAGAAAATGTACCTGGATATAAAAGGTCATTGGCCACCCCCCAGCTGATAGGTCAACGACCTTTAGCACGTTAGTTCACAAGTCCCCGGCAGTGGCAGTAGTGGTACGTGGTGGTGTGTGTCGTGTCCCGACGGTGTGTAACGTGAGCGTGTCGCGGCGTGTGGCGGCAGGTGGCGGGCGCCGAGCTGTGGGGCGCCGCCGTGCTGCCCGCGCTGCCGCACCTGCGCTACCAGGTACCGACACTACACATCCGCCGCCCCCACCACCCCTCTCTCTGTCGAATGACTGTGTAACACCCCCCTCCCCCAGGCCTCCCCCCGCCGACACACACACTCGTAGGTGTCTCTGATTCCTCAATACTTTGTATCCCCAGCAGTTCGGCCACATTGGGCCGTTAGTCAGCTTTATAGACCTACCTACTTAGGCTTCAAGTTTTCAAATCCAATTGTCTCCTATTTTTTTTAATGTAAATCTATTGTTCCTTTAAATAAATAGTTAATCCGGCACATATTAGCAGTCCCATAGTGACATAATGTAACTTAACGTAAGAATTAACAGTCGCTTGTGTGTGTGTGAGTGTGTCGGCGGCGGCGAGCGGGAAGCGAGCGCTCTGCATGCTCTAACTAACACCTAGTTATGTGAACCCCCCCTCCCCAACCTACTACTGTAACATACGTGCACGGGCTGAGACTGGGACAATACAAAGGCCACTAAGTATAAATTAAAAACATTATTACTGACAGTGTTCTTACGGAAAAGGAATGTGATGTCATTACAAAATTTTAGCATGGTTACTTTAATTTATTATCCATTAAGTATATTAAATAGTTAAACTGATTTGTACCTGTCAACACGATTGACGTTAATGTCTTAATTCTCACTTATTTACGACGTTGCAATGTCATGACGATAACTTTTACAATAGTAGTACTTGAAGTGTAAGCCTTATGTGCTATTGTACATTAAATGTCAATAGTTATCACATAGATCCCAGTTTCAGTGTCGTGGATCGTATGTCAGTTACCTCAGAGTTGTGTGCGTGGTGCTCTCTACAAAGTGCTCTGACTAGCTTATGTACCGCGCGCGGGAATATCGCCTCTCACTCGCTCCTATGTAACCATCGTATACGCGTCTCTTTCTACCGCTTCTCTTTAACAGTAACTATTACTCGATACTTGGTGAATTTGACGCGAAAAACAAAAGTATTGAAATAAAATAAGTAAACATGTGCTTTGTGTGTAATTGTATTATTTGCTTTAACGGTGAAGGAAAACATCGCGAGGAAGCTTTCTGAATCTATAATTTATTGAAAGATTCTCGATTTGGCTTTTGTATTTGACCTGTTCAGTTGAACTTCGCTTTCTTTCTGTAACGGGGCACTATTTTAATGTTAATGACTTATATGCTTTTAACAGTGTTTTTATTAAGCCCCTTAGTAAATGCTTGTATGTTTATAAAAGTCCTTACTCCCTGATGTAGAGAGCGATATTCCCCGTGTGCGTGTTCCCTGGTTATGTACCCTAGTGACGTCACGCGCCCCGCCCCCTCACACACACAGACAGACACACACATAGAGAGGAAACAGTTTGAACGCTTCAAAGCTTGTTAGTATTAGAGTTTACTTAATAAATGTGATTGTAACATAGTTATAGGGCTAGGAAATAACCTATGCACACTGCTTGGAATTATGCTTATATTATTAATTTATTATTGTACATAAATAATTTAGTTAATCAAATTTTTTATAAATAACTAAGGTGCTATGTTTTAAGGTGTTTCCATACTTGTCTATCGATCGTCGATCGAGTTTGGTAGATGGTCGGTTGATTAGTGTTGTAAGCACTTTTTCAGCGATCTAAATATTAAACCAACACATACATACATAACAGTGCGATGTAATTGTCTATCCTATAACAGCGTGTATCTACTTATACTTATATCGAAAATATTTTATTTTAAAAATGCTTCTATGACGTACCGTTAAAATTGTCTATGAAAATGTAACAAAATAATATTACTCTTTAATTTTTTAATGATAAATATGGATAATGGCAAGTGTGCAGAGGTTTAATTTTAAATACTTTTCTATAATATTAGTGTACCTAAACTTGTACTAATATTAGTTCATACACTGCTTATGTGTTAACATATAGCTTGTAATAGTGTGTTGTGTGTGGGGCGCGGGGTGCGGGCTCGTGTCCCGGACGGTGTAAGCTTGAGGTGGATGGTCGGTCTGTCGGTCTGTCGGCGGCTTGACGCGCTCTGTCTTGTGTTATCTCATCATGTTTATTATTATTATTATATTACAATACTTTACACTCTTACTCGATTATATGTGCGCAATACATAGGAAAATAGGAACTTTAGATATAGAATCTACGGTTTCAGCATCATTTCATGTTAAAATTTACTTTTAAAACTTTATATTATCTAATATTATACGAGTATTAACACAATCATGCATTTTTACTTTGGTTCCGTGCACAGTTAATTTTACGAACTATTTAGCAAACCTTAGTAAGATGCATGTTTCCACTAATATCCGTATAATATTAGATAATATTTGTGTGTCTGTGTGTTGCGTGCACGTGGTCAACTATTATAATATGTACTATATATGAGACTAGTATATTGTAAGCAGTCGGCATCACCCGCGCTTGTTTGTCATAGATGTATCTCTCGGTGTTACGAACACGTCGCAACACCGCCGACCACTACATCGATACCACCACATGATATATTTTACATTAATCATTTTACTTGATATAAAATAAGTGAGCTTGTGTGATAGTGCGTACAAGTACATGCGTCTACGTGAAACGAATGCAGGAATTATTTATTACAAACAATTTCTTTATCATATGAGTATACTAGGTGGTGGTGTCGATGTAGTGCGCGTGGTGCGTGCGGCGCTCTATGCATGCCCAGACGTCAGGCGTGGCCGCGCGTCTGCTGCACACCCCCGACACTAACTTACCACAGTGACGACACACACGCCTCCGTACGTAACACTCCCTCAGCCTCCCACTACAGGCATAATATAGGCCGGTCGTTAGTAAAAACTGACATTTGATTATGCTGGTAAACTATTTTGTGAATGTATTTAATATGGCATGTTAATTAATGCGATCATGTATTTAACGTTAGTTTGCGTGGTACCTTCAAGTGGTCTGTGCCGAAACGTCAAGCAAACTAGTGTAAAATCTATAATCGTGTTAATTTCCATGCCATATTATAACACTTCTTGAAATTGACATTTAGAAAATTTAATAAATAATTTTAACTTAGCTAAGAAATAGTGATTCATTGTTGACATATGGCTTTAGGCACGCTCTCCGAAATGTCTTGTCACAGAAATGGACTGTTTTCTAGTAAACCAGCTGTCAACAGTGACTCACTATGAGTGAAGTGGGAGGGTGCGGGGAGGGGGGAGAGGGGGAGGTGTATACAACTAACACGTGTAGTGTGTAGTGGTGGTCGACGTCGCTCACACACGCGCGCTGTGACGTCACTCCTAGTGCTAAGCTTACGGTGATTGATACCTGTACTGTACTACTGTATGTGTCCTGTAACTTAATGTAACCGGCGAGATCTGACGGAAGTTTTCTTATTGTATTAAAAGGTGTTTAGGTACTTGCTCCACTGACTGCGTCGACGAAGAAGCGACAGATATTGATAATTTTCTCGCTCAAGAAGCATGTTGTGGATTTAGAGAACAAAAGATAAATTACGCGGTGTATCCATTGCGGACGTAAAATCTCTACTAGTTTGTGCATAATATTGGCTAAACGACGATATAAATACTCTAGAAGACCTTTTCAATTTGTCATTCTACTATGCAGAGTATGTAATAGAACAGTAATAATGTCCAGTTACAAAACTATCGAAACTACACACTTCTCTTCTAGCCAGTGTTTAGCTTCTTGTCGCTTCCCGTTGACAGCGGTGGTGGGGTAAGTGTCCTTCACCTGAGAGTGGGGGACAAGTGAGTGCCATGTTGTAAACATAATTAAATATAATAAAACAAACTAATCTATTTAATTACAGCACTTGCTTATTGCGATTGTCAACAATGTCTCTTAAAACTATTGTAACAATTTATTGAATTGTCAAATTAGTTCATGATATAATCGTTTAAATTCTTTACATTGAGGTGTTGCCGCACTAATCGTTCGATGACCGATGGTCGTAAGGACTTTTATTCGATGTCGATCTATCGATTGTCAATCATCGACGATCGATAAATAAGTGTGGCAACACCTTTAAAACGTTGATTAATTTGACATTTCATGCTTATAATAATATTAACATGTAATGTACATATAGTTGTATTGTATTCCGTTAGATGTCGCCGGTGTGTACGATATCATTCAATATTGTAATTAATACATGACGTGACGCTCGCACGCGCGGAGTGTGAGCGCGTTCAGACATATAACACTTGTTGCTCGGTCGCCGCGCAACGCCGCGACACTGGGTTGTTGCGCGGCGAGCGAGCGGCGCGGGGTGGGTGCAGTGCGCGAGCGACGTCCTACTACACATATAGACATGCACAGCTTCATGATACATGCCGCGCCGCCGCGACTCTTTCGCTCTACTACACCGTGTCAGAGAGAGAGGGAGAGGGAGAGTGAGGGAGGGTCACGGCGGCGCGGGACGCTCTAACAACAGACGCAGTACGTTAGTGTACAAGTGTACATAGACACACCGCCCGCCGCGCGCGGGCGTCGGTCCACAGCGACCTTCCCAAATATTTTTTTTGGTCGAACTAACCCCGTCACTTAAATATTTTCTTATTCGTGTACCGCATGCAACGATTTTCCTCACTTTTGAATACCTTGTGTATGTGTTCCGTGTTCTCCGTGTATGACTGGTGCGCGGCGGGTCGCTCCGGGTGCTAGCACTGGGGGCCGCGCGCGGGGCGACTCCGCCGCCGGTTTTGCCACACTGTTTATTTAAGATTTTTGCCGCTAGCAACTCAAGCTTTGGTATTTTGTAGAGAAACATTGAAAAAAATATTTGGCTGGTCGCTTTGATTATTAGAACTTGGCTGTTTCCTAAGATATGCTCTTGAGTGTGAGGAGGGCGGGCGAGGCGCGCGGCCGCCTCCTGTATGACGCGCATCACTGTATGACGTAGCGTAGTTCCCGTATGTTCACTTCTGTCCGCCGTCTGTCCGCCATGTTGCGCCGCGGCACCGTTCTCTTAGCAGTAGGCCACGTGTGTCTGTCGTGTGTCGCGTGTGGCGCGTGGCGAGGGTAGCGCGCGCTTCGACTGCTCGCCTCTGTCCCGGTACTGTGGCCCTCCCGCGTCCTCCCGCGCGCTGCCACACGTCAGATACACCGCGACCCTCACACACACCACTCCCCCCCACACTGCTCTCACTCTGAGATTATAACCGCTTCAACTTTTCACTCTTTATAACCATTCTCTTTGGTTACATACTATGACAGAATATTCTTACAAATCTCGCTTTAAACATGTGCTTTATCCAAATCCTTCTCTCATTTAGCGGATATCTTTTCTACAAAATGTTCAACTACCCTTCTTTTATTGAAAATCCGTTTCTATCTGAAGTTAAACCCCTTTCAATCTAAGTAATAATTCTATAGTTTGTTTCACTTAAAGAAGTCCTTTAAAGTTGTACAATTAATTAGATATTGTGTTAGTGTGTGTGAGAGTCGCGTTGCATCTGCCGTGTTCTATGAAGACGGACGACTGCGACGGTCGTGACGCAACCAACACATTGTTGAACAACATGTAAGGTGTGTTGTTTGTGAGGCGTAGATACGTATACGCGTGTACGTGTTTATACGTAAGGTGTACGTGTACTTGCTATATTGTGACATTATGATAGTGTGTTCATAGTTATAATATTGAAACTACGCGCTCTTCAGGAGCCGGTTTTCATGCAGGAGCAAAAAATTATGGTGCACCCACTTTGCAGTTACTTTTTGTGAAGCAGTATGTTTAAAAACGCGAAAATTTTAATCAAATAGTTAATGATTTAAGTTAAATATCGATAGTTATACTTATAGCTTTAAAAAGTAAAAGGATGCCAGATAAAAAGCGCAGTTTGCAAGCAACAAGCATGCGTGCACCAAGCGTATACTAATGAACTTGCGTGTAAAAAGCTACGTGTCATGGATAATATATTTTACAATACAAAAACCATTGCGGGTTGTTACGCACGCATGTGTTGTTGCGTCACGCTCGCGGCGCCGCGTGCGCGTGTGGTCCGGGCGGGGTCTGAGTGCGCGCGCTTGCAGATGGGCGGCGTGTACGCGCCGCTGCAGTACCACGGCAGCTTCGCGCCGCCGCCGCCGCCGCGCGGGCCCTTCGCCTCGCCGCCGCACCCGCCGCACCCGCACACGCACTACATCGCCAACTCGCAGGTCAGTGCTTCACTACACACACTACTGGGACTCTTTATACTCTACACTTTATATAATGAGGCAACGGGTCTTTAGTGCCATTGAAAACCAAAAATTACGATGCCTTAGTTATTTTATTGCTAGAGGTCTCGATCGAACTATAAAGAACAAATCATGTGCATAAGTCGTGAGAAATGACAAACTTAGTTTTATCTGAGCTTATACTTTATTTATTGTACAGATTTACATAGCTCCTAGATGAGTACTTCAAAGATTAATAAATACCTACCTAATAGTTTTTATAATGCTTTAACATTGCAATCAAATTATCAAAACCGCCCCATGCACGTGCATGCATTGAGGAATCTATGTCGCCATGATGACAGCGAGCAGAGTAGATCAGACACACGTTTGCGAGCTTCATATGTTATATGCGGCTCGAGAACGCTCGTCACAAAACATAAATCCCCGCTACAGTTTTGGCCGTCTTGTACGTTGAACCCTGCGTGAAGTTGGTAAAGCTATCTCTTACGAACTCTACAAAGCTGTAGAGAATTTAGGGCCTACGTAGGTTAAAACTCTGGTGTTCTTGTATGTACGGTGGGTGCTTTAGTGTGAATGTGTATGTTAGCGCGCGGAGGGCGGTCGGCTGGAGATGGAGGGCGCGCTGTCGCCGCTGGCGCCGGGCGCGGAGCTGCACCACGCGCCGCTGCTGCTGGCCGAGCCGCGCCCGCTCGAGCTGGTGGGGCGCCACGCGCGTGCCCGGCCCTATGTCAGACACGCGCCGCGCTGGCCGCACCACCCCATACACCACATACACACGCAGGTATGTGCTTGTTGCAGATGCAGCCGCAACATCAGGCATCGTACAGACTATAAGTTGTTAAAGTAGCTATCAATGTGATACTCTCCTTCAAATTTTAATGTAATTCTGACTCGTGTATTTCTTAACTTGTTTTAACGGTAAAGGAAAACATCATGATAAAGTCTTACGTGCCTGAAAGTTAACACAGCTCTTGAAGGTGTGAAAAGTCAAGCTGAGGTTCGAAACCCTTCCTCATTTTGGAAGGAAACTCGTGCCCAATAATCGAACTGTAATGTGAAATAAGATTTCGCCTGTGTGTTTATAATGATCAAATGCTGTATGCTAACTAACTAACATGTTGTTGTTTGTCTGTCAGGCGGGCGGCGGGCTGGTGGGCGCGGCGCTCCCGCACGTGCAGGCGCACATGCACGTGGCGCAGCCGCTGTCGCTGCCGCCGCCGCCACCCACCTACCAGGTAACACGCACCACCACACACCACCACGCACCACGCGTGTACCTTGTGTACTACCACAGGATTGTAACCTTATCAATCTGATCTAAATCGATTCAGCAGTATACTTATGTAGCTCTTTTCAATATGTTTCAATTTTTCAAGTGTCCTTCATTCTAGCGTTTAGCGGTGAATAAGCGAGCATTTATTCGTTTATGACAGTACTTGGGATGTTATATGTTAAATTAGATTTGATAGCTTTTGAATTTATAGTATTGGCGTTCTATGTGTAAAATTCCAACTTCGTAAGGCGACGTCGTCATTAATACATCTGTTGGCTTTGATATTAAGTGTGTGGTCCCCGTGGCAGGTGTTCCTGAACCTGCTGGCGATGTTCCCGCTGTCGCCGTACGCCGAGGCGCGCGCGGGCGCGGCGCCCGCCGACGACACCGACGCCGCCGAGACAGAGAACTACGAGGCGCTGCTGTCGCTCGCCGAGCGCCTGGGGGAGGCCAAGCCCCGCGGCCTGGCGCGCCACGAGATCGACGCGCTGCCGTCCTACAAGTTCGTGCCGGCCACGCACCGCGGCGAGCAGCTGTCGTGCGTCGTGTGCATGTGCGAGTTCGAGCCGCGCCAGCACCTGCGCGTGCTGCCCTGCGCGCACGAGTTCCACTCCAAGTGCGTCGACAAGTGGCTGCGGGTATGTACCGACCTAACACACACAGACACCTGTGTCGTCACAGGCCTTTGTAGTTTCGTACCAAATTAATATGTGTGATATCGTTTGCAGTCAAATCGTACGTGTCCTATCTGTCGCGGCAACGCGTCGGAGTACTTCACGAACTCGGAGTGACTCGCCGCGGACCACCACACACTACTGCAGCACTACACGCGTCACTCGCGCCGGACGAGTGGCCCCGCTCCTGGCGCCGGCGTGCTCCCGCAGCGGCGGCGCGGCTCATCGTGCCCACATATCAACATAGTGCCACCGGCCTCCACGTGCCATCTACCTGGCATCGCAGTGACTCCGGCATCATAGTGACATCGACTAAGTGACCCTAGTGACCCTAGTGCCCGCGGCATCGAGACCACATCAGTGTACTAAAGTGTAATTGTCATTAAACGTCGTATACCTAGTGACATCGGCATCAAAATGTGTAACAGACATCAAATTGATGATTCAAACAGTGTACATGGCATAGTGTCGCCGGCATCTGAACGACATCAATTAAACAAAACTTTATAATTTTATATGTAAAACAAGTTATATTGGAGATGTATAAACAGAGACAATTTAAATGCTAAATCTGCAATATAACTAGATATTTGAGCACTATGTTGATGTCGGCCGAGTCTGACATACTTGACACTATTGTACATGCTCTACTTAGTACAAATATATGAGTATGTTCCATCTCTTCATGTTACTGCGAGCCTGGTACTTGTGTGAAGTGATGGTTCGAGTTAGGGGTTACTTTTATGTCTTAGGGGATGATTTAGGGTGTATCATGTTACTGGGAAGTTAGGCTATGTGTCAACTAAAATAAAGGTATTATTTTATTTCTTAAGATTAGTAACTTGATTGGATATGTGATAAATAAATAGTTTCTTTTCTTTAATAAAATTGATTTAGGGATCAGACTCTGAAGGATATGTTATTTTGCATTAAATTCCTACTACTATCAATATTGTATGAGTAATAGGGAATAGATAACAACTCTTATTGACCCAGGATTCGAACCTGAGCTTTTAGTAAATTACAATCACAAGCACTTATAAATTTTTGTAACATTTCATATATTTGTACTGTGCAGTTAAGTGTGTGTACCAATAGTAAATACTAATATTACCGAATAATGCTTTTATATAAAATGTATGTGAATTATATATTATATGTTGTACATTTCGTGTTTACTACTATTATAGTGAGTTTTCTTATGTGTATAGTACGTGATAGACTGTAAACTTAACGTTAAAGTCATTTTAAAGTCTTGTTGGAATAAAAATGTATGGAACTTTGATATGTAAAGGGGTAAAATAAAGAATAAAATATGTTTTTATTTGCGATTCGAATAAATACGACTACAGTCAGATGGTAAATAGGTAACTCTAAAATTGAGTACTATATACCATATGGGAACTTATATAGTAGTACTATATACGTATATATACAACATATAATATATACTTACATATATAGATATATGAAGCACGTAACAAGTTACCGCGCGTCGTTGCGACATAATGTAATAACATATTATATAAGTGGTTTAGTTACGCGGCCTTAGTTATTTGTGTGTGTATATAATAATGTTAGGTGTGTGTGTGTGTGTGTGTGACTGTGTGTGTGAGAGTGAGTGTTAAGGTTTACGGTTCATGGTGTCGGCTCTGGACTTTACACTGGAGAGGGGATGGTGGTTCGATTTTCAGTTAAAAATAATTGTTGTTTGAAATATTTCTAGTTTTTGCAAATCTTGTCGGTTTCATGTAATAGAGGGTTAGTCATTTTGTTATACTTGGCCAGGTATATAATTATGATTAACATCTGATGGAATTATGAGAATATTTTAAAGTAAATGGGATAAATCCTATAAAAAAGCCATACTTTATTTATAAGAAATTCCAATCTTTGCATAAGAACTTGAATATGGTTTCCCTCAGTAATTTAACAGTTCATAATTTAATTACAGTAAAAGCCTCATGTCTGGCGACATACTCCCTATTACATGAAACTAAAAATCTTAATAAAATATCCCTGCCTCATTAATTATTCACAAGCGTGCCGTCTCCCTCTTGCGCCAGTGTGAGTACAGAGCTGGGTATAATAAGCAAGGCATGCATTTGATTGGTCGATTAACAGCCCGCGTATGTGTCCCGCTCTAACTTATACCTCTGTCCCTCTCGCGTACTCGCCTGTCCGCTCTGTATAAGGATGCACGCATTTCGTTTGTATTCATGACTTACGTACATGATATTTAATACATTACTGTCTTATTAGAACAAAATGAGATAATATGATGGATGTTCTTCAGTCTTTACTTCTTCATTGTTTAATAAAGAGTAATTTAATGTAATTAATATTTATGAATAGTTACAGCAGGCAGTCAATTTCAATCAAATTAGTCAACTGCGGTGTAGTTTTTTTATAGTATCGTGTGCACAATACACAGAGAGTCAATTGGATTATAAAAGCTAAAGTAGATCAGTATAAAAGTGGCCTGACTCGGTATCGAATTCGAGACCTCAAACACTACAGCTCGGACCACATATAGGACAGTTATTTATTTAATATGGGAGGACAGTAATGTATTAAATATAACATTGTCTTATGCTAGTGCGTGGAGTGCGTGCAAGTACTGGTATGCTCGTGCAATATATAATGTACAGTGTTTATGAACCATTTAGAACTCGAATATATAACGTAGCGGTGATACGATACATACATTATATATGATGATAATAGGTAATACATTGCAATAATCGTAATATCGTTTCTTTATTGGTGTTAGTTTTTATTTTAATCGTGTTTTCTTTTGTGTTAATAAATAAAATGATTGTTTTTTTTTTACATTGATCATAAATTGTTTGGTTAAATCAAATTGTGTGTTTTTAAATTAGTAATTTTGTTAATTTTATTGCAATTGATTGTGTAATTGATTTTAATATTGACGTTATAATTGAAGACATATTATGAAACTTATATGAATTGATACATAAGTTCATTGTGCAATTGATTCTTAGATTGTTGTTTCGATTGATGGTCTGATTGACGCTGCAATTGATGCACTGATTGAAGTTCCGATTGATATTTTATTAATTTCAAAATTGCTTATAAATAGTTATTATATGTTGTATGTGTATCGTATCACCGTTATCTTCTTGTTACTAATTCATTTGTTGAGTATATTCCTGCACGGCGTGACGTCACGGCGCGCTGACAGACGGTCAAGTCTTCCATGTAGTAGTATTATTTACTTAGAACAATTATACATTTGGTTATTGCAGTTATTTGCTTCAAAACTGGGTTAGTTGACCAAGTTATTGACATACGGACAGTTTAATACAAACAGCGCGAGAGTTTGTGTGCAATACACCCTAGACTTTAGTGCAACAATTACATTTTATTAAGAAACCTTATATGTTAGAGTTGTTTAAACAATAGTTAACTAAGTTTTTAAGAACTACAAAGTCCCGAATTTGTCCGTTTGGCACTCTAAAAGATTCAACATCTCATAAGAGATGCTATGGGACAGTAATGAGTTATATTGTAAAATAAACTGTTTCTTGTCATTATCAATAGTTATTAAAGTCTGTAGTCAATTACTTGGTCAAATAACCCGGTGGTACAAGCGTCCCAACGTCGCGTCAGTGTTGCAGCGATGACGTCACGTCGCTCGGATACACGTTGACTTGTGTGCGTGTGTACCGCCTGTGTACATACACACATATACATACATACATACATTATGTGTAGTTACGACTGTATTTAGAACTACTTACTTTTTGGAAATGTTACTCAAAGGATGTTTCGAATCGTTTTAGTATTTAGTTAAATTGACGCTATGGGAAATAATGTATTTACTTTCAAATAATATAATCCCCTTTGTGTTGCGTAGTCGGGTAAACAAAACCGCAATGGGAAATATAGAGTGGGTCCGTTGTTTGTTTGCTTTTAAAAACGAATTACCCTTTCAGTACACTAGTTTTTTACGTATTACAGTTATTGCAATTGATCATATTTATGTATGTATGTATGTATGTGTGTATCACGGCGGCATATAGTTAGTTTTGCTAGAGATTTGCTAACGAAATGTACCGAGTGTCCTGCCGGGGGACGTTTGCTTCATAACTATACTCTTACATTTATTTTATTATTCAAAGGAGGCAGACAGACAGCTTATGTGTGTTCCAGATCTTCTGCTATCTCCCTGTAAAATTTAACAAAATCGATTCACTACCGGTTTCTGAGGTACATTCAGCGGTAGTTTGACTATTCAATAGCGTTAAAACTCAAATAAAATAAAAACACTATTGGATAGATAAACTACCGTTAAATGTACTAAGAAACCGGGGGTTAGCAGTTTAGTCATTCAAACAGATTTTTACATTTATAAACACTTAGTGATATAGAAGCAATAGTCCTCCGCATGTTAGTTAATTATTATAATGTTTTTGTTGTTAATCGTTCATTCCGTAACCGGTGGTGTTTGTGAGAGTATCTCGTGTGGAACTTACTAACCTGTGTTCTGTTGCTTGCGACCACACCTCACGCGACTGTAGCGCGACTGTAGTGCGACTATAGCAAGATAGAAGTAGGACTATAGTGTGAGAGACTGTCGAACAGCAGTAGCTGCGACAGTCACACGAGTGTTATTTGATAGTCGTGCGACTGTGGTGAGACTTTAGCTCAACAAAATCAAAATCAAATCATTTATTCGTTCAGGTCAAATGCTGACATTTATGATAGTCAATGATACAGAGAGTGAATTTACCGCCAGTTCGGAAGAGCCAATGAGAAGAGCTGCCAACAAACTCCTGGACACTCTTTTTAATCGCCAAATGGTTTTAACAATACAATTATGTTGTTGAATATGTTGCATAGTTAGCCCGTCGCGTGATTGTGGTGCGACTGTTGGAAGACTCTAGTGCGACTATTCAGAGACTGTCGTGTGACTATCACGTACCCGTCGAGTGACTTTCTTGCTACGGTTGTGTCTATTGTGTCACAGCTATAGGACTGTATTGCGACCGTCTTGCTATAGTTGAACTACAGTCGTGTGAGCGTGACGTCGTAATGTCGCGTCTGATGTGATTTTCCGAGTCAATTAGTGTGGTGACCGCTGTGACTGTGTGTTGTTCATTAATTATGTATGAAAACTGTGTTTGTCCCTTTCTATCTAACCGGAGATACGGTGAGAGTGAAAGAGATGACACTATATACAAAGATATTGTTATTAAGTATGTGTTAGTAAATAGTGAGCTTTAATCGTATGTTTCTTTTAAATTTAATATATCTAATGTACAGCACACAGTAACATAGGGTCGTTGCCCCACACAACCCTAATTCTTATTAAAATAGAGTATATTTATAGTTAAAGTCGGACGCGTCACTACATCGTCACGTGGTCGTGTCGCGAGCGCCTCCCGCTGCAACTGCGACGAGTATCGCCGTCTCGCTCACACGTGTATGCATTAGACAAGGACGGGGATAGTCCGCAGCGGCACAGTTCTACATATCGCTTGTATAATACTTGTTAATAGTTGAAAATGCAATAATTATAACTAATATAACGAGCGGCGGCAACAGTCGCGCGACTAACAGTCGCCGCGGTCGCGTCAGTCGCATCGTGTTAGTCGCACGTCTACCGCCGAGTGCCATGTACGTTCGCTCCCGACGCCCCGCGCTCCTAACACATTATTATAGATATTATTTACTTGAGAACACTCTGTATACGAACATTGACAGTATTGACACACTCTTTACATTATAACTTTCAGTTCTATGTTTTAATTACAAAATAAAGTATGATATAGGGATCTAAGTAAATGGAATTCTCTGCCTACCTCCTTGGACAAAATAGGCATAATTTTCAACATTAGTATGTGTGTGAGCTCCATAAGTCATTTTAAACTGTATTTTACCAACTTCAGAAAAAAGGATGAGGTTTTCAATTTGTCTCGTTTTTAGCTCATGTTACGTATGCGACGTTATACCTATAAGTCAATGGCAGTATACAGGGTGTTCATAACCGAGGCTCACATACAGCATGGTGTTATTATATTGTCATAATATTGTTGAATTTAAATGCATAGTAAAAGACGCGCGACACCGTCTGTATGCGAGGCTCGATTCTTAGTTAGATATAAATGTTTAGTTTAGTTAGTGTTAATTTTAACGTGCATTTTTCTACGTGTTAAGGCACAGCTGGAACACGCACTCACACAAACAACAATTTAAAGATTAATTAATAATTGTATTTTGTATTAAAAACCCAGATTATTGGTGTGAAAATGATGTTGGTAAGATATGAAGATAGCTAGCTAAAAGTTTTAATTAAGGGCTAAAATGTGAATTCTATTTACTTACCTCTCCCTCATTATGGGAGGCGACACTTGCCCAGTAGTGGGACAGTAATGGGTTAAGTTTTATTATATAAAAACATAAAGACAGATTTAGTACTCGTAAATTTGTCAAATCAGGGATTGATTGTAATGATTCTAGCTTCGGGTTTTATCTGAGAATTATATAGAAGAAAAGTAATCATAAGGATATGCTTTATTAGCCTTCCTTACCTCCTAGATACATAATTGTCACTTTATCCTAAAGTTTAGGGTTAATAGTTAGTGTTGTGTGAGTGCGTGGTGCTTGGCTGTGGTGTAAGGCTTCTTCCATCGTGTTTATGTTCCCGCGTCGCTCGCGCTCTAGTTACGTTTGTGTTTGTTAGCGGACGCACTGTGACACTGAGACTATATTATTATACAATACATACTTATATTATTACATAGATATGTTGTTTCAAATACAATTATTATAGTGATTGTGGATTGTATCAACTGAATAATTAATGAGTAATCATTAATTATTCATCAACTACTTGCTACTACAACGATGAATAATTAATGAGTAATCATTAATTATTCATCAACTACTTGCTACTACAACGATGAATAATTAATGAGTTATCACTATTCGATGAGGGTAACTGATGAATAATTAATGAGTAATCATTAATTATTCATCAACTACTTGCTACTACAACGATGAATAATTAATGAGTAATCATTAATTGATGAGAGTAACTCATGAATAATTAATGAGTAATCACTATTCGATGAGAGTAACTCATGAATAATTAATGAGTAATCATTAATTATTCATCAATTATTTGCTACTACAACGATGAATAATTAATGAGTAATCATTAATTGATGAGAGTAACTCATGAATAATTAATGAGTTATCACTATTCGATGAGAGTAACTGATGAATAGTTAATGAGTAATTATTAATTATTCATCAACTACTTGCTACTACAACGATGAATAATTAATGAGAAATCATTAATTGACGAGAGGAGTTGATGAATAATTAATGAGTAATCATTAATTGACGAGAGTAGTTGATGAATAATTAATGAGTAATCACTATTGGATGAGAGTAACTGATGAATAATTAATGAGTAATCATTAATTATTCATCAATTATTTGCTACTACAACGATGAATAATTAATGAGTAATCATTAATTATTCATCAACTACTTGCTACTACAACGATGAATAATTAATGAGTAATCATTAATTGATGAGAGTAACTCATGAATAATTAATGAGTAATCACTATTCGATGAGAGTAACTCATGAATAATTAATGAGTAATCATTAATTATTCATCAATTATTTGCTACTACAACGATGAATAATTAATGAGTAATCATTAATTGATGAGAGTAGTTGATGAATAATTAATGAGTAATCACTATTCGATGAGAGTAACTCATGAATAATTAATGAGTAATCATTAATTATGCATCAACTACTTGCTACTACAACGATGAATAATTAATGAGTTATCATTAATTGATGAGAGTAACTCATGAATAATTAATGAGTAATCACTATTCGATGAGAGTAACTCATGAATAATTAATGAGTAATCATTAATTATTCATCAACTACTTGCTACTACAACGATGAATAATTAATGAGTAATCATTAATTGATGAGAGTAACTCATGAATAATTAATGAGTAATCACTATTCGATGAGAGTAACTCATGAATAATTAATGAGTAATCATTAATTATTCATCAATTATTTGCTACTACAACGATGAATAATTAATGAGAAATCATTAATTGACGAGAGGAGTTGATGAATAATTAATGAGTAATCATTAATTGACGAGAGTAGTTGATGAATAATTAATGAGTAATCACTATTGGATGAGAGTAACTGATGAATAATTAATGAGTAATCATTAATTATTCATCAATTATTTGCTACTACAACGATGAATAATTAATGAGTAATCATTAATTGATGAGAGTAGTTGATGAATAATTAATGAGTTATCACTATTCGATGAGAGTAACTGATGAATAGTTAATGAGTAATTATTAATTATTCATCAACTACTTGCTACTACAACGATGAATAATTAATGAGTAATCATTAATTGATGAGAGTAGTTGATGAATAATTAATGAGTTATCACTATTCGATGAGAGTAACTGATGAATAGTTAATGAGTAATTATTAATTATTCATCAACTACTTGCTACTACAACGATGAATAATTAATGAGAGATCATTAATTGACGAGAGGAGTTGATGAATAATTAATGAGTAATCATTAATTGACGAGAGTAGTTGATGAATAATTAATGAGTAATCACTATTGGATGAGAGTAACTGATGAATAATTAATGAGTAATCATTAATTATTCATCAACTACTTACTACTACTACGATAAATAATTAAAAATCAGAATATATTTTACAATAATGTCAGTGTTGCCAGTAACGTTCACAGTGCGTCCAAACTTTTCGTTGCTCAATATGTATTCTTTATTTTATATTTATGTTTTTTTGTATTGACTTGTAATCTTGCAATGTTTAACGTGTCCACTCTCTCGCTTGCATGTGACGACAGCTCAGTCGCCTCTACTCCCGACCTCATTTACGGACGCACCTGACAGCTGTCATTAGTGTCAGTGTGACATCTGTCAGAGTGACACTAATGACAGGTGTCGTGTAGATGTCAAAATTGTCACGTATGGTGGTGTCGGCGAGTCGCCGTCTACCATTTAACCAAAGCATTGTAATACATAGAAATGTAACAGCGTCGTTTGGTCGCTAACTCCGCGCACACAACACATGGGATAAGGGACTTTATGTCTTTGTACTAAGGTGTGTTTAACTGTGTGTTGTGTTCGCGCAGTTGTCGACTGTCGCCGCGACAATCCGCCTCGATGTGCTCAGTCGTTTTTATTTTATTAAATGCACTGCTAATGTATTTTCTGTTATTTTATTTTGCGTTTATCCTTTATTTTCAAACATTTTAATATAACTATACTACTAGTGATTTATTTATTTTCAACTTAGACTAAAGACTTACAAATATCATCCTAATTTACACATTATTCTTGTTTTATGTTTTACATAATTTTACATTTTATTTGACCCAACCTTAAAAAAAACATATGCTTCTTGTAAAATAAGTCGAACAGTGTTATTTATAAATACCTTCTTATACTCATATAATGTTGCTACTATATCTACTACAATATTCTACCAAATTCCCTATTACAGTGGTTCACAAATAACAAAATTATCAAATACAATAATTTGTAAGTATACATTGTTAATCGACGTATGAAATGCAGTCTCTCTCCTGAAGCGATGTCAAGACTTGCTCGAGTGTCTACTACCTTCTGCAACATGTGATGGATGGCTGTAAGAATAACGCGAACTTGTGACAATCATAGAAGCTCAAATAACAAGGAATTAAAGCAAACAATAAGTGCATTTTTACAAGAAAATAATTGTAATTTAAATGAAATCAGTGTTTATTTTGCTCATTTATTTAAATCGGTAGGAAATGAGAAAACTGACTTAGATTTGTAATTTATTTTTGCACAAGTCCTCGCTAATCTTACTGTATGAATGAAATGAAACACTGAACTGTTAGAGCCCTGCCTCACTAAGACGCCATGGCGACGTCGCTGGCTACCTACCCAAGCAGTTAGTATTGAAATGTCACGTTGCCACACCGTCGCCACGTGAGTTAGGTGACACAATTCAGTATTAACTGCTTGGATGGAACCAGCGACGTCGCCATGGCGTCCTAGTGAGGCAGGGCTCTTAAAACTAAGGTACGTAGGAGTTGTGCTTACAAGTCGTGTGTGGCGATGAACGCGATGTGTGTGTGTGCGTGTGTATGTGTGTGTGTAGCACGCGTGTCTAGTACATATCACTACCTTCCCTCGTGCGACCTCTAGTGCCCACTTCAGAGACCAAAACGCTTTATAAATAGCCTCCTAGTGAGTGACACTCACTGGCTTGGTTAACTTGTTAACAAGAAATCAGATCGAAAATGGATGAAATTTGTTATTTGTCGCTAAATATCTAGTATTTCTGTGAAAATGTCGACAAAATCTAGATTGGTAGGCCACAGAATACACATTTTGAAAAGCTGTGAACGTAAATAATGGCTTACGATTAGCATTTTGGTACATCGTACGAAGTCTGTAAGTATTTTGCGACAATTAACAAAGAGATCTGTATACGATCCGATTTCTTATTAACTTGGAGACCAAGCCAGCTAGTGTCACACTAATTAGTTAATGTTCTGATGTATTGCAAAAACGAATTTATTATGTCCCGCGACGAGTTTCAAGCAATGAGTAGAGTTATATATACGCTCGTTAGCGGGGTAAAGATGGCGCCTGTTACAGAAATGGGCATTAGAACGAGTTTTCGCGAATAGAAGAGATAGTCGCGAGTTATATTGTACTGTGTCGGAGATTTTATATAAACGTAATGTCCGAAGATGACGTTTGGTTTTGGCGCCAATTCTGACAGCTTGCACCCGTTCCGTTCCACGCACTTGTTTCCTTGTGGACCAATCGTGTCGTCTAGATGTATAGTAGATGTAATGTTCGTGCGTTTCATTATTACTTGTAAGTCAAACGTCGTCATATTTTCTCGGACTGTTAGTGTAACTTCCTAAAGTTGTATTTCATACGTAAATGTCAATTGTGGCGTCCCCGGCCCGCTGGCGCCGGCCACGCGGCTGGCGCAGTCGTTGTTCCGTTATACGCTTGTGTAAAATTGTATAAAGTATGTAAAAAGTATTTTTTCCATTTTCATTATAAATAAAACTTGCCAAATGTTAGTGTTACCTCGTCTGGAGGACGCAGAGCTCACGTTCGCCACCGCTTCTTATACACGAGTCCAATATTGCGTAGTGTAGCGGCGTGTACATAGCGCGTGTATGTACCATATATTATATACATACATAGTGATTATATAAAGTATTTTTGCATGACTTTGATTATTGTACAATTGTCCGATGTTAGCGAAGCGTGTGGTTTACTGAACTGTGTGTGTGTTTGTTTGTCGTAGGAGTGTTCAGTATTAGGTAACGACTAGTTCTTGCTCCTGGTTGCGCTCGCGTTCGTTACTAACTATACTTTGCTTTATGTAATCTTTGATAAATAGTGAATTATAGATCTGTCAGTTGATTTGTCTGACTCATTTAGCCCATCTAAAATAATTTAAGTACCAAAAACTTTTGCAAGTCAAATTATCCTTGTGAAACGTAAACATTTAACCCTCCAAATCCCGGAACACCGTACTCAGTATCTCAACGATTAATTCAATTAAATGCGTCATATAGACCAACTGTCAGACCTACAAGATTCACATAAATCTGTTACAAATTGTTGGCGATATAACATTTTATTAAATTGTGTAAGTGAATAGGAACGTAATTAGTTCACGCAATTACAACAGATTCATATTGAACAAAGTTAACATTGCCGCTAGACAGATGGCGCCACTTGTTCCCAGTTCCCTACAACAGATGTCGCTAGTGTCGCGGTGAGCAAAATACAAAAGTAAAATATAATAAATGTTTTAAAAAATACTTCGCTAATGTTTGTTAATTTTGAAAGGAATAATGTTAGTATACGTTGTCTCTGAATTTGAAAGAAATGTTTTGAAGAGCCATTCCGCTACTGTGAAGGAGAAAATTTAGTTTTCTTGTCAGTAAATTAATCGGAAACTACTTCTTGGCTAGGTTGTCAGAAATGCAACAGACTAACCCCCGGTTTCTGAGGTACATTAAGCGGTAGTTTATGTTTATCTATTCAATAGTGTCAAAACTCATAAAAAAACGCTATTGAGTATAATAAACTACCGTTAAATATACTCAGAAACCGAGGGTAATAGAGGTGAATATTACCCTCCTATGTATGATCCTATCAACAGTGCGTAATGGCTGAACGTTTCTTAATAAGAAAGTGTGAGACGAACCTACCTTCAGCGATGTCGTCGCATTTCTCATGAAAATTTGCTCCTAAAATGTGTCTAAACGTAAATATTAAATAATCGTACAAGCAATAACAAGTGTTCAGTTCCTCGAAAAGTATTTACAGAATATATACAAAAAAATACAATTGCGATCTCCTTATGAAACATTTGACAAATAAACCATCACAAGAGCGTAGTGTTACAGACATTTTATATATTTTTTACTGAAAAAAATTCGCCTAAATTGGAAAAAAAAATACTAAAAAATAAAGATTATAAATATTTGATCTCCTAGTCAGCTCGTATTTAGGCGTATCTTATGGACATTTCCCGTTGAAGTAGCGTCCGTGGATGTGTCGTAGAGCACCCGCGGCGGCACCGCTCTGTGACGTCACGACACGTCACGTCACGCCGCGTGCTGACGTCACGTCGCTCTTCACACTGTGTGTTGTTGCTCGTTTATCTTTTAGTGTTGTGATACGTGCCCACGACGCTTCAGCGATACATCACTAACACCCGGTTCCGCTATTGAATAGATAAACTACCGCTAAATGTACTCAATTTAGCGGTAGTTTATCTATTCAATAGCGTTTAAACTAAAAAAAACGCTATTAAATATATTAACTCCCGCTAAATGTATCTCAGAAACCGAGAATTAATGTCTTTTGCAAGCCACAAATACGGTGTGAAGCAAACTAATAAAAAATACATTTATTAAAACCTACCGAATTACACATGGAATAAAAAACAACATGATCAAAGATACTTAACTTAAAACAGGTACAAAACCGACTTAAATAACTAGCAACACTATGATGAAGCTGCAAGGGAGAATACCTTCCATATTAGTCATGTTGGTAGCCTTGCATCGTATAATATTACTTCCACAACAGATTTTTCAAAAATATACTAATTTATTTTATATCTCGCTGAAGCGTCGCCGGCGGCCATAATCCTTCGGTCCGCGATATTGCCTTGAGCCTCGGCTCTTATATTTTGTAATATTAGATGATAGAATAGCGAGTGAAGCCACGTTATCGAACTACCTCCCGCAACACCATGTAATGAATTTATCATAGGTTTATGAAGGAGTTGTACCGCAGTTATATCTAGTTGAATCGTTTCTATCGTAGTTGAATCGTTTCTATCGTTGATGTATTTGCTCAGTCAATATTGTTGAATTTTTATTGAGATCGAGTTCTGTAAAACGTATGTAAATCTTGTGATTATATTAATGTATTTCAATCTTTGTTTAGGGCCGAATTTTTCATTGTTAGGTATCTTAATTCGAAGTACAATTGTCAATTTATTGATTTGATTTTAATTACTTTAATATTCAATCATAACTCTCCTTAAAATTTCGCAGTTGAGTAATTTGAAAACTATGTCTTAATTCCTTCTTTCGAATAAAGAGAGGTGAGAGAGTTTCGGCCCTATACCGCCAAAAGTTTCAATTGTATATGTCTTTTTTTGGCAATCCTATGTAACACTTGACAATTCATGTATTTTAATTAAAATAAATGTATTAAAATCACAAGTATAAGTCTAAAATGTGAAGCAGAACTCGATTATAAAGTAGTACCGAAATGTTTTACAAGATGGCGACTCCCGTGCAATTTGCGAACGTTACTAAAACTCTTTGGTTTTGTTTACAACATGAATATTTACGTAAGAGTATGTGTAAACTTACTATGTTTCGTGAATCCGATATTTCGTCACAATTTTGAATGTTCGATAACAAAAAGTTTACTTAAATCGATTTTTGGTTTCGTACTTTCACGAATTTAAGTAGCTTCAGTCAGAAGATTCAAATTTCATTTAAACTAATATTGCAAGTAAATGAAATAGTGGTAAGAATGAAACGATAATTTGGGCCATGTTTCCTTTGTTTCTTAGCGCCTTCGAACGTTGCAAAGTGCACGGAGATATAGTGAAAATGCATTATGAATGTTATTTTTGTAAAGTTAATCTTTTGAGGTGGAGACCAGATTATTTTAAAGCTAGATAATGTTATTTGGGTATAATTTTGAAGTTGTGATACATAATTTATAGAAATACGGAGAATTATACATTAAAAACAATACTATACATATATATGAGAATCCGAATAAACTTCGCAATTATTCCTCAATTAACTTATCTGGCATTGAAAAAATCGGCTTAATATAAATGTTGTATTTTTGCTTCACAATTCAATACACGTATCTCTACTAAAAAATTGCACGAAAATTGTAAGAAGTATTAAAAACTATCTTCAATTTTCCATAAATAACATTCAATGTATTATCACAAGAAACGCCATTAAACCTTTTGCACAGTAAATCCCTGAAATATCACTATACCCTCGTAGGAACGACTATGTACTACGATAAAGAACTAATATGCATTGTGTACAGTAGCAAGGCAACTCGGATTCAAAATTAAAACAATTTTGATCAAATAACTAACCAGCGTATTAAATATTATGTACTATTAAGGATCCATCGAGGCGACGTATGACACAAGATAGACAGATTTTTAAGGAAAGATGGTAACACTTAGGATCATTTGCTTTATAATCTAAATTGAGTAATGAAAGCAAATTAAGGCAGAGCTTTTCGGTTTACAAACGCAGACTTCAGAAATATCATACGTGTTGAACAAGTTGCCTTGTCGCTATTGTACAATGCGTTATAGTTCTGAATAAAGTAAGTCGTGAACACCTCGCTAGTGTAACAATCTGTGTGTGTTCTTGTGTGTGGTCAGCGTCATTGTACAATACTTATTAATAATAATATATAACTATGTTAATTATGTTACAATGTGTTTATTTTTACTGTTATTTGAAATGTTTAACTAAGCTTTAAGTGTAATAACAAAGCAGTCTCTTTACCAAAGGTATAAAATATAAAAATCACAAAGAGAAACAAGTTGTCCATCTTAAAATTTACTGTAAGAGTTTTACTGCGTATTGTTTGCTAATAGCAATAATTAAATGGATATTTTCATAAAAAAGTACCTACGAATGAAAGTCATAGTGTGGATATAATAATATTTTCTAAATAATAGAATACGGGAATTAACGTGAACACGCATTTTACCTTAAAATGTCTAACGTTCCGACGTTTAGTTTAAAATCTGATGACCGTGTGTCACTTGTCCAAATGCTATCTATGTATATCTATTATATACACAGAACACCTAAAGCTTTTTTATGACTACCGCACGTGGACTAACACGCGGTCATTTTAATGGAATAATATTGCATAACTTAAAAACTGGTTCGATTGACAAACTTATTTCTTTTTTATAATATATTTAGAACATCTTTGTAAGGATTGCGACGTTAGCGTTGCAATTTGCATAACATTTATTGCTAATTTGGACATTTGGTTTTAATATATTTTTGTTTGTTTTATAATTGATTGATTATGTTTATATGTTTTGATACAACATAATAGTTTAGTAATATAATACTTATATTAATAATGAAATATGTGTCATAAAATTATAGGATTCTATATATATTATATTGGGACATAAAAATATATCGGAAAATTGTTAAGTCTTGTGGATTTTTGTGCAAGCTTAAAGCCGATTAATTTATATACTACCTACACAAAAACGTAACCTTCTTACAGTCCGGTAAAAAGGCTCATAACGATTTATTGAATAGGATTATGTGACGATATGAAAAGTGGGGTAATATATCATAAATAAACAAATTATGTTATTAAGCATTATTGCTGACTTTATTACGTCCTTTGGTCTTTGTATATACCTATGGGAAAAACGCGTGATTTCATGCATTTCTATGTATGTACTGTTAATTATGAATTTGCAATTATTCTCTTTTAATAAACTCTGTAAAGATGTTTCTTATGTATAATAAATTATGTTATTAATCATTGTTCAATGACGCTGAAATTGTTTTGTAATAAGAGGTACAAATTCAACTAACTAATAGGGATTTCAAAGATTTTATAATTATATCAATATTTAGAAATTAATTTAACGAAATCGCAATAAATAGTTATAAATGTCGCTCCGAATTTAATCTGTGCATTATATTTTTAAACAGTGCTACCAAATTTATAGATGTTTCAAAGAATTGCGAACTTTAAAACTGTCACACGAATTAAATCTAAATAAATCTCGCTAAAATTTTAATAAAACATAAAAATATTATAAAAATACGAAATCTAAATAAATAATATAACATATTTAATTCATATTTTCAATTTTAAACATAAAAGGCGAGATTTATTTAAATTTGGCGGGTAATCTGACAGTTTTGACGTTTGTGATCGTACGGTTGGCAGTACTGTACAGTGTTGCCAGTTTTGAAATGTACCGTTCGGTATTGTGTGTATAGTGATCGCTTGCTTGAGAGGAGGGAGGAGAGTAAAGAGGTATTTGTGTAAAGAGCTGTATCAAGTGAGGAGGCACTCCGCGTGAGGTCCAGCCGCGGCGTGGTACCACACTACTGCAAATAAAGTCATTTTGAATAGCGAAAATTTTGTTTCATTTTTAAAACTCAATTTACCCAAGATTTGAAGGACTTAGGACACGTTTCAACAACAAAAAATTCACATAAGAAATAGAAAAAAAATACAGTCGAATTGAGAACCTCCTCCTTTTTTTAAAGTCAGTTAAGAAAGCTAAGTTCACGTCTTGGATCCACACGTTAGTGAACGAAACTGCTAATTGAGGTATCCAGTCTGATTCCTTATCAAGACTAGATGCTATCGAGTAATTCCGATGTCTGTGAGCGTATACAATACCGTTTTTTTTTTATACGAGTTTAAACGCTATTTATTAGATAAACTACCGCTAAATGTACCTCAGAAACCGAAGAATTTTTATTTTAAGTGTTTGTAAAATTCAGGATAAAATTTGTACGAGATCGACGACATCTAAGTGAATAGAAATAACGTATTATAACTAAACGCACGAAGTCAGGCCTGACCGCTAGTGTATTATACCCGCAAAAATATAACGCAATTGACCGCAGTTTCTTAAAGTAAAGAAAATAATAAAACGCACGTTACATTCTCGAAAATTATCCTAAAAGAAGCATCACCAAAAATATACAAATAAAAACATAGGTTAGTATAACAAAATAATATGTAGATTATACATGATTCATACTGATTCTAGTCTTTTCTAATTTACATTCTAATTTAACATAAAGATAATCATCTATAACATTACAAAAGTATTTTTTCTACGAATATTTTTGATTGTAATCAGATCTTTATAATAAAGACTCCACAACATAAAAAAAAATATAAAAAATGACAAATTCCGCACGATGTAGGTAGGTAGGTACCTATAAATCTTTTCACTGTGACTTTTACGTAAAACGAATACAAAATACTTACGATCAGACTCGAAACAATAATACCTGCTATGTACTTACCATTTTATGTATAATACCTTATTAAATAAAAATAAATAATAATTTCTACATTAGGTACCTACACAGTTGATTAAAGTATTGATTCAGTATTAAATGACCGAGACCTTGAGTTATTAACCAAGGATACAATAACGAAATACGAAAAATCAAACAAAATAATTACATTCTTAAGTCTAGATTGTAATCAGAAATGATTTATGTAAATACCTACCTACATAATGTTAGCCTTCCAATATCATGCCGGAAGCCACATAGGATATCCTGCTATAATAGCCTGACGCTAACGAATAAAATTATTTTATTTCCTGAAATATCGCTATTTTTAGACGAAGGATATGTAGGTAGGTAGGTATACTACAGAGAAACTGAGTTTTATTCTCGTAACAAACTTCAGTTTTATCCACATTTATATACTTAGTAGATATAGATAATTATGTGTTACGCTGCATAAATAATGTATAATTAACTGAAAGGTACTACCGTACATAATAATAATATATGAAATATTTAAATCGTATCTTGTTATTGCATTTCGTATGTTTATAAAAGAACTTTAAAAAAGTAACAAAAACGTGTTTATATAAGTATTTACTTGATTGTTAATTACATGTTCAACCTTTCTTCCATCAAAGATAACTTAATATTTGCGTAAACAATGTTTGTAAACAAAACGAAACACTGATCTTATAACCAAATTTCCCGGCCTTATATACTTCTTTTCATAATCAACAATAATAATATTATTCCTTATATACTTGTCATAATACCTAAACTGCCTAATTAATCAGTCTTTAATTCCTAATTACAAATATGACTGGCACACGAACATAGACGAAACATTTTCGGAGCTCCGACAAAAAAGTTGGCGCGCAAATCACTCCAAGTGACATTTTCATTCTCAGTTTGCACTGAAATCTCTTCATAAGACCTTTTCCTACACATTGAAACATTATTATTTATAATTTGACCACTATTTTGTGTACTTTCATTTAAAATACGGTTTAAAATATCATCAATTTCGCACGAACTATTGTCGTTTCTTATACCTGTGTTTACATCGGCGCCATATTGCGAGACTGACGTTTCAGTAGAGATGTCCCGTGGGATAGTGTTGTGCTCGCATGTTAGTTCCATGTCGCTTGTTAGTCGAGTTGAATCGATTTGGAGAGAATGTCGCGATGATCGTTGTGGAGTTCGCATTGCTTCGATGTTTGAGGTGTGCGTGTCTTCTGTGGAGGGAGAGGTATCTGGATCTGAAATAAGAATAAAATATTCTAATTATACACATAAAAAAATCTTGTAATAAATAAATTATGGATACATAATAAAAACGAACTTTTCTTTTAGTCATGCGACTGTGCTTTGAATATGCATCACGAGTTCTCAGGTTCTGTTCCCGGATTGGGTAAAGCTGTATCAAGTTATATTGTTTGCTAAGATTCATAGAACTATATTTTGTCTAAAAAACATAAAACATTCGGTAAATTAAATATACCTAATATAGGCCACCTTATGACATTTAGTTTGTCAACTTTAAATAAAGTTAAACTGCCAAAACTAGATTCAAACGATTGCATATTTATGTAAATATAAATGAGCAATCTTAGATAACATCTAGAATGCAACAAATTATACGTATCATTAAAATATTTTTAAAAATGATGTCATTTGATACAAAAAAACAAATAACTGTTTCTTGTATAAAGAAAATATGATATAAAGGTATAGAATCTTACTACATTACTCTTTAAAAGCGATAATGTATGGAGAATTTCATACGTTATAATTAGACTAAAACTAGATTCCTGGTTCTGGCAAAATACTATTAGTTATTTCTAGTTCTTAACAGAATATTCTTAATGAAATAGTAGTCTGGAGTTTTATAACGTGCTCTGTACATGGCAATAGACTCGGCCCTTATTAAGGGATGTTGTAAACGGCTAAACTTGGGTGTACTTAATTCAAAACATCTCTACCTACACCTTTGGGTATAAAATGTGGTATTATGTACATATGTATGTAAGTTCTTCAAGCTAGGTGTATTTCATACAACCTTCGGGTATAACAGGCGTAATATTATGTATCTAAGTATGTAGATACTTTAAAATAATGAGTCACACCAGCACATCAAAATATGACTATTAAACATACTGCATTTAATTTGTGTACTTATGCTGATAATAATAGTTTTTGTTTTATCAAAATCGGATCAAAATTACCGAAGTTACAGCGTTATAAAGTTTCACTGCTTTTTTAAATTTGCGTTGCTTCGCGCGCTATGCGCTGACGTCACGACGCAACAGACACGCTTGTTCGACTGCGGGTGATGCGGAGTTTTGATTTGAAAAGTGATTTGCATTTAATATTTAAAGAGTCTGAGTATGTGTATGTGTTATAAATTTAATCATCGTGTTTTTTGTAAAATAAGATATCCTCGATCTCGATCGCCACGCACACAATCATCAACTAGACCCAGGTAAAGAAAGTGGAACTCGTATACTACTAATAATATTTTTGTGTGTAGTTAACAATAAAATTGAAAGTTTGTTAGAACTGGCATTACAAATAATGAGTGTTACGTACCTACCAAGTGTAAATTTGGAAAACATAGTTTTAAAATAATATTATAAAAAAAAAAGTTGTCACCCCTGCCTCTGACTTTAGTCAGGTTGATGGCTATCATATGAACGCATGAATCTACTCTGTAGGTAGGTAGTCTTATATGATTGGGTGTGTAATGAGAACTTTTAAACTAACATTTTAATTTTGATATTATTAGATTTAATAAACAAGGGTTCTTTTTTCAAAACAAAAAACCAACGCCAACTCAACCGCCGCGCTCGGCTCGCCGCCGCCTCTGAGGTCATTGAACTGCTTATTAAATAGTATCAACTGTTAGGTAGAAGTTCATTGCTAGGTATGTATGAACATGATATGGCATCTTGATCTTGAGGAAGTGTTCAAAAGGCAATAAACTTCTATTTAACATTTGCGCTTGACAGTATCAGAACCGAGCTTTAAGTTTTAGATTAGGTGTCTTTTGCAAAAATATAAAACAGTTTACATGGTACAGAAAAAAACAATTTTTGGGGTGTTTTTTCACTGGAGTTAGTACACATAGGAACAGTACAATATTTTCTAACCATTTTGTTTGTCCACTATAAGCAAAACAAATTATTTAAAGCGAAACCGCGAGAGCGCAACGAGCCTATGTAGGTATCGGCAAGTACTGACGAAATAGCAGTGTCACGAGATGACGTCACACGTCCGTGCGGCCGCTTCGCCGGAGTTTGGCGCGAAGGCCATACTTTGACGTTTAATATCTCGGCCATTTTTGAAGATACGAAAAAAATAAAAACAGATTTTTTATCCTTGAAGTACCTAGTTTTTAAATATGCTCATAACAAAAATCATTGGTGTGACTCATTCTGCTATATTCCTTTGTTAAAATAATCATGTAAAGAACATTTAATACATTATTATAATATTTAGTAAAGTCTTACATACCGAGGTTTGTATCCATGGTCAAGTTACCAGCTCCTCGAGACTGATCACAAGTTCTACTGAAACGAAGCACGAACGCTGGACTCTGCGTATCTGCCTCACGACTCTCACATGATGGATCTTTGGTGTTAGTCGTAGAATCAGTTGTTCGTTGAGGTGTAGCTTCTGAAAGATATTTTTTATTTTTGTTAAACACTTTATAAAATAAACAGATAGCGAAATATATGAGCTTTAGATAATAACGTGAAAAATTGACCGAACTCGCCTAAAACTCAGAATCGTTATCAAACTCAGAACTCAGAACTCGTCATCAAACTAAACAAAGTTATAAGTTAACAAACCTTTATCACCAACATCTTCACCCATCAGACTCCCATCATTTTCAACTCTTCTGAACTGGCCACTCTTCAAAATAGGACTCCTATCTTCACCAGGAGTACACTCCCTACCTGACACATCACTACGAGAACCGAATTGAGACTCACTACACTCAGGTACTGGACTAAGGTACCTTATATGATGACTTTCAAAAGGTATTTGGAGCTCTGAAGAAATAGGAACTAATTTATTTCCTTTCTTTTGAGCTTCTTGACTTAAAACCAGTCTTGGTATTGTTTCTGTAGTTTCAGGAGACATTTGAATACTTGAAATATTTGTTAAAAGTGTCTCCATTGCAGTTATTGGAGTTAAAATCGGTCTTGAAGATATTGAAAAGGTAGGACTGTCTTGGTGAAGTCCAGAAGGACTTTGGTTGCTTGTAAAAGGTAGTGACATAAGTCTTTCTTGATTTGAAACTGATCTAGGCGTTTCAGAAATGGTATTAGCTTGAATTGCAGAAGGGCTTAAATCACTTGTAAGAGGTAGTGACATAAGTCTTTCTTGATTTGAAACTGATCTAGGCGTTTCAGAAGTGGTTACAGCTTCGTCAACTGCAGAAGGACTTTGTATACTTGCAAAAAGTAGTTGCATACGTCTTTCTGGAGTTAAGACAGATTCGGATGGCTGTTCTTTTTCCTGGGATATTTGAAGACTCTGTACTCTTATAGTAGGTAGTTCTGTTATACTTTCTGTAGTTAAAACTGGTTTTAATGTCAATTCAGAGTTTTGTATAGTCCCAAACTGGTCTTTTCGAAGACTTTCTGCTTTGTTAACTAACTCTTGATTTGGCAATTCAAGAAGAGTACCTCTTGAAATAGATTCCATAGTATTTTCATCGCCAGATTGTGTTATAGTAGCTTCTGCAACTGTGGGTATACTTGCAATATGTCCTACAGTATCCATATCGTATTGTCTTGAAGGTACAGAATAGATTGCTTTAGAATTTCGTGTGAAAATTGGACTTTTTGTTAAAGGTACTGAAGGTAACGTATTAGGAATATCAATTGAAGATATTTGGGGTCCTTGAAATGGTCTTTCTGTGGTGCAAATGTGGTCAATTGGGGTCATTTCTGTGTCAATTCTTTCAAGATTTTGGAGCTTGTTTTTATATTGATGTGTAGATTGTGCAGTATTAGTAAGTTGTTCAGTGTGTTCTATATGTAGTAGTTCTTCGTAGACTGGGCTGGGAGTGACTTCGGAGTGAGGAGTACCGTCTATGTGGACGTCAGCCGCTGTAGTTATTTGCCTGTAGTCTGAATCTGAAATTGATACGGGTATTTTTTGAGTTGCCAGTTGTTTTGCGTTATTCTTTGATAAATATGATAGAGAGCTATGATTACGACTTGCGATTTTAAACTCTCGCGACTTGTACATATAAAATTATAATGTAACGGGTCTTAAACACGATTGTTAATTAAAAGTTAGAGTTCATTATTTGTTTACCCGACGTTTCGATCGAATTACATCGACTGTAGTCACGGTCAAACTCAATTTCATGCTATGCAAAAGTTTCCTTCTTACCAGATTATTCGTAAATATGAATAAAGTTTCAAGAAGAGCTTTTAAATTACTAGTAGATATAGTAAATAATAAACCTAACCTACCAAAATGGGTTTTAAAAAGGCTTAACATATTTACACCCTAAAAATTAATCCACTCTACAAAACTACCAAACAAAAAACTAATTCTACCAAAATTATACTACTAGCAACACATAACTTAAACTATAACCAATCAGCATTATGTATATATCTTATTACGCGGCAAAATTCAAATGTACGTCAAACCTGTCAGAACTTCACGTTAATCGGGGCATATTCAATTTGATAGGTTTATCGCATGCGCTGTTTGAAAAAGGAGGTTTTGTGAAATGTGCATCAGTCATCAGTCTGTTCATAAATCACATTTATTGGTTAAAGCTCCACATGTTGGTCCCAATGTTTGTACCAACGTTGGCTTGCGAACTCAGTGAGGCGTGCGAGCTACTTTAGAAGCTGACTGTACAAACGTTGGCTAGTAAACTAGTTCTGTCTCTCTCATCGCGAGCGTTGGGGCGAAGATTACTTTAGGTGCTCCCACACAGCAGTTATAACGTTAGAAACTGACTTATAACATTTGTTTTTAAACAATTTACAACAAAAATTATAAATTATTAACTTAATTTAACAAAATGTTTTACAACTGATTTATTACAATATGATATATTATTTACTAGCTGACCCGCGCAACTTCGCTTGCGTCACATGAGAGAAAATGGGTCATAATTTTCCCCGTTTTTCTAACAATTTTCGTTGCTAATCCGCTCCTATTGGCCAAAGCGTGATGTTATATAGCTTATAGCCTTCCTCGGTAAATGGTCAACACAAAAATATTTTTTCAATTCGAGCCAGTAGTTCCTGAGATTAGCGCGTTCAAAAAAACTCAGCTTTATAATATTTGTATAGATAAGAGAACCTCGTAGCTAAGTAACAACCGCGTCCATCCATCTCTAAGGTTAAGCTACGCTTGCCGAGGTTGTTCCGTGGATGGATGACCATATACTATAGTATAATACTCATAACTACTTAAAAGAATATACAATTAAACTAACACGAAATTCTACCAAATACCACTAAATGGGTTTAATATTAACATTAAATACGAAAATAATGTAATAAAAACTACTTAAAAGAATATACAAACAAATTTATTATAACTAACACGAAATATTTAGTGGAAACTATTTCAAATTAATATCAATTCGAAAGAGTATAACCTCAACTGATTAGAATAACGTAAGTAGCATAATAATCAAATTTCGGTTAAAAATTTCCAAAGCGTAGGCTTACCCAGCTAAGACATAAAACGTAATGAACGTGCGATTTAATATTACCCGTAGCGCCATCAAGTGAAAGCGCCTGTGCAACCGCAAAGCGGTGGAGCGGTTTTTTCCGATGGTCGCTGTTTTCCGTGGGAATGAGATATTTTCCCGGAGTAAAAAGTAGCCTATGTCCTTTCTCGGATATCAAAGTATCTCCATACCAAATTTCACGCAAATTGGTTCAGTAGTTTAGGCGTGATTGAGTAGCAGACAGACAGACAGACAGACAGACAGACAGACAGACAGAGTTACTTTCGCATTTATAATATTAGTATGGATTACGTCTATAACATAATAATATAACATTTCTTAACACGTTATAGAGTTGTTACAAGCTATTATAAATGTTATCGCGTTACACAATCCATACTAATATTATAAATGCGAAAGTAACTCTGTCTGTCTGTCTGTCTGTCTGTCTGTCTGTCTGTCTGCTACTCAATCACGCCTAAACTACTGAACCAATTTGCGTGAAATTTGGTATGGAGATACTTTGATACCCGAGAAAGGACATAGGCTACTTTTTACCCCGGGAAAATGACGCATTTCCCGGGAAAATGCAGGTGGCGAACGAAGTCGCAAGTAATCAATATTAGAATGACATTGAATTAACAAAATTTCGTTGTCATGGCAACTGTTATAATGGCGGATATGCCTAAGCGCGACTTCGTTATATCTATAATATAAAAATGAATCGCAAAATGTGTTGGTAAGCGCATAACTCAACAACGCCTCGACCAATTTGGCCAAATCTTTTTTTAAAATGTTCGTTGAAGTTTAAGGATGGTTTTTACGGCGAGAAAAATTAGAATTATCGCTGGAAAAATCCTAAAAATAACCCTTTTCTTTTTCTCATACAAATGATTTGTAACTAAAACGTAGTCAATTTGAGCTTTATTGCTATGGTATAAAGTTCATATCAAAATTACATGCACTCACTGTTGTCTAAGCAATGTAGGTGTGTTCCTAAAGTCAAAGATCGTATCTATCAAAACAATGTGCGTGTGTTCGTTGGAGTTATTCCGGTCTGATCCCCCAAACCGATCCACTACCAATTAATATTATTTTTTAATTCCGGTCTGATCCCCTTCCTATATTTAATGGATAAGTACAGTCAATAAAAAACAGATGTTATTCACTACTTTATAAAAAAAAATTGTAAAGAGAAGTTCAAAGGTTTTTGGATATAAACGTTTGTTAGTCGATTACTGTTGGGTTATTTTAAGAGACGCTGATCAAAATCAGTTTAAAAAAAAAGAGTGACCTGTGCCATTTTTGAGTTGTTGTGAGTCTCATACAAAAAAGTTTTGGTAAAAATATGGTATTTTTATACATTTTTAAGTGTAGGTATTACATTATATATCTCAAAAAGTTGACGGACTTCAGTATATAACTTAGGGTTTATAATCCTATCGATACACATTAGTTTCATCTATGGGTAAAAAGCCTTACAAAGTATTGAGTCAGTTTTTATTTATAGAAATAAAAACTGATTCGAGTTACAATCATCGCAGATTTATATTATTTGGTCTTTTGAAATAGAAGTACTACCTATATAACATTATGACAGTAATCACATTATAGCACAATGATCTTTTGTTAAAACTAGGATTTGAAAAAAAAGATATAATAAAAAAAATGTAAACATAAATCAAATAACAAACATCAAATTTCAATTATTAAATACTGATATAAAATTATCACAGTAATCATATTCAGTGTAGAAATAAGACTAATACAGTCTCATTGTGCACGATGGAATCATATTTAGGCATAAAATATCACGTTTCATTCACGCACGTAGAATATTGTAGAAATTAGTAGAAATAAGTTTATTATTATTAGAAAATTCTAGTCGTTAAGAATACGAAACGTACGAAAGAATAATCGCGAACATTGTAAGCGGCGGCGATCCTTCGATCAAGCGCACCGACTGTTCCCGAAAGGTCAAGAACGAGACAGATATATAGGCGAGTCGCGTACGCGCGAGCGAGACGGCGGCGTTCTCGAACCTCGCGCGGTGCGGCACGGAGCGCTTGATCATTCCGTTTGATTCTAGATTAGTGTAGAAACAATGTTTATGAATATAAATACGGACGCGCGCTGCGTAATATCAGTTTAAGTTATAAACTCATGGTGATCAGACCACTAAGAAGAAAGAACATTGTATGAACATAGTGAATAGTGAACATAGCGAATATTATTGTATAGTTTAAGTTTTAAACTCATCGAATGAAGATCACATCGGAGAAAGAAGAAAAGTACATAGTGAATAAACCGTACATAGTAAAGTATATTAACAGTGTATAGTAAACAGTTTATAATACAGTCCACTTTGAAGAATTGAAGAAAATAAAGTAAATATATTACTTCGCAACCGGTGTTCTTATTGAAAGAATAGTAATCCTCCACACTCATTAATAACCGATTTCTCAGAACGACATCACGAACTTAACTCATCAATGATTGGTTACTTTGGAATCAATAGACAATACATTCACACACCAACAGCCTATTTCGCAGGTAAATATATTACAAAAGCTTCAGACTTTGCCGCAACGATGCCAGAAATAATTATCACTTGCTCTTACGGTGAAGGAAAACATCGTGAGGAAACCTTGCAAGCCTAAAATTTGTTTAATACATTTATTGAGGGCATGCAACGTCCCCTAACCTGTACTCTGCCAGCGTGGTGGACTCAAGACCTAACCCCTCCCCTCGTTTCGGAGGAGACCCTTGCCCTGCAGCGGGACAGTAATGGGTAAAAAAAATAAAACAAATAAATAAATAGGATTCAACTGTTGAGCTAGCCAAAGAAATGAATAAATCTAAATAGACTGCATGTTCCTGAAATACTAAGAAAGATTTCTGGGTCAAAATGTATAGAGATGAGATTAATAAATATATATATTAATTCTATAACATAATCTAGTAGAACCTGTATACATATTTTGTTATTGACTGTCCTAAAAATGTGTTAATAGACAGTCAGGGGATCAGACCGGAATAGAAAATAATTTTAAAATACTAGGGTATCAGTATTGGGGATCCGAACGGAATAACTCGTTCGTTGGAGCACAGAATACATAGTTGGAGGAGTTTAAATGTCGCGTTCCGAAACTCGCGTTTCTTTTGTACTTATTAGTTTCGGCACGCGAGATAAAATGCAAAGAAATAAATAAACATAAATAAAAATAAAAAAAGATAAATAAACATAATTGATAAATGAACATTGTTTTCTATAATCATATCTACATGCTTCCCATCAAACCCAATTGATTTGTGGATCAAGTACAAAGATTATATGTGTGATGATATTTTGAATCAAATACGGAATAGAATGGGAAATCCAAATATACAAATCAGTGAAGAAATTTACAATGAAGCATTGATTTCAATTGAGGACATGTGCTTGATAATGTCAAACAAACTATTAATTCAATTAGGCCTGACCGCGCCCAATCGTCCAATGCATGATGCTTTTAACCAAGAGTTGCATCGAGAAAAACTGTATGATCTCAACGCTTTGAAAGAATTAATTCAAACAAATCTTCCACTGTTAAATGAACAACAGAAGTATGTATTTGAAACTCTTATGAAAGTAACAAATAATGAAACTGGAGGGATTTACTTCTTAGATGCACCTGGTGGTACAGGAAAAACTTTTTTGATTTCATTAATATTAGCAACAATTCGCTCACAAAATAAAATTGCACTTGCACTCGCTTCGTCGGGAATCGCAGCAACTTTGCTTGAAGGTGGTCGAACAGCCCATTCAGCACTGAAATTGCCATTAAATATGCAAAGCAATGAAACTCCAACCTGCAACGTTTCGAAGAACTCTGCAATGGCAAAGGTTTTGCAGCAATGTAAATTGATTGTTTGGGATGAATGCACGATGGCACATAAAAAATCTTTGGAGGCTTTAGACAGAACCTTAAAAGATCTACGGAGCAATAATAACCGATTTGGTGGTGCAATGATTTTATTAGCAGGAGATTTTCGTCAAACATTGCCAGTGATTCCACGATCAACGCCAGCTGATGAACTCAATGCATGTCTAAAGTCCTCCAATTTGTGGAAACATGTTAAAGTACTACATTTAAGCAAGAATATGCGCGTCGAGTTGCAAAATGACCAATCTGGAAACATATTCTCTAAACAACTCATTGACATTGGTAATGGCAAATTTCCTATAGACATGTTGACTGGCTGCATTAACTTTCCTCAAAGTTTTTGTCAGTTAACTCAATCAAAAGATGAACTTATTTAAAAGGTGTTTCCAGATGTTTCTCAAAATTACAGAAACTATGATTGGTTGAGCGAACGAGCTATACTGGCTGCAAAAAACATAGATGTAAATGAATTAAATTTCAAAATTCAAGAACAAATTACAGGCGAATTGAGGATATATAAATCAGTTGATTCGGCTACTAATCAAGATGATGTAGTCAACTATCCACCGGAATTTTTAAACTCGCTGGATTTGCCAGGATTGCCACCTCACAATCTTCAATTAAAGGTTGGATCGGTGGTTATAATGTTGCGAAATATCAACCAACCGCGTCTTTGCAACGGTACACGGTTAGCGATAAAAAAATTACTAAACAATGTGATAGAAGCAACTATACTCAAAGGAAAGTATGAAGGAGAAGATGTTCTCATACCGCGCATCCCAATGATTCCGACTGATGTGCCATTTGAGTTTAAACGACTACAGTTTCCAGTGCGGCTTGCTTTTGCTATGACTATAAACAAGTCCCAGGGGCAATCATTAAGTGTTTGTGGTATTAATCTAGAAAACCCATGTTTCTCACATGGTCAATTGTATGTTGCCTGTTCCCGTGTTGGAAAACCATCAGATTTGTTTATCTATGCGCCAGGTAATCAAACAAAAAACATCGTATACCACAAAGCACTACAATGATAATAATAATAATTATGATTCACATGATTAACAATAAAGCGATTACTTACTTTTAAATCCTTATATATGTTGTATTTAATTATTTTTTATTCACAACGCCCTATCACCAGGGTGAAGGTTCTGTTCAGGAGATTTTTTTAAATACGTAGGCAAAAAAACTGCCACATTACAAATCTTTTTGACAGGACGAAGTCTGTCGGGTCAGCTAGTTATAGATATAAATAATTTTGAGAATATTTTTCGTGCAAAAAAAAAATCACGCTACGACCAACAGGAGCAGAGTAACAGTAAAAAGTGTTACAAAAACGTGGAAAATTCTGACCCATTCTTTCTTATGTGACGCAAGCGAAGTTGCGCGGGTCAGCTAGTGTTGTATAACGTTATATATCTGCTGTGTGGGACACCTTGATGACACCGACACGAGCCGACCAAAGCTTGCCCCAATGTTGGGACCAATGCCTTGGGGCCTATATTGGGGCCAACGTGTGGAGCGGACGTAAGCTAATATTTGTTATGTAAGTGCACTGTATCGATCGAGATGCGCTTGTACCTACTGGCTAGGGGTGAGGGGTGAACCACCCTCTGGGCGAAGGGTGGCTGTTATAAATAGATTTCAAGGAAATTGAGGGAAATTGCTTTTGATGTTATCGTATCGCGTTGTGATGATCTGATTTTAAAATTTTGTTTTTTGGTCTGATGTGGTTTGAGAAATGTTTTTTGTTAGTAAGTATTATAATTTCAGGAGATCAAAGGAAATGGAAATTTTAATGAATTAAAAAAATTATAAATGCTTCAAATATTTCATAAGTTGGTACTTGTTGATTATTATTACATGGTATTTCAAAATTGACCGGAAATTATGGTTTATGTACAGGATTGCTGACTACAAGGTTCTCGGGTTCGATTCCTGGGTCGGACATTCTAATAGAACTTAATTTTTATATGCTTATCCATACTAATACTATAAAATAAATGTGAAAGTAATTGTCTGTCTGTCTTTTACTCAATCACGCCTAAACAACTGAACCAATTTGCATGAAATTTGGTATGGAGATATTTTGATACCGGAGAAAGGACATAGGCTACTTTTTACCTCGGGAAAATGACGCATTCCCATGGGAAAATTCAGGTGGCGGACGAAGTTGCGGGTAAAAGCTAGTTCTCAGTAAACTGGAGCTAAGTAGCGCATCTTGAAGGCAACAGGTTCGCCCCCTATTACACGAGGCTAACATTGTTAAGGGCGTAACGTGGGTGTTACACTGGCACGTGGCTGCCTACACATAGACACGAGGATATATACTACACTTTTGCTTTGCCAGGGCATTTTATCAAGACCATGCGACCACCTATCTATACTAATATTATAAAGCTGAAGAGTTTGTTTGTTTGAAAGCGCGAATCTCAAGAACTACTGGTCCGATTTAAAAAAATATTTTAGTGTTAGATAGCCCATTTATCGAGGAAGGCTATAGGCTATATATCATCACGCTACTACCAATAGGAGCAGAATACCAGTAAAAAATGTTACAAAAACGGGGAAAATTTTGACGTTATGACGTAAATATGAGTTTAAACGCTATTGAATAGATAAACTACCGCTAAATGTACCTCAGAAACCGGGGGTTAATCAACCAATCACGCACATACATATCGCATTTAGTTAGTTTAAATACCTCAAAATTCATCCGATTTTTGGTTCAAAATAAAATGCAGTGTTTTAAAACATCTCTACATTTCATGCATGTAAACTTACATACATACATGCACACATACATACATACAACCAATATGCAAAATAGAAGGTGAACCTTGTTAGGTCAGCATTAATTTAGGTCAAACAGGGAGCAACCTCAGAACTGAAAAGGCGTAACTCCTTTATAAAATCCTTATAGAACAGTCTGTTTGAAAATGGGACTACATCGAGAGTACTTGTGTTACTAAAGGTCGTAACTCCAGGCTTTTTATAGGAGAATTTATACTTTAGTCATAAGTATCTAGGGTTGAAAATTGTCTGAATAGAAATTAGTGCTTTTTATACGGGATTTTATACTTTACTGTAATAACTTAGGGTTGAAAATTGTCTGAAAAGAAATTTGATTTAAGTCGATTCCAGTTTGGTTTTAAGTTAATAGATGTAAATCACAGTTTTGTTCGGTTATTTAGACTTGTTGAGAGTAAATGGGTAGGTAGATGTGTTTTAATGCTTGGGGATGCATAGTTTGCAGTGCCTTTCGCATTTTGAGCTAGTAAGGCATGATTTATAGAAATCTATATTGGAACTATAATTTGTAAGTACGTATTAAAGTTCTATAAAATAATTTAAAAACTTATCGCATGCTGTTTTTACTTAAGAAACATTTGGTTTAATCGTTTGAGTATCATTTCGATAACGCCTAGGCCTTGGTTTCATTGAGTATTCTCCTTTGCACGTACATACATAAAATTACGCATATTTTATAGGGGAAGGCAGAGAGAGACCATAAGGGCAGCAGGGAATTGGGCTTGTGGTCTGCAAAATGCACTCGTCTAGGTTAAAGACTAATCTAAATCTTTGTCATACTATAATAAAAATATACTGGTAAGAAATCTGTGTAAAGAATTAGCCCGAGAGTTAGAATAGGTCATATTAAAGAGATTAGCATTGGCGCGGGAGTTGGTTTAAAACAGTTAGTTCTTTAGGGGAGAGTTTGAAATGAAAGGGAAAGTTATTATCAATTTTTTATTTGTTTCACAAAAGCGGGGATTTTAAGCACAATATTTCATATTAAAGGAGATCATCCATTTTGGGCCTTTTTTCAAAGTGCCGGCCAACAAAAAAAAGTGGCATGTATCGATAGAGCTAGCCATTTGAAGCAATAGTTAGTATGGCACGAAACCGGTAGGATCGCTATGAACCGAGTTATACAGGTTTGAAGATTCATAATATTCAAACATTTATTCATTTCTGAAAGTGCTGTGAAACATAAAATAATGATTGATTTTGCTAGAATTAACTATCTAAAGCAGACGACCACTCTGAAGTTGATTTTAAGGTCGTAAGCACACGTATCAACTCGGAAACGGGTCGTCATCGTATCAACTCGAGCTCATCAGTATTATTTGTATGTAATTCCCTACTGTACCACACTTATCGGAATCGTTATGTGATCGCCCCGGCTCACGACCATGGGAGTGGTGCGTATGCGCATTATGCATACACCAGCACCCAGGGTGGAGTGCGGGGCTATGTGCAAATTCCGATAGAATTGTGGGCATACCTTCTAAACCGCAACATGTGTCCTCATAACAGGGGCCCTCATCTCAAATCGTGCCCGAAGCACAAAATATTGTTCCACATGCCAATGAGTCGGACATAACATCCCAACGGCAACACTCTAGATGACCTCTTACCTAGACGATGGTTTCTTAGTTGCACACAACCGAGGGTGCGGCCCCTTAGGTGCGAGTTTGATTCCCCCGGCGCCTCAATGCGTCGCCACTGGACTGGTCACTGGCGACTAGCGCAAGGTCAGCGCATCCTCCCTTAGCGAACCCAAGGGGCCGCACCCTCGATTGTGTGCAACTAACATACCATCATCTAGGTAAGAGGTCAGCTAGAGTGTTGCCGTTGGGTTGTTATGTCCGACTCATCGGCATGCGGAACAATATTTTGTGCTTCGGGCACGATTTGTGATGAGGGCCCCTGTTATGAGGACACATGTTGCGGTTTAGAAGGTATGCCCACAATTCTATCGGAATTTGCACATAGCCCCGCACTCCACCCTGGGTGCTGGTGTATGCATAATGCGCATACGCACCACTCCCATGGTCGTGAGCCGGGGCGATCACATAACGATTCCGATAAGTGTGGTACAGTAGGGAATTACATACAAATAATACTGATGAGCTCGAGTTGATACGATGACGACCCGTTTCCGAGTTGATACGTGTGCTTATGACCTTAAATCAACTTCAGAGTGGTCGTCTGCTTTAGATAGTTAATTCTAGCAAAATCAATCATTATTTTATGTTTCACAGCACTTTCAGAAATGAATAAATGTTTGAATATTATGAATCTTCAAACCTGTATAACTCGGTTCAAAGCGATCCTACCGGTTTCGTGCCATACTAACTATTGCTTCAAATGGCTAGCTCTATCGATACATGTCACTTTTTTTTGTTGGCCGGCACTTTGAAAAAAGGCCCAAAAATGTATGGAGCGTGGATGATCTCCTTTAATACTAATTGTAGACACTTAATTAACCTTAAATACTAGAAGAAATAGATTTACAAAATTAATATTTGAGCTTTGACATTTTGAAATGAAATTATCACAGAGGTACCTAGATGGCAATGATTTTATTTAAAAATAAACCCTCTTATTCATAAAAATATATGAAGTTATGAAAGACTTATAATAAAAACTAGCTGACCCGTCAAACGTTGTTTTGCCATAAAAATTAAAAAAAAAAAGTAGTGTCACTTAGGGGCATGTAAAATAGATTTTGGCCGATTCTCAGACCTACTCAATATGCTCACAAAATTTCATCAAAAACGGTCAAGCCGTTTCGGAGGAGTATGGTAACGAAAACTGTGACGCGAGAATTTTATATATTAGATAAAGTGTTTATAAAAATAAAGTGAATAATAATTATAAAGTGTTTTGTTTCTTTCACTCCTTAGCGAAATGAAAGAGAGAAAACATTATAGTAGCTTTTTAACTAAAATAGGTTTATAGTGTGTTTATGAATAAGAGGGTAAATAGACAATAGAGTAGAGTTTTATAATTTAGATATATAGGTAGTAACAATATTCTTAACAACTTATAATATAGCTTAGAAATCTATCTTTGGGTTAATTTTGAAATTATTTATTTTATAAATAAAATAGAGCAGTGATAGCCGAGTGGTATATGTTGGTACCTTCCACGCAAGTCGCAGGTTCGAATCAGAGGCAACAAACCAATAACTTTACCATGTTGTGTGTATCAGAAATAATTATCAATGATGCAACCTTGCATGCCTGAGAGTTCTTTAAAACAGTTCTTGAAGGTATGCAAAGTCCCCAACCGGCAATTGGTCAGCGTGGTGGACTCAAGGCCTAACCCCTCCCTCATCACGAGACGATACCCTTGCTCAGCAGTGGGACATTAATGGGTTCAATTTAATTTATAAATTACTGCCGACATTATAAACTTTTCCATACATTTTTATTAAATTTAAAATCATGGCACACTTCATTTTTCCAAGATTAGGTACTCTTTTCTTAATTATAAATAATAAAACATTTTTTCATAATATTCCAAAAACTTTTCCAGCCTTTTCCAAACCTTTCCAGTCTTTCCTATAACTTTTTTATGCTATTTTTTACATAAAGGTATTTAATACAATGCCTTATACCTTTAAACCTTCATATCACAAACCTAACCCTGTTCTTTTCAACACCTTACAAGTCTTATCAAACAATTCTTAATCCCCCCTCTCCCCCTTCCATACTATAAAAATTTTGACAATTTCATACATAATATCATAGAATAAATAAATATCATTGGACAACTCACACACAGTCATTTGATTGCAAACTAAGCAGAGCTTGTTCTGTAACCAAATAACTGATAAACATACTTATATACTTGTAAATACATACTATAAAGAAAGATCATAATTTATCCATACATATGTGTTACTTAGATTCAGGAAATGCAAAGTCATTTTTCAATATTTTCGGCCAATTTTCAAAAGTCATAATATTGTTTTCTACTAGGACTTAAAACCTTTTGTTTCAATGTTTTTAGGGCAACAATTTTTAATGAAACAATCAGTCTCTTATAAATAAACTATATCTAATTTTATAATAAAACCTATTGGGTAGTTTTCACACAGCACTAAGAACATAAAAGTAGACTTAAAATTATAAATCTCTAGGCTTAAAATTAAATGCAATGCTTGTAAAAATCTTATAAACCATTTTTATATTGTATAAGATTATTTGTGCGTTATATATGTCTATCAATCAAAAAATGCTTTTTAAATCACAAATTACATTATAAAACAGAACTTGAATAACACAGTCAAAACTAGAAGGGCTTATGTGTATTCGACTATTTGATAGTCACTATGTTGTACATTGCTTGTTCTAAAATGATGGTATTTTTACACGTTATATCAAAGCAGCAATGTATTGCAAAGTGGATATCAAATTGATGTTTACTATAGTATAACAACTTAGTAGAGAATCTTATGGTCAAAGTCCTTATAGGTACACAAAATTCAGAATTAAGATTTTTACTGACATCAGGCCTAAACTGGACTTAGGTAGCCTATTTGTTACAGCTTGGAAATACACATAAATATCAATTATAAAGCCTTCCACCACGAACAGAACAGACCCATTCAAATCTTAGTTAAAATTATTTAAATGCATACTTTGAAATCACATTTTCGTTAGAAATACTACTATGCAGTTTGCGCTAAAACATGCCAATTCTCTACTAAGTTGTCAATTGAGACCGATCACAATACTAAAAACTATCGCAACAGCAAAATAAATCAACTACCCTTTGAACACAGCACAGGACACAGCAGGGGACTTGTTTAAACACTTACAGCTCATACACATGATCGAAGAGCCTGTTTATCATCCTCACCGTAGCGGGCCGCCGGCCTCCTTCCTTAGCACACATGAAGACAAACATCGTCTCCTTAATACGGTCTAAAATGGCCTTCAAAAGAGTCTTCGAAGGGTCTTCTCCCCTCAGGCGAGTTTCAATCCAGTCAGCAATGTTCACCATAGCTAGCTGGTTCAAATCCATTTCGAGCTGCGGTTCAACGGGTATGCCAGTGAACCGCCGCGTCACCGCTGTTGTAGACTTCAGAGTGGACTTCAACAAAGCCAAGTTTTCACGTAAATACGCCTCATTTTTTATAAAGAGTTTTTTTGACTTTTTTCTAGGTTTTTCTTCATCAGATTCCGTTGTTTCTTTACTTGTTTTATCTCCTTCGTAAGGTTCTGCTTCGTCATCGGGTATATCTTCGTACATATCGCCTTCGTCTTGAGATTCGTATTCCTCTTCAGTCGTGTAGTCATCTGAGTCCTCTCCATCACTATCAGGGTCTCCGGACGTCGCATCATCACGATTATCTTCATTCTCATCAGATTCTGCATTCTTATCAACACTCATAGACGGTACATCAACAATTTCGAAGTAGTGTTCCTCTTCATCATCAGAAGAACTTGACTCTTCGAACAGGCTCGCAATGTTTTCAATATTTTCCGGTTCTTCAGCATCGTTCGACGCGTCTGCTATTATCTCAGCTGCTGGTATATCAACAATCTCAAACTCCGGTAAAGTTGGTGCGTCTTCGAATTCAGCAGTGTCAGAAGTGCTTGATTCTTGGTCTATCGTATCGGCCGAACTCCCGCGGCTATCTATACTCATCAGCTCACTGTTCACAGAATCCCGACTTGTTTCGTTAATGTCCATCGGCACTGGATCGTCTCCTTTCTCACTCATTGTTCAAATTTAAAATATATTTATTTAAATATTACGACCAGACGTCTGCACGCGATAATATTTGTTTTAATAATGAATTTACACTACGTCATGTCTACTACAATGAAGTGAGCAACAAAACAGTCGGTAACGCAATGCAATAATACCAGGGTACTTGTTTCAAAAACTACCATTATGCATTTTTGTTGTATGGTAACATAGCGGAACGTTTTAGCGGGAGTTTTGAATTAAAGGGTGAACAAGTTTAGAAGATTTTATAAAGGTGGTTTAATGGGTTTTAAAATTGTTGCATTTTGGTCATTTATTTATGAATTTATCAAGACCGATATGAGTAATAAAAGTCTCATATTATACGCTTACAACATCATGTTTTAAGTGATTTTCCTCAAAAAAGTCGCGGGTTGTCGATTTAACTTACGATTTGATGTTTATTCAGTTGTAGGAAATCAATAAGAAAACACGATATAAATAAAAATTATTGAAGATAAACTAATAATGTTAAATTAAAAATATTAATAATGACTGTGTTGTTAAACCAATACAACTCCCGCATTAAGAATGGCTCATATATCGCGGGGACTTTTACAAACATACAAACAACGGACACAAAGTACAACCAGTCCCGAAAAAAATATTTAGATTGCACAAATAATTGTTTCGTGTGGGAATCGAACCCACGATCTCTCAACGCAATGGTAGCGGCGTGGCGACCGACGCCACTGCACCAAGGAGGCTCCATATTGCTTAAACTACAATAAAAAAATAATAATTTAACCTTACCTCCATTACTAATAGAAGACTGCTCTGGAACTTCTTCAACAGCTAGATCACCAATCTCATTACTATTTCGACGATTTAAATTAACATTTGTATCTTCTTTAGTCGATTTCATAAGCTCTTCAATCACAATCGAGTCTAAACTATCGGGTTCCAAAATCGACTCGCCACTCGATTCTAAATCGGCGGTGTAACCATTCGAGTACACCGAACTGCTTCTCCCCACATCACTATAACTGTCACATATTGGCGGGAACTCGACGCCATGTTGAAATTCATGATCGCTAACAAAATCATCACTTAAAGTTCTATTTTCTATAAACATTTTTGCGTATATTTTTCTTATTTTAATTAATAAAGTTTTATAATATTCGGCTGGTTCATCGTGTTTATTTGGTTCTCGTTCAATTATTAATGGAGGTAGAGGACTGTACGGACGGTTTAGTTCTGAAGTCTCACTTACAGATGGCGTTAGTTGTCTATACTGCGGTCGCGTGGTTTGACCGAGAGATGTCGCTGTTCCACTTGAAGATATTTCTTCTGGAATGGTCGCAGATTTTGAAAAGTCTGATGATGGAGTGGATGTTCTTGGTTGTAGGTTAGAAGACTGAGTGGTTTCTTCTATTACAGGTGATAAAACTGCAAAGAAAAATAATGTTAATCACATTTTTTGTTTATGTTCAAGCATACAATACACAGAGGCTTATGGCAATCATCATCATATGGCAATACCTGTAATCTCCCATTACATGGGACTTGCATTGTTATTGGCGAAACGTGGGTCTTCTTCTTATCGTATGGTTAGTGGTCAACCTAGTGTCAAAGTTGTTCAAGCCCGAAGACCTTTGACATGGCTTAACGAGTGTTATCTTAATTGACAACATCCGGGACAGACTTTTAACGTGCCTTCCGAAGTACGGAAACGTCCAATTCAAATACTATTCGGTCACCCATCTATGGAATGACCGCGCCAAGGTTCGCTTAACGTTACCGTTAATAGTTAACCGACCGTGAACGTGCCTGGCTATGGGCGCCTACGTGGCTGTATTTTATACACATCTACCTCCACCTTCGAGTATAATAGGCGTGATAATATGTATTGTATGTAGCTACTATATAATCCGACTTATATGCTGATGTGGGGTAAAGCTAGGTATGAAACAAAAGTGGGTACCCATACTCACCGATTATTGTAGTTAAATAAATATCATTGGAAAACTCACACACGGTCATCTGATTTCAAACTAAGCAGAGTATTACGTACCGTAAAACGGGGTGAATAGAATTCGCGGGGTGAATAGAAAAAAATCATGAAAGTTTTCAAGGCTAATATTTGAGTAGGTACTCCTAGTTGAAGAATTTTGTTCAAATTTAAAATGATTACACGTCGATATTACTTCTCTGCGGTGTCATAATTGTTTAAATGTTTAAATTGATATTTATACCCAAAAAATTGCTTCAAAGTCAACCGTCCTCGAATGCCTTAATGGTCCATATAATTTTTTCAAAACTTTGTATTTAAAGTGGGATTTCTTTTCTAATGAGTTGTTTGAAGTGTTTATCTCTTTAGGTGTATATCTATACTAATATAATAAAGCTGAAGAGTTTGTTTGTTTGAACGCGCTAATTTCAGGAACTACTGGTCCGATTTGAAAAATTCTTTCAGTGTTAGATAGCCCATTTATCGAGGAAGGCTATAGGCTATATAATATCACGCTACGGTCATTAGGGGCGGAGTAGCAACGAAAAATGTTACAAAAACGGGGAAAGTTTTGACCCATTCTCTTAGGGGACGCAAGCGAAGTTGCGCGGGTCAGCTAGTTAATCTATAAAGATACAATATTGTTAATTGAAAAAACGTTTTTAAACACAGTTTTTCCATTCACCCCTTTGGTCGTTTCGATTCACCCCTATCGCTGGGTGAATAGAAATTGACCACTTTTTTAATGAAATATCGTAAAATTATGCATATTTTTGGACAAATATGGTTTTAACTCTTTCTTCATGGCGCCGGACATGATATAAAATAACCCGACAATAAAAATAACAAGTTATTCGCAACAATTTTTTAGGACAAAGTTGAAAATCGTTTCTATTCACCCCGTTTTACGGTACTATGGTAACCAAATAACTGATAAACATACTTATATACCTATTTCTAAATACATACTTATATAAAATATTGTTTTCAATATCGATAACATACTAATCTAGTCGTAAGGCCGAAAATATGGCTAAAGAATTGACAAAATTACGATATACCTACATAATATTTTCCCATAGTGTTAGGCAGAGACCAAAGAACGTCACTTGGTACGATCCTTACAAACTTCCCTTGCTTCATTCACATACATACATGTTGTCATACAGGACCGCCGGTTACGAGTACTACCCACATCAAGTTTCTTCAAAACATCGCCGATATAGAACGATATTTCTATGGCGTCCCATCCCGGCGTTACCATTAATGTTCGCACAATAAAAGTATTTGTCAAACATTATATTCTCTTTACATGAACAAACCACAGCATTCCTACCTCACTACCGGTTTTCGAGGTACATTTAGCGGTAGTTTATCTATTCAATAGCGTTAAAGCTCATAAAGAAGGCAATTGAAAAGATAAACTACCGTTAAATGTATTCAGAAACCGTCAATTCTTGTCACTACATCTTCAATCAAACCACAACGACCATTCTTTCTCTCTTCCTGGCTATTCGTCCCATATTATGATGGTGGAGTCAGCCTTCCTTACCCTCTTCATCCACTACCTATCCTTGACTTCATCTACCTCAACCTACCATGCCTTCATATCTCGCGACATGACCATTAAAAGACAATATTCAAAACTTGATATCGAATGTACAGTATTATTTAAATTTATACTCACTCCTATACGGTATGTCCTGAAACAAGCTTCTAATCAAATAAGACTTCCTCCTTTCCCAATCTTCATTATAACGCGACATTTTAAATAAATTATTATAGAAAAAGTGATAAGACGAATGTACGATGTAAAATAATTATTGTTTTGCGCGGGTAGTGGAATAGTAAAAAGAAAATGTTCCTGGAATTTTCTTATTCAGCCTTTTGTGCAAAAAAAAGTAAAGAAATTATGCATTTTTGGTAAAAACGCACTAGTTAAAATGCTAAAAATAATATTATCCGTTAATTGAAAAGACAAATGAATAAACAGTTATTAATATTTTAATTGCATGAATAATAATGTGAGAAAAATTTATTTCCGTTTAGAAACGCTAAAAATGTCATTGTGTTCGTATTTGAAAGTCCGCTACGAAGGGGCTAACAAGGAGCTAATAAAATTCGCTTAGACAATTTTCGCTATGTCGTTAAACTTACATAAAAGTTATCTTAACAAATGTAAATTATTATTTTAATACACATTATAACCTGAAATATTGAATTTATTATTTAGAACATTAATTTTAAAGGAATATAATAAGAAAACATTAAAAATAAATTTTCGCGCGTCAGCTGTTAACGCGATAGCGAACACGCCATTGTTGTTCCCACTGCAGTTATCTGTCTAGCCGCTGTCAGCTGTCAGTGAGAGAACTGTCACCAAACAAATCAATAAACGATTCTACACTCTTTAATGTGCAAATTCCAGCTAATTATCGCCTTCCATCCGCAATGCCGCCTACAAACAACAAATACGCACATATTTGCGTATTAAAATCGCAGTTTTATTGAACAATTGTTTATGTATCGTGTAAAAAGTGGAATACAAATTTCGCAACGCTCCAGTGGCTGTTTAGGCCGGAAATGTTGGTTTTAATTGTGTATTTCTTGTTAAAACCAGTGTAATGGACCTTTCGCCGGACGAGGATAACTTCCAAGGGCGTCTGCTGCATCAGGTGGGTGATTTTTGACATAAAAACTGAAGTACCTAAATATCTGCTACGGGTGATTAAATCGGCTAAGAGCCGCGGTTTAGCGAGTAATTACCGTGTGTTACGAATGTGGGAGGTAGCACAAGGTCTACCGATGTGTGTCATAGTGTTAAAACTTTCAAAACGCCGGCGCTGAAGTCTTTTATTTAATTTTAATGTAATAGAAAGTTGATGGCGAATTAAATATTTTTACGCGATATTATTCATGGTAGACGGTTGGTAATCAATTATAACAGTTGTTTATTAAATTTCTAAGAATGTAGCAGCTTTCAAAAATATATTAATCTTTGTATTATTATACTTTATAATATTTAACATAGCAGTACAATGAGTAAACTTCAGGCATAGTGCCAAACAATATAAAATTACAACTGAAATATTCTTATAAGAAAAACACTTGAATCCTGTCCGACTTAGCTATAAATACCTGACTGCATATAAAAAAATTATGTATGTATATGCACTGTATATAAAAGTAATTTATACATAAAGATTAAGACTCAATATTGCTTGACACTTACCTGTTACAGAAAGAAAAACAGTTGTTGTCCTTTGCAATCATCTGAAAAAAATATGCAGAAATTTTCATTTCATAATCACAAATAGACAGATTGATACATGACGAAGGTGTTATCATATATAACTAATTAAGGTATTGTATAAATGATATCCAACATGATTAAAAATATTTTTAAATATATCAAAAGGGGTAAGATCTCTATGAATTTGAAAAAGTAACTTAATAAATAAGGGTTTGTTTCTTCATGTAGTCTGTTTTGAAGATTTTTATTAAATATCATTCATAGAAAGTGTAAAGCAATTTAAACATTTCATATACTAGATTGTTGGTAGGTCCATGAACAATTATTGTATCAACCACATTGTAAATCATTTGGCGATTGAAAAGAGTGTGAGTTTGTTGCCAGCTCTTCTCATAAGACTGTACACTTTTGAGCTAAATTCAGTAATTGTAACAACTAATAAATAAATAAAATTATTGGACAACTCACACATAGTCATTTGATTCCAAACTAAGCAGAGCTTGTACTGTAACCAAATAACTGATAAACATACTTATATACTTGTAAATACATACTTATATAGATAAATTAACAACCAGGCTCAGAACAGAATATATAAATGATTTGATTTTGATTTTCATATTATTTGTCACAATGGCTTAGACTTTGCTACATGTCACTTAACTACACATGACATAGTATAGCTGATCTGCGCAACTTCGGTTGTGTCACTGAAGAGAGAATGGGTTATCATTTTCCCAGTTTTTGTAACATTTTTCGTTACTACTCCGCTCCTAATAGTCGTAGCGTGATGATATATAGCCTAAAGCCTGCCTCGATAAATGGACTATCTAACAGTGCAAGAATTTTTCAAATCGGACCAGTAGTTCCTGAGATTAGCGTGTTCAAACAAACAAACTCTTCAGCTTTATAATATTAGTATAGATTTGATTTTGTTTTTCATATTTTTTTTTTTTTTTGCTTTAAAAAGACAACTCCCGCACTAAGAATTGCTCTTGTGTCGCGGGGACTTTTTACAAACATACAAACAACGGACACAAAGCACAACCAGACCCGAAACAACTATTTGTGGATCGCACAAATAATTGTCCCGTGTGGGAATCGAACCCACAACCTCCCGTTGCAGTGGTATCGGCGTGGTGACCTAAACCACTGCGCCACGGAGGTAGTCATAATATTATTTGCCACAATGGCTTAGAGTTTGCTACATGTCACTCTTAACTTAACATGATATTACATTAAATCAATGGAGCAACTAATATGTGTGTAACATAAGACTTATACATTTTGTAGTGAGTGAACAATTTATATTTGATACTTGCTCATTCATGCAAGAGCACAGGCGTTATTTAGATCAAATACTAAAATATTATGTTAGCAAGACATTATACATTGAGGGCATGCAAAGTCCGCAACCCGTACTTGGCCAGCATGCTGGACCTCTCCCTCAAATGGGAGGAGACCCTTGCCCAGCAGTGGGACAGTAATGGGTTAAAAAAAAGACTGAGTTGCAGTTATTTTTTGTTTGTAGAAGTGCCTGTGAGTGATTAATAAGTAATTTAGTAACTAAATATAAAGATATTCTTGGTTTTGACATAACTTCTACCTTGTCTTCTATATGGCATACTTTAAACAAAATAATAAAAATTATAGTGCTGGACAATGTTCCTATAATTGGCGAGTATAAATTATTAATATCATAAGCCTAATTCATTCAACTGCTGGGTAAAACGAGAGAGTGAAAATTATTATTATAATAAGCTTATATTGGTCCACTGCTAAGCAAAAGCTTCCTCCATAGATTTTTAGAAATAGATAATCATTTGTTTTAATTTGTAAGAAAACATTGTGAGTCTGAGGGTTTGTTAAAGAACTCTTGAAAACAACTTTTGTAATTCAGATTCAAAATTGCAACAAACATAGTTCTTATAGAGATCTTATTTATCTTAAAGAAGGAATATAGTTTTCAGAAAAGTAGTTCAGTAAATGACTAGCAAGTAAATATGAGGTAATTCCTATTGTGTATTGTTTAATTGTGATTATTGTCTAATTCATGTTATTTGAATAGATAAAATGAATCTGTTATTGCAGGCTAGGGTTTTGGCATGCTCTCAAGAAATTTGATAAACAATTTTAGGCTTGCTTGGAAATAATCAGCCATTTTAGAGTGGGTGTAGTAGCTAGTATTTGAGCTTAGTTTTTTTTACATTATATTGTGGGTCAGGGCTGGCATTTTCGATCTTTGACAGACATTACCAGTAGTTAGAAACTTTAAAAAATGAGGAGCTCGTGGCTTAGATAACAACAGCCGCGCGGATAGATCTCTGAGGTTAAGCAACGCTTGCCGAGGTTGATTTGTGGATGGGTGATCATCTTATACATATAGAGTTCCTCAGTGTTTCAGAAGGCACGTTAAATTGTGGGTCCCGGCTGTCATTTTCGAAGATCTTTGACAGTCGTTAATGGTAGTCAGAAGCTTGAAAGTCTGACAACCAGTCTTACCGAGGGGTATCATGTTATTACCGAAGTTACTGTGTTGTGGAGGTCCGATAAGCAGTCGCTGCCTGTAAAATACTGGTACTCAGCTCATCCGGCGAGACTGGGAGCAGACTCCAACACTTAGAAGAAAATTATAAGTCATAGTACCTTTCTTAATCCTCGGTGCTTCTTCCAGGCGGCGCTTTGGGACAACTTGGAGTTACTTCAGGAGCTGCTGTCGTCTGGCGCGGCGGTGGACGCGCGGGACGCGTGCCAGCGCAGCGCACTCCACGCCGCCGCGCTGGCCGAGCGCTCGCGCTGCCTCGCCGCGCTCTGTGCCGCCGGCGCGGAGATCGATGCCTGCTCAGATATTGTTACTGGCGGCAAGGTGGGTACTTAGAATAAGGATTGAAGACAAGCAAGGTTTTAAAAGCAGTCCATTGAATGGTACAACAATTTAGTAGAAAGGCTTGTATGCAAGGTTCGCGGCTGGCGGAGGTATGGTCGTAATTCAGAAAATCAGTGACTTGCGAAGGCTGACCCCACAACCATATGGGACGAATAGGAAGAGAGAGTGACTTGCAAACTTGCATGCAGCTGACGGTGAACTGTTCGATACACATTATTATTTTAAAACATACAGTATTATTTAGGAACTTTTTTCTTAGCCTGTTTTAGTGTCTCTCTGCTGAGTAAAGGCCACCCCCTTTCACGTTCCAGAATATGTTGTCAGACTAGAAATAACTAAGCGAACGAGAGAATTTGAGAGAAGAATTTGTAAAGGAAACCTCTGTTCATGAAATTTACCTCGAAGTTACCTGTTTTCGCAACTTTAAAATAGTTTTCTCACCTATTCATATGTTTGCCTCCAGACGGCTCTCCACATCGCAGCAGAACGCGGCCACGTGGAGAACGTAAAGACTCTTCTATCAGCGGGAGCGTGTCTGAGCGTGGTGGACGCGGGCGGCAACACGGCGCTCGCGCTAGCGGAGCGACACAGCCACAGACACGCGGCGCACGCACTGCGGGAGGCACGCGGTGAGTACTGTGTTTATAAATACCTGCGCGACACTAAGCAAATCTGCGTAAAACTGCGCAACAGTGCGTAAAACTGCGTAACACTGCGAGGTACTACGCAGGACTGCGCAGCGCGCGGCGCACGGTGAGTACTGTGTTGATATTTACCGGCGCGATACTGCGTAACACCGCGTAAAACTGCATCACTGCGTAAAAATGTGTAAAACTGCGGAAAAGTGTGCAACACTGCGCGATTTTGCGCAATACTGCGTAACACTGCAGAATACTGCGTAGTACGGCCGAACGGTTCTATCTCTCAAGTTACGCTTCGCTGGCCGAGGTTGGTCAGTGGATGGATGTATTATACATACCAAGTTCCTTCGTGTTTCAGAAGGCAGGGTCAATTATGGATTCCAGCTGTCTTTTTCAAAGACCTTTGACAGTCGTCAACGGTAGTCAGAAGCTTGAAAGTCTGACAAGCAGTGTTACCAAGGGGTATCGTGTTATAGCCCTTGTAACTGTGTTGTGAAGGTCAGATAGACAGTCGCTGCATGTAAAATACTGATATTAAGTTTTATCTAGAGCAGTGGTTCCCAACCAGTGGTCCGTGTTAGTCAAAATATGGTACGCAAAAGATTTTAAAGTTACAAAGTACATAATAATATGATTGGATTGGACTCTAGGTCGAACCCCTCCCCCTCGTTTGGGAGAAGACCATTGCCCTGTGGGACAGTAATGGGTGAAAACAAAAAAATACTTACATACTTTTGACTGCCTCCGTGGCGCAGTGGTTTAGGTTACCATGCCAACGCCACTGCGCCAGGAGGTCGTGGGTTCGATTCCCACACGGAGCAATTATTTGTGCAACCCACAAATAATTCTTCGGGCCTGGTTGTACTTTGTGTCAGTTGTTTGTATGTTTGTAAATGTCCCCGCGACACAAGAGCAATTCTTAGTGCGGGAGTTGTCTTTGAAAAAAAAAAGTAGTAGTCCCTATTAACAAGATTGATATAAACGTGGTCCCGGACTAAGAAAAGGATGGGAACCCCTGATCTAGTGAGACTGGAAGCCGACTCCAACATAGTTGTAAGGAAGGAAAGGCTGATAATGATCTCATAATTTCGGACTTTAATAAGTTTTAAAAGGTGTTTCCCAAGTAGTGCCATTTACGACAAAATTTTGAGATAAGTATTTGTAAAAATGATAAATTTCTAAACAATGATGTTCATGTATCTTTCGTAGTAATTAAAGTGGATATTTTACTTTGAAAACGGTTTTTAATTAAGTAGTGTAGAATTATACCTAATTTTGACGGCTTAGCCCTAGAAAGACATACACAGATCATATTCGGTGATGTCTTGCTGTACTTTTTCCTGACCTAATATAATACTAGCTGACCCGCTCAACTTCGCTTGCGTCACATAAGAGAGAATGGGTCAAAATTTTCCCCGTTTAAGTAACATTTTTCGTTGCTACTCCGCTCCTAATGACCGTAGCGTGATGTTATATAGCCTATAGCCTTCCTCGATAAATAGGCTATCTAACACTGAAACAATTTTTCAAATCTGACCAATAGTTCCTGAGATTAGCGCGTTCAAACAAACGAACTCTTCAGCTTTATAATATTAGTATAGATTAGTATAGATATTTGTCGTTATGTCAATTTTACATCGTTGCTACACATTATTACGTAACACAGCATAAGTTCGCTTTACATATATACAAATACACGTATATATTAGCGACAATATTATGTATATGTTACTGTAAAAGCCCGAACAGTGGTAAATCCTAAGATTTTCTATTTTTTTTTAACCACCCAGAAGGAGGAGCCCCGCGAAGCGGGGCTCCGGCGACATCTCGACATCATCAAGTGAATATAGGTAAAAGTTCGAAATAAAATAATTGTTCGGACTTTTACCATTGCGAGTTGGTAAATCTTAGGTTATACCGGAAAATCTTAGGATTTACCACAGTTCGGGCTTTTACAGTAACATATATATTACAAAACTACGACAAACAAACTAGATTAACTCGTTCTACTAACATTCAGAGCTAAAGTTCTAGGCATTAAGACCGGTTTAGTAGACAAAGATATTTCAAAATTATTGCACAATTAAAATGTGTAATATTAAAATAATAAATATCATTGGACAACTCACACATGGTCATTTAATTTAGAACTAAGTAGAGCTTGTACTGTAACCAAATAACTGATAAACATACTTATATACTTATAAATACATACTTATATAGGTACATTAACAGGCTCAGAACAGATACTCGTGCTCATCACACAAATATTTGTCCCGGGTGGGATTCGAACCCAACACATGCGGCGCTACGGTGATTGCGGCGAGGTAACTTCATTAACCATTGCTCCTTACGTGAAGTTAAGTGGGTCATACATCTATACTAATATTATCTATACTTTATTTATTTAATTTATTTTTTTATTTAATATTATAAAGCTGAAGAGTTTGTTTGTTTGATTGTTTGTTTGTTTGTTTGTTTGAACGCGCTAATTTCAGGAACTATTGGTCCGATTTGAAAAGTTCTTTCAGCATTAAATAGTCCATTTCTCGAGGAAGGTTATAGCTTATATATCATCACGCTACTACCAATAGGAAGAGAGTACGAGTGAAAAATGTTACAAGAACGGGGAAAATTTGACCCATTCTCTCCTATGTGACGCAAGCGAAGTTGCGCGGTTCAGCTAGTACATAATATCATGCCTTTATCCCATAGGTGTAGGCAGAGATCAAAGAACGCCACTTGGTACGATCCTTACAAACTTCCCTTGCTACATTCACATAGACTTTTTCCCCGACCTAATAAAAAGTTTTTAAACAGTCTTAGATGCGTGTTATAGACAACCCTAACTTAAACAAAAATACCGGCTTTACCCAACTTAAGTAGATTAATTCCGAGGTCGTTTTAACACTAAAGATAATCTTATATAGACTATACAGAGGGTCCCGGGTTCAATTCCCGATTCTCGCCGATATTTTTCTTAATTTTTGGAATGTCCCCAATTACTTTGAAAATATGATTAGATGAGATTAAACTGTCCATAGCCAGTTGCGCTCACCGGTCTGTAAACGATCTGTGGGTTAAGCAACCATTGGCGCGGTCATTCTATAGATGGGTGACCGCATAGTGGCATTTGAACTGGGCGTCTCCGTGCTTCGGAGGGCACGTTAAAAGTCGGTCCCGGTTGTTGTCTACGAAGATAACAGTCGTTAAACCATGTCAAAGGCCTCTCGGGCGGCTTGAACGACTTTGACACTAGATTGACCACTAACCATACGATAAAAAAGAAGAAGAATGATTTGATTTTGATAGAGAGTCTTAGATTTGATTCCGGAGTTGATAAGTGCAGCTGATTTCACGAGTTGAAATATTCTCTTTAGTAGCACAGAGTTTGGTAACATGTCTGATAAGTATATGGTTATAATTTGACCCCATACTACATGAAACTAACATCCATACTAATATTATTAATGCGAAAGTAACTCTGTCTGTTACTCAATCACGCCTAAACTACTGAACCAATGTCCATGAAATTTGGTATGGAGATATTTTGATACCCGAGAAAGGACATAGGTTACTTTTTACCCCGGGAAAATTACGCATTCCCATGGGAAAATTCAAGTTGCGGACGAAGTCGCGGGTACAAGCTAGTTGTAAATAAGTATTTCATACACCACTTCATGCAATACATGCTATACATGCTATATGGCTATAATCTTATCAAATACTACATGAAACTAACATTATAAATAGGTTTTTCATATACCACTGTCTACATCAAGGGTTTCCCAACCTTTTCTTAGTCCGGGACCACTTTTATATTATTCTTGTAAGCAGGGACCACTAAGTAAGTATATTAAAAATAAGGTGTAATAATCATCCTGAAAATTTAACATTTTTAATAGTTCGCGGACCACCAGTTGGGAACCACTGGTCTACATGCAAAACATGCTATATGGCTATAATCTTACCCCATACTACATGAAACTAGCATTTTAAAAACGCCACTACATGCAATACATGCAATGTTACAAAAAAAAACCATTCCGGGCAATCTCAAGTATACATTTTTGGCCTAAAATGATACTCAAACTTGACAATTCTATTCATCAATTCACTGCGCCATAGACGTAATAAAAAGCACTATCGTACTATATCAAACGCTGACCATTCAGTACTCCGGCGGCTGCCGGCGACGACGCACGTCCGCGTCGCTCTGTTGCAAAATATACCGGTATATTTACGTAAAACATATCATTTATATATTAAATGTATAGTAAATAGTGTTATTTATATGTTATGTGTTTAAAGTGTTTAAAAACAGTGAAATTGTGTGTTTAAATCGGATTGCAGTGTTGAAGACTATTGTGCAATGTCAGGTTTATAAAATGTAGACTTTTTGCCACTATTTTGTTTATTGGTCATCTTAGTTTATACAAATACTAGCTTCTGGCTTTCGTACGCGTTAATACATTTACCTGAGTAATAAGTATTCTATGCGTTATTCTAGGTTATAAACTATATATTGTGTACTAAATTTCATGAAAAACCGTTCAGTACTTTTTCACAAATTTTCGCATTTATAATATAAGTAGAAATGAAATGAATTATGTAGTCTACGTCCCTTAAGGGTTTGAAATGTGCCCTAGAAAGTATATTGAAAATAATGGCCATTTTCAGAACTTCCGAATAATTGTTTAGTAAAGGGGGCAAGCTTGACGACCGCACAAGCTCGAATTTAAGTTTTTACTGAAACTGAAAAATAATAATATGGTAACAGGGTAGTTAACTATCAGTCAAGTCAGCTACTCTTTATGAAAAGTCAAAAAATATGACATAGTGACGTATTTTCGTTGGTATCAAATGAGTGTCTAATAAAATGTTTCAGTCTGTAATAATTTCAAAATTACGAAAAAAGCTACATAGTCTGGGCATTTTAGATGAACGTTTTATGAGTATAAAGAGTTTAATAATTTTTTGTTAACCCAGTCAACTACCCAATTGTAAGGAATATTTGGATTAAAGCCTACTGGTTCAAATAGAAAAAAAAATGTGGTAAACAGACCATTTATTGAGGAAGGCTATATAACATGAAGCTATGACTAATAGGAGTGAGCTGATAACTAAAGTTCTCTCGGACAAAGTTTAAGGCCGCAAGTTTTATAACATGCAGTAAGAACAAAACCATCAGAATTACTCATATTTTCTTATCAATGTTCTTAAAATAATGTCATTTATTATTTACTAAGATGTTTCTTATCTTATCACATAATATGCATAATATTTTGGTCTCGTGATCACATATTTTATTGGATTTTTTTCCCATTAATGTCTCACTGCTGGGCAAGAGTCTCCTTTCAAATCGAGGCGAGGTTAAACCTTGAGTCCACCACGCTGGCCTAATGCGGGTTGAGGAATTTTAAAAGATTTCTCGGAGTACAAAGTATCGCACGTGTTAATACTTATATAAGTTATCGTTAATTTGTTTCTGTGTACAAAATGTTATCAAATACATACATTTTTTATAATATCACGCCTGCAATTATACGTGAAGGTGTAGACAGTTGACCTAAGATTTACCAAGTGAATACTGGTAAAAGTTCGGAATAAAAGAATTGTTCGGAGTTTTACCATTGAGTTGGTAAATCTTAGGTTTTACCGGAAAATCTAAGATTTCTAAGATCTCGGAGAGCACGTAAAGCCGTCGGTCCTGCGCCTGACCTCTCTCACTGGTTGTGTCGGTTATCCGTCCCACCAGACTATGAGAGTGATGGAATAGAGAGTGTACCTGTGTATTGTGCACACACTTGGACACTATAAACAAAGTCCTGCACAGATGACCAGCTTCAATGAAACTGACCGCAGTAGCCGTATCGGTTAGGACATTATTATATATAATACACACTTTTCGCTATTAACCCTAGAAAGATGGTCTGCGTAAAATTTACGCATGCGTTTGCGAAATTTCGCTCTATCTTTCTTAATATCGCGAATGCATCGCTGTGCGTTTCGGACATTTCACTAGTCACTGGGGGCTACTGTGTGGCGTACGTGTCAATAAGGTAAGTTGCACCCATTTTGAAATATAACGACGAGCGTGAGTCAATTTTACGCATGAGTATCATTTCACTACTATACAATATGATTATCTTTCTAGGGTTTACAATGTTTTTCCTATGTACGGGGCATGCACGAACACGCATTTTACTTTAAAATATCCGTATCCTATTTATATTAGGTCGGGGAAAAAGTCTTTTCGCATTATAGTATGTATGAACTTGTAATAAAATCTTTTCTCTACATAAAAATGCTCGATATTTGGGTACCTCACGAGCTCACTGAAAGAAACCTAATGAACCGTGTACTCATTTGTGATTCTTGAAGCCAAAGAGATTTTATTACAAGTTCATACATACTATAATGCGAAAACACTTTTCCCCGAACTAATATTAAACATGCAACTCGAGAGTTTAAAAGTTATAAGACAATAAATTTCAGTACATTCTTACATCAAATTACGCCTTATTCCGAAAGGGGTAGTCCTCTGACTACCCCCGTGGCGCAATGGTTTAGGTCGCCACGCCGATACCAATGCTTTGGGAGGTCGTAGGTTCGATTCCCACACGGAGCAATTATTTGTGCGATCCACAAATAATTGTTTCAGGTCTGGTCGTGCTTTTTGCCGTTGTTTGTATGTTTGTAAAAGTCCCCGCGACACAAGAGCAATTCTTAATGAAGGAATGGTCTTTTTAAAAAAAAAAAAAATAAGTGTTAGTATTTTACGAAAATTTCTTTCTTTAAAAATCATTGTATTTTGAACCAATCAATAGTCGTATACTCTACCTTATAGACCACAGACGCAGTGTTAGTCATATAAATAATTGATATTATATAACATTTCCTATATATCGCGTGACTGGAAGTTATTAAACTTTTTACACTAACTATAAAAACTTCTAAGCGTTATTTGATTACACAAATCGTTCTAGAAAGATCTGCTTATCTTATTTTATTTTAAAAGACAACTCCCGCACAAAGAATTACTCTTGTGTCGCGGGGTTTTTTGGCCCGACCCGGGATACGAACACGAGACATCACGCGAAAGTTCACCCCTGGTATAAAGCTATAGACTCACCCCCTATTACATCTATACTATACTAATATTATAAAGCTGAAGAGTTTGTTTGTTTAAACGCGCTAATCTCAGGATCTACTGGTCCGTTTTGAAAAAATCTTACAGTGTTAGATAGCCCATTTATCGAGGAAGGCTATAGGCTATAAATGTCACGCTACAATTAATAGGAGCAGAGTACCAGTAAATAATGTTATATAAATGGGGAAAATTATGACCCATTCTCTCTTATGTGACGCAAGCGAAGTTACGCGGGTCAGCTATCTACATAATATGAAGAATCATTCAATTATGTTTTTGTATGTTTAAAATTCAATCAGCAAAAACGGTTAGACATATTTGGATGAAATATAGCGTACAGTTAAGTTTATAAAAAGTGATGGGTCAGAAGTAATGATCACTTGTTATAACGGTGAAGGAAAACATCGTGTTGACATGTCTGACAGTTGTTTAACACAGCTCTTGAAAGTAAAGTCTCACTTGATCAGCGTGGTGGACTCAGGGCCTAGTCCCTCTCTCCTTTCGAGAGGGGACTCTTGCCCAGCAGTGGGATAAAAAATAGTTATCATTGTTATTTATTTATAACTTAAATGGAAAATAAACAGTGTTATGTAATATGTTAGGTCCCGAGCCTGCGACTATAATAACAAACTCCATTGAAACTTGGTTCAGTGGTTTAGCTGTCAAAGCGTAACAAACAGACAGACAACTATTCGTATTTAAAACCGACTTAAAAAAGGAGAAGTGTCTCCAATCGTCCATTTTTTTTGTTACACGACCACTATTAATTGGGTTTCGATTTTAATGAATCTTTTTTAAAGCTTCTACATCCCATGTGATCTTATTAACTTCGGTTTTTATGTAAAAATAACCCACCAACCGACCATGCATATTATTTATTATTTATAATCTTTACTATTCAATATTTGTCAGAGGCGCCCGTAGCCAGTTGCGCTCACCGGTCGGTAAACGATCTGTGGGTTAAGCAACCCATGGCGCGGTCATTCCATAGATGGGTGACCGCATAGTGGTATATGAACAGGGCGTCTCCGTGCTTCGGAGGGCACGTAAAAGGTCGGTCCCGGTTGTTGTCAATTAAGATAACAGTCGTTAAGCCACGTCAAAGGCCTTCGGGCGGCTTGAACAACTTTGACAATAGGTTGACCACTAACCATACGACAAGAAGAGAAGAATATTTGTCACCTTGATTTGCTCGAATTTACCGTAACGCCTACAAGAGTAAGGTCCATATTATTATCTGTTCAGAGGTCATTGCCCTCTTACGTAATACTGACCTTGTCATGTCTATAAGCAGATAACGGGAAGCCATGTCATTCCACGTTACATATACTAATATGGCTGACCAAATATTTCGAATTAATTAAATTATGTAAAGCTGTGAAATAAATCCTACGCCTTTAAGATAGTCGGCAAACGCTCAATATGTTAACGCGTACATTACATAGATGTAGGTGCAGTGTTTCAGCTGAGCGTCTCCGTGCTTTGAATGGCAAATTAAATCAAATCAAATTATTACGGTGATACATTGAGCTGAAAAATTGCGCCCTCACTTCGTAACTTTAAATCTTTTTAACTAAGACACTTTAAATGTTTATTAACAAAAAAATACGAGTGTAATATTTTTTAATTATCTGACTAGCGGACTCATAAGAATCTGCTTTACATTGCAAAGATTCATATTAGTTAACAGTAATTAAACCATGTCTAAGGATTTTTCTCTAACTCTAATAAAACATTGGCCACATCACGCATACGTACAGTAATTAACTAAAGATAATAACGAATCGTATGGTTAGTGATCAACCTAGTGTCAAAGTTGTACGTTTGTGGTGAACTGTTATAAACAACAACGGTGACTTGTATCACGGAGACGCTCAGCTGAAACACTGCACCTACATCTATGTAATGTACAAGTTGACATACTGAGCGTTTAATTCGAAACTGACCAACGGTGAAGGACTTGGTTTATAGTGTCCAAGTGTGTGCACAATACCAGTGGCGAAGGGTCATTTTTTACAAAAGGTAAGCCGGAGCTATAAGTCATTGTCTACGTATAGTACCTACATATTATGTACATCGTAAGAATGCCGACGTAAAAGTAGCGTATTACTGCATAATAACAATATGAGAGTATTATCTACATTCGACTACAGTTTCTTATTTCTCTCTACAGACTAATAATACATAGGTACTTACCATGCTACCTAATCATGCTTGTTTTGTATTAAGTTACTATATCTTCAGTAGTAACACGTAGGTAACACAACAGCACATATTTAAGATAACGTATATCGAACGATTGATGATTGTCTCGCACTGGTTGTTTAATAACTTATTATACAAGCAATTTAGAATGCATTCATCAACAATAAAATATCAAACACATTATGGATAAACGCAGAACACTTTTATTGTAATGAGTTTAACCTATAAATCTGACAAAATGAAAATTTACTCTAATAGAAACATGCAAAACAATTACTGTTTAATATACTGATACATTCACAATTATGCACAAACACAATTATCAAGGAATAATGTAGTAATAAACACAAATATTCTAATTTGTTATAGAGCGCGCGAAAGATGTAAACAGTAAACAAACATGACCTAATGTCAAACTGGACAAAACTGACGTTCCTCTAATACTTATGCAGGATGCTTAGCTTATATTTTCCATCTCGCTCTTGCACGCGGCTCGCACCGCGACAGAAACATGCGTAAGATCATGTGTCCCCCGCGGCGCGAGCGCTGTAGCGCGAGGCAACCCGCTCTTCCTCCGGCTTGCTCGCCACTATGCAGCGCGGTGTAATGCGCGATCCAAAAGGTCGTAAGCGACATCGCCGCCATAGTTTTTATTGTACGCGATTCTCGATCAGCGCCTCCGGCTTATTTCATTATTATTACTTCACGTTGCGTTTTTAGCGGAGCGTAATTTTTGAAGGGTAGGCGTTTTCGTACTGTTTCGATTAGATTAATGATTCTAGTTAAAGATTTCGGTGTAAATATTGATGATTATTAATTAATTGTGTTTTATTTGGCAATAGTAAACAATTAATTTAACACTAATATTAAGCCTGTCCAGAAAGGGAAGCCGATAGGAATCGAGTTGTATGGAGCCTTCGCCACTGCACAATACACAGGTACACTCTTTTCCCTTACTCTCATAACCCGGTGGGACGGATAACCGACACGACCACTGAGGGCAGGCGCAGGACCGACGGCTTTACGTGCTTTCCGAGGCATGGAGGTCTACCTTCTAACTCCGGACAGGTTCTAAGAAACTTAACAGAAAATCTCATAATAATTTTTGGCCCTACCTAGGATTCGAACTCGAGACCTCTCGTGCGGTAGTAGCACACACTACCTACCGCGTCACAAAGGCAGTCAACCTATCTATGTATATAGAATACATAGGTATTATTAGGTATAGTACGTCCTAGTAGGTCGTAATAATCGGCTTTGCGTCACAATTGCTTCGATCTACGCTTGTAGTGCTTCCTGTTGATCACTTAACGAGGGGTCAGTAGTTGTCTCGTTAATCTATAATAACATGCGTACTACTAATATAGTGTAGGCAGAGGTGTAGGAAATATACCTACGTTTATGTATTCAAAATCATTAGTTTCAAGCTGCTGCCCATAGATAAAGTATATATATTAGGTCGGGGAAAAAGTGTTTTCGCATTATAGTATGTATGAACTTGTAATAAAATCTCTTTGGCTTCAAGAATCACAAATGAGTACACGGTTCATTAGGTTTCTTTCAGTGAGCTCGTGAGGTACCCAAATATCGAGCTTTTTTGTGTAGAGAAAATATTTTGTTACAAGTTCATACATACTATAATGCTAAAAGACTTTCCCCGACCTAATATAATACCATATGCGTACTACTACTATAGTGTAGGCAGAGGTGTAGGAAATATACGCATGTTTATGTATAAATACATACATTATGTAAAGTCTTTTATATACCAAGATGTGGGCAGAAATGTAAGACATAGAGCTACGTCATTAACAATGTTAATCTCATTTACTAGGGAGCTTATTACCATATGCTTGTCATGCTCCCAAACTCCATTACTTTTTAAAAAAAATTAAAACAAATTATAAAAGACCCATAGTACTATGTCCTATCTAGGAAACACGGGACCTCACGATCAGCATGCAATACCAATGGCGCCTCAGAAGAAAGATATAATTTCCCAAAAATGTGGACGCTTCGGAGCGAATATACTAGTATTTTATACGTAGCAGGTATTTTAGACATTTACCAACACTTTCAAATCCATTGCGGAGTTTCTCAAGGTTGTACGTTTACGACTGCGCATAAACCTGTCGTTGTAATGCGCTCCACATGTAAAGTGTCGCGTCGAGTTTAGTTTAGCAATAAAATGAACAACTTTGTAGATTGGCTGGTTACTTATTTATAGATACACCTACGATTTTATATACTTGTAGATTTTAGACTAAAACTTGGAGGAGTGTTCGTATCGTAAATACCAAATATCGTATGGGAATTGGATAAAGCCAGGAGCAATCGGCCACCATCTTAGAAAAAGGGCCAAGGGCGACCCTACTAACTTGAACTTAAGCTTCTGCTGACCCCATCTACACATAGAAATTTTTATGTTCTTTTTTTAGACAACTCCCGCACTAAGAATTGTTCTTATGGCGCGGCGACTTGTATAATAATATGTTACTGTAAAAGCCCGAACGGTGGTAAATCCTAAGATTTTCCGGTATAACCTAAGATTTACCAACTCGCAATGGTAAAAGTCCGAACAATTCTTTTATTTCGAACTTTTACCTATATTCACTTGATGATGTCGAGATGTCGCCGGAGCCCCGCTTTGCGGGGCTCCTCCTGCACCCAGTAGTTAAAAAAAATAACCACGACATAACCTAACCTACCCATGTCGCTTTGCCCAAAACTCCTTCTATATAACTATGTCACAGTATATAACTATACCGTGAAATAGTTATAAACATAGTTATGAAGGAGGATTTTTTTATATATCGTAACATAGTTTTTGAACTCTGGCTTGTTCGGACTTTTACCATTGAGAGTTGGTAAATCTTAGGTTTTACCGGAAAATCTTAGGATTTACCACAGTTCGAGCTTTTACAGTAACATATACATAGGTACAAACAACGGACGCAAAGTACAACCAGACCCGAAATAACTATTTGTGGATCGCACAAATAATTGTTCCGTGTGAGAATCGAACTCACAACCTCCCGACGTAATGGTAGCGGCGTAACAACCTTAACCACTACGATCCTCTGAGAAACGAAATATGACCTAAATATAACTTTTCTAAGGATTGATTAAATTAATAACCCCCAATTTAGCGGTAGTTTATATATTCAATAGAGTTTATTTTTTAAGAGTTTAAACGCTATTGAATAGATAAACTACCGCTAAATTTAGTAAGAAATGTTGTTCTAGAACTATGTTCTACGCATCAAGAAGGCAAGGTGATGTAACCTAGTGACATGTTCATAATAAAGTAACGCGATACTGCGGATGAGCGTCTCATGTGTTAACACCTCATGTAATGGCCTGCGGTTATATAAATATAACTACAACCCTGGCGCTATATAACAACTAGCTTCTTATAGTTAGTGGTCAACCTAGCGTCAATGTTGTTCAAGCCGCCCGAAAGCCTTCGACGTGGCTTATCGACTGTTTATGTGCATTATAACTTAAAGTCATTGGTGTGGTGCTTCGGATTCGAACCTGCATAGGAAACGAATTTTTACCCACTCGGCTATCACTACTAGTAACCTTTTAAAGTACGATCAAGTGAGAGTTGGACTCTTGTACGATGGGTACCGCACCATTATACAGGGTGTCCCAAAACTCAACGATAATCCGAGACAGGATGAAAGGCCAAGTCATACCGGTTCTAGGAAAAATAAAAAAAAATTCCATGTCACTTAGTTCAGAACCAATAGACATTTTTCAAAAAAGTTAAAATTCCACACCCTTGCTCGCATTTTCAAGTCCTGTGATCACCAATGTCACGATTTCGCTGTGTTTTTTTGAATTTCGTGATCTTTATTAAATATGCTATTAATCGTAAAACAAATTTATGCACAAAACATTGTTAATTTCATAAAAAAAGTTAAGTTTTAGTGAGTCATAATTTACAAAAATATCGTTAGTAGTTAACTTTGACGCTTCGTATTGAAGAAAAAAAGTACTACACTACCCTTGGCAAGTTATTTCAAAAGTTGGCGCATTTAATCAAGATTTCAAAATGGTGCAACACTTGCCACTTTTCTTTCCATTAAAAATGTTATTTTTATTTGAACGAAAAGTATCCTCGCAAATGGATCGGACGCAGTGATTCAATTTTATGACCTCCTCGTTCCCCCGATCAAAATCCAGTAGATATTTTTGACTGGGAATGCATAAAAGAAAAAGTCTATTTGAAATCAATACAAAATCTATCAGAACTTCGCTAGAAAATTGACACAGCGTCAGAGGAAATAAATGCAAGGAATTTTGCTTGACTGGTGCAAAGGTCTTTTGTAAGGCGTTGCAGAGCCTGTATTCGTGACAGAGGAAAGCAATTATTTTTAGTAAAGAGGTAATTGAGACATTCCATAACCAATATTTAACTTAAAAACATAATAGGTAATAATAATTAAAAAAAAAAACAATGAACGCACCATCATTCTTATTTAATTATTCTCCTTAAGCTAAAATAATCCGAATTGTTTTCCTCTGGCACGAATACAGGCTCTGCAACGCCTTACAAAAGACCTTTGCACCAGTCTAGCAAAATTCCTTGCATTTATTTCCTCTGACGCTGTGTAAATTTACTGGCGAAGTTCTGATAGATTTTGTATTGATTTCGAATAGACTTTTTCTTTTATGCATTCCCAGTCAAAAATATCTACTGGATTTTGATCGGGGGAACGAGGAGGTCATAAAATTGAATCACTGCGTCCGATCCATTTGCGAGGATACTCTTCGTTCAAATAAAAATAAAATTTTTAATGGAAAGAAAAGTGGCAAGTGTTGCACCATTTTGAAATCTTGATTAAATGCGCCAACTTTTGAAATAACTTGCCAAGGGTAGTGTAGTACATTTTTTTTTCAATATGAAGCGTCAAAGTCAACTAACGATATTTTTGTGAATCATGACTCACTAAAACTTAACTTTTTTTATGAAATTAACAATGTTTTGTGCATAAATTTGTTTTACGATTAATAGCATACTTATTGAAGATCACGAAATTCAAAAAAACACAGCGAAATTGTGACGTTGGTCATCACAGGACTTGAAAATGCGAGCAAGGGTGTGGAATTTTAACTTTTTTGAAAAATGTCTATTGGTTCTGAACTAAGTGACATGGATTTTTTTTTTATTTTTCCTAGAACCGGTATGACTTGGCCTTTCATCCTGTCTCGGATTATCGTTGAGTTTTGGGACACCCTGTATATTTGTTATATAGATACCTCAGTAATACGGCCCGTTTAGAGTAGCGAAGAACGGGATGACACATAGGATCAGGAATGGTCAAAGTGTCAGCCAGACATTAACCGGCACCCCCATCCCTAAGATAAGATAAGATAAGATAGTAATAGGGCGCTTTTACGGAACCGTTAGAAGATTGATATTGATTGATATGTTTGTAATAAATAAATAATGTTAATCTCATGCTTAAAGGTCGTTCACATAAATTATACTAAAATAGATTTGTTAGAAATTATAACGTAACATTTAAATTAGTTGAGGTAATATTTATTATTTCCAACTTCGACAAAACCTTACTAATATTATAAATGCGAAAGTTTGTGAGGATGTATGTATGTATGTATGTATGTATGTGTGTTTGTTACTCATTCACGCAAATACTAATAAACCGATGACGTTGAATTAGGTATATAGGTAGCAAGACCCAGAATAACGCAGGCTACTTTTTGTCCCGGAGTTCCAGAGGGTTCGGGATTAAAACGGAAAGGGTTTCCACGCGGACGAAGTAGCGGGTGGCCTCTAGTATAGGATACTTTTTATTCCAGGAAATCTTTTCACGGGTCCTAAGTCGCGGGTAGAAGCTAGTATCTTATCGATCTTACTTACAGACTGTGATATTATTATGAAGACTAAATTTAAAAACCTAAATAAATATCAGTGACTAAAAAATAACTATTAAATAAAAATACTTACGTGCTGTGAGTGACTTCAAACGATGTTAGAACGATTCCGCACAGCGGCGCGTCGCGCAGCGCGTCACTCACGAATGAATGACGTCGACGTCACTGACACGGCGTATGACGCGCGTCACTACTTCTGTGACGACGTCGCCGATCCTTGGAGAGAGCACGGTAGGTACACTGTCACCTTTAGTGACGTCACATATGAGTGACGTCACACAGCGCGTATGACGCGCGTCACTACTTCTGTGACGACGTCGCCGATCCTTGGAGAGAGCACGGTAGGTACACTGTCACCTTTAGTGACGTCACATATGAGTGACGTCACACAGCGCGTATGACGCGCGTCACTACTTCTGTGACGACGTCGCTGATCCTTGGAGAGAGCACGGTAGGTACACTGTCACTTGTAGTGACGTCATACATGAGTGACGTCACACAGCGCGTATGACGCGCGTCACTACTTCTGTGACGACGTCGCTGATCCTTGGAGAGAGCACGGTAGGTACACTGTCACTTGTAGTGACGTCATACATGAGTGACGTCACACAGCGCGTATGACGCGCGTCACTACTTCTGTGACGACGTCGCTGATCCCTGGAGAGAGCACAGTAGGTAAAATATGAGTGACGTCGCGTCACGGATACCACAACTTATTTGTATCACATTTATCAAACACTACTCCTATTTCACACAGAAAATTGGTACAATATAGGACTCTACGGTGGTCCGAGCAGGAATGTGCGACTGTTGATCTTGAGGCCCAGAATTCAATACCCGGAACAAAGTGCTGCTTTGTTTTCTAATTTCTACTGTATTTTTCAGATTATTATATAACAAGTTTGTAAATAGTGAAAAGTTAAGAACATTTTTTGGTTGTAATTTGTAAAAGGACTGGTCGGATCTTGCCGCCGATAGTGGAATTTGGAAGGAAAGGGGGAGGCCTTTGCCCAGCAGTGGGACACTCAAACAGGCTAAGGAAAAGAAATTGTAAAACCTACGACTGCGACTTCTAATTTCAGTACTAGAAAGATATAATTGCAAATACCTTTTCTCGTTGTCTTCAGATGCGCTGGAACGCGAGCGACTCTCCCAGCACGCGGCCCTCAGGGAGCTGGTCTCCCGCGGCGACTGCGCCCAGTTGAAGCACAAACTGAACGCGCTCGGTACAGCTGCCGGGTTGATAGCCAATATGACGCCTGGAGGAGCCAATACACTGTTATATGTGTGAGTCAAGTGATGTTTATTAAGGTATAGAAATGGACGGATGAGCGTAAAGTCGCTGTTAAGGGTAGCTGCCGGTCTCGTAACTAATATAACGCCTGGTGGTGCCAACACATTGCTATATGTGTAAGTTAAGTTATGCTTACTAAGGTGTGGAAATGGATGAATGAGCGTAAACAGACAGCGTAGATATTGGCAGCTATTAGACAGAGCCAAATGATGCCCCGTGATATCAATACACTGCTATGATAATTATTCGATTATAATTAGAGGTTAATCTATCAGACTAATAGCCAATGTCGTAATGAGGGAGGGGTTAGGCCTTGAGTCCACCACTCAAGCCAAATGCGAGTTGGTAACTTTTCACACCTTCAAGAACTGTTCTAAAGAACTCTCAGGCATGCAAGTAGCATCACGATGTTTTCCCTCACCGTTGGATCAAGTGATCATTATTTCTAATACACAGCTTCGAAAAGTTATTGATACATTATACAGCCTCGGGTTCGAACCTGCAACCAACTTATACCACTCCGCTGTAACTGCTCTAAAAAAAAAAAAAATAACTTAATATAAAAATCCTTACTGCAGTCTTCCATGAATTCATTTGCCTTTTCCTCAGTGCTTCAGAAGCCGGCCTGACCTCGGCCGTGTCTTCCCTCCTCGCAGCGGGCGCGGACGGACGCGCGCACCCCGTGACAAAGTACTGCCCTCTCTACATAGCCTGCTACCACGGACACGTGGAGATCGTCAAACTGTTGCTAGCGGCCTTCCCTGAAGCTGTGCAGGTGAGGAACTTAATAAAAATGATTACCTTAATGATAATTAATTAGTACCTGGGTTAAATGAGGCGCCCATAGCCAGTTGAATTCACCGGTCGGGAAACGATCTAAATAAATATATTACTGTATTTATCTTAGAAAGTACCTGAGCCTGTAGTCAGTTACTCTCACCGGTGGGGAAACGATCTCTGGGTTAAGCAAACGTTAGCGCGGTCATTCCGTAGATGGGTGACCGCATAGTGATAAAATCAAAATCAAATCATTTATTCATTTAGATACATACATACAATCACGCCCTCTTCGGATAGTGGTAGGCAGACCACAGTACTTGGTGCGATCCTTACAAAGTATATTATTATCTTCACTAACAAAACTACTCATGCCACATGGGACATACATACATACATACATACATACAATCTAGCCCTCTTCCCATATTGGTAGGCAGAGACGATCTGTGGGTTAAGCAAACTTTGGCGCGTTCATACCATAGATGGGTAACCGCATAGTGGTATTTGAGCTGGGCGTCTCCGTGCTTCGGAGGGCACGTTAAAAGTCGGTCCCGGTTGTTGTCTACTAAGATAACAGTCGTTAAGCCACGTCAAAGGCCTGTCGGGCGCGGCGGCTTGAACAACTTTGACACTAGGTTGGTCACTAACCATACGACAAACAAACAAACAACAAAACTACTCATGCCATAAGTCATACATACATACATACATACATACATACATACATACAATCACGTCCTCTTCCCATAGGGGTAGGCAGAGACCACAGAACTTGGTACGATCATTACAAAGTATCCGTCTTATTCATAAACACACTATTAACCTATTTTAGTGAAAAAGCTACTATAATATGTTCTCTTTCATTGCGGTAAGGAGTGAAAAAAACAAAACACTTTATAAGCCTTTCATAACTTCATATATTTTTATGAATAAGATGGTATATCTTCACTAACAAAACTACACGTGCCATAAGTCATACATACATACATACATACCTTCATACATACAATCACGTCTTCTTTCCATAGAGGTAGGCAGAGACCATAGAACGCCACTTTGTAAAACATTTCACACACACATTCACATCACTATATACGAGACATCACCTATATGATCTGTGTATGTCTTTCATCTACGGCCAATTACATATTCAATTCTTCATTCACTCACTGCACAACTAACCCCCGGTTTCCGAGGTACATTTAGCGGTAGTTAATCTATTCGATAGTGTTTAAACTCATAAAAAACGCTTTTGAATATTAGCTCGGGGGAAAAGTATTTTCGCATTACAGTATGTATGAACTTGTAATAAAATCTCTTCTCTACATAAAAAAACTCGATATTTGGGTACCTCACGAGCTCACTGAACGAAACCTAATGAACCGTGTACTCATTTGTGATTGTTGAAGCCAAAGAGATTTTATTATAAGTTCATACATACTATAATGCGAAAAGACTTTTCCCCGACCTAATACATAAACTACAGCTAAATGTACCTCGGAAACCGGGGTTAACACAATCATCAGAACAAGGACCACTTTACAAGAGATCCGTTCAGTTCAAGTGCTAACTACAAAATGGCCGCTCTGCCGCTGCGCATGCTATTTTATAAATTCGTCTTTAGTGAAAGGCGCTAGTGGAGGGAAGTGGAGGGGCGCGCCGGTAGCGAGCTGTCAGACAAGATTTTTTTTTTTTATCATTTAATATTTTATTTCGAAAATACTTTGCGCTGACATTTGTATTATATAATTAAGCGCATTTGTCTCTTTGTTAATTATTGGTCAGATTTTCATGTGATTTTCAATAATGGGCAGAATTACGAGGAAGATTTTATAAAAATAGGCAAGGTGATTTATTTTAAGTCCGTCTGGTCCTTTGTTAAAACATATTTCATACTTATTTTTTATATTAAAATTGTAGATAATCAAATAATTACAGTGAAAAGTACAAATTGTGCAACACTGTGACGTCATTAGCCTCCACTCCATAACTTTAATGCTTTAAAGCAAGTCACTTTTCATTGTTATTTGATGAAAAAAAAAGCTAAACACGTTTTTTCATATTTTTAACTATCTGACTGAAGGACTACTTAGAACTTCTGCTTTGTTACCTAGGAAATATCCCTATTGTCGTAAATATGTTGGTTGTCTAAGACATTGGTTGTAGAAACTTAAAGTGTATTTTTTGTCTTATTCCAGCAAGAAACGGTGGAAAAATGGCTGCCTCTCCATGCAGCGTGTATCGGCGGTCACGCGGCGCTCGTCACGCTACTGCTGGAGTACAAGTATCCTGAGAGCGTGCTCAATACTTACACGTGAGTGGGATATTACTACATACATAGTTAAGCAAAGGAATGGAGGGACGGTGTATGTAGAGATGGAGTCGTGTGTGAGGAGGTGTCGTTACGGTGGTGGGAGTCTTCTAGAGGTGTAGGGGGAGGTTTCACAGCGGTAGGGGGGTACATAGACAGTAGAGAAATGGCTGGCGCTTGACGCGGCGTGTATCTTACTACATACATAGATAAGTAAGTAAGGGAGGGTTCTAGAGATGGGGGAGTGTCATAGTGTCTGCGGGGGTGTCATAGAGGTGGGGGAAATCTTCTATTGGTGTCGGAAGATACTTACACAGCATAGCAATTTGGGAAACTTCAGGAGTTTTAAGCAGTATTCAGGGTTTATGGAAAGTAGGAGATCTCAAAGGTGTCTTGACATGTTGGGAGTGAATCTCGGCTGTTAAAGGAGGGGGTTATCATATTGCTTTGTGTGTTAGGGTGTTGTAATATTTAGGGTAGTGTATAGTGGGTGAAATGTTGTATTAAGGGGTGGGATTCAAATGTTAGACGGATAATCGAATCTAAAGGCTGTGCGGGGAGGAGGAAGACACATCATTTCTCAGAGTCCTAATCATCAAATACTGTTTTTCCAGAGACCCATCAGGTGAATGGCAGTACACGAGCGCGTGGGACGTGAACGCGCGCGACGTGAGCGGTCAGACCGCGCTGTACGTGGCCTGCACGCTGGGCAACGTGGCCGTGGTGGACGCGCTGCTCGGCCACAGCGTGCTGGCCACGCCCGTCACCGCGCATCATGCACAGGTAAAACATACTGTGTAGTTTGTTTGTAGTGTGTTGTGTACAAAAAGGGGGTGTTTTCTATAATACTCAAATAAACATAAAATTCATGAATTCATTTACAATAGGCGTTATATTATCTATGGATATATTTTGCTTTGGTCAATATTTGGCTTACTTACATCGGCTTACTTACTTAAATCTGTCAACTGCGTTGTAGTTAGTTTACGGTGTGTTGTGTACAATACACAGATACACTCTGTATTACATCACTCTCATAGTGCGTGTGACGAACACCACCAGTGAGAGCTTAAGCGTAGGTGCACAGAGAAATTCAGCAGAACTAAATCAGGAACAACTATTTTTGAATGAAGGCAACTCGACCATTAAGGGCTGTTTTAGACGTACCATAACCACGCGCCAACACGTGGTTGGGTGAATATTTTCCTATTGAAATGAAATACAATTCACATGTACCACATTTATATCACGTGTTTCAAACTATCAAATCGCGACAACATTTTGTCGCTGCGTCGTGGTCTGGTTGTTACGTGTAAAACAAGCTTTAATCGAACCCAAGACGTTTACGGCTTTCAAAGACTGTTCACAGCAGCTGGCTATTAAAATATACACGAAAATTGGCTACCTAACATTTATAGTAATAAATTGGCTTGACTTATATATGGACTGAATATTATGTATATATATTGGCTCTAAATGCACTCTGTACCTAGCTATATCTCGCACTGTAAGCTAACCTCGTTGTCTTAGGAGGAAGAGACCAGCGCGGCGCAGGTCCTGAGTCCTCAGCGCAGCGGCATCTCACTGGGGATACACGCGATTGTCAGCAAACTGACTGGCAGCAGTAATAATAATGTGAGTCATGTTGTTATAGCCATGATAGCCGAGTGGTATAAGTTGGTACCTCACACGCAAGTGGTCGATGGTTCGAACCCGAGGCAACACACCAATGACATTTCGAAGTTATGTGTGTATTAGAAATAATTATCACATGCTCCAAAGGTGAAGGAAAACATCGTAAGGAAACCTTGCATGCCTAAAATTTGTTTAAAACGTTTATTGAGGGCATGCAAAGTCCCCAACCCGCACTTGGCCAGCGTGGTGGACTCAAGGCCTAACCCCTCCCTCATTACGGGAGGAGACCCTTGCCCAGCAGTGGGACATTAATGGGTTAAATTTATTTTTATTAAAATTTAATTTATCATGTTGTTAAACGCTTTAGTTTGTTCTTATGTTGTAGTGGTCCCAAATATGTGCCTTGTGGTACTCCTTATAACCTTCCCTACCTATTGTTTAGCTTATTACACGACCCAGAAACACCAGTATTTTAAGTTAAGAGTCCATATGTCTGTTGTTTTGTAGCTCCTAAACCAAAATACTGATATTAACATCGTTTTTGTTTGACAACTCACATAGTAATTTTTTTATCAGTTAATTTTTCGCTAAAAGGCTACCTATTTGTTACGCTTTCATAGCTAAACCGCTGAACAGATTTTGATGATATTTAGCAGCTAGACACTTAAAAACTCAACATCTAGCATAGTCTATTTAATTTTCCAAATATCAACCCCTAACCTGTTAAAATAGGGATTAAAAGTTGTACCTTAACGACCGCTATGTTAATTTTCTTTTGCTCATATCTTCAGGAGCGCTGGTCTTCCACCAAGCGGATATGTCCAGTGACAGTGGAGGCTGGTCGTGGTGGTGACGCGTGCGTCTCCTGCGCCGTGAGGGGGGGACATGCTGGTCTACTGAAGAGATTGCTCGCTGCTGGTGCTGATGCTAATGCTACTGCTGCTCCGCCCGCTGACTTGGTAAGTTGAGGGTTGGTCTACTCGGTCTACTCAATAGATGACTTGTTTTTGAATGAATTCCCGTGGTACTACTGAGTCTACCCAGTCTTTTACGACCTGCACGAGATGGTATCAGTTTCCCATTGATGATCTATTCGTATAATAGTCTACTAACAAGACCTTAGTGCCGTATAAATAGTGGTAATCATACTGCCTCATCGTTAGGATATTATTATTATAGGAGTGGTGGCGAAGAAGATGGTAGACCGGTCTACTAGTCTACCACATCACTGAATTATTCGTATGTTAAACGGAACATATATGTCGTTTATTAATTTATACGCTAAACTGTCGTGGTAAATTCACTGTCTCAGGTACTGTATTATTGACAATCATAAATGTCTGTATTTGACCGAAATGATTTTTATTTGCTTTAATCTAGAAAGAAAGACAGTAAATAAGAGGAAGACCAAAAAAGAGATGGATGGATTGTGTGGAAGAGGATATGAACAAGAAAGTGGTGAAGACAGAGCTGACGGTTGAACATATATTATATATATTTGATTTTATCTATTGTTATGTAGCAGGCATCAGAGACGTCTCGTGACCGTCGCAGGTCGCGGTCAGCGTCGGCCGCGCTGGGCGGACCGCGCGGTACTGCGGCGCCTTCACCTGCTAGACCTAGCTATAATGCTGACCGTAAGTAGACAGTTTCATACAGAGTTACTTTACAAACACCAGAGTTCTCACATAGAAAAGCAGTGATAGCCGAGTGGTATAAGTTGATACCTTCCACGCAAGTGGTCGCAGGTTCGAACCCGAGGCAACGCACTAATGACTTTTCCAAGTTATGTGTGTATTAGAAATAATTATCACATGCTCCAACGGTGAAGGAAAACATCGTGAGGAAACCTTGCATGCCTGAAATTTATTTAATAAATTTATTGAGGGCATGCAAAGTCCCCAACCCGCCATTTAAATTTATTATTATTTATTATAGAATTCTTACAGGCATTGATAACTAACATTATAAGCATTAAATTTAGTTCTACGAGTTCTGACATAATTCAATAAATGAAAAATTAATGTTGCGTTTTCATTGTATGGTCATGAACTTCCATGAAACCGTTGAATCGTTGAAGACCACGCGAGAAACGTAGCCGCGCGTCTGACAATCTCTAAGATATAAAATCAATTCATCCGCCGTGTCTATCGCAATGTCTTATTGCAAAAACTTAAAAACCACTGTACGGATTTTACACGGTTTTACGAGAATGGAGAATTAAATGAATCCTTAATCGACCCCTTGTAACTTGTAAATTACTTTAGGGTCTGGTTTTAAAGACCTTAAGGATCAATTTTAAAACTACGACTACTCCTTACAATTCAATCAAAACCTTCCCCTAACTTCTCCCCTAATAAACTTCTTTCAGGTGAAAGTCCCTGGACGGCGCTGGCCATAGCGGCTCACGCGAAGAACGTGCAGCTGGCAGAGATCCTGCTGCAGCACGGCGCCACGGACCCGCACTGCCGCGCCATCAGGGAGTGCGCTAAACACTCGCTCACAGACCTGCTGGCTAAACTGCTGGCTACTAAGGTTAGGGGGGATTTTGACTTTTGATCTCTAGAGGAATTTATCGTAAATTTATTAAAATATGTTTATGAGTTGTTATGAGTGAAATGTAACGTGATTTTATGTGGTATTCTATGATATGTAGTAGTAGGATTTTTCGTGATTTTGGATTGAGTAACGAGATTTTGAGATATCTTACTTGTAATATTATAATGTAACGGGTCTTATACGCGATTGAAAATGTGTGCGACTGTCAGCTAACTGTCAGCTCGTGACCACGGTCGTTGTAATGCGATCAAAACGTCGGGCAGCAAATAAGGTATCCTAACCTTTAAATTTTCAATCGTGTATAAGACCCGTTGCATTATAATATTATGTGTACTAGTCGCGAGAGTTTAAAAACGTTAATATCTTACTTGATTTTATTTTTGGTCATGTGTGTGATGCGACATGATCCAGCATGATTTTAAATGTTTTGTTGAGTTGAGCTTGTTCTTACACTAATTAATGTGATCAAACGTGATGTTATATTATTAAATGCGATTAGGATGGTCTTGAGTTTGAGGTATGCTATTTTACACGATTTAAAATATCATATGATCATGCGTGGATCTACAAATGATAATGCATTGTCATGTGTAGTCATTAAAAAGTTTGTCATAATAATATGTGATCACGCGTGATTTTGCGTAATTATACGATTGATCGTATTATTTAATTTTGTTCAGCGTCGCGTGGCAAAAAGACGTCTTGAAGAACTTTGTAGAAGGGTAAATTATTATCTAATTAGTGTGTTTTAAGATTTTTCACTGACTATTTCTATTGATTTAACTCTGATGCTCGTTGGCGGTACAGCATGGCAAGGGATTTTAAGTGACTAAGAACAAAATCGTTTCAAGTATACCTTGCTGCAGTCCTTGCACTAAGCTTAATTTAAACTATGTAGATGAAAGATAATGCTTACAGGTACAAAAAATACAGTTAACTTAGGCATGCTTACGAGAGCTTCGGAATACCTTAATATATTAAAAGACGCCTCAATTTATCACGGGATGCCTCGGCATGCTCTTTAGATGATGAATTGTAACGAGATGCCAGGCATTGTTACGGAATGAAACGAAATGTCACAGGATCCGTAGACATGCGTCCATATAAGGTATGCCTCGGGATACCTTAGAAAGACAGAAATCGAAAAATCGTCTGACATGCCGTGCTGTCAGTGTATCAGGTCTTATACCACGGTGAGCTAAATAACTGTGTGTTCTTTCACTACTATTACAATATAGCTTGTTTTTCAATCTATCTATTGTGTGGTTTCTATCAAAGTTGTTCAAGCCGTTTTTGGTAAGCTTGTTAGGATTTAAGACACTGTATTTTATACACCTCAGTTTGCAACTTTGATAATATGATTACCAATAAGTCTTTTATACTCTTCATTGTTGGCAGAGGTGTATACTTTACATCCAACGCCATTACTATGCCGTATAAGTTTCATGTAATAGAGGGCGAGCTTATTGCCATATGTTAATTTATCTATATCAGTATGTATTTAGAAGTATATAAGTATATTTATCAGTTTTTTGATTACCATAGTACAAGCTCTGCTTAGTTTGGAATCAAATGACCGTGTGTGAGTTGTACAAAAATATAAAGAAAAAAAATTATATATATATTTTTTTTAGAAAGACACTAAGAATTGCTCTTGTGTCGCGGTGACTTTTACAAACATACAAACAACGGACACAAAGTACAACCAGACCCGAAACAATTATTTGTGGATCGCACAAATAATTATTCCGTATGGGAATCGAACCCACGACCTCCCGACGCATTGGTAGCGGAGCACTGACATCGGTAATGGCGAACCGTTCGTGTATTACACCTGTTTATACTTTCGGTTATAACGCAATCTTTATATTATATCATCGACGCTCGTCACTCATCATCTAGCATCTCTTTGTAGGCAGTGACAACTCCCTACAAGGCGTGATAATATATGCAACTGTTTGTTCCCCAGGCGTACCAAGACCCGGACTACAAGTTGAACAAGTCCTGTATCTCGGAGGCAGTGTTCAGCGAGCGCGGCGGCGACAGCGCGCTCACGTTCAGCGCGCTGTGCCCCACCGCGCCCGTCATGATCAACTGGCGGGAGCTGCGCGCGCAGATCGCGCAGATACGGTTAGTTATACAGCCCTGAAAACCTCCCTTGAGACTAAAGTTAACCAAATAATATAGACCCCAGCCAAAGAGTCTTTTAACACTTAAAGTCCCCTGATCTTGAAACGTCTCTACCTAAGTTGCAGACAATTAACCTCAAACAAAAATGACATTTAACAACTGTCCGGGCTTGTAAATGGCTCCTACCACCAAAGTCCCCTCCACCACGCAACTATTTAGGTGTTTGTGTAATTTTTTTTTGCGATTTTTATCTTCGCTAGGTTTATTATATTGAGAGAGGCCTTAAGTGTGTTGAACTCTCGACTTAACCCGTCTCTTACTTTGGTATAAGAGTATAAGACCTGTTAGTAACATCTGTCAATGTTTACCCCCCAGTATGTCGTGGATCCGCGCGGCGGCTCTCCGCGTGAACGCGCGTCTGGCGAGCGCGGGCGGCGCCGCTCACGCGCTACACGCCATCACGCGGCTTGACGTCTCCAACAACGAGCTGCGACTACTGCCGCCTGAGCTCTTCTCTATGCTTAGTCTCAGGTGCTCACACAAACATACATATATACAGACACACACATACACACATGCACAAAGACACATATGCACACACACAGCCACACTCACACGCATATGCACATCTATACTAATATTATAAAGCTGAAGAGTTTGTTTGTTTGTTTGTTTGAACGCGCTAATCTCAGGAACTACTGGTCCAATTTGAAAAATTCTTTCTTTGTTAGATAGCCCATTTATCGAGGAAGGCTATAGGCTACATATCATCACGCTACAACCAAAAGGAGCAGAGCAGCAGTAAAAAATGTTACAAAAACGGGGAACATTTCGACCCATTCTCTCTTATGTGACGCAAGCGAAGTTGCGCGGGTCAGCTAGTACATTATAAACTAGTTACTAGATTAAGGTAAATTGTAAAAGTACAATAAATAAATAAATAAATACACACACCGGTGTTGCCAACCCGAAGGTGTCTGTGACTGTGGTATGTTTACCACTTAATATTATTTATTACTAGCTGACCCGCGCAACTTCGCTTGCGTCACATTATCACATAAGAGAGAATAGGTCATAGTTTTCCTCGTTTTTGTAAAATTTTTTACTGGTGCTCTGCTCCTATCGGTTGTAGCGTGATGATATATAGCCTATAGCCTTCCTCGATAAAGGAACTAAAACTCTTAGGTTTGCAGGAAAAAACCTAGAGACCCTAAAATTTATATACTCCATTCCAATCGATACTAGTGTAGTTATTTATATTGTCATATTTCTACAGATATTTAAACGCGGCACAGAACAAGTTGGAGCGTCTCCCAACATCCGAAGATCCTCTAGAAGACGAGGTGGAGTCTAAGAGACGTCGTAGAAAGAAGATCAGACCTGAACTATACACTGCACCTGTGTTACAAGAACTGTACCTACAGGTATGTAATAATAACTTGCAGGTAGGTATATTGCGTGGTTGATTGGATGGATGGATGATTATGGTCGGTTAGTTAATTGCTGCTAATGACGGATGGTTCGTTGGATGATTGAATGCTCGGTAGGTTGGTTTGTTGGTGAGTTGGATCATTCTATAGATGGGTGACCTCATAGTGGTATTTGAACTGAGCGTCTCCGTGCTCCGGAGGGCACGTAAACAGTCGGTCCCGGTTGTTGTCAATTAAGATAATAGTCGTTAAGCCATGTCAAAGGCCTTCGGGCGGCTTGAACAACTTTGACACTAGGTTGACCACTAACCATACGACAAACAAACAAACAATTTGATAAATCTTTGAATACGTAGTACTATGACTGGTTGGATATGTTATTATATCCTGCTATTAATAAAGAGACCACATGCTCCTATCCCAACAGTTATAAATCATTCACATTCATACAATTCATCAATTTTCATACAAAGATCTTTTAGACATCACCAACTGTTTTAATTTCCAGGACAATCGCTTAGAAGAGCTGCCTCCAGCACTGTTCCGTCTCCCTTCACTGTCAACATTAGACGTATCGAACAACAAACTCCGTGCCCTCCCCGCAGCCCTCTGGAGGGCGCCAGCACTCAGGGACCTGAGTGCCGCACTCAATCATCTGAGAGACTTGCCTACTGGGGTCGAGGTATGTTTTTAATTATTTAATTTGTACTTATTTTTAAAAAGACACTAAGATTTGCTCTTGTGTCGCGGGGACTTTTACAAACAAACAAGCAAGGGACGCAAAGTACAATTGGACCCGAGACAATTATTTGTGGATCGGACAAATAATTGTTCCGTGTGGGAAACGAAACCAAGACCTTCCGACGTAATATAGCGGTGCGGCGATCTTAACCAATGCGCCACGCAGTCAGTAAAATATTATACATATTTTTGTTTTTTTGCTCATAACCATCTCCTTTCCACTCATATAAATGTATTAATTTTGAAATACAGTCAACCTGGGTAACTTTGAATCATTTGGGTAACATAGAAAATGGGAATTTGAGCAAGTTTCAAATTCCCACGTTCAATGTTACCCAAATGATTCAAAGTTACCCAAGTTGACTGTATTTCAAACCCTTCAATAACAGTTGGCACTAATAAATCACAGCAAAGTCACTGTTATTACCTAGTAACTAAGTGTATCACGCATGCTATTTCCACAGGGTCAGTTAGAATGTTCGAGTCCGTCCCAGTTGTCGTCACCGTGTGAGACGTCGCCACAGCTGAGTGCGTCTCCGTCACTGAACAGCGCGCAGTTCGCCGTCGCTAGCCAGTCGGTAAGTTAAATACATAGATAGAGCCTTACATTTTACAAGTAGTATGAAAATATTAAGCACTCGATTTTGGTAAAAATTATCTGTATATCATCACGCTATGACCAATAGGAGCAGAATACCAGTAAAAAATGTTACAAAAATGGGGAAAATTATGACCCATTCTCTCTTATGTGACGCAAGCGAAGGTGCGTGAGTCAGCTAGTGTATCTATATAAGTATGTTTATCAGTTATTTGGTAACCAAGCTCTGCTTAGTTTGGAATCAAATGCCTGTGTGTGGTGTGTGCAGTTGTCCAATAAAATAATAATAAAAACTTGGTAACTAACGAATTTAATATGTTTGTTTATTGTTATAGAAGTCATCGTCGCGCAGTCCGTCGATCGAGCGCAGTGAGTCCGACACGCTGGACGATGATGATGACGATGTTATCCCACTGCTGGGCAACCGCGCTGGACATGCCGTGTGAGTACATACATACATCCATACATACATACATACATACATACGTTCGTACATACATACATACGTATAATATCACGCCTTTTCCCCATGTGGGTAGGTTAATAGAAGTAAAAATATAAATATCTCAAAATACATTTTCATGTAAAATGTTTACAAGACGAGATGTTATATCTCGCATAGTCAAATAGTTAATTAAACATTTCAATTTGTATATTCGAGGCTCCCGTAGCCAGTTGCGTTCACCAGTCGGTAAACGATTTGTGGGTAAAGCAAACCCTGGTGCAGTCATTCCGTAGATGGGTGACTGCATAGTGGTATTTAAACAGGGCGTCTCCGTGCTTTGGAGGGCACGTAAAAGGTCGGTCCCGGTTGTTGTCAATTAAGATAACAGTCGTTAAGCCACGTCAAAGGCCTTCGGACGGCCTGAACAACTTTGACACTAGGTTGACCACTAACCATACGATAGATAGATAAAAATTGTATATTGTACTATTCTCCCCCAGTTGGTCAGAAGCTCGTCGCGCGCACACATGGCGCGGTGTGGTGGAGGGGGCCATCAGTCCCCCCAGCCGGGGGGGCTCCAGTCTGTCCGCGCTCAACCTGGCACACAACCAGTTTACCTGCGTGCCCGCCGCGCTGGCCTGCAACGCGCCTAACTTGACCAGGTTGAACATGGCTTATAACTCACTCAGGTAAGTACAAACATTAAATCACGCCTTTTATAACTAACTGAAGCAGTGATAGCCGAGTGGTATAAGTTGATACCTCTATGCAAGTGGTCGCAGGTTCGAACCCGAGGCAACACAAACACATGACTTTTCGAAATTATGTGTGTATTATAATTATAAATAATTATCACTTGTTCCAACGGTGAAGGAAAACATCGTGATGCAACCTTGCATGACTAAGAGTTGTTTAGAACAGTTCTTAAAGGTATGCAAAGTCCCCAACCCGCACTTGACCAGCGTGGTGGACTCAAAAAATGTGTCTTGTATTGTAATTGTAATTTAATTAAATGTGTAAAAAAAAGGTAATTCTACATATTTGTTTGTCCCTCAGGTCAATGTCGTACGTGACGTCATACCCGACGAGTCTCCGTCAGCTGGACTTGAGTCACAATGAGATCACTTGCTGGCCCAGTCTACCGCAGGTATGAGAAATATAGTAGTTGATTGGGTTAACGAAAAATAGAATAAGTTGTACTTGTAAACGGTTCAAGCTATTTCAATATTTTTTGTAAATAATGTTGAAATTTAATTTATTATAGACTGAATCATATGAGATACTCAATAGATTCCAACGAAAATACGACACTGTGACGTCATTATGTTGTATTTCTATACAAAAAAGTGTTTTTGATATTTCGTAAAGAGCGGCAGATTTGACTAGTAGTCAACTACTCCATTGAAACTAAATTGCTTCGTTTATCCAGAATAAAGAGTTGTGGTGGGGGCCTGACTTTAGGCTTAGAGGGTCCTTAAGTTTAAGGAAAGGGGCACTTTGAATTTAGGAGAGGGGTTGCTTTCTGTCGAGAGATAGAGGCTTTGATATTAGGAGAGAAGAGAATTTAAATGAATGAAGGAAGAAAATAAAGGGGAGGGGTTGGCGTAATAAGCAATTTGGTTTTGAGGGGGTTATTGTAAAGTACGGTTCCATCTCAAGGGCGCAGGAGATTTTAAACATAAGTTTTTTTATTGACATTATGTTTTCAGGTGGAAAGCTTCGGGTCTACAGAAGGAGACCCCCTGGCCTGCTACTGTCCCAACTCTTCAGTGACAAGCAGCACTCGCTCCAGACCTCGGTCCGGGGGGTCGGTGCGCTCTCAGCTGCTGAGCGCCGCCTGTCCCGCGAGGAGGCACCTGCGGCTAGAGGGGCTGAGGACACTGGTGAGTATATGACCCCCAACTCTTCAGTGACGAGCAGCACTCGCTCCAGACCTCGCTCCGGGGGGTCGGTGCGCTCTCAGCTGCTGAGCGCCGCCTGTCCCGCGAGGAGACACCTGCGGCTAGAGGGGCTGAGGACACTGGTAAGATCCAACTCCTCAAATATCAGCAGTAGGAGAGTCTAACCAAGGTTCTAAGGTTATACTTTGTTACTAGTTAACAACTGACACAAGGCTTCTACCACAAGTTAGTATGTGACTCCCATCAAAATCAAAATCAAATCATTTATTCATTTAGGTCAAATATTGACACTTATGATAGTCGTTACAATTACTGAATCTACCACTAGCTCGGAAAGTGTACAGTCTTATGAGAAGAGCTAGCAACAAACTCACACACACTCTTTTCAATCGCCAAAAGTTTTATACAATAATTGATCATGCGAGGAGCTGCCAACAATCAGCGATATAGACTAAACGTCAATTAAGGAAAATGAATATAGAATATAGCTAGGTTATTTATTAGTCTCTGATCCGTATGTTGGGAGCACCCATCTCCCAGGTGACTTGTTACATACGCTTCAGGGCTAAGTCCGGTGGGTCTATGCGGACTCAGCTGTTGCCGTCGCCTGACCTAAGTGATAGATTCTCAAAATTTAAGAAACTACCGCAGCACTAGGTTCTATAGTACAACTTGATAGACTTTGAGTTTATAACAAACACACAGACAGACGCGGCTATGTATATTGATGTGTGTGTATTGGCACAGATCCTGGCGAACAACCTGCTGACTCGCATCCAGCTGACGACGGACGACGACGGCTACATCGCCGCGCCGCACGACGACGCCACCAACGATGACGAAGACGAATGGGTACGTACTAACCTAGCTTGTACTTTAGTTCAACAACTTAGTAGAGAATCGTGTGTGAAGAATTGACAACGTCTCTTATAAGGCGGAAAACTTCTTATTAGCTGTGTCTCCTTTTAAGATCGTGTGGAGCTTTTAACTAGGTTGTCAGACTACAACTGACACAATAAACTTTAACGTTGTTGACAAAAAGTATTTACTATATAATTGCGCTCATGGCTAGTTGCCATCTCCGGTGGGTAAACCATTTGTGGCTGAAACAACAGAAACATCATTCCGTTTTTAGGGTTCCATACCCAAAGGTTAAAAATGGATACGTCCTAGTAATAGTTACTGAGACTTTGCTGTTTGTTTGTCTTACATTTACAAACATACAAAGTACAACCCAGACCCAAAAAAAAACTATTTGTTGATCGCACAAATAATTGTTCCGTGTGGGAATCGGACCCACGACCTCCCGACAGACAGTAGGAGGCAGTCCATAGCAGGCATATAACAGTGACTATAACAAAAAAGAGTATTCATTCATTCATTCGTTCATAACTTTCGTCCACAGAACACTGGCTCCCCCCTCAAAGGTCGCCTGCTCTTCCCCCTACTGTCAATGCTGGACGTATCTTGCAACTTACTGCGCGCCGTACCGCCCGCCATACACGAGCTCACCAACTTGTCTGTACTGAATATTAGCGGGAATAAAGGTATTGTACACCTTAATGTGACCTAATGAATGCTATAAAGAACTTACCGACCAATTTGCGCTCTACCTTATAAGGATAAAGGTGTGTGACCTTAAAGTGACCTTGACCTTTTGACTTTAGATGTGTCACATCGATGACTTTGACATTTTGACTTTAGACAACTTTGACATTTTGACATTAGATGTGACACATAGACGACATTGACATTTTGACCTTAGACGACTTTGACATTAGATGTGACACATAGACGACTTTGACATTTTGACTTTAGACGACTTTGACATTAGATGTGACACATAGACGACTTTGACATTTTGACTTTAGACGACTTTGACACTTTGACTTTAGACGACTTTGACATTTTGACTTTAGACGACTTTGACTTTAGACGACTTTGACATTTTGACTTTAGATGTCTTTGACATTAGATGTGACACATAGACGACTTCGACACTTTGACTTTAGACGACTTTGACATTTTGACTTTAGACGACTTTGACACTTTGACTTTAGACGACTTTGACATTTTGACTTTAGACGGCTTTGACACTTTGACTTTAGACGACGTTGACACTTTGACTTTAGACGACTTTGACATTTTGACTTTAGATGACTTTGACACTTTGACTTTAGACGACTTTGACACTTTGACTTTAGACGACTTTGACATTTTGACTTTAGACAACTTTGACATTTTGACTTTAGACAACTTTGACATTTTGACCTTAGGTGTGACCTTGACAGCAAGCACTGAAACTTGATTACATCTCACTGAAATTATTAAGCGTCTCTAAAGAGTGAGCAAGAAGCAAGACCTCTTATTCTAACGAAATTTTTATTTTCTGCCCCCAGATATAACAGAACTCCCCCCACAAATGGGTTTGCTATCCCGTCTATGGAACCTCAACACGGTCGGCTGTACATTACAAGAGCCACTTCGCTCTATGCTGTCTTGCGGCCGGTACAAGAGCATGGACATAGTGGGCTACTTGAAGAGTGTGCTGCAGGAAGCGCGGCCTTATGCGAGGATGAAGCTGATGTTAGTGGGATTGCAGGTGAGTGGGCAAAGTGTGGGCAAAAATTTTGTAGAGCGGGCAACTTTTAGTTGTGTGGGCAAAGTGCGGGCATCTTTTGAGTTGAGTGGGCACGGTGTGGGCAACTTTTTAGTTGAATGAGCAAAGCGTAGTAGACCCCTATAGTGAAAGTAGGCTTGCTGGTACATGAATAGGTGTCATATTAGTAATTGGGCAACACGGTCAGCTGTACACTACAAGAGCCACTGCGCTCTATGCTCTCGTGCGGCCGGTACAAGAGCATGGACATCGTGGGCTACTTGAAGAGTGTGCTGCAGGAGGCGCGGCCTTATGCCAGGATGAAGCTGATGTTAGTGGGATTGCAGGTGAGTGGGCTAAGTGTGGGCAAAAATTTTGTAGAGTGGGCAACTTTTGGGGAGAGTGGACAATGTGTGGGAAATTTTTGAGTAGGGTGGGCACGGTGTGGGAAACTTTTTGAGGGAGCGGGCAAAGCGTGGGCAACTTCTTGGGGGAGTGGGCAAAGTGTGGGCAAACATTTTGGCGGTGTGGGCTAGATTTGCCATATTTATTACGTTATTTTGTCATTATAAGTAACATAAATCCTTTTATTTGCAGGGTATAGGCAAGACCAGTCTACTCGAGTGTTTAAGACAAGAATCAGCTATACAGCACAGAAGAAAACCTACCGAGGTATGTACACATTACTATCCCACTGCTGGGCAACTGTCTCCCCCTGAACAAAGGAGACTTTAGACCTCAAATCCACCACGCTGGCCTATTGCAAATTAGAACTATGCATGCCCTTTATAAATATACTAGCTGACCCGCGCAACTTCGCTTGCGTTACATAAGCGTCAAAAATTTCCCCGTTTTTGTAACATTTTTCACTGGTACTCTGCTCCTATTGGTAGTAGCGTGATGATATATAGCCTATAATCTTCCTCGATAAATCTATCTAACACTGAAATAATTTTTCAAATCGGACCAGTAGTTCCTGAGATTAGCGCGTTCGAACAAACAACCAAACAAACAAACTCTTCAGCTTTATCATATTAGTATAGATTAAACAAGCAAATTGTAGGCATGCAAGCACATTTTTTATTCATCAAAATTGTCTTCTCTTCCCAGCATTGGGCAAAGCGCATGGGCAACAAGTCGTCGCGGCGTGGGAACGTGTCCACCGTGGGCGTGGACATCGGCACTTGGGTCTATGAGAAGCATCGCTCTACCCGAGGACCTGTTACTTTCAGGACTTGGGACTTTGGGGGGCAGCATGAGTGAGTTCAACTTAATCTAATATATAAAATTCTCGCGTCACAGTTTTCGTTACCGTACTTCTCCGAAACAGCTTGACCGATTCTCATGAAATTTTGTGAGCATATTGAGTAGGTCTGAGAATAGGCCAACATCTATTTTTCATGCCCCTAAGTGACACTTTTTTTTAAATTTTTATGACAAAACAACGTTTGCCGGGTCAGCTAGTATTGTGTAAATTTATCTATGAGTAGTGGTAAACTAGATAAAACACGCGGATCTTTAGGAATTCACTTCTGAAAGAATTAAAGTTAAGATACTTTTGTTAAAACATGTATTTAAATGTAACTGGTCCAACATTTGCGAAAATACTTTACAGTAGACAGGAATAGATATATAATAATGTACAAGGTACTAAAAAGAAACGTTTCCATGTTTTTTTTTGCGATCAGTTGCACAGACAAGCTCTATGTTTCCTTGTTACCACACACACATATTTAAAACAAAATACAGAAATAATACGTTCAAATTGACAACCTCCTTCTTTGAAGTCGATTAACAATAATCCAAATCGATCCAGCCATTTTTATTATTCGACTAATAGCTCTTTCTCCTTATAAAGTAAAGTGCGAAATCAAACAACGTCAGCTCATCGCAGCTTTCTTACTTACCACATATTATAATTCTAAGTATGCACGTAGGTATCTATATGAGTATGTGTACGCATTTCACTCCTATATCACCCATCTCTCTCTAACTTCGCATACAAGAGCAGGACAGAACACTATTCTTTCCTGTACAGGTACTACGCCACTCACCAGTACTTCCTATCTCGTCGGTCGCTGTACCTCGTCGTGTGGCGAGTGACCGACGGACGGAGGGGACTGGCCGGCGCACTGGAGTGGCTCAGGTACGGACATCCTACTAATATTATAAAATATGTAGCGAATCGCTACATACAGCGACATCTACTGGGACCAGCGCGCAACCAACCACCACGCGCAGTGTGACTGACGTCACAAGTCCTGAATCGCGCTATCGAAGTTTGCACTGCAACTGACTATATATACAAGTTCCCGACTACAACAGTCGGGCAGCCTAGGCCCACCAGGCATGATCACCTCGCCTGCTCGGAGGATCCTCCCTTTGTGTTGGAGAAACATGATCACCTCGTTCCTCCACAAATAAATAAATAATTATTTTTGGACAACTCACACACGGTCATCTGATTACAAACTAAGCAGAGCTTGTGTGGTAACCAGACAACTGATAAACATACTTATATACTTCTAAATACATACTTATATAGACAAATTATCATCCAGGCTCAGAACAAATAATCGTGCTCATCACACAAATATTTGTGTATTTATTATTATAAATGCGAAAGTTTGTGAGAATGTATGTATGGATGTTTGTTACTCTTTCACGCGAATACTACTTAACCGATTACGATGTAATTTGGTATGTAGGTAGCTGAAGACACGGAATAACACATAGGCTACTTTTTATCCCGGAGTTCCCGAGTGATCGGGATTTACACGGGAAGGGTTTCCACGCGGACGAAGTCTCGGGCGGCCTCTAGTACATGGATAAAATCAGGCCTTGTGCCTAAAAGATAGGCAAAGACCAGAGAACGTCACTTGGTACGATCCTTACAAACTTCTTAAACAACTCCCGCACTAACAATTGCTCTTGTGTCGCGGGGACATTTACAAACATACAAACAACGGACACAAAGTACAACCAGACCAGAAACAACTATTTGTGAATCGCACAAATATTAGTTCCGTGTGGGCATCGAACCCACGACCTCCTGACGCAATGGTAGCGTCAATCAAATCAAACAAGTTAAAAATTTGATTTAAATTATATATTTTTGTGCAGGTCTATACAAGCTCGCGCGCCGGGCTCGCCCGTCATCATGGTAGCTACGCACTACGACCAAGTGGCCAGTGTAAGTTAAAATCATACTAATGTTTACGTTACGTTTTCCCGGTTTAGTTTGGAAATACTTGAAAATCTAGGATTAAACATTATATTATAATACTTAACTACACAAAAAACTGAAAGAGGCTGAATTTGAGGATGAAACCTCATAAACGAGAAAGCTACTTGTATTTTTTTATTATTTCGAAGGAGACCTTTGCCTAGCAGTGGGACAATAACATTTCAATTTAGTTTTCTTATCTTAAAGTTAGTGGTCAACCCAGTGGTGTTGAAGTTATTCAAGCCACTTGAAGGTCTCTTAATTGACAACAAGAACGACTTTTTACGTGCCCTCTGAAGCACGGAGACGCACTGTTCAAATACCACTATACGGTACTATGTATGGAATGACCGCGCCAAGGTTTGCTTAACCCACAGATCGTTTACCGACCGGTGAGCGCTACTAGCCACGAGCGCCTCGACAAATACAGATCATACCTCCTACATACATATATCTCTTGAGTTCAAATAAATGCTAATTGATTTTTATAATTCCTTTGAAATATCCTTATCCTCAATAGAAATCTCCTCCGAAATCTGATGTTATGCCCGGATAATATGGCAATAGGCTCACCCCCTATTACATAGGAACTAACATTGTAAATAGTAAAACGTGGGTTTAATCGTACACGTCTACTACACCTCTGTATAACAGGCATTATATTATGTATGTTTGTATGTATGTATAGTGCAATCTCCCGGAGAACGAGAGTCCGGAGTGCCTCCAGCGTCTGATCCGCTCGTCCATCATGGGCGCGCCCGACGCCGACAAACTAGGCCTGCCGCGTGTACTGGACTCCGTCGAGGTGATGAACTGATTTTGATATATTACGTCGGGGAAAAAGTCTTTTCGCATTATAGTATATATGAACTTGTAATAAAATCTTTTCTCTACACAAAATAGACCAATATTTTTGTACCTCACGAGCTCTCTGAAAGACACCTAATGAACCGTGTACTCATTTGTGATTATTGAAGCCAAAGAGATTTTATTACAAGTTCATACATACTATAATGCGAAAAGACTTTTTCTCCGACCTAATATTTTCACCTTGACCTTTGGTAACTGTGACATTGACCTTTTGATGACCTAGGTTTGCATAGCAACTATAATTTTTTGTTGGCCTAGACTTGCGAGTAGTGGTCGCAGGTTCGAACCCGAGGCAACACACCAATGACTTATCCAAGTTATTTGTGTATTACAAATAATTATCACTTGCTCTAACGGTGAAGGAAAACATCGTTCAAAATTTGACTTCAAACCAACTTTGACCTTTGTAAGGTCAACTTTTATACTAAATATATATTTATAACTATGTTTGTATGTTTGCAGGTGTCGTGCAGTACTCGTCACAATATAAGACTGTTAGCTGACATCATTTATTCCGTGGCGTTCAGTGTTAAACCACCGGGTTAGTTTGACTTTACCATCACTACATATCTTGTTAATATTATAAATGCGAACTTTGTGTCCATTGTTTGTATGTTTGTAAAAGTCACCGCGACACAAGAGCAATTCTTAGTGCGGGAGTTATCTAGGAAGTTTGTAAGGATCGTACCAAGCGACGTTCTCTGGTCTTTGCCTATCTTTTAGGCACAAGGCCTGATTTTATTTCAACTGCCTCTGTGGCGCGGTCGGTAGTATATGCGACTGCGGTGCGAGAGGTCTCGGGTTCGAATCCTGGGCCGGGCCAAAAAGTTTTCTGAGATTTTCTGTTAAGAATTTCTCGGAGATTGCCCGGAGTTAGGAAGTTGAGGTCGAAGACCTCCGTGCCTCGGAGAGCACGTAAAGACGTCGGTCCTGCGCCTGACCTCTCACTGGTCGTGTCGGTTATCCGTCCCACCAAACTATGAGAGTGATGGAATAGAGAGTGTACCTGTGTATTGTGCACACACTCGGACACTATAAACAAAGTCCTGCACAGATGGCCAGTTTCAATGAAACTGACCGCCGCCGCGCCGTAGCCGTATATCGGCTAGGAGGACATTATTATTATAAATGCGAAAATTTGTAAGGATTCATGTTTGTTACTCCTTCAAGAAAAAACTACTGAACGGATTTTAATGAAATTCGATACACAGATAGTTTATAACCTAAATTAACACATAGGATACCTTTAACAACGAGCAATCTCTTCATGCGGACGTAGTTGCATGCGAAAGTTCTAGTTCTAGTTAACTTAACTGCATGTTTGGCGCAGTGGTTTAAGTTGTCATATCACGCAATAACCGTAGCGCCGCATGTGATGATGATGAATCACACCCGGGATAATATTTGTATGATGAGCACGAGTATCTGTTCTGAGCCTGGTTGTTAATGTATCTATATAAGTATGTATTTACAAGTATATAAGTATGTTTATCAGTTATCTGGTTACAGTACAAGCTCTGTTTAGTTTGTAATCAGATGACCGTGTGTGAGTTGTCCAATGATATTTATTTATTATTTTGTTCGTAGGTAGTAAGGAGCCGCTGTTGGAACAGCGTATCCCGGCGACGTACCTCTCGCTAGAGGAGTGCGTGACGTCACTGGCGGCTGAACTACGCGAGCCGGTGCTCCGACATGACGAGTATAGGCGACTGGTAAGACATTATCACTACTACTATCGTATGAGACCTGGCACGACACGACTAAACACGATGAGTTGCTAAAAATTCAGGCTTCTTGTTTTATCCACAACAAAATTACAGGGGGGTCGAATATGGCCTGAATTGCTTCGAGAAAATATGGTCATGCCGCTTTTTTTTGCTCGACTTGCTGGGGTACTGCCGTGTCCCCAGATACAATACTATACTATACAGGCATGGCAGTGTAAGCCTTACATCAATAACGGATTAGGGGGGGAAAGGAGCTGGGAGCTATTAAGGCTAGTGGGGACTCCTAGAGCGAATTAAAATTCTAAAACCACCTTTACTTCTCTACCAAGGCGTGGTTAGTTGTACTCACCGGTCGGTAAACGATCTGTGGGTTAAGCAACCATTGGCGTGGTCATTCCATAGATGGGTGACCGCATAGTGGTATTTGAACTGGGCGTCTCCGTGCTTCGGAGGGCACGTTAAAAGTCGGTCCCGGTTGTTGTCTACTAAGATAACAGTCGTTTAGCCATGACAAAGGCCTTCGGGCGGCTTCAACAACTTTGACACTAGGTTGATCACTAACCATACGATAAATAAATAACTTCTCTATCACTTCTAGCCTCTTCGCTTAGACCCTTCTGTATATTATTGTACTAACACACTGTAAATTATTGTTCTAGGTAACACAATACATGCAACAAAAGAATCATCGCATGTTCCGCGACGCGGCCGAGTTACATCAAGCTACTATGTTCCTACATGAAAATGGTATGTAGGGGAACCTGTTGTACCTTGGCACTATGTGTACCTAGGCCACTGGGCTCGTTTTCATATATTCGCGCGATACTAAATTCTACTGTTTATGGTATTCGATACGTCACTACAGACTATTCAATGTGTAGTTAGTCGCATACCGCCATTAAGCCGGTGTTTGGTGTTATCGACGCTGAAACTTTTTTGTGTGAAAAAGTAAGTATTTCTAATATATTTTGAAGTCTAATAGTTTTAAAAGTTTTCTAATAGTCACTTAACTGTTATATGCTATCGGTTCTTTGATTTTACAAGTCTCAACACAATAAAAAACTTACGAGATACTTAACTCTAAACTATATAAAATCCACCGTTTTAGTGAAGTTGGAGTAGTGTTGTACCTCGGTCACTGTCGATCAGCTGTACCTTGGCCAGTGGCCAAGGTACAACCTGGATGCTGTACTTTGGCCAGGAGAATATTTTATTAAATTATTTCACATTTACGTAATAATATTCCTAATTAAATATCTTTATTATTTCAGAAATCGATGCAAAAATCACTTAAAAACTGGAAATGGCCTGAAAAAGAGGATTTAAATCTGTACCCGATGAGTGACATTGTCGAAAAAATTAAAACCCCGCAAAAAGTTAACAAGAACAGAGAAATTTATTATGTTCCAGAGATACAGAAGTACTGGGATTTCTACTAAATGCTTAAGGCTGAATAATATATCTACAATTGATAGTGTTTTTATAATAGCTAGTCCAAATGACTGATTAAAATTTAAGAGAGAAATAATAATTTATATATAGGTAAAGATAATTGTTTCAATATTTTGTTTTCCATTTGCTATGCTATATAGGTATATTGATTTGCTATATTTTAATAAGTGATATCGTCGCTGCGCCTGCCAAGTTCCACATGTGTCTTTTGTGAGATTTTGGAAAACTTTTTCTTTTATTTGGGACACAAGATTCATTTTTTTTTAACATCAAAATACACATATGGAGTTTGGCAGGCACAGCGATGTGATGTAACGAAACGGTGGCAAAAAGTTAGTTGTTTTTGTTTAAATATTTTGTTTGAAAAGCATAAAAATAGCTATGAATATTATTTTAATTTTGATCATTTCTAAATATTAATCATTTGAGAATTTTTAAAATGTTTTGTTAAATACTGTATACTGTAATAATACTGTGTACTGTAATAAATCAAATAAAATGATTTTAGTTAACAAAACTTGATAATTTGCTTAAATTACCCCCAAATTTCAATGTGTCCTAGGTACAACGTACTACTGGCCTAGGTACATAGGGTATGTTGTACCTTGGCCACATTTCCCAATTTTTTCTAAATTTAAAAAAATTATGTAAATATTGAATATACATTTCTGATATTTTTTTGGTGAGTACCCTTATAATTGACATTTCAAAATATGCAAATATGATTTGTGTGCTGCACGTCAAATCACAATAAAAAATATATTTCTAAAAAACCGGCCTAGGTACAACAGGTTCCCTTAAATATAATATCATAATCTGTACATATTATAGTAAACTCTACTGCACGAATTTTCAACCGGTTTTTACTGATAGATAGAGTGGTTTTCGGAAACGTTTTAGGTGAGTAACTTATTAAGGTTATTCCTTTATAACCCAGGTTATTCTTGGGCGGGCTTCTTATACATATTATTATATTAACTTAGATATTTCAAATATAGACCGGTACAAGATTTTAGAGGAGATCCTTGCCCAATAATAGTACTAATAATTTTATGAGACAAACTGTATGACAACATGTACATGGCGTGATTATATATATGTATTTAATAGTGAAACTTTTATATTGTCCCCCAGGCGTACTCCTCCACTATGACGACGCGACACTCAAGGAGCTGTACTTTTTAAAACCTCAGTGGCTCTGTGATGTACTCGCTCACGTCGTGACTGTTAGAGAAATCAACCCCTTCGCTAGTAATGGTGAGTAGGGGAAGAAGGAGCTATTTGAGTGGGAGGACAATTAAATGAAGGGGGGAAGGTTTAGAGAAACATTGTTAAGGGTACGACGTATTAACATTAGCATTCGAGTTGAAGGAACACTCTGCTCCTATTAGTCGTAGCGTGATAATATATAGCCTATAGCGTTTCTCGATAAATAGGAAACAACACTGAAAGAATTTCTAGGCGGGCTAGTAGTTCCTGAGATTAGCGCGTTCAAACAAACAAACTCTTCAGCTTTATAATATTAGTATAGATTCATTAGAATTGGGTTAATAAACAAGAGTGGGACAGGGGTATTTGACTTGGAAGGAACTAATTTATAAGCGGGCTTGGCTTTGGCAAAAAAGAGTGGGAAAATAAATATTATCAATTATCTCTTGAAAAAAAGTATGTGATTTATACACAAAATGTCTTTTCCCAGGTATAATGAAAATAGACGACCTGGCGCACGTGTTCAAGGCGTCCCCCCTCCTGGCGCGGGGGGACGAGGCGTCGTCGCTGGGGGTGTCGCTGCTGAACAAGTTCGAGCTGGCTCTGTGTTGGGACGCCAGGCTGTTGCTCGTGCCCCCACTGCTGCCTTATCAAGAACCGGCGGCCGCACAGGTATCTTTGTAGTATCGAGTGTACAAGTGACTTATGTAAAGTGCGCACCTCACCGCAATAACCGTAGCGCCACATGTGGTGGGTTCGAATACCACCCGGGACTAATCTTTGTGTGATGAGCACGAGTATTTGTTCTGAGCCTTGTTGTGAATTATCTATATAACCTGTCAAACGTCCATGGATAGTATTACCTAACCACTAACCTAACCACTGCTCCACGGAGGGAAAAGTTATAATATTAGTGTATATTACAAGACACTAACGTTGTTAATGGCGGCCCGCGGGTGTATTTTAAACAACTTTGTATACAACAGTCGTGGTATCTATAATATCTTCTCCCCCACAGCTGCCCGTACGCTCCAGGTCGTGGTCGTCCTCCACGCGCGGCACTCCTCGGCGCGCGTGGCCGGGAGCACTCGCGCCGGTGCCCGACCACAGAGGCACTGACTCTCCTACTTTAATTCGTAAGTTTATATCTACTATAATAGTATTGTAATGTTGTGGCAACTATTAAAATCTCTGTCTACGCTATCATGTGCAAAATAGCTAAGTCTTTTCAGTTTAAAATTCATTTATATAGGTACTTATCTATACTAATATTATAAAGCTGAAAAGTTTGTTTGTTTAAACGCGCTAATCTCAGGAACTACTGGTCCGATTTGAAGAATTATTTTATTGTTGGATAGCTTATTTATCGAAGAAGGCTATAGACTATATAACATCACGCTACGACCAAAATGTACAGAGTACCAGAGAAAAATGTTACAAAAAAGGGGAAATTTTTTAACGCTTATTTTGTAACGCAAGCGAAGTTGCGCGGGTCAGCTAGTCTATACTAATATTATAAAGCTGAAGAGTTGGTTTGTTTGAACGCGCTAATTTCAGGAACTACTGGTCCGATTTGAAGAATTCTTTTACTGTTGTATAGCCTATTTATTGAGGAAGGTTATAGGCTATATACCACCACGCTACGACCAGACTACTAGTAAAAAATGTAACAAAAACGGGGAAAATTAAGACCCATTCTCTCTTATGTGACGCAAGCGAAGTTGCACGAGTCAGCTATTTAATATAATTATTTATTTACACTCAACTCACTTTACAACTCTCCATTTAAACACTATCACAATAATCTCTGCATCACTGGTAGACTGGCAGAAAATGCCCCTGGCATTAAGTCCGCCTTTATACAGAGTTGTATAATGAGTTTAAAATCGAATGCAAAATATCCTTTCTACGTATACCTATATCTATTTCATCCCCCCTCTCCCCCCAGAGGACTCGTCCCCCGCGCTGTCAGTGTTCGGACGCTGTTCGGGGCGGCCGCTGCGCCGGCTGCTGCTCCTGTCGTATGTGCCGTGCGGGTTCTGGGCCCGGCTGTGCGCGCGGTTGCTCGCTGATGCTCAGTTGGCCGAGTGTACGGCACCACATGCGCTGTATCGATTACCGCCGGAGGTAAATATGTATTTTTTCGTATGGACAGTTTTTATTAAATTGGCCACGGATGATAAACTTGTCAGTTTTAAGGATTTTGGTCATTGAGACAACATATAGGATAGTTTCAAATGAAATGGCTTTATGTGATAAACGGGACAGATTCAAATAAATTGGCCAATGGACCTGCACACCAGCCTATTTTAGATCAACTGGCCATAAAGACCAATCATTAGATAGTTTTCTTAATTAATCATTAAAGTGAATTCCATAAAATTGGACACTATGGTCAAACATCGATCCGTTTAAATAAAACCAAACATTGGTCAATGTCACGTCTGTGTCACGGTCGGTTTGAACAAAACTGGCCATGGCCAACAACCAGTCACAATAATGTTCTTCCAGTTGGAGTCAGAAGACACTCTCTCCAAAGCCCTGGAACTCTCCTGGGGCTGGAAGCTGTGGCAGTACGGTCTGAAGGTGTGCTGTGGACAGCTGGAACTGCTGCAGCTGCGCCACCTGCCTCCCAAGAGAGACCCCCTGCTGCCGAGCGTGGACGAGGACGAGGGGGAACATGCTTATCAGAATGTTAGGTTAGTTATACAAAATGAACCTTTCGACCATCGAAAAATATATACCATAGTAATAGTACCATAGGTCAGACAAACAGTCGCTGCATGTAAAATACTGTTATTCAGCTGCATCTGGTGAGACTGAAAGCTGACTACAACCTAGTTGGAAGGAAGGCTAGACTGATGATGATGTAAGTGTCTTAGTAGGTAGTAGTTTTGCAAGGTCAGTATGGTACTCTCTCCCACTTGCTCATCGTATGGCTAGTGGTCAACCTAGTGTCAAAGTTGTTCAAGCCGCCCGTATGCCTTTGACAACGACTGTTATCTTAGTAGACAACAGCCGGGACCGACTTTTAACGTGCCCTCCGAAGCACGGAGTCGCCCAGCTCAAATACCACTATGCGGTCACCGATCTATGGAATGACCGGGCCAAGGGTTGCTTAACCCACAGATCGTTTACCGACCGGTGAGCGCAAGTGGCTATGGGCGCCTGGTAGTCGATAATCCTATTGTTTCTTTTACTCCCCAGGTTCAGGGTGCGTCAGGAAGGCGCGTGGTGCGAGCTGGACGTGCAGTCGTCCGCGTGTATAGAGATACTGCTGCCGGCGCAGGTGGCCGTGCTGCGCCGTGATGATGGACTGCCTATAGCAGGCTACCAGGTACCAACCAACTAAGTACTTAATATTATTATGCTACGGGTCTTAAACGCGGTTGAAAAGTTATGTGTAAGTAATAGCCGAGTGGTTTAAGTTTCCCGCGCAAGTGGTCGCAGTTTTGAATCCACACCAATGACTTTTTCGAAGTAATGTGTGTATTAGAAATAATTGTCACTTGCTATAACGGTGAAGGAAAACATTGTGATGCATCCTGACTGTTACTTAGAACAGTTCTTGAAGGTAATGCTAAGTCCCCAACCCGCACTTGGCCAGCGTGGTGGACTCAAGGTCTAACCTCTTCCTCATCACGGGAGAAGACCCTTGACCCTTGCCCAGCAGTAGAACATTAATGGGTTAAATTCTGTTTTTTATAATAAAATGCAATTACTAAATTGTTTGTTCAATTAAGAATTCTAGTCAACAATTATGTATGTTGTTATAGAGCATCAGCCTGGAACCGAACCCGGAGACGTTAGCTAAAGTGTTGGCGTTGATGTCAGACCACGTGGACCTGCTGCTTGAAGACTGGTACCCGTCACTTGGTGAGTGTCTCGTAGTTACGTAATAATGCTTCATTTGAATTGGGTAGAGCCTAAAATAATATTCGTATTGTTCAAGACTTTTTTAGCCAATATTAGGTTACTTTTCGATTAAATTAGATTTTATGTTTTAGAGGAAAGTTTAGAGTTTTGTTAAAGAGACACTTTTAATTTATAAATAACTTAGTTAAAGTGGCTATAAGCGTGATTATTTTCGGACAATATTTCTATGTATAATCACGTTGTTAACTACACAATTTGGAAATACAACGGATTTTGTTGAAAACGTAGATTAGGTAAGAAAGTTTTCTTTGTACAGAAATTACAGTAAAACATAACTTTAAACTTGAAATCATTTGACGAAAAAGTACCACGTTTCTCAAAAAATAAACTTTTATTAATCTATATTTATATAGAGCAGTGCTAGCCGAGTGGTATAAGTTGATACCTCCCACGCAAGTGGTCGCAGGTTCGAACCCGAGGCAACACACCAATGACTTTTGGAAGTTATGTGTGTATTAGAAATAATTATCACTTGCTCCGGTGAAGCACTAACGTTGGAGGAAAACATCGTGATGCAACATTCAACATTCTTTAGAACTTTAGTTCTTGAAGGTATGCAAAGTGTCCAACCCGCACTTGGCCAGCGTGGTAGACACAAGGCCTAACCCCTCCCTCAATAACGGAGGAGACCCTTACCCAGCAGTTGGACAGTAATGGGTTAAATTTATTTATTTTATTAATTGTTCCCGTCAGGTACCCGTTTCGTGCACACATCAGAAGGCAGATGTCTGATCACGCGGCTGGTGCCGTGCCCCGAGTGTCTGCGCAACTCCTCGCCCCCCGGACACGCCCCGCCCCCCAGTCACCCCCCAGAACATGAACATCTCGCACAGGTATGTACGATCAAATAATGATTGAATTGTTTAAATACTTATGCAAAAATGGTTAGGAAAGATATGAATATTTCCAATGTTTTATGGGTTTTTTATTCTTATTCTGTTGTTAATTATTTTATTAAGGGATTCTATAATTGAATGAATATAACAGCCTGAATTCTTGTTCGAAAAAAAAAACTGTTTTACCTAAATCCCTTAGGCTGTTTTAACCAAAATTATGAACACATTTACAAGATATTTTAATTCTTAAATAAAGTTTCGATAATATACAAATATACTTATTTTTTTCAGTAAAATATATACTGATAATTGATATAAATAATATTGTCCCAGCCGGTAATCCAGCGGTCAGTTTCATTGAATACTAATGATAATTGATAACAACGATACTAACTAGAAAAATAATATTTCGTTTAAAGAAAAATTCATACATGTAACTAACTTGTAAGAATTGTAATCTCCAAAATCATATTTAATTCTATCATGCATACTTATCACTGTACAATACATATATTTTAATCTAGACTATTATTTGACACCTAGGCATTCCGTCGCCTAGAGCTAGGCGCGGCGGAACCTCGTCGTCTCCGCCTGTCCGAGGAGTCACGAGCTTCAGACGGAGACAGCGGCGTGGGAGCCGAATCCAATGGTAAGACAACTGTACCGTTGTTTGTATGTTTGTAAACGTCCCCGCGACACAAGAACAATTATTATTTATTATTATTATTTTAAATAATGTCATAACTAATTTGACCTTTTTACTAGAGGCACAGATTTTATCTAAACCATTCCCCCTATTTTGAAGTCTGCCAGGCAGACCACAGAAAATGTGATGATGATATTAGGGAAGTGGCAGAAGTGATGAGGAACAGAGTAGCACAGGAAAGAGTAGAATTGAAAATATTGGAGGAGGCCTTTGCTGATGGGCAAACGGATCTACAGAAAATAAAAAAGAATCAAACACTACATCTATACTAATATTATAAAGCTGAAGAGTTTGTTTGTTTGTTTGTTTGAACGCGCTAATCTCAGAAACTACTGATCCTATTTGAAAAATTCTTTCAGTGTTAGATAGCCCATTTATCGAGGAAGGTTATAGGCTATATATCATCACGCTACGACCAGTAGGAGCAGAGTACCAGTAAAAAATGTTCCAAAAACGGGGAAAAACTCTTATGTGACGCAAGTGAAGTTGCACGGGTCAGCTAGTTGTTAATAAAATGTATAAGAATATTGTTTAAGGTTAAGTCGATCCGACTAAAATAATTATTATTTCCTCTATTTTACCCCTAAAGAAGCTCAATTCACCCCCTATTTCTTCCAGCGTCGTCCCGCCTGGGTTCAGTGGAGGGGGTGACGAATGACCCAAGCCCCCCCTACTCGGTGGCGACGGCCTGGACGGTGGAGCAGTGCATACTATGCGCGTGTACCGGGCGCGCTCGCCGCCTGCACTGCGGGAGACATGACGAGGTCGAGCTGAGGCATATTGCACCTGATACTGTGAGTAACTAGGAACTGGTTTCAATAATATAACTGTAGTAAGATGTGTAGACCAGTGTCAACGCTAGTGGTCGATAGTTCGAGCCCGAGGTAAAACACCAATGGCTTTTCCTTATGTATATGTCAGAAATAATGATCACTTGTTCCAACGGTGAAGGAAAACATCGTAATGCATATTGTATAACGTTTTTCTTGAGGACATGCAAAGTTGCCTCCCGCACTTGGCCAGCGAGGGAGGTTCTAGGCTCAAAACCTTACCCCTTCCTCAGTTGGACAGGAGGAGGGTGACAACAGGAAGCGACCCTTGGAATAGTAATGGGATTATTTTTTTTGCCTAGTAAAGATCCTATTGTTTTTTTCTAGTTACTCCTGGACATTGAAGAGTCCCGCCGTGCCCGCTGGGAGCACATCACGCGCGGCGCGGTGGCCGGGAGGGGGGCGTTCGGTACTGTGTTGTGTGCGAAGTGGACGCCCCCCAACACGGGGGGCCCGGCCCGGGAGGTGCCCGTCGCGTTGAAGGCGTTGCAGCCAGTACCTCCCCCGGTTAGCAGTGATGCGGCGGCACATCAGGCTTATAAGGTAAAGCTTTTAATAACTTTCAGAATGAAATTTTACCTAAACAGGCTTAGATGTAAAATCATTAGCTTTTTTAACTTTCTAAGGGAAATTTTACCTAAATGGGTTTAGAAATAAAGGCATTAGGAGACTAAGTTATTTGGCTTTTCCAATTTAGCCTGAAATGTTTAGAAAGAGGGACTAAAACTGTAGGTAGGTGAAATGCTTACAGGAAACTTGAGATGAAAAAGGGATTTGAAATGGTTGGGGAATGGGGTGGCTAGGCATTAAATGGGTATTTGGGGTAACTAGGTAACAATGAAGAGGCTGAGGGGAATATATAAAACGGAAATACGATATGGAGGAAAGGACCTGAGGAATTTGAAAAGTAGATTAGGGTAGAGATAGAATTTGTTTATTCAATTGAAGTATTTCGTAATAGTAATGATTTTAAATGTTCAACTATATATATGGTCCCCCAGGCGGCTCTGTCCCGCTGGGAGCGCGAGCCGACCTCGTCGGCGTGTCGCGCGTACTGCGGCCTGCGCCAGGAGCTGCACATACTGCTGCAGCTGCAACACGCTCACGTCGTGCCCCTGCTCGCCGTGTGCAGTGCCCCGCTCGCTCTACTACTGGCGTTGGCTCCTATTGTAAGTATAGTGACCCCATGTTGGCCACTAGACACCGTGACTGGCCACAGTGAGTGTGACCTGTCACCTTTTTTTAAAGTTCGAGGTCTTTTATTTTCCTAAAAACGGTTTCAGTTCGTTACTTTTGGCACCTATTGTAAGTATATAGACCTCGGAATAGGAAGTAGCGTCTCCCATAGGGCATGCTGAATGAGACCTATCGCTCTTTTAAGATCTGATCTGATTTGTCTTGCTTTCCTAAAAACTGTTTCAGTTTATACGTTTTGGAATGTTGTGCGTTAATATGGACTACTATACTCTATACACTAATCGGTTTAAAGAATTTAAGGTAACATATATTATCTCCAAAAAGCAGTGATAGCCAAATGGTACAAGTTGGGACCTCCCACGTAAGTGGTCGCAGGTTCGAACCTGAGGCAAAACACAATGACTTTTACAAGTTATGTGTGTATTAGAATTAATGATTACTTGTTCCAATGGTGAAGGAAAACATCGTGAAAAAACCTTGCATGCCTAAAATTTGTTTAATACATTTATTGAGAGCATGCAAAGTCCCCAACCCGCACTTGGCCAGCGTGATAGACTCAAAGCCTAATCCCTTCCCCTCTTTACGGGAGGAGACCCATGCCCAGCAGTGGGACAATAATGATTTTTTATTTATTTATTTAATTAATATTAAAAATAAACGCACATTATGTGTTATTTATCCCCCCCTTTCTCCCTCCAGGGTGCTCTAGATAGCGTGCTCCGTTCGTACCGCGAGTGTGGCTCACGCTGCGGGCCGCGACTCGCCCGCGCACTCGCCCTGCAAGTTGCTCGAGCACTAGAATACTTACACGCCAGGAGAGTCGTGTACAGAGATCTCAAGGTAAGTTGTATATTATATCGGGGAAAAAGTCTTTTCGCATTATAGTATGTATGTACTTCAATCTTATTAATGAACTACAGATTTTTTTTTAATTGATTATTTGCGACTGTGTGCTCGTGTGCCAAGCGTGTTTATTACATACACATCTACCTACAACTTCAGGTAAAACGCGATATTATGTATGTATTTAACTTCTTCTTCTTCTTATCGTATGGTTAGTGGTCAACCTAGTGTCAAAGTTGTTCAAGCCGCCCGAAGGCCTTTGACGCGGCTTAACGACTTTTAACGTGCCCTCCGAAGTACGGAGACGCCCAGTTCAAATACCACTATGCGGTCACCCATCTATGGAATGACCGCGCCAAAGGTTGCTTAACCCACAGATCGTTTACCGACCGGTGAGCGCAACTGGCTATGGGCGCCTATATGTATATTTAACTGTTTTACAGTCAGAAAACGTGCTAGTCTGGCAAATGCCAGTATCGGCTGAAGCAGCGGCCGTGGAGCTGAGCGCCGCGCCGCTGCAGGTTCACGTGAAACTAGGGGACTACGGCATCAGCCGGCTCGCGCCCCCCTCGGGGACCAAGGGCTTCGGGGGCACCGAGGGGTTCATGGCGCCCGAGATCATGAGGTATAATGGCGAAGAGGAATATAATGAGAAGGTATGACTATTTTGAAAATTACTAAGGTTTACAAACATTTTGAAATTGTTTGATACTAAATTAATACGTGGAATAATGACTATCTCTGTGGTAAGAGCGGAGGATTTTGCTAAAAAGCGAAAGTTCTTGGCACCGAAAAGTCGTTTGCATATTGATTTTGTTCATCACAGCGGACTGAGAGTAAAGGAATATAGAGTATATTTGTGTATTTTGCACGCACTATAAACAAAGCCTACACAGTTGGCTAGTTTCAATGAAACTGGCCGCCGTTGCCGAATATCGGTTAGGACATTATTATGTACTAGAGGCCGCCCGCGACTTTGCGTGGAATCCCTTCCCGTGTAAATCCCGGATCAAATCAGAACTCCGGGATAAAAAGTAGCCTATGTGTTATTCTGGGTCTTCAGCTACCTACATACCAAATTTCATCGTAATCGTTTTAGTAGTATTTGCGTGAAAGAGTAACAAACATCCATACATACATACTCACAAACTTTCGCATTTATAATATTAGTAGGATTTACATATATGTATGTATGTTTTCAGGTGGATTGTTTCTCGTACGGCATGCTGCTCTACGAGATAGTGACGGTGCGACAACCGTTCGAAGGCCACGAGGCGGTGAAGGAAGCGGTGCTGGAGGGAGCCAGACCCTCACTCTCACCCAGGGTCAGTACAATACAGTACAACTTACAGTACTGTATTTATTTGAAGATGAGTGTGTGTGAGATATGAATTATTTTCTAGGTAAAGTGACAGCTAACGTTTGAATACAAGTCTCAATATTTCATCTGATAAACTATGTGCTGGCTATCCAGAAATGGATAGAGATTTCCTTTGAAATGATGTTTATAATAGACCTCATTTAATGAAGTAATAGCGTGATTTTTTTTTTGTTATCTTGTATATAAATAGCTTTTGCTTAAAAAGTATCCTGTGTTAATCTAGATTATGAACTATCTGTTTATAAAATTTTATGCAAATCCGCCTAGTAGTCTTTTTTCGAGATACAGTAACAAACATAAATCCTCATAACTTGATTATGTAATATGTTATAAACACAGAAATTGTTATAAAAACGAATACTTTGTATCACATTTCTTTATAACTATGTATTGCCAACCGCTGAATCACGTAGTTAATTAAAAATTAAATAAAAATATAGATTTAAGTAAGTATCTAATTAAGTATCGTGCCAATTTTTTTAAAAGATTGTGCATCTTTGAATTGCCTCACATACGGTTTCTTATAACCCGCTATTCCCCCAGGACCTAGAATACCCATGCTGCATGTTAGAAACAATGCGTCGCTGCTGGGCGGGAGCGCCGGCGCTGCGCCCCTCGGCCGCGGCGCTGGTGTCCGTGGCCGGGGCGCCCGAGTACACCGCGCTGTGTGACGCCGCCGCCGCGCGCCCGGCCAGGGCTGCGGCCGCTACTGCGCTTGGAGGGGACCAGCAAGGTAAAGGGGGGCATTTAAGGGCACACTAACAGTGCTGAAACATTAGGGGTAGTCAGTCTGCGACCACGGCAAGTGCAATCTGCGCCGAAACGTTAGGCATTTTAAGGTAAAATGCGTGTTCGCAATAATTCCCGTATTCTATTATACATAAAACATGCAACGCGAGAGTTTAAAAGTTATGATTAGGGGCTATTTCCATAGCTTATGAATAAGTGTTATAATTAATTTGAGGCTCTAAAACCATCAGTAGGTTAAGTTTTAAAGCCATGTCAAAGGCCTTCGGCTTGAACAACTCTGACACTAGGTTGATATAACCATAATAAACATAATATTTAGTACTAGCTGACCCGCGCAACTTCGCTTGCGTCATATAAGAGAGAATGGGTTAGTTTTTTCCCCGTTTTCGCAACATTTTTCACTGGTACTCTGCTCCTATTAGTCGTAGCGTGATGGTATATAGCCTATAACCTTCCTCGATAAATGGACTATCTAACACTGAAATAATTTTTCAAATCGGACCAGTAGTTCCTGAGATTAGCTCGTTCAAACAAACAAACAAACAAACAATCAAACAAACAAACAAACTCTTCAGCTTTATAATATTATAAGTATAAGTATAGATTATAATATTAGTATAGATGAGTAGAATTTCGAAGTCACTTCAGAAAAGCATGGTTTTATATTGCTCTAAAATACTGATCCGATGGCGATGTAATTTTATTAAATGTGTACTATATATTTAAGTAATTAGATGACATCACATGTACGCTTGAAATTTATAATTTTTTTAAAGTTCCTATAGCATATAATTCATTCTCATCATACAAATTATCAAAATGTCTTCAATATAGACCAACTTAGACCACACATAATATAACTGTCCACAGAGGACGGCTTCGTGGGCTGGGAGATGTGGTACGGCGGCGGCGAGCCGGAGAGAGCGCACACCTTCCTCGCGACCAACACGGCCTTCACGCACCACCACACAGTCCGCGTACCGCCCGGTGAGTCAACCACATTACACCACACACCACCACACGCGAATAAAGTGACCACACGTCACCACACATGAAATAGGTGACCACATTCCACCCCACTACACCACACATGAAATAGATGACCACATTCTACACCACACATGAAATAGGTGACCACATTCCACCCCACTACACCACACCGTCCGCGTACCTCCCGGTGAGTTCACCACACTACACCACACTCCACCACACGCGACTGAAGTGACCACACACCAACACACACGTCACCACGAGTGACAACTTGAAATATTTTGACCACAGTCCACAAAATTCGACTACATTTGACTACAAACAAGTCATTTAACACTTATATCCTAAATACTTCATATTTAGGCAGGACCACACCTATCCATACTTGACTCTTGACCACACTTTGACCACACATTGGCCACACGCTGACCACACTAAACCACACCTTGACCATACCCTGACCACCCTTGACTATACAGTTGACCGCACATCGATCACACTTGACCACACACAGAACACACTTGACCATAAAATTGACCACACTTAACTATACAATGATCACAATTGACCATACAATTGAGCACACATGACTAAACAATTCACCATACTCATATATTTCAGACAAGGCAGACCCGGTGCTGGTGACAGCGATGTGTCGCGTCGGCAACAAGATGTGGCTCGGCGACTCCGCTGGACGTATCTCTGTGTATTCGTGAGTATTATACATAGATAACCGATGTTTATTGGAGACAATACAAAAGCAGCCTTCATTTGAAACTAGAGGCCGTCCGCGACTTCGTCCACGTGAAAACCCATCCCGTGTAAATCCTGATCCCACGGGAACTCCGGGATAAAAAGTAGCCTATGTGTTTTTCCTATTCATGTTTAGCCTATTCATCGTAATCAGTCAGTAAGTAGTATTTGCGTGAAAACGTAATAAACATCCATACATACATACTCACAAACTTTCGCATTTATAATATTAGTAAGGATAACCTTCCTCAATAAATAAGCTACCCGACAGCGAAAGAATTCTTAAATTCGCTCCAATAGTTTTTGAGATTAGCGCTTTTAAACAAATTGTACAATTTTATAATGTAATTTAGTACTAGCTGACCCGCGCAACTTCGCTTGCGTCACATAAGAGAGAATGGGTCAAGATTTTCCCCGGTTTTGTAACATTTTTTATTTGCTACCCTGCTCCTATTGGTTGTAGCGTAATGATATATAGCCTTCTTCGATAAATGGACTATCTAACACTGAAATATTTTTTCAAAAACAAACTCTTCAACTTTATAATATTAGTATAGATATTAGTAAAGATACGTTCCTTGAATCTAAACCTAACCTAACTTTAATACTTTTCCCCCCAGCTCATCAACATGTGCGTTAATCTGGACAGTGCGCGTGCAGGAGGCGGTGGGGGGCGCCCCCTCCGGCGTGGCCGCGCTGCAGCCGCTCAAGCATCTACACCGAGTGGCCGTCGCACTCAGCTGCGGCAGGTGAGTCAAGCAACTAGTACCTCGATTCTCTACCACTATCGACTACCGACAACCGGCTAGCTATCGACATTTGACATTTAGAATGTACTGCCAAAATGTTTCCTACGACACCCGGCAGAGGCGCTGATCAGATTTTCATACAAAATTTCTCGATGACAGTTCGGTTGTCGGGAGTCGATAGTAGTAGAGAATCGAGCTATAGTATTATATTGTTACTTATGTACATAGTTTTATGATGCAATAAATATGTCGTGACGCCCTTAGCCACTTGCGCTCACCGGTCGGTAAACGATCTGTGGGTTAAGCAAGGACGGCACAAAACTAGATGGGAAACTGTAGTGCAGAAAGACATGAGTGAGTGTGAGGTTTACGAAGACGATGTCGAGGACAGAGCAAAGTGGAGGAGAAAGACCAGGAAGGCTGACCCCACTACCATATGGGATTCATAGCGTGGAAGAGAGAGAGAGAGAGAGAGAGGTTAAGCAACCAGTGGCGCGGTCATTCCATAGATGGGTGACCGCATAGTGGTATTTGAACTGGGCGCCTCCGTGCTTCGGAGGGCACATAAAAAGTCGGTCTCGGTTGTTATCAATTAAGATAACAGTCGTTAAGCCACGTCAAAGGCCTCTCGGGCGACTTGAACAACTTTGACACTAGGTTGACCACTAACCATACGATAAGAAGAGAGAGTAATAAATATATCTGAGTCTGCTTGTCAATTTATCTATATAAGTATGTATTTACAAGTATATAAGTATGCTTATCAGTTATTTGGTTACCATAGTACAAGTTCTGCTTAGTTTGGAATCAAATGACCGTGTGTTGTCCAATGATATTTAAATGATATTTTATTTAATTGTACATAAATAAATCCTAATGTATTTAATTTCAGATTATTCCTAGTAACATCTCACCGGCCGGAAGCTGAAGGTAGCTTCGTGTTGACTGAACTCGGGACCGCGACGGAGCTGTGCTGTCTAACCGCTGTGCCCACACCACATGGGTGAGTTCATTGACCTCTCAGTGTTCGTCACAGCGCACTATGAGAGTGATGTAATACAGAGTGTATCTGTGTATTGTACACAACACACTATAAACTAACGGTCGTTAGTGTATGCGACTGCTGCGCTGTAGTCTCGGGCTCAAAAGTCATTTCTGAGTTTTAATTAGGTGTTTTCCAGAGATTGCCCAGCGTTAGGAAGTTGAGGTTTTAGACCTCCGTGCCTCGGAGAGCACGTAAAGCAGTCGGTCCTGCGCCTGACCTCTCACTGGTCGTGTCGGTTTATCCGTCCCACCAGACTATGATAGTAAAAGAATAGAGAGTGTATGGCTGCAGCCGAATATTGACAAGCCCCGGTTTCTGAGATACATTTAGCGGCAGTTTATCTATTCTATAGCGCTTAGACTCATATAAAAAAAAGCAATTGAATATATAAACTACCGCTAAATGTACCTCAGACACCGGTGGTTACACATTACTATATTATGTTATTTTTGCCCACGTTTTCCCCACAGGTGGGAGGTGTGGGCGGGCGGCGACGGTCTGTACTCGTACTCCATCAACGCGGGCGGCGTGTGCGGCGCCGACAGCATGCAGGCGGCGCCGCGGGTCACGCTACTGGCCGCGTCAGACAATGAGCCATATGTCGCGGTGTATAGTGATCCAGGTGAGTACATTATGTTTTTTTGACTTATGTATGTGAGGCGCCCATGGCCAGTTGCGCTCACCGGTCGGTAAACGATCTGTGGGTTAAGCAACCGTTGGCGCGGTCATTCTATAGATGGATGACCGCATAGTGGTATTTGAACTGAGCGTCTCCGTGCTAGGGCATGTAAAAAGTCGGTCCCGGCTGTTGTCTACTAGGATAACAGTCGTTAAGCCACGTCAAAGGCCTTTCGGGCGGCTTGAACAACTTTGACACTAGGTTGACCACTAACCATACGACAAACAAACAAACAACTTATGTATGTATTTTGAAGTATATAAGTATGTTTATCAGTTGTCTAAGCAGTGGTAGCCGAGTGGTTTAAGCACCTCCCAGGCAAGTGGTTGGAGGTTCGAACCCGAGGCAACACACCAATGACTTTTCGAAGTGTGTATTATAAATAATGATAACTTGTTATAACGGTGAAGGAAAACATCGTGATGAAACCTTGCATGCCTAAAATTTGTTTAATACATTATTGAGGGCATGCAAAGTCCAGCGTGGTGGACTCAAGGCCTAACCCCTCATTCTTGTTTGGGAGGAGACCCTTGCTATGCAGTGGGACAGAAATGGGTAAAAAAATTATTTAGAAGTATATAAGCATGTTTATCAGTGGTCTGGTTACCATAGTACAAGCTCTGCTTAGTTTGTATTAGACGACCGTGTGTGAGTTGTACAATGATATTTATTTTTGTAAGTCAAATAGACATAATTGTATATAAATATTTAGCGAATTCAATTGTCGATTTATGTAGATATATCTACAAAACGTATAGTCAGTCAGAGACGCTCAGCTGACATACTGCACATACATCTATGTAATGTCCGTGTTATATGTTATTTAACTCCTAACTAATTTAAAAAAGTAGTGGGTAAGAAATTAGTATTTTATAATTTTTGACCTTCTACGCAAATAGTTGAGGCTCGAACCTGCAACACACCAATGAGTGTTCTAAGTGATGTGTGCATTATAAATAATGATCACTTGTTATAACGGTGAAGAAAAACATCGTGATGAATGACATGTCTGACAGTTGTTTAACACAGCTCTTAAATGTATGCGGCATTTTAAGGTAAAATACGTGTTCGCGTTAATTCCCGTATTCTTTTATACAGTAAAACTGGCTAATATTTATTTACTAGCTGACCCGCGCAACTTCGCTTGCGTCATAAGAGAGAATAGGTGAAATTTTTCCTCGTTTTTGTAACATTAATTACTGGTACTCTGCTCCTTTTAGTCGTAGCGTAATGATGTATAGCCTATGTCCTTTCTCGGGTATCAAAATATCTCCATACCAAATTTGATGCAAATTGGGTCAGTAGTTTAGGCGTGATTGAGTAGACAGACAGACAGACAGACAGAGTTATTTTCGCATTTATAATATTAGTATGGATTTTTATTCCAGGTGTATGTGTCTACCAATGGTCAGTGCGGACTAAGCAGCAGTGCGCTCGGTTAGACTGCAGTAAGTTAGTGCCGTGCTCCGAGAGCCTGCAGTCCATCTCACTGGACTCCCATCTCACTGAGGATAAGTGTCGGGTGAGTGGACGACATTAATAACGTGGCCGGTTTTAACGGCACTGGCCGGGTGGAGAATATTTTACAGATAGGTGTTTTGGATAATAAAGTTTGGTGGTGATGGTCAGTTTTATTGGAACTGACCGGGTGTACTACCTATTGTGTAAGTCGGCGATATAACGGAAAGGCCAGTTTTCACAGAACTGACCACGTGGAGAATGTTTGCGTTATTATTTTGTTGATAATTGATATTAAAATTAGTGTGGTCTATGGTATAGAACATTTTTGATGGTAGCCAGTTTTATTCGAATTGGCCATTTTATCTCTGTATTTGGCGACAACAACGTATGTGATAGTTTGACTTAAATATCTATCTGAATTTCGAGTGCATGTTTAATACTAGCTCAAAGTGGCTTTTTTTTTCTTAAAAGACAACTCCCGCAATAAGAATGGCTCTTGTGTCGCGAGGACTTTTACAAACATACAAACAACGGACACAAAGCACAACCAGACCCGAAGCAATTATTTGTGGATCGCACAAATAATTGTTCCGTGTGGGAATTGAACCCACGACCTCCCGTTGCAGTGGTATCGGCGTGGCGACCTAAACCCCTGCGCCACGGAGGCAGTCAAATTTTATTATATTATTATGTGTTCGTTATTCACTATATTAGACTATTTCCTATTTGTCCTTATGTGCTGGTACAATATTTTTTTTTATTTATTTATTATTATATGTCCTGTAGGTAACAGCGCTATGTGCTCTCCGCGGCGAGCTGTACATAGGTACAGCGTGGGGATGCGTCATCGTGGCTGATGCCGCGTCACTCCGACCTCTCACTGTGTTCAGACCTTACGAGGAAGATGTGAGTATGACGCGAAATATGTATGTGTGTTTGTTACTCAATTATGCTAAAACTACTGAATAGATTATGATAAAATTTAGTATATAGATGGTTTATAACCTGGATTAACAGATAGCATATTGAAATCTTTTGACGCGGTCGATGCGGCGAGCAGAAACTAGTGTTTAACACATAACAGACATGATAAAATAAAAGTAATAATCGTTATAACGGTGAAGGAAAACATTGTAAAGAGAGAAGTTCTTAAAAGTAAACTCCCCAATCCCGTTTCTAGGACAGAGTGGTGGACTCGAGGCCTAACCCCTCCTTCATTACGGAAGAAGACCCTTGTCGACAACGGGATTGGTAGATGTTATTTTTTATTTAAATTTCTATATTTTTTCCTGCAGGTTTGTGTAATAATTCCGCTGCCGCCACACAAGGAGGGCGACGTTGGCATGTTGGCCACGTTCGGCCACGGCTATAGACCGCTATTGCAGAGATACGCGCCACACGTGAGTATTAGCCCACTGCTGGGCAACCGTGGGCATACGTTTAAACTTGTTTTTTCTTACTGCTTCTTTTATCTCGCGCCTAAAGTACCTACTTGACTATCATTGTGATGAATATTAGCCCATTTAGCATCCGTGGGCACAGACTAAAAACTCGATTTTCTGCCTTTTAACCATTACGAGGTCTCGGGTTCGATTCCCAAGACGCTTCAATATTACAGTCTTCTTCTTAATGAGTCAAACTAATTCCTACACATCTTGCTAGTTTACATGAAATTAACTATAATATCATATTTATTATTTTTGTCCACAGTCATCAAACTCTACAAATACTTACAACGGCTTCTACTGTCTACTATGGCGAGCTCAACACTGGCTTCCGGACTAAGCCCACTGCTGGACAAAACTGCCCATAACAGGGCAGAGTAACTTCTGATCTGGCAAGTTGCCCATAGTTGGGCAAAGTTGCTCACCGTTTTTGGAAGAAGCCCACGCCCAAGCCAAGATGTCCACGACATGATGCCCTAGTGACATTGTCCCCATGCGGACTAATGTTATAAAAATGCCCACAGTAACATAACTTGGTATAGATATCCGCTAGACAAAGTCCCCCAAAGCTTAGGCAAAGTTGTCCAACACTGGGCAAAGTTTGCCCACTAATGGACACTGCCCACAATGCTTCTAATAGCTTTATAGTTGTATAGCTATGATTACATTGTGTCGTGGGTTCGATTCCCACACGCAATAAAATGTGTGTATAAAACCAAAAATACTCGTTGCAATTTGGTAGCTAATAGAAAAACTAATTACGCCTTTAAACCATACGTAGTATGGGCAGAAATGTTATTAATGTTGAAAAAATATTATATGGCAAAAGTATACAGTCAACTTGGGTAACTTTGAATCATTTGGGTAACATTGAATCATTTGGGTAACATTGACAGTGGGAATTCGAACTAGTTTCAATTATTTTTTCATATGAAACCAACACAGTTGACAAAAGTTTGCAAAACTAGAATAAACCTTTATCAATTGGTTTCATATGAAATAATAATCGAAACTAGTTAATATTCCCACTGTCAATGTTACCCAAATGATTCAAAGTTACCCAAATTGACCTTAGTGTATTTAATCTTTGTCCAGACTTAGCCCCGGTTTCTGAGGTACATTTAGCGATAGTTTATGTATTCAATAGCGTTTAAGCTCGTATAAACATGACAGTTAGAATAGATAAACTACCGCTAAATATACCTCAGAAACCGGGCATTAATAGGTCTTCATTTTGGTCAAAATGTTGTATTAAAATGATCTCTGGCCATCTATGGATTGACCGCGCTAAGAGATGCTTGACCCACAGAACGTTTACCAACCGGTGAACGCGAGTATGGCTATGAACGGTCATAAAAATCGTTAATTATGATGCAGCGAAATAGTTCAAGTTGTTTAGCGACACTTAAAAAAGTTGATAAAAATTTTGAGTGATTCTTTTTTATTTTTATTTTGGTTGTGTGTATGTAATGCTTTAATTTTTATTATATTATTATCTGAGGTCTGTATTTTGCAGTCGCTCGCAGTATGCAATTGTCTACATAATCATGACTAAATACTTGTTTCCTTTAAAAGAACTCTCGAAATTTAGACTTATAATTACTTTTAATTATAAGTATGAGTGAATTTATTATAATTTAAAAGATCTCGGAACATTGTATTTTTATTAATTTAATTTTTCTGACGATAGATTATTGTGCTTTAAGAGTAAAATGCTTTTATTGTAAATGATATGAGTGCGGCCCTGAGTGCTTGTTTGAGTAACACTTAGGGATAATAACATCGGCATATCAGAATATATCGCACAATAAAATAATATCATGTTGACACTACTACCGCCAAAATCTTACTAATATTAAAAACTAACTATAAAAACCTTCCCCGAAGACAACATTACAAAAACAATAAGTTGAGTCATTATTGAGTTGAGTTTCCAAAGAGCAGTGATAGCCGAGTGGTATAAGTTGACACCTCCCACGCAAGTGGCCGCGGGTTCGAACCCGAGGCAACACACCAATGACTTTTCCAAGTTATGTGTGTATTAGAAATAATTATCACTTGCTCTAACGGTGAAGGAAAACATCGTGATGAAACTATTACTATACTAAAAATTTGTTTAATACATTTATTGAGGGCATTCAAAGACCCCAACCCGCACTTAGCCAGGTGGACTCAAGGCCTAACCCCTCCCTCATTACGGGAAGAGACCCTTGCCCAGCAGTGGGACAGTAATGAGTTAAATTTATTATTTATTCTTGAATTTTGCGTTTAGCAACTCATTTGGCGATTCTTTTTTATAATATTATAAGATGTGAAAATTTATTTTTCAGTCACGCTCGGCTAAACAGATTTGTATAAAATCTGGCATGGAGATAGTTAGATATAATATAATATCAAAATATATTTATAAATTCAAAATAACCTCAATTTGGTTACACGATTTTGTGCATTTTTATAACCAAACTTTTGCACAGTTGGCTGGTTTCAAAACTGTAAACAAATCTCAACTACGGAAACATTATTACGTTAAACTATTTTGGCGGTGGAAAAGCATAAATTTCAAACATCGGGCATATTTACTTGAACCCAAATGTCCGTTTAATGTCGACAATTACTCTTATATAATACCCAAGATATTGTAATAATCTTAGTTAATAAGTTAAGTATTATTTAAAATTTATGAACAAAAATATTGTTTTAAATATGGGTTACTTTGATTGTCCAAATAATCATTAATCATATTATATACAGATGATACCTTTTAATTTATTTTACTGTACAACCTCTTACCGGATTCGAATCCGGGTTAGGTCAAAAAGTTATTCCTGTTTTCTGCCAAAAAATTCTCAGTGATTAGGGAACTATAAAGTTGAGGTTATCAACCTTTGTGCCTCGGAGAGCACGTAATTCCGTCGGTCCTGCTTGTGACCTCTCACTGGCGGTGTTCCTCACAGCGCACTATGAGTGTGATGTAATACAGACTGTATCTGTGTATTGTACACAACACACTATAAACTAACTACAACACAGTTTGGACAATTTAAAGTAACTCTAACTGAAATACTCTTATTTGTTGTGTATATAATAATCTCTTATGTATTAAGAATCTTTTTGTAATGACGTCCATGTTTTATTTAATTACGCAGCTATATTGTAAGAGCAGATTTAGCGCAGAGCAGAACGCTTTACTGGCAAGACGTTATTTCACTTTATTTAAATAATATCTTAAATAATTCTGTGCCTTTGAAATCCTAGGTTCGATAAAAAAAATATACCTATATTTGAATTTGTTTGATAGCAAAAGCAATAATAACTATTTTCATACAAAAAAACCCAACGCGCACTTGGCCAGCGTTGTGAACTCAAGGCCCCTCCCTCATTACGGGAAGAGACCCTCGCCCAGCAGCAGGGACATTAATGGGTTAAATTTATTTTATTTTCATACAAAAAAGTACGATTAAAAATGTGACAATGTACCTATATTTCTTACGTTACCTGTATTGAACGCAGCGATGGCTTTTTATAAGCGCTCGTGTTAATGAGAGCTTATTGTCTGTTATTCATAAAGAATTGTAAAAAATCTTTGAATAAGTAAATTTATACCTGTGTCTATTATATTTGTTTATTGTTAAGGCTCTGCGCTAGATACGCATCGGCCCTTAGTCTCTGTACTTAGCGATGTTTGCCAAAACCAAAGATATAATGAATATACATACTGATTTTAAAATATATTGACTTTTATTTATCCTACTAATATTATTAATGCAAAGGTATGAGAGGTTGGATGTAAGTAGATTTGTAATGGGTAGGGATCGACTATTGACCATAAGGGTCTCGGGCGAAGTGCTGTTGGTCAGTTCAAACCGCAGTTTGGGAACGTGCTCGGTATATGGCAATAGACTTGCCCCCTACTATATAAAAAGACAACTCCCGCATTAAGAATTGCTCTTGCGTCGCGGGGACGTTTACAAACATACAAATAACGGACACAAAGTACAACTAGATCCAAAACAATTATTTGTGTATCGCAAATAATTGTCCCGTGTGGGAATCGAGCCCACGACCTCCCAACGCAATGGTAGCGGCGTGACGACCTAAACCACTACGCCACGGAAGTAGTCGAATTGAACAAGCATTGTGAACGACGATACGTGGGTGTATTTCATATACCGCTATATGTATATACCTTCGGGTAGGTATAAGTTATACCGTATAACAGCCGTGATGTCATGTAGGTATGCAGTAGACAAAGATCCAATGTAACTTTAAATCCCGAAGTCTTGTGTTCGATTCCCGGGCGAAGTGTTATTTTGTAAGCAGTTGTTAGTTAGACAGTCAGGTGCTACTCGTTACCTGTATCATAACACCTATTAAATGTGAATTGTAAACGAAACAAGGGAAGTTTGTAAGGAACATAGGGTAAACCACCCAGTAGTCAGCCTTTTAGTGAAAATGTCAATTTGATTTAGCCATATTTTTAACATTTACTACTAGATGTAAAATCATTAGTCATTGTATGAAAGGTAATTTATTAAACTTTAAGAAAAAAATAAAAAAATATCATATTTATAAGATTATTATGGAAAAAATCCACATTAAACAAAATATGGCACTTTTTACCAGTAGTCAGCCCCATTTCGCCAGTAGTCAGCCATGTCTTACCCAGTAGTCAGCCTCTTACTTACTCAATACAAATGTTCTATTTTAAATATATTTTTATTGAAATCTCCAGGAAATAAAGCACATTTGCAATAATACCATGCAGTACAATTTATGCATCCATTCATTTTTAACCCTCGACGCAAAAAGAGGGGTGTTATAAGGTTCGACGTGTCTGTCTGTGTGTCTGTCTGTCTATGGCATCATAACTCTCGAAAGGATGCAGTGATTTCAATTTAGTTTTTTTAAATTAAAGGTGACATAATGTGCGAGTGTTTTTAGACAAGTTTGATGAAAATCGGTGGAGCCGTTTAAAAGTTGTAGGGGGTTAGTTAAAGTGGGGAGATTAACCGAATGTCTGCAAATTTACTCGGACGGGGTCGCAAATGGCTTCGCATGCTGAGAAAGTTGGTGGTGGGAAAGTTAGAATGGTTTAACCTAACCACCAACCTGTAAGAAGTATGAAATAAAAAAATATATTGTGAAATCGGGGATTTTCAAGATTTAAATTTATAGTTATTAGCACTTAGGTAATTGATTTCTAAATTTTTTCTAGTCAATCTTTCTTCACACGGTTCACAGCGATAAAAGTTTATTTTCTGTTCCTATATTCCTTCTGTTTCTCAACTCTCCCCACTCTACAAAAGATGCTCTCTTCTATAAAACTATTTTAGCTTTCTTGATGTGTTGATACATAAGTCAATGGTAGGCGAGGAAATAGAAGGTAAATGATAGAAGTAACTGGTATCATTCCTTCTTTTCTCATTTCCCAAAGTTCCTTCGTGTTTCGGAAGGCATGGTAAATTGTAGGTCCCGGCGGGCATTCAAGGATCTCTGGCAATCGTTGCCATTAGTCAGAAGCTTGAAAATCGGATAACCAGTCTTATGGTAGTCGTGGCATAGCCCAGGTAACTGGGTTGTGGAGGTCATATAGGCAGTTGCTCCATGTAAAACACTGGTATTCAGCTGCATCCGGTGAAACTGGAAGCTGATTCCAGCATATCGTGACCAGTTTCTTAGGGCAGTCATTTGTTTTTGGGAGTGCACTTAGTCTCGCTTAATGGTACGGGGCATTTGTGAGACTATTAAACGATTTCGGACTTGTAGTGTCATAATAATGTGTGAAATGCCAAGTACTCGACTCGTTTCCATGATTTTCATAACATTTTTGATCGCCACCATAGCACATGACAATTATTCCTCTTTATACAGATCTTTTGGTCTTTTTGATATGATACTATTCGAAAACAAGTAACTAAGTTTTGTGCCAACATAGCCGTCCACAAATTTGAACCTTAATGAAAGGATTTAAGACCCAATTTCATTTAGCGAAACTGACGGCCGACTATGGGATATGTAGGTCTAATGGTCGGCCTCATGAAATTCACTGACTTTATATGCGGCCGACTACTGGTAAAATACTATTTTTGTCTTAGAAGAGTTTAGCTCAACGCAATAATTAAATTGAGAACTATTCGCCCTGTTAATTTCAACCACATATATGAGAATTGCAAAAAAACCAGTAGTCAGCCACCCATGGCCGACTACTGGATCAACCTCATAATTTGGAAACCCAATAGTCGGCCACGTTAATTTATAATACAAAAGACAAATAAAACGCCTGCAATGCATGATTTTATCGAAGATGAACTATTAAATACTAGCATAAAATATCAATTCGTTCCATATTGCATCAAATTCATTTAAAAACATGCCAAAAACTAAAACACGAATCCTTAACAAAAAAATAGCAATGGCGACGTTTTTGGCCATGTCTTTGATGGCAGTTCATAAGAATGAGTGTAACACGTTAACCTGCCATGCTATCGAATCGTAATTGTGCATATTAGTCAATAAGAATATACAGATTCGATTAATGATTATTTTATTGGTCTTTACTATTTTCGACACTAATTATATGGATAAAAAGCCTGTAAAGGCTGACTACTGGTTGGGGGCCGACTACCGGGTGTTTTACCCTATAAGAGGTCAATAGTCACGTGACAAACGAAAAAATAATCTACCTAACTAGCTGGTTAATCGAAAAGAAAATGTTACACACAACTACCTTCATAGCATAAAACAAAATCGCTTTTCGCTGCCCGTCCCTATGTATGTATGCTTAGATGTTTAAAACTACGTTACTAATTTTAATACGATTTTATTTAATAGATGTAATGATTCAAAAGGAAGGTTTATGTGTGAAAATTGTTAAAATTCTTAGTAAAATAACTTTATAAATCGGGCGACGCCGATGTCGGCCGCTAGTACCTTACCTACCCACTAAATAATAAAAAATCTCCTTAATCAAAGCAGTATCGCTCTGTACAAACATTCATTCGTTCGTATCTTGTCTTACAAATTATTACTTACCCGTACCCTGGAACAACAGCGGCATCGCAGCCCGGCAACAAGCCAGCTCGGCGCCGGCGCGTCTCGATCCTGTGGCGACACTGGCGTCTGGCACTTGACGAATGCACTACCTACCTTCTTACGATTTATTACCATATAATAATCATCACTAATCACTTCAGCCACTTTTCTAGGAAATGCAATACACTATGTTTAAATTTCGACGCGTTTGATGCGATCGCCATCTCGACAACTACCTTCCTATATAATTCTTGTCGGTGTTTTAAATTAGCGTGCATCCTTGCTTATAACAAATCTTTAACTGAATCTAAGGAACGTATTTTTGAATGTTTTAAGCACCGCGAAACACAAACACTCACTACTTGATAATGATAAACGATTAACACTATGGCGTCCCTATCACAGCAAGTACCTACCTACTTTAATTTTATTAAAACGTCTTTATTGCACAAAACAATAACTATTTCTATATAATTACACTGAAAACTAAAACGAAAACAATAAATAAGTGTACTTTTTGCGAAAAAATAACCAATATTAAAAGTTTTTAGCGCGGGAATAGTTTCAATAAGTGTGTCAAGGACACAGGTTCGCGCGGCACTGGTCATTAGTTCGTCAGCCAGAAGCCGCGACGCCGATGACGCGTACGCCGAATTTCTAGGAAACAGAGGCTTTCCTGCTTTTCTATTGGTGGTTGCCGTAGTAGTATTTTATCCCTTTCTTTTGGAAATATATTAATATGACTCGTAAAATAATTCATATGTTAATTTCATTACGTAAACGTGACTAATATTTTTTTAATACGAAAGTTAAAGAAAAAAAAATATGATACTTATCCCGGAAAATCTTATTGCGCGGAAGCCATCTTTTTATACATTATAAACTAATTAAACTTGTACTCGGAAAAAGTTTATACAAAATGCTCACGCTATGTTAATTTTATCGCAAATTTGTTAAAATTTAAATGATTACAGACTATACATTATATTAGGCACTCATTTGATGATTGTGACGTCACTGTCGTTTCTCTAAAATGTGTTTTGGACCGTTCATAAAGAGTATCTGATTTGACTGGTAGTAAACTACTTAGTATTTCGGTACTAGCTAAGCGATGTTGTTGCTAAGCGTCTCCTTGTGGCCAGAGTTAACGCCTACCCCCACTTGAAACTTTTAAACTTTTGTGTAGATACTAGCTGACCCGGCAAACGTTTTGCCATGTAAATTAAAAAATATATAATATTGTCACTTAGGGGTACGAAAAATAGATGTTGTACTCAATATGCTCACAAAACTTCATGAGAATCGGTCAAGCCGTTTCGGACTAGTATGGCAACTAGAAACAGTGACGCGAGGATTTTATATATATATATTTTTTTTTTTTGTGAATCTAAACCATTCTCAGATCCCCTTGAACACACACAAAAAAAATCATCAAAATCGGTCCAGTCGTTTAAGAGAAGTTCAGTGACATAGGTACACACTTACAAAAGAATTATATATATAAAGATGTGTTCTGGACATATCTTAAAGCGAAGCTGATTTGAGTAGAAGTCGACTACCTTAATAAATAAATAAATTAATTAATGATGAATATTCAAATAAAGTTTTCAAACCATCGCGGTTTGAACATACGCCTATATAACAATTTATATACCGGCGTATGATGTACGAACAACTTGAACTATTTAATATTAATACAAATTGTTTTTACAAATTCACATGACTTAATAGCCCTCTAGGCTTATGCAGAAGGAAATAAGCAATGGTGATTCATTCTTTCAAAAAGAAACATTGATACAGTTTTATACATATATTTTAATACCTATTAAACAATATAATGTTATATTTAACTAATTACTTAAAACTAGTTAATTTTATTTAGTTAATAGTCTTTATTACTACATATTTACAAATATAACTAAAATTAGTAGGATTTTTTAAATTTTTAACAAAATATTGTTTGTATAAAGAAAATATTGCAATAACACCCACGACTTTTTGTCCCACTGCTGGGCAAGGGTCTCCTCCCGTAATGAGAGAAGTAAGTAAACGAAATAGGAGAGAAAATTAATGATAACATAACGCAAGAGCTTGTGGTTAAGTGACAACAGCTGCGCGGATAGATCTTTCAGGTAATCTACGCTTGCGGAGGTCGGACATTGGATGGGTGACCATATTATACATATAAAGTTCCTCCGTGTTTCGGACGACAAGTGAAATTATATGTCTCGGCTGTTATTTAAGATCTTTTACAGTCGTTAACAGTAGTCAGAAGCTTAAGTCTGACAACCAGTCTTTCTTAATATCGCGTTATAAGCCAGGTAACTGTGTTGTGGAGGTCAGATAGACAGTCGCTGCATGTACAATACTGGTATTCAGCTGCATCCGGTGAGACTGGAAGCTGACTCCAACATAGTTGGAAGGAAGGCTAGACTGGTGATGATGTAAATATCTTAGGCAGTAGTTTTGCCAGGTCACTATGGTACTAATACTATGGAATATATTTCTCGATGGGTCCCTGTTCACTTCGCGGTAGACCGTGGAACTTGAGCAGGTGTCTCCTGACTGGATCTGGAGCTCGGTAGGTCTTCGGACATTGAGGGCATATGTACCTAGAAATATTGAAAAAACATTATGTCATATACATATAGTAAATACTGGTATTTTGGTGCATCAGGTAAGTCTGGAAGCCGTCTCCAACATAGTTGGAAGAAAGTCTAGACTGATTTGATTTGACATCCTTCTAATATTATAAATGCGAAAGTTTGTGAGTATGTATGTATGTTTGTTACTCTTTCACGCAAATACTACTGAACCGATTACTATGAAATTTGGTATGCAGGTAGCTGAAGACCCAGAATAACACATAGGCTACTTTTTATCCCGGAGTTCCCGTGGGATCGGGATTTACGTGGGAAGGGTATCCACGCGGACGGCCTGTCGTGTTATATAATATATAAATGATATGTTATATAATTACCTGTATTTATGTTCCCGGTGTACTTTATAAGCGTGAAGTTGAAGCCTCTTCTTAGATTTCTCTTTTTTGTTGCATATTGGACACTGAAAAGAAATAATAACATATATTAAACTAGTCCCAAAAATTAAGGGATATAAAAAAAGAATCCAAATTTTTGGGTGATTTTCAACAAGCTGTAACTCCGAGGAAAATGGTCGTAAAGAAAACATAAAAAAAGCAAATTGTAGCTCCAAGTGTTTAGTTTTTAGATATGACCATGAAATTTTTTTGTCATGGCCAGGTCTGGAGAAATCCTACGAAAACTACCAAAAAAAATTTTTTTCAAATTTTTTCACTCCTAAGAAAAGGTCCACGGGCTTCAAAAAAATTTTTTTCATTCTTTCGTTCTAAAGTTCATTTAGAAAATTTAATCCTCTTTAATTTGCCGTATTCAAAAAGCCTGTACGACAATTTGCCACGGAGTAATCGTCAATCAAAGCAAAAAAGTTATTTTTAACTTTGATATTCAATAACTCCGGAAATAATGATCGTACAGGAAATCAAAGGAGGGTTTTGAAAACTGCACAATATTCTCTATAAGAAAATGTAAACATCTTCTAAGAATTTTTTTTTTTTTTTAATTGAAGCCTCGGACTGAAAAAAAGACAAAAATTCGCGAAATTAAGGATATTTGGATAACTCGGTATAACTTTGGATAAAATGGATGAACGAAGGATATCGTCGGTAATTTTTCAACCTCAAAGTGTCCCCTACAATCCCTCAAAAATTCAAAGCGCTGCGATTTTTTTTTCATTGTGCCCCGATTTGCTTTTTAATCGAAAAAATAAAGATTTTACCTAGAGAGAAAAAAAAAATTGATTACAAAAATGAATAAAAACCACAAATATCCTTAATTTCGCGAATTTTTGTCTTTTTTTCAGTCCGAGGTTTCAATTCAAAGAAAAATTTTTTCTTAGTAGATGTTTACATTTTCTTATAGAAAATATTGTGCAGTTTTCAAAACCCTCCTTTGATTTCCTGTACGATCATTATTTCCGGAGTTATTGAATATCAAAGTCAAACATAACTTTTTTGCTTTGATTGACGATAACTCCGTGGTAAATTGTCGCACAGGCTTTTTGAATACGGCAAATTAAAGAGGATTAAATTTTCTAAAAGAACTTTAGAACGAAAGAATGAAAAAAATTTTTTTGAAGCCCGTGGACCTTTTTTTAGGAGGGAAAAAATTTGGAAAAATTTTTTTTTGGTAGTTTTCGTAGGATTTCTCCAGACCTGGCCATGACAAAAAAATTTCATGGTCATATCTAAAAACTAGACACTTGGAGCTACAATTTGCTTTTTTTATGTTTTCTTTACGACCATTTTCCTCGGAGTTACAGCTTGTTGAAAATCACCCAAAAATTTGGATTCTTTTTTTATATCCCTTAATTTTTGGGACTAGTGTATTAGAAAATCTGTTGTTTTACAGTTTTTTTTTTCAACAACTCTTAAAATTCAACTTAGTAGAGAGTCTTGGCAAGCAAGATTTATCTAGATTTTAATCAATATTTTTGTGTATTTCCAAAATAAAGTATCTGTATGAAACAGGTGACCGTCAGCTGTATAAGTCGAGTCACTGATGTTATCCATTCTGTATGTTGTATACCTCCAGCCGCGAACTGCGCATACAACACTCTCTACTAAATTGTTCAGTTATCGTTTGTTAAATTAAATATTTTAAATACAATTTCAGGCTAATATAAAAACACGGACAGAACCGTACACATAAGTTAGTTTCTAAATATATCATAAGATAAAGGCACTAGTGTTTGACATAAATACTAAAAATAATTAGACTTTTTAATCTTTGAAATAATTAAATTTGAAAAATTTTGACACTAGCAGTTGACTATAAAATAAAATAAAAGAATCATCACTAAATATTATAGAATAAAGTCCTGTCGCCGGGTCTGTCTGTTTGTCACAATAACTCGAGAAATACTGAACGGATTTTTACGCGGTTTTCACTGATAAATAGAAAGATTAATGAGGAAGGTTTTAGTGAATAACTATTCAAAGTTTTGTGTAAATTTATTGAAATATGATGACTTTAGAAAATCGTAAAAAAAAATCTGCTAGTTACATTTAAATTAAATTTAATAATTATGTCAACCACTAGTGCCTTTTTAAATAAATTATTATGAAAAGTCAAACTTTAAAAGTGCCCTTACCTTATGTACCACCTAGCTATGGGACCGATTGCTATTAACATATGAGCCGAGATACATACATACATCTATCTATACTAATATTATAAAGCTGAAGAGTTTGTTTATTTGAACGCGCTAATCTCAGAAACTACTGGTGCGAATTGAAGATTTCTTTTACTGTTGGATAGACCATTTATCGAGGAAGGCTATAAGCTATATATCATCACGCTACGACCAATAGGAGCAGAGTACTAGTAATTTTTTATACAAAAACGGGGAAAATTATCACCCATTCTCTCTTATGTGACGCAAGCGAAGTTGCGCGGGTCCTAACTGATTCATTAACTGACAAATCATCGCACAGCCTAAACTATAGAAGTTAGAAACTTGAAACTTGGCCAACGGGTGCTGATTATGATGTAGGCACGCCATAAGAAAGGATTTGTTAGTAATCCACCCCTAAGAGTATAAAATAGGGGATGAAAGTTTGTATAGAAGTTCGTCATTTTCGGAGCTAGAGGCATAAAGTTAAATATTTGGGGAAATATCATGCTTGTTTTACCCGATGGTTTAGGCATGAAATACACCCACGTTTCGCCATTAACAATATTAGTTCCATGTAATAGGGGGCGAGCGTGTCATATACCGGACACGTTACCAAACTTCAGACTACTATTGAGAATATTCTAAAATTAATTCGAAAAGTTCGATCAGAGAATCGTGACTGGGAACTCGAGGACAGCGGTTGAAAGTACATAATTAAATGATAATTTTAAATACTTTTCTAAAATATATATTTATAGTCCTAAATGATATTATTATGGCAGCTATTCTCGTATATTATTAATTATTTAAAACAATTATTATCTAAAAATACTAAGTCCCTACTAATATCATAAATGCAGAAGTCACCATGTTACGCTTTCATAGCTAAACTGCTACACCGATTATTGTGAAATTTTAGTTAAAGATAGCTACTAGTCGGGAGAGTAATATGTCCTTTTATATTTACTAAAGGCCTGTTAATGGGAAGGGATGTTAATACAAGTCTTTTTTCACTATAATCTACTGTAACTATATTGATATAACTTGGCAGAACTATAGCATACATCCTTAGGAAGATACCTACTACCTTATTATCATTACGCCTTTAAAATGTGCTGACTCTATTTCCGAACTGTTCGCTAACAATTAACGAAACAAAAAACACTTTGCTCAGAACAAAACCCGTTTAGCATTCTCTACTTATTTAAATTTGACCCCTCAAGTGATTAAACCCTCCCCTAAAGTTGTACCTCAGCAGTTCACTAAATTCAATAGAGTACAAAGAATCCCCTATGTTTTAGAGAGCCCTAAACAGGCCCCTAAAGTTGTACCCTAGCAAATTACTGAGCACATTTATCGTACAACAAACCATCACCTAATTTTGTAAGACCCCTAAACTGGTCTCTGCCATCTCCCCTAAAGTTGTACCTCAACTATTTTCTTAACTTAGTAGGGTACAAAGCTTGCCCTAATTTTGTAAGACCTCTAAACTGGCCCGTCGTCTCCCCTAAAGCTGTACCCTAGCAATCGGTCCCATCTGCTCCTCAGTAAGGCCATGGACCCTTCGCGCATGTAGTCGCACTTTGTTCGGCTTCTCGAACCGGTGCTCACACACGCCACACACGTAGCCGTATCGCTTGCCAGTGTGTGCGTTGTGTTTGTGTATCTGAAGGAACTTGCGCGATTTCAGCCGCTTCGGACACATGTCGCACTGAAAAATATGTATAGGTCTACTTGGTCTACTCGGTCTTTTTGATCTACTCATGAAAAGACCAATATTTGATCGATCTCAGGACATCTACTTTACTTTACAACACGATGGTTTATTCAGTCTTTTCAGTATACTCCAGAAAAGACCAAGTAGATCGAACATCCTCTAAGCCTAGGCCTGTAACCTCGCTTTGTTTTTCTTTTCAAACCCGCGCTTATTAAAAATTTAGTCTACTTGGTCTTCTTGGTCTTTTCAGCCTAGTCTAAGCATCGATTCGCCCAAAACATCCAGAACAATTGTGATCCTCTCACTATATATTTAAAACTTATCGGTCTTCTAATGCCCGGTTTCTGAGGCACATTTAGCGGTAGTTTATCTATTCAAACATATTTTTTTTATACGAGTTTAAACGCTATTGAATAGATAAACTACTGTTTAATGTACCTCAGAAACCGGGGATAGTCTACTCGGTCTACTAGGTCTACTACTCACCTGAAAGTTCTTATCAGGCAGATGTATAGCGATGTGTTGTACTAGATTAGATCTTCTATGGAAGGTTGCGCCGCAATGATCGCAGCAGTACGGTCTTTCGCCTGTGTGCCGTCTCTCATGGATCTGGGGGAGAAAAGACCATTTAAATATACCATTTATATTACATAACATACGCAGCAAGCAGTGATAGCCGAGTGGTATAAGTTTTTTTTTTTTTTTTTTAAAAGACAACTCCCGCACTAAGAATTGCTCTTGTGTCGCGGGGACTTTTACAAACATACAAACAACGGACACAAAGCACAACCAGACCCGAAACAATTATTTGTGGATCGCACAAATAATTGCTCCGTGTGGGAATCGAACCCACGACCTCCCGTTGCAGTGGTATCGGCGTAGCGACCTAAACCACTGCGCCATGGAGGCAGTCAACACCTCCCACGCAAGTGGTCGCAGGTTCGAACCCGAGGCTACACACCAATGACTTTTCCAAGTTATGTGTGTATTAGAAATAATTATCACATGCTCTAACGGTGAAGGAAAACATCGTGAGGAAACCTTGCATGCCTAAAAATTTGTTTAATACATTTATTGAGGGCATGCAAAGTCCCCAACCCGCACTTGGCCAACGTGGTGGACTGAAGGCCTTACCCCTCCCTCATAACGGGAGGTGACCCTTGCCCAGCAGTGGGACAGTAATGGGTTAAATTTATTATTACATAACATACGCATATAATATCACGCCTCTTTCCCACAGGGGTAGGCACAGAGCAAAGAATGCCACTCGGTACAAAAATTCCTTCCGTCATTCATATCCTTTACTTGTCTCGTAAACTTTATCCAAATCGGCTCAGTCGTAGTCGAACAAATTGTTAGTGGTCAACCTAGTGTCAAAGTTGTTCAAGCCGCTCGAGAGGCCTTTGACATGGCTTAACGACTGTTATCTTAGTAGACAACAACCGGGACCGACTTGTTACGTGCCCTCCGAAGCACGGAGACGCCCAGCTCAAATACCACTATGCGGTCACCAATCTACGGAATGACCGCGCCAAGGATTGCTTAACCTACAGATCGTTTTCCTACCGGTGAGCGCAACCGATATAGTGCTATTACCATATCCAAATCCGAAATGTCATACTTAATATCAGTGACTTACCGTGAGCGACTCTTTCGTGGCCGAGCTATATTCACAGAAGGCGCACTTGTGTATCTTGAACAGTCCGTGCCTCGCGCGCTTGTGTTCTTGCAGCTGATTGTGGTTGCGACAGCGTTTGCCGCAAGACTGTTGATGAAATAGAACTTAATTTAGCTTATTACTGTCGTACTCGTGGCTAAGTAACAACAGCGGCGCGGAGCGATCTCTCAAGTTAAGCTACGCTTGCGGAGGTTGTTTTGTAGATGGGTGACTATATTACACATACCGAATTCCTCCGTGTTTCGGAAGCCACGTTAAATTGTACCTGGCTGTTATTTTCGAAGATCGATGACAGTCGTTACAATAGTCGGAAGTGCGAAAATCTGACAACCAGTCGAGAGATCGAATTTTGATAGTAGATAATATTTATAGGGTGCTAGTCGAATGTTGATAACCAAATGACAATTTTGGCGCAGTGATTGAGGTCACCACGCCACTACCATTGCGTCGGGTCTGGTTACGCTTTGTGTCCGATGATGATAGTCAAATATCGATAGTGGTAAGGGATATTCTTATATTTATATTATATTAAGTATACATATACCTCACAAACACAGTAGTTAGTATGGAAGCGCCTGTGCGAGTAGAAGGTGGCCTTCATACGGAACTCCTTGCCGCACGTGGCGCACTTGTACGGCGAGCCGTGACGCGGCGGGGACTGCTTGCGACCGCGCTTTGACAACGGCTGCTGCAACACAAAGTTTTATATTGCTAGTAGGTATATGCTCGCTACTTCTTCTTCTTATCGTATGGTTAGTGGTCAACCTAGTGTCAAAGTTGTTCAAGACGCCCAAGAGGCCTTTGACGTGGCTTAACGACTGTTATCTTAGTAGACAACAACCGGGACCGACTTTTTACGTGCCCTCCGACGCACGAAAACGCCCGTCTCAAATACCACTAATGACACCCATCTATAGAATGACCGCGCCAATGGTTGCTTAACCCACAGATCGTTTACCGACCGGTGAGCGCAACTGGCTATGAGCGCCTCAAATCAGAGCTTACACCATTATAAATAAAATAATATATAAAATGACATACCTTATTGCTTTCATCTTTCTTAACATTCTCCCACTCATCATCGTTGTCCTGGAACTGTTCTCCGAAGATCTCATAGCTGTAGTCGTTCATCTCCACCTTCTCTACCTTGGGGTCCACCGGCTGCAGAGACTTTAACGGCTTCAATGGCTTCTGGAGACTGCTGGCTTTTTTCTTGGGTTTAGCTGAAAATTTAAATTTTATGATGTGTATAAAATATCAGAATCTGTGCAGGACATAAATGAGTCACACCAGCACATCAAAATATGACTATTAAACATACTGCATTTAATTTGTGTACTTATGCTGATAATAATAGTTTTTGTTTTATCAAAATCGGATCAAAATTACCGAAGTTACAGCGTTATAAAGTTTCACTGCTTTTTTAAATTTGCGTTGCTTCGCGCGCTATGCGCTGACGTCACGACGCAACAGACACGCTTGTTCGACTGCGGGTGATGCGGAGTTTTGATTTGAAAAGTGATTTGCATTTAATATTTAAAGAGTCTGAGTATGTGTATGTGTTATAAATTTAATCATCGTGTTTTTTGTAAAATAAGATATCCTCGATCTCGATCGCCACGCACACAATCATCAACTAGACCCAGGTAAAGAAAGTTGAACTCGTATACTACTAATAATATTTTTGTGTATAGTTAACAATAAAATTGAAAGTTTGTTAGAACTGGCATTACAAATAATGAGTGTTACGTACCTACCAAGTGTAGATTTGGAAAACATAGTTTTAAAATAATATTATAAAAAAAAAAGTTGTCACCCCTGCCTCTGACTTTAGTCAGGTTGATGGCTATCATATGAACGCATGAATCTACTCTGTAGGTAGGTAGTCTTATATGATTGGGTGTGTAATGAGAACTTTTAAACTAACATTTTAATTTTGATATTATTAGATTTAATAAACATGGGTTCTTTTTTCAAAACAAAAAACCAACGCCAACTCAACCGCCGCGCTCGGCTCGCCGCCGCCTGTGAGGTCATTGAACTGCTTATTAAATAGTATCAACTGTTAGGTAAAAGTTCATTGCTAGGTATGTATGAACATGATATGGCATCTTGATCTTGAGGAAGTGTTCAAAAGGCAATAAACTTCTATTTAACATTTGCGCTTGACAGTATCAGAACCGGGCTTTAAGTTTTAGATTAGGTGTCTTTTGCAAAAATATAAAACAGTTTACATGGTACAGAAAAAAACAATTTTTGGGGTGTTTTTTCACTGGAGTTAGTACACATAGGAACAATACAATATTTTCTAACCATTTTGTTTGTCCCCTATAAGCAAAACAAATTATTTAAAGCGAAACCGCGAGAGCACAACGAGCCTATGTAGGTATCGGCAAGTACTGACGAAATAGCAGTGTCGTGAGATGACGTCACACGTCCGTGCGGCCGCTTCGCCGGAGTTTAGCGCGAAGGCCATACTTTGACGTTTAATATCTCGGTCATTTTTGAAGATACGAAAAAAATAAAAACAGATTTTTTATCCTTGAAGTACCTAGTTTTTAAATATGCTCATAACAAAAATCATTGGTGTGACTCATTATAAGGAATGGTTCAAAATCAAAATCCAAATAATTTATTCATATAGGTCAAATGCTGACACTTATGATAGTCAATGATACAGAGAGTGAATTTACTGCCAGTTCGGAAGGTAGCGCCAATGAAGAGCTGGCAACAAACTCTAGGCCACTCTTTTTAATCGCCAAATAGTTCTAACAACATTTCTATTACATACGTATACATAATTGATGATGTAAGGAGCTGCTACCAACACTACCGAACACACATAGGTCATAATATAAATAAATTAAATCAATATAAAGGTGCTAATAAGTAAGATAACAAGTGTATTGGAAGCGTGATGGGAGCATCTACCTACATCATGATAGTATTGCAATCATAAGAGGCATCTCAAGAGCATACTATAGTACAAGTTCAGAAGTATAAGCACTTTACCCCACCCTAGGTGTGAATCCAAGACCTCATGATCAGCTGCTGTATATTCTAACAACTAGAATTCAAATATAATTAAGTACTTTTAATACATACATGACATCACCATTTATTCTCATTACCTGCCATCATTTTGATCAGAGTCTTCTGTGCCTTGCGACTGGTCCGTCTGAACTGTAACACACTGCTCATGAACTCTGAACATTTGCCACAGATCTTCTGAGAGAGACCATCATTGAGTTTTACCTGAAATTTAACAGTAAATGACATAGCGTTTGAGCTGAGCGACTAAGTACTCCAAGCCATAATTTTATAAAGAAACTAGCTGACCCGCGCAACTTCGCTTGCGTCACATAAGAGAAAATGAATCAAAATTTTACCCGTTTTTGTAACATTTTTTATTGCTGCTCTGCTCCTATTGGCCGTAGCGTGATGATATATAGCCTATAACCTTCCTCGGTAAATGAGCTATCTAACACTGAAAGAATTTTCCAAATCGGACCAGTAGTTCCTGAGATTAGCGCGTTCAAACAAACAAACAAACAAACTCTTCAGCTTTATAATATTAGTATAGATTAGTATAGATAAATAAAATTGCTCACAAGGTCATCTAATTCCAAACTTAACAGAGCTTGTACTAATAACCAAATAACTGATAACACTTGTAAATTTTATACATATTTATATAGATACATTAACAACCAGACTCAGAACAGATACTTGTACTCATCACACAAATATTTGTCCCGGGTGGTATTCCCACCCACCCCTATAAAAATCAGCACATTTCTACAATGATTTTATGAATTCCATATCAATTAAAGTATTCTTTACCTATTAAAGAACAACAATCACCAATAAAAACAAATAAAAGACATTTTTATTCATACAAAAAGTATACAGTCAGTAGGCACTCAACAAAAAATGTTCTTAAAACTACAATTATGACTGAATTATCACATTTTGTAACTAAACCAAGTCATTTTATCATTATTCAAACTATATTTACACTATATATCACAATAATATACCCAAAAACACAAAAATACGTACCTCTAATCCAGTAACAATTTTGAAGTCATGCGATATTTTTCGAACACATTCCTTGTCATCAAATATGGCCTCCAGGTCGTCAGTACCGAGGCAGGTCCTGCAGCAGGTCGACTCCGAAGCCTTTCTTTCAATATTCTCCATCGTCACAGGCCTAGATTGCCGTACGCTGCGTTTCGAACGCATACGATTTAACAAAAGAAGCGCCAACATTTTGTCGAAATATCTTGCTGTTTTAAACACAAAATGGAGTGGTTTTCACATTTGGTGTATCATTTAACTGATGGTGATTGATTTAGGAGTTATATTTGAGCGTTTAGAGACATAATACAAGATATTAGATGTTTTTTGTTAACGCCTCTGCAGATGTAAAGATGTAAACAAAGTATTATAGACTATACTGTGCTAGAGATGTGACAAGTTTTGTATGGTAACGATTAATCGATACAATCAAAGTAGTGCGTTAACGATTACTAAATATCGATGTTTCACGTATTAACATAACAAATGTGTTGCTTTTACTCGATTCTAAGTAGATAGTAATTAATTATGTAATCTAAGCATGGTTCGAACGAATGTATTAGTAACGAAAAAACTAGAGGACTCAAATAATTACTGAGTCAAAAAAATCTAGTAGCTCTATCTCCATAGAGCTACTTTTGTAATAAAAACATGATAAACACATTTGAATGAATAAAAACGATAAGGATAAATTATATACTCTAACCGATGTACAATAAATACCTACATCGATTAGAGTACTAGTAAGTACATCCCTAAGACACGGTCATATTATTGACACTGACGGATGCATAATTGCCAGCATTAAAATATGTCTACTAAAATGGTAGGAAAATGCCAACATTCAATCTTTTCCATATTAAATAACTTCTTACTCCGTGATACTAATAATATTTTTATTAGTTTTCTAGGGAAGGTACTTTTCTTGTACATTTAGTTTCATGGAAAATGTTACCGAAAGGAACTCATCGAAATAAAGAAACAAAATAAATTACTTATTTTAATTTAATATCTAATTATTGTGCGTAGACATTTTGTACACGACAAAATAAATGCTACCGTTACGTGCTTTGGCAATTGTTACTTATAATAAACCCTCTTTGATGAAAATATCATGTTTTATTCATAATATCCATGACTTTATGTAAAAATCACCGACTTTTTACGTGCCCTCCGAAGCATTGAGACGCTCAGCTCAAATACGACTATCCGGCCACCCATTCATGAAACGACCGCGCTAAGGTTTTGTTAACCCACTGATCGTTTACCGGTGAGTGTAACTGAAAAAGAATGATTGGCCGGAGTTGGCCTATGGTCTCGCGCCAGACCTCTCACCGGTCGTGCTCGCCACGCCGGACTTTATAAACAAACTAGCACAGGTGACTGGTTTCAAAGAAACTAGATGTCGTAGCCGAATTTCAGAGGAGAGAGATGTAATAAACAAAACCATGCAACAACTCTTTAGAGTGAGGGAGACAAAAATACAACCATAGGTTGGAAAATTTTTAAATTACGATATGTATAAATAATGATCACTTGTTACAACGGTGAAGGAAAACATCGTGATGAATGACATGTCTGACAGTTGTTTAACACAGCTCTTGAAAGTCTCACTTGATTTTGACTGAATACTTTTGAAACCTCATTTTGCTTGTTACTTTTGTATCAAGATTCTGTGGTCCCTGTCTACCATTGTTGGTAAAAAGGCATAATTTTATTTTTAATAGTAGTTTGGAGTTTGGTAACGTGTCCGGTATATAACACGCTCGCCCCCTATTACATGGAACTAACATTGTTAATGGCGAAACGTGTGTAAGTATTTCATACACCTTTACACCTTCGATTATAACAGCAGTAATACATATGTAATTTTCATTTTAAACCTGAAAAGACACTGAATTAGTCACTGTTCTCAAAATGAGAGAGATTTTGAGTAATGGTTGTTTTTTTGGCAAGATGGTTGATATTGGTTGATAATGGTTTATTTAGAAAACCCTGGTATTAGTCTTGTGAAGGACACCGCTCGATCTTCGAAGAGGCTCTTGACGAATAGGACCTGTTGACAAAAATATACGAAATATTAGGTCGGGGAAAAGTCTTTTCGCATTATAGTATGTATGAACTTGTGATAACATCTTTTCTCTACACAAAGAAGCTCGATATTTGGGTACCTCACGAGCTCACTGAAAGAAACCTAATGAATCGTGTACTCATTTGTGATTCTTGAAGACAAAGAGATTGTATTACAAGTTCATACGTACTATAATGCGCAAAGACTTTTTCGCCGACCTAATATGTTTAAGAAGTTTTAGCAAAAGTGAAATTTAATAGTAGAAACTTATTCTTGCAACTTTTGCCCGCGACTTCGTCCGTATGGTTTGTGACTTGACAGAACTTTCATACAAACTTTCGTCCCCTATTTTATCCCCTATGGGGTAGAATTGATCAAAATCCTTTTTTAGCGTATGCCTACGTCATAACATCTACCTGCATGACAAATTTCAGCTCGATGTCAGTCAGTCACCTTTGAGTTATATTATTTAAACTAGCTGACCCGCGCAACTTCGCTTGCGTCACCTAAGAGAATGGGTGAAAATTTTACCCGTTTTTGTAACATTTTTCGTTGCTTCTCCGCTCCTAATGACCGTAGCGTGATGTTATATAGCCTATAGCCTTCCTCGATTAATGGGCTATCTAACACTGAAAGAATTTTTCAAATCGGACCAGTAGTTCCTGAGATTAGCGCGTTCAAACAAACAAACTCTTCAGCTTTATTATATTAGTATAGAAGTATAGATGTGACGCAAGCGAAGTTGCGCGGGTCAGCTAGATGTAAATAATCAAACATTGGTCAACTTACTTGCGTGATTCCGACTAGTATCATTAACACCATCTGTGATATTGACCAGGTCATCACTCTGAAACAAAATATATATTATTACTTTAAAAGCTTAGTTAACAATAGCGGCGCGAATCGATCTTTGAGGTTAAGCCATGCTTGCCGAGGTGAACCTGTGGATGGGTGACCATCTTATACATATCGAGCTCCCCCGTGCTTCGGAAGGCACGTTAAATTGTGGGTCCCGGCTGTCATATTTGAAGATTTCTGACAGTCGATAACAGTAGTTAGGGTATCATGTTATAACCCAGGTAACTGGGTTGTGGAGGTCAGATAGACAGTCGCTGCATGTAAAACACTGTTATTCAGCTGTATCTGAGACTGGAAGCTGACTCTAACATAGCTTTGAAGAAAGGCAACGCTTATATGTATAAATAGTTTTTTTTGACCCGTTACTATCCCACTGCTGGGCAAGGGTCTCCTCCCGTAATGAGGGAGGGGTTAGGTCGAGTACTCACCGGTCACACATCTCTTCCGCCAGGTTCCTGTCCCTGGCCTCGTGCGCGGAGTGCAGCTCCTGCAGCCGCCTCGCCGTCGACACTCTGTCCTTCACGCGACTGACTGACTCTGAGATGTCTCGCACCCGCATCATGTAGGTCTCTGCCGCCGTACCTGTTACACCAACACATTAGCTATTAAACATTATTTAAATTACCGTTAAGTTACGTTTACCGAGGTTGTTCAATGGATGAGTGACCATCTTATACATATTGATTTCCACCGTGTTTCGGAAGGCACATTAAATTGTAAATCCCGGATGTGATTAGAAATCAGAAATCTGTCAAGATATTTGACAGTCGTTACCAGCATCATGAAATCTTACCAGCAGTCTTACCTAGGGGGATCTGTTAGATCTTGAGTTCAACACGCTAGTCGAATGTTGATTGGTGCAAACTTATTTATTTTAAAAAATGTACCCGAAGGTATATTGACGAAGATGCAAGCATATTAAATATTCTCCCATTTCGCCATGAACAATGTAAGTCTCATTTAACACGTGGCGAGACATTTTATACACCTCTCTCTACACACTCGGGTACAACAAGAGTGATATTATATATGTAATTATGAGTATGTATTGCTTACCCAGTTCCATTTCTTTATCGTCGTCATAGTCTTTTTCCTCTTGTTCATCATTATCTATTAATATATCGAAGAACACCTGGAAAAGGACGACATTTACAATTTAAACATTTGCAACTAAGCCTTGCTAGAATGTAATCGAGAAAATATCGTTTAAATTAAGATACAATTACGATTTTGACAACGGTCTACTTGGTCTACTGATTAAAATTGATCTAAAATAACATCTTCGGTCTTTTTAGTCTAATGAAAAGATCTTCTAACTTATTAAACCTGTACAGATGGCAACAACAGTTTTTTGTATACATTAATATACTGAAGCTTTTATAAGGATCTTTTGCCTAAAATTACTTCTAATTTGCAAATATTTGTTTTTGTACTCATATTATCTTCTTGGTCTTTTCCGTCTATTCGGTCTTCTATCTTAGTCTACTCACTAAAATTTTCTACATAATGCCTTATTAGCAAATTCAGATTTCCTTTTTATAGTAATCTTTTTACAAAGCATTTGTATTAATTTCTACCGTTGCTTATTAATGTCATAAAATCACGGTCTACTCCACAGTGTACTCACGGTCTTCTGGCTGAAAGTACTGAAACTGTTATCGAAACAGAACTTGTAGTCGCCCTCGAGCGCGGCGGTGTGTCTGTGTGTGTTCTCTGGCTTTTTGTAGTCGGCCACAAGCACCCGACCCACCGGGTCTGTGAGCTGAAACGACACGTCCAGGTCTCCGTGCGATGAGTCTATCACCTGGGGAAGAGAATACATACATAATATTATAGTTATACTCGAAAGTTTAGGTAGAAGTGTATGGAAGGTAACATGTTTCGCGATTAACAATGTTAGTGTAATGTAATAATGTTCTCTTGGCCGATCGCAGCGGCCAGTTTGATTGATACCAGCCAGCTGTGTATGACTTGCTGTCTATGACTGTGTTATAGTGTCGTCTATGTTGTTTTGTAGTGTCGTGTGCACAATACACAGGTACACTCTCTATTCCTCTGATAGTCTAGTTGGATAGATAACCGACACGACCAGTAAGATATTAGTTGCAAGACGGCTTGACGTTCTTTCAGAGGTACGGAGGTCTATAACCTCAACATCCTAGCACTCGAAATTCGTAACAGAAAAACTGAGGGATGACTTTTTAGCCCCACCCAGGTTTCAAACCCATGACGTCTACGCGACAGTCGCATAGACTACCGAATTCACCACAGAGGTAGATCTAAGCATACATAGTGTCGGACAGAAGAAATCGACTTTGCTTTAAATCATGCAGTGATAATTACTTGTTATAACGGTGAAGGAAAACATCGTGATGCAAGCTTGTTTACCCGACAGTTCCCACGCAACTCTGAATGGAGAACAGACGGATACACACAGTAAATATTTGTTAACACTCGTTTCTTGCTACTGACTGCTTATTGATAAACCCATTACTGTCCCACTGCTGGGCAAGGGTCTCGTCCTAAAACGAGAGAAGGATAAGGCCTTGAGTCCATCGCAGACCAAGTAGTCTTTGCATTCCTTCAAGAGCTGTGTTAAACAACTGTCAGACATGTCATTCATCACGATGTTTTCCTTCACCGTTATAACAAGTGAGCATTATTTATCATCATCTATACTATACTAATATTATAAAGCTGAAGAGTATGTTTGTTTGTTTGTTTGAACGCGCTAATCTCAGGAACTACTGGTCCGATTTGAAAAATTATTTCAGTGTTTAATAGGCCATTTATTGAGGAAGGCTATAGGCTATATATCATCACGCTACGACCAATAGGAGCAGAGTACCAGTGAAAAATGTTAAAAATTATGTCTCTCTTATGTGACGCAAGCGAAGTTGCGCGGGTCAGCTTATTCATTAAGAAAAGTCATTGGTGTGTTGGATTCAAACCATCGACCATTTGCGTGGCAGACGCCTATTTAGACCTCTCGGCTATCACAGCTCGGCATCTCTATACTTGATCTAATATCTTATCTTGCTGCCGACTAATATTATAAACGCGAAAGTTTGTAAGTATGGATGTATGTTTGTTACTCTTTCACGAAAAAACTACTAGACGGATTTTAAAGAAATTTATTATACATATAGTTTATAACCTGGATTAACACATAGGACACTTTTCGCGCGAGGAAATCTTATAACGCGGACGGTGTCGCGGGCGGAAGTTAGTATCTCATAAGGTACTTGACCGGGATTCCGAAAATCTCTAATCTTGTAAGATACATAGATATAAATCTATTTATTTCATAATATTATGAAATACATAGAGATAACATGGTTTACTCATCTCATCTCAAAAAAGACACTGTATTTAAGATTTCATTCAAACATACATGAATGAAATTCATGAGTTTAGTTTTCAGCCCATAGCCATACTTCAGAGGCGCCCATAGCCAGTTGCGCTCACCGGTTGGTAAACGATCTGTGGGTTAAGCAATCCTCGGCGCGGTCATACCATAGATGGGTGACCGCATAGTGGTATTTGAGATGAGCGTCTCCGTGCTTCGGAGGGCACGTAAAAAGTCAGTCCCGGCTGTTGTCTACTAAGATAACAGTCGTTAAGCCATGTCAAAGGCCTCTCGGGCGGCTTGAACAACATTGACACTAGGTTGACCATTAACCATACGACGAACGAAGTGATGTTGTACAGCATAAAGCAGTCTTCAATAAATGGACTATTCACTGCAAAAGTATTTTTTCAATTCAAACCAGTCGTTTCTGAGATTAACATGTTCACACAAACTAACTTTTCAGTGTTATATTATTATTATAGACTAGCTGACCCGCGCAACTTCGCTTGCGTCACATAAGAGAGAACGGGTCAAAATTTTCACCGTTTTTGTAACATTTTTTACTGGTACTCTGCTCCTATTGGTCGTAGCGTGATGATATATTAGCCTATAGCCTTCCTCAATAAATAGGCTATCTAACACTGAAATATTTTTTCAAATAGGATCAGTAGTTCCAGAGATTAGCGCGTTCAAACAAACAATCAAATAAACAAACAAACTCTTCAGCTTTATAATATTAGTATAGATATTAGTATTAGTATAGTTTTTTTTTTTTTAATAACCCATATCTGTCCCACTGCAGGGCAAGGGTCTCCTCCCAAACCAGGGGGAGGGGGTTAGGCCTTGAGTCCACCACGCTGGCCAAGTGCGGGTTGGGGACTTTGCACGCCCTCAATAAATGTATTAAACACATTTTAAGGCATGCAAGGTTTCCTCACGATGTTTTCCTTCACCGTTAGAGCATGTGATAATTATTTCTAATACACACATAACTTCGAAAAGTCATTGGTGTGTTGCCTCGGATTCGAACCTGCGACCACTTGCGTGGGAGGTGCCAACTTAAACCACTCGGCTATCACTGCTTTTTATATATAGTATAGTAGTATAGATTATAAGTATATAAGTATAGATATAACACTGAATAGTTTGTTTGTTTATAGATATAGATTAGTATAGATAAAATAGACAGATAGTTTAGATAACATCACGTCTGTTATATTCGAAGGTGTAAAATTGAGATCCTCCTTCCTTTTTAAAGTCGGTTAAAATACAAAGTTAAAATAGAAAGTTTTAACTAACAAGCCTGTTATCTAAGCCATAAAAATTAATTACTGTCGTGATAGTTAGAAATAATCAGTATTTTCGTTACCATGTATTGAATGCTATAAAATGTATACAGGTTTTAGATTATTTTATTGTCTGTAGTTCAATGCTCTAGGCTATAAAAATTGGGCTAGATAAATATATACATGTTGCTGTTGTTAATAGTTGTATAGGAGCCCTCTTAAATATATATTAAACTAGCTGACCCGGCGAACTTCTTACCGCCTAAAATATGTAAAATTAAATGTCTACTTTTTTAATATTTCTGAGAGATTTTCTTAATATTTTTTTCGGTAAGAACCTTCTCCTAATAATAACAAATACAACACAAAATGAATTAGGCAAAATCGGTCCGGCCATTCACGCGTGATGCCGTGACCAAGGAAAACGGGTTTCATTTTTATTTATATAGATTGTGTTTTGTAGTATCTGTTGTTAATTAAAGTATTTACAGAAATACGTCATCCATGAAAATATTAACTGTCTTACTAACTTGGTTCATTAGGTACAGCCTGCTGACAGGCAGCTATTTTTTAATAATAGTCTCCTATTTTAACCCTTTAGGGGAAACACAAAAATTACACTATATTTCATTTCAAACCAAAACCAGAGTATTAACAAAATCCTTGAGATAACTAATTAAATAAAATGCTAATATTAGTTCAAGTGTTTTCCATTATATTAACAAGCAATTTATGTCACACCTGTGTGTATGAACATTTATTAACACTAGATTTTTGGTTTCCAACTCCTACTGAAAAGATTTTGCAGAGTAAAAAGTATTATATAAGTGTTTATATAAGTTTTAATCTATCTGTACCTAATTGTTTAGTACTTTTGATGCTGACAAACACCTATCAAATTCTTTGCATCTTATATATATAAAAATTAATTGGTGTTCGTTAGTCTCGCTAAAACTCGTGAACCGTTGGACCAATTTGGGTAATTTTGGTCTTGAATTATTTGTGGAAGTCCAGAGAAGGTATAAAAGGTTAATAAATATGAAAATGCGCGGTATTAAATAAAACCAAGAAAGCGTGAGCTGTGGGGGTCAGCTAGTTTACAATATTATTAAGTATACAAACTGTGTAGAGATAACAAAATAGTCTGCACTTATGCCAAGGCTCTAGCCATGGCAATACATCCATGACTTTTCAAAGTTGTGTGTATTAGGTATAATCACTCGTTATAATGGTGAAGGTAAGACTAAGAATGCCTGATAGTTTTACAACACAGATCTTGAAGGGGCGGAAAGTAACCAACATGCACTTGGCCCGATAGACTCAAGATGTAACCCGTCCTCATTTCAACAACAGCTGGCCCAGCAGTGGGTCAGAATGGGCAAATTTTAGCTGGTTATAATTTTTAATGCAAGCAAAAATTATTAGCGGATTTAATTTTTTTTATGAATGTTAATATTTGACCACCTGTGAGGAAGCCAATCATATTGACGTCATGTATTTAAATTTTATTCATAAATTGTGATTTGATCAGCTATCATTTCATATCATAGCTAGCTATATTTCAATAGCTGTATTCATTGTCAAAAAAATATAGATTCAGATTAATACTTACCTATAATAAATTTGGTGTAAGTTTGTTTGTCAATCTTTAATTTTAAAACTTAATTGGATTATATTTGAAATTGTAATAGATAATATTCTGGAAAAGGACATAATAAGGATTCTTGAATTTATAATAGCAATTTTTTGGCTTTCTTTGAAATAAGTAACAAAATGAAAAATAATAAAAAAAAAGACTATTTTGTTACTAAAATATTTTAAAATTAAGGCAATATTTGGGTGCTTTACTCTTTACTCCTATCTGATAATACCATAAAACAATGTTGTAATATAACATAAAAAAAGATTAAATTTAATGGAAAAATTGAGGAAAATGTTATCAATAAACCTTATCATATACAACTACACAATGTTTACAAATTAAAGACAAAAAGTCTACTTATTTTTTTTTTATGCATGGATCAAATTGATTAATAATTAATTAACCGCAATTATTTACGGCATTTTTCATTGACGTGATATCAATAGAGAATTAAAACGATTGGCAAAATAAATACGAAAAGCAATAAGTTAATTTCCCGCCATGCAATCGCATTTTGGCACACAGCCAACAGTGATTCAGCCAACAGAAAAAAAAAGTTGAATAACACTCAACCTCTGTCAATTACTCGCTATGTATTATTATTCAATTTTATTTATTTAACAGCGAGATAAATAAAATAATAGTCGTAAAAATAATAGCTGACCTACCGAGGTTATCTACCGTCAGATAAAAAAATAATTTTCGTGCCTTACCTGATATTCTATATCCACAACTTCGTTCACAAGCACTTTATGAAAGAAACAGTCCACTTTTCCCGCATCAACCATTATCGTCATATCTTTTTCGTATGCGAAAACAACGCTGAATATACTAGTTAGAAATATATACCGCATTTTGTTGAAATAATACGTTTTTACGACTTCTAATGAACTTTGAACACGAGAGAGGATTTATCAGAAGTTATTTTTAGTTAGCAAGCCCGTTGTTTGTGTTTAAAAATAGAGTAAAACGACTGAAATGATCGAAATAAATCAACAAATAAATAAACAGAGAGCCGTGCGAGCGGATGTCGTTCTGAAATACAATGACGTTTGGTTAACAGTTTGACAGTTCATTTCCTAACACTTGAACTCCGATAAAGTTCAAATCAAATGATTAATTAATGTCTTTTATTATAATAAATTTCTAAAGATTTAAGTAATTTATAAAAAGAAAAACAACTATATTTATAACAAATCATATACAAGCTTTTGGCTAATTAAATTCCTGCAAAGCTTTTTATAAAAAGCTTAATCTATGCTTGAAATGTCAACAAAAATTAGTTGAACCTGAAACGCAACAAACAAAACAATAAAAATAGCTCCACAGTCCACAGATAACGTTATAAAAAAATATGTAACCCATTTCTTGGATTTTAGGCTAAAACACTGTTTCTTCAGCCTAGTCGTAATAAGTGTTAGTTTTAATTATGTCTAGTGGTAGCGGCGCGGGTGCTCCGCCCCCGGGCGGTGTAGTGCGTAGCAGCGCGCTTTCCTTCGTTGCGCCTGCGCAGCCCCCGACAACAGCTGACGGGGTGGCTGGAAACTCACAGGACATTGACAGGGAACAAATGGCTCAAGCTGGTAATTATAAAAAAAAACTTCATTATGATTACATTTCAATATATATTGCTAACTAATAATTTGAAATGTGTTTTCTTATATTTTTATTATCATTGTATCCGGCTTTCGACTTTCTCCATTCATGTCAACTATATAGCTAATGGTATTACTCAAATAATCCTGAATCCACCTAGGATACACTACTAGAAGAAAGAAACCAAACTTTTCTAAGTCATGTGTATTAGAAATAATTACCACTTTTGGAAGCCTTTTACTCCTTGTTTAAACAGTTCTTGGGGGATTACAGAGTCCTTATGGCATACTTAAGTTCATATTTCCAGATTGGTAGCTACTTTCAGTTTTAACTTCATAGGGTTCCACAAACAATATTTATGTCAAACAAGAGTTTAAAACTGGTTTCAGCAGTGGGACAATAACAAGTTTCTTTTGTTCACAGATCGCCTAGTCCCTGCAGGGCTTAAAGCTTTATGTGAAACATACTCCAGTCTATACCCGGACCAGCCAAACCCTCTACAAGTGACCACACGTCTCAAATACTGGTAAACTTCATTCTTTTATTATGATTGTTAAACACCTTGCAATTCAAGAAATGCATTCATTGCTGAGTAACAAAACTAACTAACTTATTACGATTGTCTAAACTGACTTAATAATTATTTACTTAAAATAAGTAGCATAAAATTTAAAAAAAAAATTAACACTCCCTTACAATAAACTTTGTTGTTACTCATTTATGTCAATATTGATAATGGAAACAGGTATATATAATAATAAGTGTGATTTTAATGGAACAGAACCCTTTCCCTCTCATTCGTAAACACACTATAAACCTATTTCAGTTCAAAAACTACTATAATATGTTTTCTCTTTTTCATTTCGCTAAGGAGTGAAAGAAACAAAACACTTTATAAGCCTATCATAACTTCATATATTTTTATGAATGAGAGGGTTTTTGTTTAACTTATATAGGACTAGATTTATATGTAATTCTTTATGTTATATTTCAGGCTTGGTGGACATGATCCTTTGGACTACATCAGCATGTACTGGAACCCAGGCAAGCCTGAGGAGCACATACTACCCCATTGGCATTATGTCAGGTTAGTTACATTACTTTTACACCTATTACATAAATATACTTTTCAACAGCTAATATGGGAATTTTGAACTTTTAAATACTTTTACTTACTCTCAAAGATTCAAGGACCTGGTATTGCACTTTTAGCACCTAATTTTTCAGCACCTAAGTACCAGCTTACATGCTGAAACAAAGGATATAAGGAATAATTAAGATGTTAGAACTATACATGTTAAAAGAGGATTACTTCAGAGTCTCACATAAAAACCTGGTTGCTTTTAAGTTAAGCTACAGATAAGGACCAAAATAAATAGTTGTTACTAGCGGACCGGCGCAACTTCGCTTGCGTCACTTAAGAGATAATGGGTCATAATTTTCCCCATTCTTGTAATATTTTTCGTTGCTACTCTGCTCTTTATGGCCGTAGCGTGATGTTATGTAGCCTAAAGCATTCCTCGATAAATGGTCTAATTAACACATAAATAATTTTTCAATTCGAACCAGTAGTTCCTGAGATTAGCGCATTCAAACAAACTATTCAGCTTTATAATATAAGTAAAGATATGCCACTGTTACTTGTACATATATAATATCACACCTGTTTACTCCAAAGTATATACAGCGATGTATGATATACACATTTCTCCGTCTTTTTCTTAGTTTCGGTCTGTCAGACCTGCACGGCGACGGTCGCGTGCACCCGGCGCCGGCCCCCGGGGCTCCGTCAGGGTACGGGCTGGAGCTGACGCTGCGGCTGTCGGCCGAGGGAGCCCCGCACCCGCCGCTGTGGCCCGCCGCGCTGCTGCAGGCCCTCGCGAGATATGTGTTCACTACTGGTTAGTGGGAAGTTTGATAAATAATAAGTATACATATGAAAACCAATGGAAATACAGGGAGGGGACGCTCTAGAAAGATATACACAGGTGATTCACCAATACACAGATAATGTCGGCGACGTCTGTAAGTTTCGTTCCGAGTGGCGGTGTGGTCACTGTCATGGTATCTGCCATATCCCTATGGAAGACGTGATTTTATGCTTGTATTTATGTATGCATAACATATGCCTGTTATGCCCAGAAGTGTAGGCACAGGTTTATGAAATACACCGATTTCCAGGCAAATAAAGTTGGTAATTTCTAATTTATGTTGAAATATTACTGCATAGTAGCCTACATTTCGTAACATGCCCGGTATATAGTAATTAGACTCGCCCCCTATTACATGAAACTCCAATTTTTTATGGCGAAACGTAGATGTGCATAATATGCACTGTTCGCTAGAATATTGGCTAAAAACATTCTTGAAATTATGCTGCAGCCTGCACTATTTTTCTATAAACTTTCATGGAAATCTGTTCAGTAGTTTTATCATGATTCAGTAACAAAAATAAAAACTTTCGTATTTACAATATTACTATCCATTTTTAATTATAAAAAAGACTATCCAGGAGTTTGTTGGCAGCTCTCATTGGCCCTACCTTCCGAACTAGCGGTAAATTCACTCTCTGTATCATTGACTATCATACGAGTCAGTATTTGACTTAAATGAATAAATAATGAGAAATAGAGTACACTAACATACTTACTACATGTTTCAGGCAACAAGCTGTGTGCAGGTGACCATATATCGTGGCACCGCGCGCTCGACGGTGGCGCGGGACGACTGAGACACCTGCTAGTCGCCGCGGACCCGCAGCTCAATGATATCAACACTCCACACGGCACCGTTAGCTTTTTACAGGTAAATACACTATTTCTTTGATTGAATAGTTAGTGATCCGTAAATTAAGTATTTTCCATGACTTTTTTTAATACTAGCTGACCCGCGCAACTTTCCTTGCGTCACATAAGAGAGAATGCGTCAACGTTTTCCCCGTTTTTGTAACATTTTTCACAGGTACTCTGCTCCTATTGGTTGTAGCGTGGTGATATGTAGCCTAAAGCCTTCCTCGATAAATAGACTATCCAACACTGAAATATTTTTTCAAATCGGACCAGTAGTTCCTGAGATTAGCGCGTTCAAACAAACAAACAATCAAACAAACAAACTCTTCAGCTTTATAATATTAGTATAGATATATAGATTATATGTATATAGGAGCATACATCGTATGTATATAGGAGGCGCCCATAGCCAGTTGCGCTCACCGGTCGGTAAACGATCTGTGGGTTAAGCAACCATTAACGCGGTCATTCCATAGATGGGTGACCGCATAGTGGTATTTGAACAGGGCGTCTGTGTGCTTCGGAGGGCACGTAAAAAGTCGGTCCCGGTTGTTATCTACTAAGATAACAGTCGGTAAGCCATGTCAAAGGCCCTCGGGCGGCTTGAATACCTTTGACACTAGGTTGACCACTAACCATACGACAAACAACAACATCGTATAGTTAGTGGTTAACCTAGTGTCAAAGTTGTACGTTTGTCGTGAACTGTAGTTATAAACAACAACGGTACTTGTATCACGGAGACGCTCGGCTGAAACACTGCACCTACATCTATGTAATGTACAAGTTAACACACTGAGCGTTTACCGACCGGTACTATGCTCCTCAAACAGAGGTGTATAAAATACACCGATGAGTCGTCACTCACAATATTAGTGTCATATAATGAGAGTCGAGTCTGCATCTTCACGCGATCTCACTCCAAGCTACTATAAAAAAATATTTTCTAATTCTCAATCTAAATTAGGAAAACGCCATAACACTTTGTCCGCCCAATCGAACCTAAGAGCTCTGCCCGTAGTCGCTTTTCTTGCCAGAATAAATTATGAAGACAATTCATAAAATATTTGAATACCTCGTTTTCAGATGGTTGGTTGTACTGGGAGAGAATTGAAGGCAGCTCAAAGAGGATCAGGATTCGAAGTTTTGAAACTTATTGGTGAAGATCCCAAGTAAGTAATTTGTTAAATCAATAATATATCCTGAAACTTTCGCGTTGTACGTTTTTTTTTTTCTTTCTTTTTTTTTTAAGACAACTCCCGCACTAAGAATTGCTCTTGTGTCGCGGGGACTTTTACAAACATACAAGCAACGGACACAAAGTACAACCAGACCTGAAATAATTATTCGTGGATCATGGACAAGAGCAATTCTTAGTGCGGGAGTAGTGATTAAAAAGGAAAAAAAAATGTCTTTGAAAAGAAAATTGTTTTGCTTTATTCGTATTCATAATAATTTACCTCTTTGTCTTCAGTTGCGGTGGTTCCTGGCTAGTGACTCGCGTGAACCGGCGGTGCTCGGCCCCCGGGGTCCGGTCAGCTCGCGCCCGTCACACTCCCGCCGAGTTAGCTGGGGTTAGTGCTCCCGTGCGCTGGGAGCCATGGACACCGGTGAGGAATTATATTACAAACCTACATAAAACCATGCTTGTTATAATTATTATACCTGTAGGTGAAAGTAGAAAGTAAAAAACATCACTTGTTATGATCTCATCAACCTTGTGTTGGCCCACTCATATTCATACTGTTCAACCGCTAGTCCTGTATGAACAGGACTGCCGGCTCAATATGACACAATTTATTTTATCAAAAATCAATCGGACTAAATCTATACTTACATACTTTCCATACTAATATTATAAATACGAAAGTAACTCTGTCTGTCTGTTACTCAATCACGCCTAAACTAATGAACCAATTTGCATGAAATTTGATATGAAGATATTTTGATACCCGAGAAAGAACAAAGGCTACTTTTTATCCCGGGAAAATGACACATAATGGGTAAATTAAGGTGGCGGATGAAGTCGCGGGTAAAAGCTAATATTAAATAAAAGGAGTGCACGCAATCTCCCCTCCTCTTCAGTGCTTCAATCAGATAAGTTAAGATTTCTTCGCACAACAGTCTTGCTCCGCGACAATGTACGCTGTGCTACTAAAAGAAGTACCTAATGATATCATTTTCTCTTTAATATATTATTAAAACACTATCTTGACACCTCCCACTCATGTGCTCGCAGGTTCGAACCCGAGGCAACACACCAATGACTTTTCCAAGTTATGTGTGTATTACATAATTATCACATGCTCCAACAGTGAAGGAAAACATCGTGAGGAAACCTTGCATGCCTAAAAATTTGTTTAATACATTTATTGAGGGCATGCAAAGTCCCCAACCCGCACTTGACCAGCGTGGTGGACTCAAGGCCTAACCCCTCCCTCATTACGGGAGGAGACCCTGGCCCAGCAGTGGGACAGTAATGGATTACATTTGTTTATATTCTTGTGCTCACAGCCGCCTGAAGAAGAGCCGTCTCCCTGCTCGTGCACTCGGCCCTGCACCTGCACTCTGTCCCCCGGCGTGGAGCGGCAGATCAGAGACACTTTACAGCGAGGTCTCAACACCATGACTGACCGGACTACCCCTGAAGGTACACTTCTTCTTGTTTCTTCCAACTATTTCGGAGTCAGCTTCCAGTCTCACCGGATTCAGTTAAATACCAGTATTTTATATGGAGCGACTGTCTATCCTACCTTCACAACACAGTTACCTGGCTTATAGCATGATACTTAGTTGTCACACTTTCCAGCTTCTGACTACTGGTAACGACTGTTAATGATCCTGTGTGACTTTCAATTAATTTCACGTGCCTTCCGAAACAGTGTGGAACTTGGTATGTATAATACGGTCACCCATCCACTGTCCAACCTCGGCATGCGTAGCTTAACGTGACAAATCGATCACGGCTATTGTTACTTAACCTCTCTACATAAACTAAATTTTGATGCGTCCATAGCCAGTTGCGCTCCCCGGTCGGTAAACCATCTGTGGGTCAAGCAACCGTTGGCGCGGTCATTCTATAAATGGGTGGCCGCATAGTGGTATTTGAATCGGGCGTCTCCGTGCTTCGGAGGGCACGTAAAAAGTCGGTCCTGGTTGTTATCTACTAAGATAACAGTCGTTAAGCCATGTCAAAGGCCTTTGGGGCGGCTTGAACAACTTTGACACTAGGTTGACTACTAACCATACGATAAGAAGAAGAAGAGAAGTAGATGTAAATAATTTCGCGTTACCAATTATTATTATTAAACGCATTCAACCAACGTACTGCTGCTTGGTAGGTTAGATTCCCGGTTCAGTGGTTGAATAGGTAGTATACCTACTCCTACATGTATAATATGGCCACCCATCCACTGTCCAACCTCGGCAAGGGTAGCTTAACGTGACAAATCGATCACGGCTATCGTTACTTAACCTCTGTACATAAACTAATATTATATTTGTTTTCTAGTTGCAGGTCACATGTCAACCGACAGTTTCTCATTATCAAGCATGGAGCGAGCGCTGCCGCAGTTGGAGCTGATGCAGGGCTCCTGGAGGACTGACCATGTGGAGTATCTGTCCGGAGTACATATTGTTATGAACGCCGAGGCAGCTAGCCTGTTACCGTTGGCTATAGAGTGAGTATATCTATACTAATATTATAAAGCTGAAAAGCTGAAGTTTGTTTGTTTGAACGCGCTAATCTCAAGAACTACAGGTCCGATTTAAAAAAATATTTCAGTGTTAGATAGCCCATTTATCGAGGAAGGCTGTAGGCTATATATCATTACACTACGACCAATAGGAGCAGAGTAGCAGTGAAAAATGATACAAAAACGGGGAAAATTTTGACCCATTCTCTCTTACATGACGGAAGCGAAGTTCGAGTCAGCTACTCATATATAGTAATATGTTTGTTCCGCAGTGGTCGCGTGTCGCACGGTCGTGAGTTCACGTGGCGGGAGTGCGGACGCGCCGTCACGTTCCTGCCGCCCACTGACGACGACACTCCTGCTTACACCGCGCGGGGAGCCTGGCTGCAGGTACACTTACATTATATACACCCTATGATCGTATAAAAGGTATAGGAAAATATACTCAAATTCAAATTATTATAACTATGATGTCTTACATAATTCTATGTAGATAATATAGATCATTTATTATGCAAAAGACTCACTTAAACTACCAATAATTTTCTTAGTACTGGGTTCACTTTTTGGAGTTCTTGATAATTTGCAAAGAAGTTCAACGCCAATTATTGTAGTGGACCTATAATACTACGCGTTACCTACTTATGGAATCAAAAATTAATTTCACCTGCCTCCAAAATTGTACAAAGAGCTTTGAGTGCTATATAGAACATAATTTTTGGGCCAAAAGTAGTGAATACATCCTTACTGTAGGTTTTAAAGGTACCTTAACCATATCGTGCAAGCTGCATTGAATTTTATAATTACACTAAATTAATTATTAATACAAGAATCGTTGTTATTTCTTTCCCCAGGTGGTGATCCCTAAAGACCTAGCAGCAGAGATGTCCTCATCCCTCTCGCACTTCTCTCGCCTATCCCTCTCAGACAGCGAAGAGGACAGTGAGGGAGAGGACAGCGTCCCTCCCCCCGCCCTCCCCGCCTCGCTGGAGTGGCGTCGCGCCGCGTTGAAAATTACTGTCTGTTCTCAAGTCACTGAACAATGATATACTAACTAAAGAAGCTAGCGTGACAACATCAGCGCGGATCTCTCAAGTTAAGCTACGCTTGCAGAGGTTGTTCTGTGGATGGGTGACCATATTATATCGAGTTCCTCCGTGTTTCGGAGGGCACGTTGAACCGTAATTTTTGAAACCTTTAACAGTCGTTACCATTAGTCAGAAGCTTGAAAGTGTGAAAAAACGGAGGGGTGACGTATTATAAACCAGGTAACGTGTTGTGGAGGTCAGATAGTCAGTCGTTCCATGTAAAATACTGTTACTCAGCTGCATCCAGTGAGACTGGAAGCCTTCAACATAGCTCAAAGTAAGGCTATGCTGATTAATTACTCAATAGTAGAGCCCGGAATTAGGTGAAGTGGAAAACATCGTGATGAATGACATGTCTGACATTTGTTTAACACAGCTCTTGAATGTAAAGTCTCACTTGAATAACGTGGTGGACTGAAGAACTAACTCCCTCTGAGAGAAGACCCTCGCCCAGCAGTGGGACGGTATAAATAGCGAAGGAATCTGTGACGATTTTAAGTAACTAAGTAGATAAATAAAGAAATTGTATAATCTCAATTAGTTAATGTAATTATGTACTCTTGTATATAAAATGAAATAGTAATAATAAAATACATTAAAGATTGTTGTTTATTATTTACTAGCTGACCCGCGTAACTTCGCTTGCGTCACATAAGAGAGAATGGGTCAAAATTTTCCCCGTTTTTGTAACATTTTTTACTGGTACTCTGCTCCTATTGGTCGTAGCGTTATTATTATAGCCTATAGCCTTCTTCGATAAATAGGCTATCTAACACTGAAATATTTTTTCAAATCGGGCCAGTTCCTGAGATTAGCGTGTTCAAACAAACAAACTCTTCAGCTTTATAATATTAGCATAGATACCAAGTGGCGTTCTTTAGTTTCCCATATGCATGTATTGTACCTACCTAAACTATTTCTAACCATAAAAAAAATCAACTGCCTAGTCATCACGGTTCATGAGATACAGCTTTTTGACAGACAGACAGACAGCGAAGTCTTAGTAATAGGGGCCGTCTTTATTCTTTGAGTACGGAACCGTAAAAAGCTCGTATTACATACGATACGAGCTGGCCTTGGGTAACCGGCGTACCCGCTAAAAATTAAAAAAATGTACCGACAGCTTTTTTCAACGATTTTTTTTAAATTTGAACTTTTTAAGTTAATAGCCAAAAGCATATTACTCTAGCAATCATATTATTATTATCGTTGCGAGTTAATAGCATATGACTATTAGTACAGCACATATTAAACGCACTATCGCAAAAATAATTCAAAGTACCTACTAAAATAACTAAACGCAACAGATCTTCAAACTTAGACGCAATTCAAATGTAAAACCTTCATTGTCATTATACTATATCACTATACCTATGTATAAAAATTTATTACTTTTTTAAACAACAAAACTAGCAGATTTGGTACCTAGAACTTCACTAATAAATAAAAATAGCATTGTCTCTGCTCACAAGCAAAGCTCAAAGCTGTCAAAAAAGCAGTCCGCGGCCATTTTGTTGCGATAACACGCTTCTAAATAACAACTCGTTACGTAAAATAACATGTCGTCCACAATCTGGGATCATTATAAAAAGATAAAGGACATTAAAAAAGCAATTTGTAATTATTGCCTTGGTAGTTACAGTTATGCGACTACGATAACTAATTTAAAGCAACATTTGCGAAACAAACACGGCACTGTGATCCCCGATGTTATTAAGGAATTGACACCAGATAACAGTTTAGCAGTTGCATTAAACGAGCTGTTTACGGAAAAAGACGATGATTCGAGCTTTTCAAAGTGTAATTTGTGTGCGAATAATAAGTATTTTAAATCGAAGCTGCAGCATTTGAAAGCGCATCATCCTGCAGAGTACAGAAAATTTGTGAAGAAAAGATCTTTCAGAACTCGTAAGGACTCGGATTCCGATACGACTATTGACAATGATGATGGTAAGTGCTTTTTTAATAATCAGTTATATTATTATACTAGGATATAAATTAATTTTTAACTCTCGTGACTTGTACAAATAATTTTATTATACAAAGGGTTTTAAACGCGATTGGAAATTATAGTTAAGGATAGTTTATGTATCCGATATTTCTCTGGATGCTTTATTCTTTTTATTCATAGTTGAAAAAATACTGAAAAGCTACATAATTTAGTAAACAGTACCTAGCTGAAATCATGTAAACAATGCAATCAGTCAACTTGACAGTTAAAGAGACGGGTTGTCGGTAACGATGTGCGGTATCGATTATTAATAATCGATTAATCGATTATAAGAATAATTGTTTACAATCGATTGATTTATAGGTAATCGATTGTAATCGATTTTTGGAAGAAATCTTTTAACCCCTTACCGCATACCAATCCTTATGTATGATTATGTTTTTTTTTTGTAGTTAAACAACAATGATTAACACAAAAATTTGATTTGCATGGAATAAAGAACACTATCGTGTATTGGTACGTAATTAATTTGTCTGTGGTAACTGTCACCTGTTAAATATAAGTTATGGTATTTCTATTTGCTAAGGGAATCCCCGCTTCTATAGGTAGTAAACGGTTGTAGTACAGGGTAAAAGTTAAAACTTTTTAAAACACTAAGTGATTATGTTACGTTTGATTTTCAGTTTAAATATTGTTTTTGTTTTTAAAAAAGAAGTGAGTATGTTCTATTTGAGTTTTATTTTCTAAAAATGTGATTGTTGTGTTGCTTGTTTCATTTAAATAAATAACCTTGATTTAAGACATTTAGACGACACTTTAAATTTCAGTCTAATAATCGATTATTAATCGATTAACAATCGATAATATAAAATTACATAATCGATTAATCGATTATTCAAATAATCGAATCGGCACATCATTAGTTGTCGGTGTAAAAATATTAAGTTTACGATTCGTGGACCAGGCTGATAGACTATTCTCGTTATTATCGCCGATAAAATAGCAATATAACTGAATATAACTAATATTTAAAAATATTGCTTCTTGTTATTTATGTTTATAAGTAATACCGGTTATTACTTATAAACATACTTTTTGACTTTTTGAGAAGTTGTATGGATACGAGGGACCTTATTTATAGGGACGGGCTAGACTCTTACTAGCATTCCTTGTTCTCTTGAAAATATTTTCTAAATTATAAGATAAATGTATTTTATATTGTTTTAATGGCGAAATTCAGCTTAAAACTAGGATCGCTACCAAACTATACAAAAAAGCAACTAGCAGACATTCTCGTTAATTCACCGTTATTGTTATCTGTTCTCACAAGCTGTCTTATAATCTATGGCTTCGATCTATAACCTCAAAATGTTTGACGTTTACACTTATAACGAAAATATTATCATAATTACTAATAAACAAACTAAACAAAGTTAATTCTACAATCTTTTCACATAGTATATTGTAAACATAAAGGTTGATCAACAAAATACAACAATTTCAAAACATCGTACAAACATAAGTTCCGTTCTTAAAACATAGATGGCGTTAGCAGTTGCAGTTACAAAACAATTTTTACATTATTTAGAAAGTAGTTTACAGCGTTGCGGGAGCCTAAGTGAATGTTTTTATTCAATTTATAACCAACTGCTACGTCTAACATACGGCTGATATATTTTTTAAGTCATTTTCATATAAAATATATCAATATTAGACTGAAAATTGTTTGCTTGCTATTGGGTAATACTGTAATAGGCCTACGTTTCCAAATTGCGTTGTTGTATTGTTGCTATGTCACTGGCTGTAGCCAGTTTCTCCTAGCCTTATTTCCGAGTAAAGAAGTTACCACTCTGTGCTAGATATAACTGCGTGAATTTAGTTCAAAACTTAGCAATTTTAAGTTCCTATTTACTCCTCTCGGGTCTGATCTATTAACCCGAGTTAAAAGTGCTATAAGTCTTTTCTAATTGATATTAGACTATTTCTCAATAGTAGTCCGGAGTTTGGTAACGTGCGATATGGCTATCTCGCCCCCTATTACATGGGACTAACATTTTTGATGGCAAATCGTTTGTGTATTTCATAGTCTACTAGCTGACTCGCGCAACTTCGCTTGCGTCACATAAGAGAGAATGGGTCAAAATTTTCCCCGTTTTTGTAATTTTTTTTACTGGTACTCTGCTCCTATTGGTCGTAGCGTGATGATATATAGCCTATAGCCTTCCTCGATAAATGGACTATCTAACACTGAAAGAATTTTTCAAATCGGACCAGTAGTTCCTGAGATTAGCGCGTTCAAACAAACAAACTCTTCAGCTTTATAATATTAGTATATAATATTAGTATACGATTAGTATAGATACCTTACGGTAAAGCAAGGATTACTTACTAACTTTACCTGCCTATCATAATGTTTATAAAAGGAACCCTACAGTCATTGATGTCTGACGCTATGCTATTGTAGCGATCACCCATGAAAAACTCGACCTTGCGAGCGTTGCTTAACCTCGACGTTAACAAAGTCGTGTACAACAGAATTTTATTTTACTATCACGTATTGTGGTGTAGAGGTAGGCAGCGTAGTACCGATGAATAGTTATTTTACAGGTAAATGCGAAAGTTTGACATAAGATGGATGTATGTTTGTTACTCTTTCACGAAAAATCTACAGAACGGATTTGAATAAAATTTACATAAAATGTACATTGATAGCTTATAACTAAATGTGTTAATCCATAACACATAAGATACTTTTACCCCGGGAAATCTTTGTACGCGGACGAAGTTGAGGGCAGAAACTTGTAGCATTATGAATGTGGAAGTTTGTGAGAAGGTATGTTTGTTATTCTTTCATGCGAAAACTACTGAATAGTTTTCTATTAAATTTTGTTTGGAAACCTGATATCTAACATAGCCTCAAGACCTAAGAAGTATATACTAAGGTCTTGAGGCTCAGATTATCGTTGAGTTTTGGGACACCCTGTATATATTATTTCTAATATTTACAAGGCTCAAAAGGGTACGACGAATTCGCCTTAAAGGCTGGTTTTTGGAAAATAATGTTTAATCCTGTGTTTTCAACTATCCCTAAGCTAATTATTACCAAAACCTCGCAGCTGTTTAGCCGTTAAAACATAACAGCTGACTTTTGTATTAATAATTTTAGTATAGTAATGTTAATATAACAAGGGGACACTATTCCCCTTTATATAGATAATAATTTTGACAATATTTATTTTGTTTCTCTACTTGAAACAAAGCAAATTGTATATACCTACCTATTTATGTATCTTTTAACATGTGTAATGGAAGGCAAGGGAAGTTTGTAAGGATCGTACTTAGTCGCGTTCTTTGGTCTTTGCTTACCTGTAGGGTTAAAAAGGTCTGTATGTATGTTTTTAGTCTTTCAATATGGACGCAGACAGAATAACTACAGAATATAAAATTCTCATTCAACACGCATTTATTTTCAATAACTTTAAAAAAGAATTACTTGGAACACTACGTGATTCCTAACACGGTACTTCTGTATAAACCATATTAAAACACATAGACATTGGAAATACAACTTTAACCTTACAAATATAAAGTCGAAATTCGTTCCCGCCATTTTTTTGTTTACACCCGTCAGCCATATTGGATTGTCGATACTTTTGACAGCTGGCAAGGGAATTTCAACGTTATGCCTGTAAGTTAAGGTTTGTATTTAAATGTGGTTAGTTTAACTGTGTATAACTCGACTTGTTTTCGAGAGAAGTGCGGCAACGTCGCGTTGCCATGTTGTTTATTGATCAGGCACTCTATAAATGGACGCCAGGTACCTAAAGATGTTACATAAATGGGAATTTTAAATGTTTTAGTGCTATTTTGATATTAAGCATTACGAGAGGTTCATTGCCGCTCTCTCTGTACACGATATGTGTGTTAAGCAACTTTAGCGCGGACGTTCTGTAGATGGGTAACCGCGAGCGGTTCCGTGCTTGGGAGAGCACGTAAGAAGTCGGCCCCAATTGTCACAGTCGTTAAACCATGTCAAAGGCTTTTTGGGCGGCTTGAACAAGTTGACCTCTAACTATACGATGGAATAAAATAAATAAGTTCTGTTTTGATATAGAGCAGTAAACTATCGTTCAGTAATATAAGGTTATCAGATAGAAATTGACAATTGTTCCTGACGATTAATCTATCGGTTATATTATACGACACTCATGTATTAGTCGTGAAACTGACATTTAGACTTCTAGAAGGGTAAATATTCTAGCCGGATTTGATATAATTTTTATCAAATTGGAATAAAATCAATTGAAGTCATATGTTGTCCGGGTTGTCCTATATGATAGTCGTTACAATTACTGGACCACTAGCTCGGAAAGTGTACAGCCTTATGAGAAAGGCTAGGTAGTAATAGCAATATCTCTCTCTCTCTCTCTTCCATGCTATGAATCCCATATGGTAGTGGGGTCAGCCTTCCTGGTCTTTCTCCTCCACTTCGCTCAGTCCTCGACATCGTCTTCGGAAACCTCACACTCACTCATGTCTTTCTGCACTACAGTTTCCCATCTAGTTTTGGGCCGTCCTCAATAGCAATATATTTTTTTTTAAGTATAATTTTCTGGACGAAGTGGGCAGAAGCTCGTATAAACAGTAAACAAAGAAAGCAGCTTCTATAATTAGAATGAAACCCAGGAGTATTGATTTTGTACGTCGTTACGCAAAGTTCCTCTCTCCAGGAGACGCCTAGCAACTGAAAATGGAGATACAATTATGCCTCGTACCTGTGTAGGTAGGCAGAGGGCCCATAGCCAGTTGCGTTCACCGGACGATAAACGATCTGTGGGTTTAGCAACCGTTGGCGCGGTCATTCCACAGATGGGTGCCCGCATAGTGGTTTTTGAGCTGGGCGTCTCCGTGCTTCGGAAGGCACGTAAAAAGTCGGTTCCGGCTGTTACTAAGATAACAGCCGTTAAGCCATGTCAAAGGCCTCTCGGGAGGCTTGAACAACTTTGACACCAGGTTGACCACTAACCTTACGACAAACAAATAACAAGAAAAAACATATGGGCCTAGGCAGAGACGAAATACCATTTTGTACATTGCCCACATTTCTGGTAGAAGTTACACAGTTAAGTTTTACTTCTTACTGTTTTACTGCTGGTCTAGGGTCTCCTCTTGAAATGATAGAGGGTTGGAGTCTACATTCTAACCAAGTGCAGGAACTTCTCTTTAAGGAGCTGTGTTAAACAACTGTCAGACATGTCATTCATCACGATGTTTTCCTTCACTGTCATAACAAGTGATCATCCTACTTATATTATAAATGCGAAAGTTTGTGAGTATGTATGGATGTTTGTTACTCTTTCACGCAAATATTACTGATCCAATTACGATGAAATTTGGTATATAGGTAGCTGAAGACCCAGAATAACACATTGGCTACTTTTTATCCCGGAGTTTCAGCGGGAAGGGTTTCCACGCGGACGAAGTCGCGGGCGGCCTTTAGTTATTTATAATACACACATCACTTGGAAAAGCCATTAATGAGCTGACCACTTGCGTGGGCCTACTTTTACTATTAAACTATAATAAGTTTTAAACTATCGGCCTATTTGAAACCCACAATATGCGTAGGAAGTGGTAGGTGGTACCGGTTATCGAAAATATGCTAATTTACGAATGCACCGCCATGGTGGCGCCTTAGACTGGTCTTAGTGGTAACACTACTTTTCACATGTAAACAGCTACTAACTTGAAAGAAAGATTTTTTATACTACTGAAGAAATGATCACTTGTTATAACAGTGAAGGAAAACATCGTGGTGAATGACATGTCTGACAGTTGTTTAACACAGCTCTTGAATGCAAAGTCTCACTTGGTTTCTGTGTTGAACTCAAGTCAAAACCCCTTTTTACTACAAGAGGAGATAATTTTACAGTATTTAATATTAACCTACGCTGTCATTTCAGGTTTTCCGAAGTAAATAATATCCTATGTGTTAATCCAAGTTATAAGCTATCAGTGTACTAAATATTATTTAAATCCGTCCAGTAGTATTTACGTGAAACAGTAACAAACATTACAAGATGTATTGATGTGAATGTGGCAAGTGTAGTTTGTAAGAATCGTACCAAGTGGCGTTTTCTGGTCTCTGCCTTCCCTTATAGGAAAAAGGCAAGATCTTGATGTTTGTGTGTAAAACTCATATATAACTACTAGCTGACCCGCGCAACTTCGCTTGCGTCACATAAGAGAGAATGTGTGAATTTTTTCCCCGTTTTTGTAACATTTTTTACTGGTACTCTGCTCCTATTGGTCGTAGCATGATGATATATAGCCTAAAGCTTTCTTCGATAAATGGGCTATCTAACAATGAAAGAATTTTTCAAATAGGACAGTAGTTCCTGAGATTGGCGCGTTCAAACAAACAATCAAACAAACAAACTCTTCAGCTTTATAATATGAGTATAGATGTGTGATCTTATGTACGTTTGTATGTAAAACTCATATAAAACTCTATACTGCCGTCGTAAATGTAAACACAGTAACTTAAGTTACTGTGTTTATAGTTTGTTTAGTTCTTTGGAATCAGGAGACCGCGGGCTATTTGAGAAAGTTTTCGGTTTGTTTGTACGATAGATAGTTACCGAAATACATTAAATAAAAACACAGTATTTTTACAAAAAAAACATTTTTTTTAATAAAAAATACAGTATCTGTGTTATTTTAAATTAAATAACAGTATCTCACTACTAACTGTGTTTTTTTAACGTGAATAGATTTTAATATTTCTTTTTTTGCTTGATTATAACACGGCTTCTTCAGTTACTGTGATTGCGTATAAAATATTGTTCAAAGATAAACAACAAATACTTGAATAAATCACAGTATCTCATTTACTGTATTACTGATTTTATACGTATTTCTAAGAAACATAGTTATAACACAGTATGTCCATACTTACTGTGTCGTAATTCCCCTAATGTTAATATCTTTACAAAGTTACAACACAGTAATAGGTTAAACTTGGTTACAACACAGTAACCATTGAGTTACCGTGTTGTAACTTAAAAAAGAAAAAAATATTATATTATTACCCTAGCTTAAAACACATTATCTAATTTTATTATTTATACAATAATAATATACTAGATATATATATACAGAATCAAAGATTTAACTATATACTAACATTCAAAGTTGCATGAAATAATATACAATAATTAGTATCTTCATGAGAGCAAAAATTAACCATTAAACTTCAACCGCGTTTTTCTCAAAACGCATATTTTGAAGTTACTGTGTTTAGATTTACGACGGCAGTATAGCTTTCGTCACAACACAGAGTTTATTTTGCACGGTCCGACCTTGAGTGTGACGTGCCTATTATTGGTTGTAAAGCAATAGGCCTTTTTAATAAACTAACACATTAAACCCAAGGTGTTGTACAAGGATGCGCTTTGTTTTATTTTTCCTTTATTAGTTTATACGCTTGTGATTTGTTAACGTCCAACCACGTTGCTTGTAGTCCTACTAATGTTATAAATGCGAAAGTTTGTGAGTATGGAAGGATGTAGGCGGGTATATACGTTTAAAACTCTTTCGCGAAGAAAATGGAGAACGCATTTCAATGAAATTTGGTACATAGATAGTTTGCAACTTAGATTAACACATAGAATACTTATTACCACGGGAAATCTTTAAACATGGACTAAATCGCAGATAGAAGCTACTTAGTCACTGAAATAATAAACTTGTACTCTTAAAAGGTTCATCTTAAATGCTGTAGTCTTTTTCCTAAATTATGTTGATATTGTAATTAATACAAATTGAGACATTGTATTAGGCACTCTTTTGATACCAACGAAAATACGAAACTGTGACGTCATTATGTCGTATTTCTATACTAAACTTTTACATTTGTGATTTGTGAGTGAGAAAGTGATTTTGACATTTCATCTAGAGCAGCTGATTTGACTGATAGTGAAGTTCCCAATTTGATATGCGTTTCGTGAGATAAAAGGTCCTTACAATTTATATAAGAGACTAGCTTGGCCCGCGCAACTTCGCTTGCGTCACATAAGAAAGAATGCGTCATAATATTCCCCGTTTGTGTAACATTTCTTGCTGCTATTCGGCTCCTATTGACCGTAGCGTGATGATATATAGCCTATAGACTTCCTCAATGAATACACTATCTAGCACTGAAATAATTTTTCAAATCGGATAAGTAGTTCCTGAGATAAGTGCGTTCAAACAAACAAACAAACAAACAAACTCTTCAACTTTGTAATATTCGTATAGATGCAACATTATCTGTAGGCTCGGCTCTATACGAGACGAATGACATATTCGGCAAAATGAAGTGTTTTTCTACACTTTTGAGCGTAACAAGCATGATGTTTATGCCCAAAATAATCTTGTGCTGAGAGAACTTATGGAAAAATACCTACAGTGTATCGTTTTAGTAGCCAAAAATATTTGGTTGTTATTCACAAGAGATACGCAAATAACTTCTCTTTTAATAACTGTTTACGCAGTTTTAAAACATATTATGTTGTTCAAGTGTTTAACATGTTTAAAGAAATATATTATGCGTTAAACAAATGCCAAATTACTTTGTATATTTCTAAGAGTGCCCTCAAAATCGTTTAATGCAGTGGTTAACGTGGTCACCTCGTCGCAATAATCGTAGCGCCGCGTGTGGTTCCAATCACACCCGGGACTAATATTTGTGTGATGAGCACGAGTATCTGTTCTGAGCCTGTTAATGTATCTATATAAGTATTTACAAGTATATAAGTATGTGTTATCAGTTATTTGGTTACCATAGTACAAACTTTGCTTGGTTTGCAATCAAATGACCGTGTGTGAGGTGTTCAATTAAATTTATTATTTGTTAAAATCGTTCACTAGGATCTACCGTAACTATTCAAGTTGTTAGGCCACTTATACACGTAAAGTAACGCGTCATATAATATATTATTCAACAGTCCTACGTCATAATATATACAATGTTCCGCAACTTCCTCCTCACCTACTGGCCTGAAAACTAATATTTTGTATGCTACATAAACATTCATGTTTGAAATGATACTTGGGTAGTTTGAAAATGGGTCATTTTTCTTCGTATGGTTAGTGGTCAACCTAGTGTCAATGTGGTTCAAGCCTGAAGCCGTTTGACGTGGCTTAACGACTGTTATCTTAATTGACAACAACCGGGACTAACTTTTTCGTTCCAAAGCACGGAGGGAATGATTTTCAAAAACACTGAAATATAGTGTTTATTTATTTCAAACAGAAATCTTAAATATGAAGTTTCATGCTTCTAACTCCAAAAATTACGAACTTCCATACAAACTTTCACCCCCTATATTACCCCCGTAGGGGTAAATTACTTAAAAATCTTTCTTACTTGATAAAAGGCACCCTTTGTCCGAAATACATTTTCAATAAAAATACGCGTTCTTTTTAATAATATTTGTGTCAAAAAATAATATTTTCCTAGTTAGTTGTTTTGTTGTAAAACACCTTTGTTAATATCGACACAGCTGGTCATAATCTAGGTGCTTTATTATTACTTGATACAGTATTAAATGGGAAAAAAAAACATACTTACTATTTGAAATCCAACTTTTTTGAAGTTGTTTACAAATATCTTTAACTGCCTCTGAGGTCTGAGAATGAATGAATGCTGATCTCAATTAGGTGCCAGCAAAGTAGGTACTACTAATTCACTGAAATAATTTTTCAAATCCGACCAATAGTTTCTGAGATTAGCGCGTTCAAACAAACCAACATACAAACTCTTCAGCTTTATAATATTAGTATAGATAAAATTACCCGCACTAAGAACTGCTTTTGTGTCGCGGGGACTTTTACAAACATACATATAACGGACACAAAGTACAACCAGACCCGAAAAAACTATTTGTGGATCTCACAAGTAATTGTTCCGTGTGGGAATCGAACCCACGACCTCCCAACGCAATAGATAAATGGCGAAACGATGGCGTACTTTCCACAATTTCACTCACATTTCTCTACACGTACAAAATCTAAGCTAATATAGCAATATTTCTTTATCCATTAGATAAACAAAATTATCTGTTATTATCTAAAGTAATCGTCACAAAGAGACATAGTAAATAAATATGTGTTTTTACAAAATATACGTCATTTGTGATTGTAAAGATAAGTTATATTTGATCACGGTGACGAGTTATGATAAAATCATACGATTGTGAATGATACAGACATACTTAATTTATTATTTTAATAAAAAGTGATGTGTGTATTATAAATAATGATCACTTGTTATAACGGTGAAGGAAAACATCGTGAGGAAATGTCTGACAGTTGTTTAACACAGCTCTTGAAGGAATGCTAAGTCCCTGGCACATAGTGAGTGTAGTAGCCATGGAAGTAATATTATTACTTTAATGGTAGTAGCTGCTCTATTATAACGTGTTGACAGATAGCATTTTAGAGAACTTTGTAAGATTTGCAGCTGGTGGAGGTATACAAAATTCGAACTAAATTAGTGAGTTAGTGACCCGTAGACTTATACATCTAACGGTGACCTGCTTGAATCAGACCAGAATGGATAGCTTAGTCTATCTTCCAAACTATGTTGGATTCAGCATCCAGTCTCACCGGATGCAGCTGAATACCAATATTTTACATGGAACGACTGCCTCAAGCCAGTTACCTGGTTTATAACACAATACCCTTCGGTAAGACTGGTTGTCAGAGTTTCAAGCTTCTGACGACTGTCAAAGATCTTTGAAAACAGCTGGGACCCACAATTTAACCTGCTTCCCGAAACACGGAGGAACTCGATATGTATGAGATGGTCATCCATCCACAGAAAAACAACAGCAAGCTTAGCTTTTAACCTCAGAGATCGATCCGCACGGCTTTTGTTAACTAAGCCACAAGCTCGAGTAGTCGAGTAGTTACACAGATTAATGTATTAGGTCGGAGAAAAAGTCTTTTCGCGTTATAGTATGTATGAACTTGTAATAAAATCTCTTTGGCTTCAAGAATCACAAATGAGTACACGGTTCATTAGGTTTCTGTCAGTGAGCTGGTGAGGAACCCAATCGAGGTTTTTTGTGTAGAGAAAAGATTTTATTACAAGTTCATACATACTATAATGCGAAAAGACTTTTTCCCCGACCTAATATTTAGTAAAACTGCTTTCGATTACCGTAATTATAAATACAGCGACAAAACCCTCCCCCTACCTACCCCACCCCTCACACGGGTCGAAGGATAAACATTAATATATAGCAACAAGGAAGAACCTTCGGCTGAAGGTCGGGACCCGAGGAACCTTCAAACAGCTACAGTACCCGGGCGGGATCGATACGGTATAACCGGGCGACTTAAACAAGAGTAATTTGAAACTGAAAATTTTGTATATTTGAAGTGAATAACATTATGAGAGCGGTAATTTTGACGTGGTAGCAGAGACGGCTGAGTCACAGAATAATAAGTGCTGAGTGGTATAAGTTGGTACCTATCATGCAAGTGGTTGTAGGTTCGAACTCGAGGCAACACACCAATGACTTTTCCAAGTGATGTGTATATTATAAATAATGATCACTTGTTACAACGGTGAACGAAAACATCGTGATGCAACCTTGCCTGAGAGTTCTTTAGGTATGCAATCCCTAACGCGCACTTGGCCAGCGTGGTGGACTCAAGGCCTAACCTCTCCCTCTTTCTGGACGAGACCCTTCCCCAGCAGTGGGACATTAATGGGTTATTATGGGCACAGTAAACAAAGTCCTGCGCAGTTGGCTGATTTTAATAAAACTGGCCGCTGTAGCCAAATATCAGCCAGGAGAGCACTATGGAATTTTATTTATTTGTCATACAACACCGTTTACAATGTATTTTTCATTGTATAAGATGATATGTATTATTTTTTATATAATAAACATGAAACGACCTTGTATTTTACGACTCACAAAAACTGTATTATCATAATAATGGCGGATATGTTCTAGAAGTTACTAGTGACATGTGTTTGAGCGTTTTTTACTAAATGTAGTTACGTCTGAGAGGTAGTGTATACGACTGCCGATTGCGAGGTCCCGGGTTTGATACCGGGTCGAGTAAATGCTAATGAAACTAATAATTTATAGTAGAATATTTCTCAATAGTAGATCAGAGTTTAGTAAAGGGTTCCATTTTGTATTAGAACGAATGTATTATTTTTACTTTTTTCTACCCGTTTTTTTTACACTAGAAAGTTTCATCCTTTGTTTTAGCGTCTTAGGATTTGTATTTTAAGAAAAAAAATAGCCTATATTTAACCCTGGGTCTAATACTATCTCGAAATAAATTTTCAGGAAAATTTGTTCTACATTTTAACCACTAAAGTTTTAGGCACTTTCAGAAAAGTACAGATAGTCAACTATTCATTCTGACTTTTTTTCAAAACTGACTGATTAGGTAAATAAATTATGGGAACTGACAATTTATAAGTCTTCTTTTTTCAAAGATACAGGTTCGTTAGATATAAATTGGTAGGTTTTTTTATGAAAACACAATTTGCAGATTCTGATACAGTCTTACTAAAGAAAATATACCTAATTTGCCTAGAACTGCTAAAATTGATTTGAAAAACGTAATTTGTTCGCAAAAAGAAAGCTTTAGTTATACTCAAAGGTCACCTTAATACATCAAAATAATACCTACCTTTATATAAACAAAATAAATAGTTACTGAACGAAGCAGTAAAGTTAAAACGAAATCAAAATAATAATATTCTGTTCGCGCGGTGTCCTATTTGAGAGGTGCACGGAGCGGCAACGTCGCCTTTCTCTCGGTTTGTGTTTATACCAGCCGGCAGCCATGATGGGTCCGTGGAAACTTTTATTTTGATCTCGCTATGTTTAATTGAGTGATTTAGGGTTACTGATAAGTGTCAGATAAATTATATGCTAGACTAGCTGACCCGCGCAACGTCGCTTGCGTCGCATAAGAGAGAATAGGTCAAAATTTTCCCCGTTTTTTTAACATTTTTTACTGGTACTCTGCTCCTATTGGTCGTAGCGTGATGATATATAGCCTATAACCTTCCTCAATAAAAGGGCTATCTAACACTGAAAGAACTTTTCAAATCAGACCCGTAGTTCCTGAGATTAGCGCGTTCAAACAAGCAAACAAACAAACTCTTCAGCTTTATAATATTAGTATACCTAGATAATTTATTTCATTTTATTAAAAAAGACAACTCCCGCACTAAGAATTACTCTTGTGTCGCGGGGACTTTAACAAACATACAAACAACGGACACAAAGCACAACCAGACCCGCAATAATTATTTGGGAATCGTACAAATAATTGCTCCGTGTGGAATCGAACCCACAACCTCCTGACCTTGGGAATGGTAGCGGCATGGTGATTTTAACCACTGCGCCACGTTCCGAAGCACGAAGGGAATGATTTTTCAAAAATACTGCGACCGTAACCACTGCGCCAAAGAGCCAGTCTTTACAACGACAACAATCTAACGAGTAAATTTTGGTGTCCATATTAAATGAGACGCAATAAACAATGACATTTTAATTAAGATCATTTGACTGTTAATGTCGTTTTGTAACTGCGCAGTTTGTTAGTTTCCGCTCTCTTGATAATAAAGTTCATTCAATTATCGTATGGCTATGGTTCTCTATAGAGTCTATAGTAGTCGGGACTTTGGTATCGTGCCCGGTATATATCATTGGACAACTCACACACAGTCATTTGATACTAAACTAAGCAGAGCTTGCAGTAACCAAATAACTGATAAACTTACTTATATATACTTGTAAATACATACTTAAAAATAAAATAAACCCATCGGGCTGAGAATTTGCATGCATAGAGCTGCTATAATGTAGGCATTCCCTAAGAAGGGTTTTGTTAAATTCCACCCTTAAAGGGATAAATAGATATGCAAGTTTGTATAAACCTTTTTAAATTTTCGACTGATTGAACTAAAATTAACCTAAGTAGATTTATTTAGCTTATGTATTCAAACTGTCATGCTTATATGAGTTTAAACGCTATTATACAGATAAACTACCATTAAATGTACCTCAGAAACCTAGGGTTAGTGACGTTCTTTGATCTCTGCATTCACCCAAAAAAAGGCACCCGGAAAAAAAGAAAAAAAAGGCAGTCTTTTTTCCCATAGAAATAGGCGTGATTTAATGTATGTATGTATGTACTTAGGTACTACATAGCAGTCGTAAAGATTACCGCCCAGACCACAGAGATAGGCAAGTCTGTTATAGTGATATTTCTCGAAAACTGCTAATCTATTTCAGCTGGACACATGTGTTTGTTATTATATAAAGTAGGACACTGCTTCCTGTGACTGTGATGATGACTAAACTAAATAAATTATTTATTAAACTAGCTCCTAGCAAGAGACTGTTTGAAAGATTGTCCGGTAAAAAAGTTTGTGACAAATTCTCACTGTTGATGTTATCATTGAAATTAGTCAACTACTGTAGTTTGTCTATACCTAGTTTTTTTTTAAGACAACTCCCGCACCACAGAATAAGTAATAGTACTACCGTACCCGCACTAAGAATTGCTCTGGTGTCGCGGGTCTTTAACAAACATACAAACAACGGACACAACTAGGCCCACATCAGCTATTTTTGGATCGCACAAATATTTTTTTCCGTGTGGGAATCGAACCCACGACCTCCCAAACCCGTCGCAATGGTAGTCGCGTGGTTACCACCTTAATCACTGCGCCACAGAGGTCGAAGACTCTTGAAAGAAAAAATCAAGATTTATTTCTCTCGAGATTCGAACCCGAGACTTATTGCCGTACAAGACATAATATGATACGTGACAAACAATAAAATTAAATATAATATTACTATAAGGAAAACAGTTCACGGAAGCGTCTCGTTCCTCTCGAGAACTTCCTGCATGCCTTGTCTTGATACATTATATTAATAGCACTGTACAAACATACATACATACATTATATTGAGGCGTTTATTCGTCTGTAAACGTTAAAGGACCTTTGGCAGGGACGTAGCATAGAAATTTATTAGTATATTGCTTTTGAGGAGCTCGTGGCTAGGTAACAACAATCGCGCGGATCGATCTCTCATGTTAAGCTACGCTTGCTGAGGTTGGTTAGTGGATGGGTGAGCGTGAAGGTGTGAAAGGAACTTGGTATAACACATACCAAGTTCCTTTGTGTTTCGAAAAATATGTTGAAATCGGTCCCGATTGATAGTCGTTAAGTCACGACAAAGACTATTTGGCTTCAACAACTTTGACACTAGGTTGACCACTAACCAAAGTAATATCACGCCTATTATACCCGAAAATGTAGGCAGAAGTGTATAAAATAGGACGTCGTTACGACATTTAACAATGTGAGTTCCATGTAACAGGGGGCTGGAGCTACTTTAAAGAATAATCTAATATTCATAAAAAAAATACTTATAATTCTCATTTCAATGTTGGAATCGAACCGGGGACCTCGTGCTAGCAATACACTACCGACCGCGCCACAGAGGCTACCAACTATACAACAAAATAAAAAAAATATAACCATACCAAAAAATACTCATTTCGACCGAAACCACGTGTAAAACAAGTCTACAGCAATAACAAGAGACTTATGTCAATGTATCTATATAAGTATGTATTTAGAAGTATATAAGTATGTTTATCAGTTATTTGGTTACCATAGTACAAGCTCTGCTTAGTTTGGAATCAAATGACCGTGTGTGAGTTGTCCAACAATATATTTATCACGAACGTTCTCGATCTCTTTAGTCATAGATAACAGAATACGTCTACAACATCGTGACTCATTTCCGAACGATACGAAAAAAATATAATTGCGCCGCGCTTTTTTGACAACTAATATGGCGACGAATTTTAATTTGATTTGAAAACTTGTTTTTGGCGGTCCGTAGTCTACGAATGCTTATAGTTTCGATGTTTTATGGTTATTTTTAACATATTAATGTCTTGCTGCTGAGTAAGGATCTTTAATATATTTTTACAACAACTTAAGTTAACTTTAAAACAACTCTCGCACTAAGAATTGTTCTTGTGTCGCGGGGACTTACAAACACACAATCAATGGACACAAAGTACAACCAGACACGATACAATTATTTGAAGATCGCACATATAAGTGTCCCGAGTGGGAATCGAACCCTCGACCTCCTGACGCAATGGCAGCGGCGTGGTGACCTAAACCACTGCGCCACGGAGGCAGGCAAATTGAGGGAGGAGTTAGGCCTTGAGGTACCACGCTGGCCAAATACGGGGACTTTGCATACCTTCAAGAACTGTTCTAAAGAACTCTCAGGCATGCAAGGTTGCATCACGATGTTTTCCTTCACCGTTTATATATGTAGGTATATTAGTAGGTGTAATATGTCTTGAAAACAAGTCAGGTCTGAGTGCTAATCGAAACCGGCGGTCCTGTATAACCACATGTATGTGAATAAAGCAAAAGAAGTTTATAAGGATCGTACCACATCGCGTTCTCTGCGAACCCCTTTGGGAAGAGGGCATCATATAATGTACTAGCTGACCTGCGAAACTTCACTTGCGTTACATAAGAGAGAATGGGTCAAAATTTTCCCCATTTTTGTAACTTTTTCGCAAGCGATGATATATAGCCTTTCTCGATAAATGGGCTATTTAACACTTAAGGAATTTTTGAAATCGGACCAGTAATAAACAAACTCTTCAGCTTTATAATATTAGTACAGATATTTGTAGATGTAATGTCTTGAAAATAGATCAGATGCTACTCGTAACCGGCAGTCCTGTATGACAACATGTAAGGATCGTACCAAGTGACGTTCTCCACATACCGTGATATTATGTATGTACATATATTATGTATGTAATATTATGGAGCGCTTCCAATCTAGAAAGCTCTCGCTACAATCATAATAATCTGTATTATTTTCGTCTGGCCACACTAGCTATTTTTGGCGCGAATTCTTACTGCTATATTTATCGTTATAACGTTGTTTACTCGTTGAAGCGTAAATAGCTGAGTTAAGCTTAGCTTTTAAGATTAAAATAAAATGGCTATGTGTCATAATGATACTGTTTTAAGACTTAGGAGTCATTTTTAGTCCACTCACCCGCTGTCTAAAAATATGTACGAACGACTTGAGAACCTACTCTTTTTGGTTAAGTCGGTTAAATGTATTCCTATGCAATAGAGGTCTTTTGCCATATACTGGGTAACGAGCTACGATTAAGTATATAAGTACCAGCAGATTCTATAAAAGCTATAGCATTTTGCCTGACCCGGTAATCAAACTCGTTAATGTCGAATACACTATCACACAGAATCGCAGTGGCAGTACAATACTATTCAAATATTTAATTTTTTTTACAATAAAACGACATCAGAGTTAAGTGTCACAAATAAAATGGGTTCACATGGGAACAATAAGATTTCAAACAAAAAAAACACATTAAAATCGGTCCACCCAGTTTAAAGTTATGAGGTAACAAACAAAAAACTACAGAGAAATTGATAACCTCCTCATTTTTCAAACTCAGTTAAAAAGATCCAAAATGGTTGCCACATAAAAAAAAATACTAACCACACACATCACGAGACTAAACCAATATGTTTACTAAACAATCGTAAGGTTTCATAATAACAGCACAACAAATACACACTAATATACACTTTAAACACTTAGTAATAAATACTAAAATCCTTCGAGCGGTCACAATGGCTGCCCTTGTGTAGTTCGTTGCCTTACTAGCAAGACTCAAATGCCCTCGACGTGTAATGCAATTGGCGTTGGGCCAAAGTAATCCAAGCGTATGTTATAGGCTGTATGAATTAATACCTTTGTCTCAATTCGGTTTTAAAAAAGTGTAGCTGTCAGATTTTTGTTTGTGTTTGACAGGTGGGTGATTTTGGCGGTAAAAAACAGCGGTTCCACTGCTGGGCAAGGGTCTCCTCCCTTAATAAGGGAGGGGTTAGGCCTTAAGTCCACCACGCTGGCCAAGTGCGGGTTGGGGACTTTGCATACCCTCAATAAATGTATTAAACAAATTTTAGGCATGCAAGGTTTCCTCACGATGTTTTCCTTCACCGTTGGAGCATGTGATAATTATTTCTAATACACACATAACTTCGAAAAGTCATTGGTGTGTTGCCTGGGATTCGAACCTGCGACCACTGGCGTGGGAGATGTCAACTTATACCACTCGGCTATCACTGCTCTCTTACGACTATCACTCTCTCTAAAAAATATTTACTTTTTTGTAAAAGATTATACTTGAACAGAAACAAGCGGGATTGTATGCAACTGTAGATTAAAGGACAAAGTTTTATGGTCTGTATTAATTTCTGTTAGAACATTATTTATTATTTATCGTAGGTCGTATTTCAATAAACTGCCTGGGTTAGATTAATAGACTCAGTACTTTTTATAAAGTTAGACCTGAACAATATAAATAACGAAATTTCTAATACTCCTGTCTTTACTTTCGGCCATTATTTCTTTTGTTCTGTTTGTAATATTTATGCTTAAATACATGATCTACATTCTATGTAAATATTTCAACTGTCTAACTATCACATTTCACGAGATGACAGACAGAAAAACAGCGGAGTCTTAGTAATAGGGTTCGTTTTCTACCCTTTGTGTTCGGAGCCCTAAAAAGCCTGGCAAAAAGTATAAGTCACTCTGTAATCGAAGCCAATCTATACTAATATTATAAAGCTGAAGAGTTTGTTTGTTTGTTTGTTTGTTTGTTTGAACGCGCTAATCTCAGGAACTACTGGTCCGATTTGAAAAATTCTTTCAGTGTTAGATAGCCCATTTATCGAGGAAGGCTATAGGCTATATACTATCACGCTACGGTCATTAGGAGCGGAGAAGCAACGAGAAATGTTACAAAAACGGGGAAAATTTTGGCCCATTCTCTTAGGTGACGCAAGCGAAGTTGCGCGGGTCAGCTATCAGCCATAAAACTTTTATAATTTCAAGCGTATAGCCTAGATTCTAGGATTCCTATATACCCACGCACTTATATTAACACGTTAAACGTCACCCTACTCAGCCTAAAACAGTCACGATGATACAAATAAAACGATAACTATAAATATGAGTCAGCAGTTTATAATTCAGTCACGTGACACATTGTCGGTCACACGCGTGGCTTGGCATATGAACTGAAAAGGGTTTTACCGTCTACGAGACGATTAGGGCACGTTTCCAAGGTAGCAGAACAGGGCAGAGTCGAGTGGACCGAACCGCAAATTGAACACTCACACAGGTGGTGTGGAGAAATGGAGAAATATCAGAAATATTTACCAATCGTATTTCAGCCTAGACTTTCTTCCAACAATGTTGGAGTCGGCTTCTAGTCTCACCGGATGCAGCTGAATACCAGTATTTTAAATTCAGCGACTGTCTATCAGACCTCCACAACACAGTTACCTGGCTTATAACACGATACTAAGTAACACTGGTTGTCAGACTATTAAGCATCTGACTACTGGTAACGACTGTCAAAGATCTTTGAATATGACAGTCGGGACCCGTAATTTAACGTGCCTTTCGATGCACGGAGAAACTCGAAAATGTATTATAGGGTCACCCATCTACAAACCAGCTCATCAAGCGTATCTTAACCTGAGAGATCTATCCGCGCGGATGTTGTGACTTAGTCACGAGCTCCCTCTATGTAATCACACTAATTTCCATACATTTTTCGTTTTATATCCGATCAAAAAAATAACAAGTAATCAAGATGAACAAATATTACGCAACTTTGTAAAACTATAATAAATTTAAATGCTCCATAGTAGGTCGCGTTCAATTTGTTTACTAAAACTATTGGCTATTTCGAACTAGTGTACTGACCTCGAATACAATGTTCGCGGTATTGCTCCCACAATTATTTGTAGTTGAAATAGCAAATATATGACTGCTTCTATGGATTGGGCGGTAGTAAAAACCTAATTTCATTGAAACTGACCAGTTTAGGATTTAGGTGTAGTGTCCAAGTGTGTGCACAATACACAGATACACTCTCATAGTCTGGTGAGACGGATAACCGACACGACCAGTGAGAGGTCGAGGCGCAGAACTGAGGGTTTAACGTGCTCTCTAAAGTACGCAGGTCTACGGTCAACTTCCTAACTCAGGGTAATCTCTGAGATATTTGTAACAAAAGCAAATTCAAAAAACACTTTTGACTCGGAATACCTAAATATTAATATGAACTATATAAATCTCTCGTGTTCAATAAACATAATACTGAAATTATGTTTTGTTTCTTCATAAGGCTGAAAAACTCGCTATTCTAGCTCTTTCCCTAAACATTTCAAATATTTCCGAACGATCAATCGACATTACCAAAATGGCGGATTTTGACATTGACGTTTAAAAATAAAACTTTTATTGCGAGAGTAGCAAAACTAAATATAACTGCGGGGAACCCCTTTTAACCTTGAATGGCTGAAATAGACATCAATTTACGGTTTGATATAAAAATAAAAAAAATCGCAGACATTTTGTTTTTTCAAGATTTAGTTTCCCGCCAATTTTACGAGCTGTCAAATTCTTTAGTGCAAAGGAATTTTATTATGCCCAGAATTATTTCGACGGTCCCTACGTACAATAACCTAATTGCAAAACGCAAATTTTACAGGAGAGCGGTTTGAAGTTTCAATTTACATTGGAAGTGTTGTAGTTCTGGGGTTTGTCGAGTGTTGATTTAGGGTAGAATTAAAGCATTTTTACTAATTTTTTTTTAATCAATCGAAAGTATATGACAACCGGAAGGTCACGGAAACAAAAAAGACAAATCCCCTAAGTACCACTTGAGGGAATGTACGTAGGGACCGTCGATTTGACACTACATGTTTTCAAACAAATAAATAAATATCATTGGACAACTCACACACGGTCATTGGATTCCAAACTAAGCAGAGCTCGTACTGTAACCAAATAACTGATAAACAATCTTATATACTTCTAAATACATACTTATTTAGATACATTAACCACCAGTCTCAGAACAGATTCTCGTGTTCATCACACTTATATTTGTCCCGGGTAGGATTATGCTTCATGTAAAATACTGGTATTCAGCTGCATCCGGTGAGACTGGAAGTCGACTCCAACATAGTTGGAATAAAGGCTAGATTGAATGATACATCTCAGAACAACCTCGGCAAGCGTAGCTTAACCTCAAAGATCGATCGCGGCTGTTACTTAGCTTTGCTCTTTAGTGTGTATCAAATCGGGTAAAAAATAATTTAGAAAATATATTTTGCCCTTTCTACTGAAGTGTAGGCAACGTAATAACAATATGGCCACCCCTGTCAAACGTTTGAAGGGTGAATAAAAGGGTCGATGCAAGGGGGCTACAATATGCGGGCGTACTCATGTGAAAATATTATTAGTTAAAAAATGATCGTATGGTTAGTGGTCAACCTAGTGTCAAAGTTGTTCAAGCCCGAATGGCCTTTTACATGGCTTAACGACTGTTAGAAGAATACAACCCCTCCCTCATTAAGGTAGGAGACCCTTGCCGAGCAGTGGGACATTTATGGGTTAAATTTAACGTGGTGGACTCAAGGCCTAACCCCTCCCTCATTACGAGAGGAGACCCTTGCCCAGCAGTGGCACATTTATGTCCCCTCAAATTATTATAAATACTTCATTAACCCCCGGTTTCTGAGTACATTTAGCGGTAGTTTATCTATTCAATAGCGTTTTTTTATATGAGTTTTGAAACTATTGAATAGATAAACTACCGCTAAATGTACCTCAGAAACCGGGAGTTAGACAGTTGTTAATCATCTAGGATACGTTCATTACTTTATATGTGTATGCCAAATGTACACGAATACACGCTCTCTTATTTCTAGTGTTACGAAACAGCTGTCATTGTGACGCGTTCTACGTCACGACTACGTCAAATCGTACGACGTTTCGTTGAGAAGCTTGCACATTTGTAGAATAACGTGAAATAACTGTCCTCAAGACTCGCCCCCTATTACTAACCCCCGGTTTCTAAGTACATTAAGCGGTAGTTTATCTATTCAATAGCGTTTAAAAACTCATACAAAAAATATATGTACCTCAGAAACCGGGGAAAGACGATTTTTTTTAAAGACAACTCCCGCACTAAGAATTGCTCTTGTGTTGAGGGACTTTTAGGAACATACATACAACAGGCACAAAGAGAACCAGACCCAAAATTACTATTTGTGGATTGCACAAATAAATTGTTCCGTATGGGAATCGAACCCACGACCTCCCTGACATAATGGTAGTAGACATAGCGACCTAAACCACTGCGCCAAGGAGGCAGTCATTAGTACAATAACTGTCCCGCTGCAATAAACTCGCCCCCTATTACATGAGACTAACATTGTTAATGGCAAAACGTGGCTGTATTTCATATACATTCGGGTACAATAGGCGTGATAATGATGTATTTCCTACTGCTAGGTATGGCTTCCCGGAAAAACAATCTTTAGCGATTATAAAGAGAGGCCTACAGTTTCTTGCTAGCTGTTCTCAAAGGCTCTACCTTCCGAACTGGCGGTAAATTCACGTATTATATTTTTAACTATGATAAGTGTGTATTAAAAATAATTATCTCTTGCTCTGATAGCCGAGTGGTTTAAGTTGGCACCTCCCACGCGGTTGCGGGTTCGAACCGAAGGCAACACACCAATAACTTTGTTAAGTGTGTATTAGAAATAATGATCACTTGCTCTAACGGTGAAGGAAAACATCGTGATGAAACCTTGCATACCTATTGTTAAATACATTTATTGAGGGCATGCAAACGTCTCCAAATCACTTGGCCAGCGTGGTGGACTCGACACCTAACCCGTCCCTCGCTTGAGAAGAGACCGTTGCCCAGCAGTGGGACAATAATGGGTTAAAAAATAACCCTCTTATTGATAAACAAACTATAAACCTATTTTAGTTAAACAACTACTATAATATATTTTCTCTTGTTCATTTCGCTAAGGAGTGAAAGAAACAAAACTCTTTATAAGCCTTTCATAACCTCATATATTTTTATGAATAAGAGGGTAAGTAGTTTTTTAAAACTGTAAATCAAATGTACGTGATGCAACAAATTGAAAACTTCCGGAACATGACGTTTGTCACGTCAGTGCCGCGTCATGCGTGTGATGACGAATCATGTCGTAATATTACCCGTATTAGTAAGAAAGTTTAATTTTAGCAGTCGTGTGTGTGTTTCGATCACTATGATAACTAAGGCGATCAGCGGGTTAAGCAACCCTTGGCGAGGTTATTACACAGATGGGTGACCACATAGTGGAAGTTACATTTAAGCCGTCATGAGTGTGTTTCGATTATCACTATGATAATAGGCCTGTAAACGATCAGTGGGTTAAGCATCCCTTGGTGTGGTTATTACACAGATGGGTGACCGCATAGTGAAAGTTACATTTTAGCAGCCGTAAGTGTACTTCGATTATCACTAAGATAATAGGCCTGTAAAAGATCAGTGGGTAAAGCAACCCTTGGCGAGGTCATTACACAGATGGGTGACCGCACAGTGAAATTACATTTTAGCAGCCGTAAGTGTATTTCGATTATCACTATGATAATAGGCCTGTAAAAAAACAGTGGGTTAAGCAACCCTTGGCGCGGTCACTACACAGATGGGTGACCGCATAGTGAAAGTTACATTTTAGTACCCGTAAGTGTACTTCGATTATCACTATGATAATAGGCCTGTAAAAGATCAGTGGGTTAAGCAACCCTTGGCGCGGTCATTACAAAGATGGGTGACCGCATAGTGGTATTTCAGCTGAACGTCTCCATGTTTTGGGCATGATAAAAGTTGGTTCGGATTGTTGTTAATTAAGATAACAGTCGGCTTGAATAATTACATTGACACTAGGTTGACCACTAACCATACCATAAATAAAAAAAAAATAAGTCGCTTCATTAAATTAACGATTGTAAAATAAGATTCCCTTTATGTAATAATCGTATTAGATATTTATAAAAAGCATATACACACAAGACTCGATAATTAAAAACCACAAAGGCCCGTTTCCTTCCGCCATTAAAAAAAAACTAGTTACAATAACGTCTGACGTAAGCTGTCACATTTTGGCGGCAAATTTATACGTCATACGGGTTTACCCGTATTAAAGATGGCCGTATGTGTATGTATAATTAATTTATTCTGTAACGCGGGATCTCCCTCATGAATTAAGTTATGGAAATTCCGAGTGTAAGAACCTAAATTAATTATTAAACTAGTTAGCGTATTTTTCTAGTTTTATCGTGGGGAATATTGCGGTTTTTTATGTTAGTTCCGAAAATCATCGTCTTAGTTTTTAATTTTACACGGTCTTTATTACAAACTAGCTGACACGCGCAACTTCGCTTGCGTCACATTAGAGAGAAAGAGTTTATTTTCCTCCGTTTTTCTAACATTTTTTACTGGTACTATGCTCCTACTGGTCGTAGCGTGAAGATATGCATAGCCTATAGCCTTCCACGATAAATGGGCTATCTAACACTGAAATATTTTTTCAAATCGTAGCAGTAGTTCCTGAGATTAGCGCATTCAAACAAACAAACCCTTCAGCTTTATAATATTAGTATAGATAGTATAGATAATAATATATATTAGTATAGATATGCACCTAAACCTAACATCAATCAGCCGCGTCAAAATGATTTCCCGGTATGCAAAGTATCCTATATCTTAATTCTAGTTGTAAGCGATCTGTGTACCTAATTTCATCTAAATCTGTTCAGTAGTTTTAGCTATATTGAGTAACTAAAAAAAACTTTTATTTAATAAGCTTACTTAATCTAACAAAACTTTAAAAAAATCATTTATAAATTAAAAATATTTATTTTCTCAAGCAAAATCAGCCTATCGCCATATTGTTTTACCAACTCCAGCCAGCTATTGAGAATATTTAACAAAATGTCAGAATCAGGAAATGAGACGTCGTGATCAGTAGTCTTATACACTACCATGAAGTCAGTCATAAATGTTTTACGCGGAACTCGAACCCGCGACCTCGATGACCGTCCGTATTCACTACCGCTCAGACTTATGAAATAGATAACAATAATATGATAAATTAATTACGTTGCAACATTTATACCAAAATCGTTTAGGATTGCAACACAAACTCTACGAAATTATGAAATATAGCTTTTACCCGCGACTTTTGAATTTTCCCATGGAAATGCGTCATTTTCCCGGGGTAATAAGAAGCCTATGTCCTTTCTCGGGTATCATAATATCTTCATACCAAATTTCAAGGAAATTGGTTCAGTAGTTTAGGCGTGATTGAGTAATAGACAGACAGACAGGGTTACTATCGCATTTATAATATTAGTATGGAGTATGGATTTTATCTTCGAAAGTTTAAAACGTACCTATTAATTTAATTAGATCGTCTATTAATAATAATACATCATATCATAATGAATAAATACTGTCCCACTGCTGGGCAAGAGCCTCCTCCCAAATAATGCAGGGTCTTTCAGTCATTTATAGCTATAGGCGCCTCATTTGGCTAATAATTATATGTAGTACTAGCTGAGTATCTGATTATAAAAGTAATAGATACAAATACTAGTTTCCTAATACTCGCAATACCTAGAGTGTTATAGGTCTGTTAGTGGTAGAATTAGTAGAAAGTATTTGGTAGAATTTGTTAGTATTTCTTGCATTATAATATTAACGGCTTTATATTTTTCAAGACAATATTAGAGTAATAATATAAAAAAAAAAGTAGGTAATATGTTTAAAAACTTATTTCTAATTTAAGATAGCGGTTAGGAGTTCATCCCAATGTTCAATGCAGGCATGCATTGAACATTGGGTCTGCCTTCTGAATTGGCGGTAAATTCACTTACCTATTAATAATTGTATTTCTGCCTATCATCAGTATTGGACCCAAATAATTAAAAAGTTTGATTTTAATTTATACTTAAGTAGAATGTGAGTTTTATTATTTCTTATGAACTTTTATCTACAGTTTAATTTTAATATAACCTTATTGGTAATAAAATATATCTGTGCATTAAAACAAACATAATATTATGTTTTTTAACCCCAAATGTAACATAACTAACATAGCAACTAATTTCGTTACTAATATTTATGTGTTTTATCAAATAAATAATTTAATATTTTTTTATAAATTAAACAAAATATTTTATCCTAAATACAAAAAAAAAGTTTTTTTACATAAATCGACTAGTATATTTTCAAACCGTGTGCTGGCAACACTATTATCTGACAGTTGAAGCGACGCAACATGGATCCGCCGAGGTGAGTACTCAATAACCTAATATTTAACTGTTATTTACTACTAGTACATATCTGTTACTTATGTATCAACTAATACGATGCCGTTAGAACAAGTACAGTTTATTTTAAATACTTTAGTTAGATAACATAGGTACTATTGTTTATAGAAAAGATTGTTTGACAACAAAATGTTGACAAATACCACGAATTATATCACTAACCCCAGGTTTCTACATTTAGCGGTAGTTTATCTATTCAATAGCATTTTTTTTAAGTTTACACGCTATTGAATAGATAAACTACCGCTAAATGTACTTAGATATCGGGAGTACATTATATAATTACCTACATAACTTTTGAACAACTAAACTAAATAGATTTTTTTTTATGTTTCTTTCTGTCGGTACAATGTGTGTGTGACAAAATGTCGGGAATCAACGGGATAAAATTGTATTATACCCGTATGAAGTCGAACTAGTTCGCGAGTACTAATATAGGTAATAATATATATATTTATCTATCTAGTTTTATTAGTTTTATAGTACGGAAGGATTATATTGCTAAAATTGAACAGATATATAAATTGAACATAGATTTATAATTTCATCGAGTATAAGATTTAAAACTACCGCAACTTGAACAGGTATTAGGTATACCTACTTGTGTAAATATTGCTAATACTTAAGTGATTTATATATAAAAGTAGCCGGCAGTAGTCGGCAGCGTGTGCGAATGCCGTGCAAGGCTCAGGTTCGATTCCTGGATCGTGCAAATTTATGATAATACTAGAAGCCGCCCGCGACTCTGTCCGCGTGGAAAACCTTCCCTCGGGAACTCCGGGATAACAAGTAGCCTATGTGTTATTCTGGGTCTTCAGCTACCTATGTACCAAACTTCATCGTAAGATTTCTCAACAATAGCTAAGAGTAAGGTATATTACTTTGAAGTACATTATAAGTGTGTGTTATAAATTGTCTGGTTACATAACAAACTGTACTTAGTTTTTACCATATTTATGACGGCCGTGTGTGAATTGTCTAAAGATATGTAGGTCATTGTAGGTACCTATTTATTTGTGTGGTGGGTTCGAATCCCACCCGGGACAAATCTTTGTGTGATGAACACGAGTATTTGTTCTGAGCCTGGATGTTAATGTATCTATATAAGTATGTATTTAGAAGTATATAAGTATGTTTATCAGTTATTTGCATAGTACAAGCTTTGCTTTGTTTGTAATCAAATGACCGTGTGTGAGTTGTCCAATGATTTTTTTTTGCTTGCCTTCTGACGGCCGTAGTTTACCCAACCGCCATATTGTCCCTATTTTCTGAATCAAATGACCGTGTGTGTGTTGTCAAATGTTTTTTTTTTGCCTACCTTCTGGCGGTCGTATTTGACCCAACCGCCATTTTGTCCCTATTTTCTAGTGAGAACGACACCGGCCTCCGTTCATCAGTAGCGTGGAAGTTCTTCTCCAAGAAGAACGAGACGACAGCGACCTGCAACGCGTGCCACAAGGACTACTCCTACAGCAGCACCGTCAGTAACCTGGTGAGGCACTGGCAGAGGAAGCACAGAGACGTTAATGTCAGGCTGACTAATGATGATACCACTGACTGTAGCGATGAGGAGTGGGATAGCAACAGGTAATTGTTACTGGAAAAGTCTTCACCCGAAATTGACAAGCCCCCGGTTTCTGAGGTACATTTAACGGTAGTTTATCTATTCAATAGCGTTGTTTTTGTATGAGTTTAAACGCTATTAAATAGATAAACTACCGCTAAATGTACTCAGAAACCGGGGTTAGGTCTGGTACAGGTAGCCAGTAGCAGGCAAAAAGAAACCCAACTTAAAACTTAAGTAATTGAAATCCTTCTTATTTTTTTGAAGCTGGTTAACATGTTAATGAGTTTATTAATTGGTCATTAGTAATTAATGCAGTAAATTGTGTATTGTTTAGAAGTTATGTGTGTAATAGTCACTTGCTCTAAAGCCGTCTAACGGTGAAGGAAAACATCGTGATGAAACCTTGCATGCCTAAAATTTGTTTAATACAATTATGAGGGCATGCAAAGTCCCCAACCCGCACTTGACCAGCATGGTGGACTCAAGGCCTAACCCCTCTTTCTTTGCGGAGGAGACCCGGCTCGCACTTAGTCAGCTTAAATTAAAACATCGTTATAAGTGACATGTCTGACAGTTGATTAACACAGCTCTTGAAGTAATGTGAAGTCACTTTATAAGGTAAACTGGCAGAAAATGCCCCTGGCATTAAGTCCGCCTTTATGCAGCCCTGTATATAAAGTTTGAAGTAAATAAATAAATAAGCCTCATTGCTTCAGACAAGCCAAAAATAATGTTATAATTTAATTAGTATTTAATTATTTATATAATGTGCTATACAGTGTATTATATATTTTTAGTGAATCAAAGAAAGAAGTAACAAAGACGGAGCCGGCTAAAGACCGAGACGACGATGAGTCGGGCCGCGAAGAAACAGAAATGATCACTATAACTAATGACAACGCAGATAAGTATGTATAACATACTATTGACAGCTTATAGATACACTAGCTGACCCGCGCAACTTCGCTTACATCACATAAGAGAGAATGGGTCAAAATTTTCCCTGTTTTTGTAACATTTTTACTGGTACTGTACCTATTAGTCGTAGCGTGATGATATATAGCCTGTAGTCTTCCTCGATAAATGGGCTATTATATATATCAGCTTAGCCTTTCTTCCAAGCTATGTTGGAATCGGCTTCCAGTCTAACCGGATGCAGCTGAATATCAGTGTTTTACATGGAGCGACTGTCTATCTGACCTCCGCAACCCAGTTACCTGGGATAACACGATACCCTTCGGTAAGACTGGTTGTCAGACTTTCAAGCTTCTAACTACTGTTAACGACTGTCAAAGATCTTCGAAAATGACAGCCGGGACCCACAATTTAACGTGCCTTCCGAAACACGGAGGAACTCGATATGTGGGTCATTGTCATAACCGCATAAAATTGTGTTACAAGTGGAAATTCATAGTTTAAATGTTTATTAGGGAGCATAGTCTAATTTTATAGTCAAGATCATATTAACTATTTCATGATTACGTATTTAGAAATACAGATATAATAAAAATTAAATATATAGAAAATAGTTACGAAAGAAAAGTCCGTCTCGGTGGACTGTTACTGTGCTGTCTTGTCACATAAATTTGTAAATATAAAAAAATACATATAATTGTGTTAGCCTTTAAGGATATTTTCCTAAACTAGACATTTTGTTTATCATAATAAGAAAATGACAAAAAAATTGGATTAAAATCAAGACACTTCCTGCAGTCTAAAATAATGTTATTAAAAAAACATCTATTCGATGGACTTATGTATTTACACTAGATAATTACGAAAAAAATAAAATTTTGCGAAGGGAACGTTATTTATGAACACGTTATATACTCAGTTACCCCCGCGTAGCGTCAGTTTCCTGTTGAACACATACGAATAAAGTTATAGGTGATCGTAGGTAAATAGTTGGCTGTGTCAAAGGTGAGTGTGTCTTTTCGGTTCCTTCTGAATTTCGGTAATTAATATCTTAATAATTTATAGTTTTACATAATAATTAAGGGTAATATGTGATTTATCATTATAGGCTTGTAACTGTAACATAAGCTAAAACTAATGCTTGGTATGGGACATTTTGTTACGAAAGTATATTCGGTGGACATCTTTTCTGGGGACTTTCTTTAAATTTGTGTCCGCCAAAAGACGAATGTCCACCGAATGAATCAAATGTTACGTATTTTGTATGTATATATGTTTTGCAAGTTGCTGTTTTTTTGTTTGTGCCTTGTTTAGGGTCCTGCTTGCTTTTTTCCGCCATTTTAGAATATGTCCAGAACCAGACAAAAAATTACTGACGACAAAAAGAAGAAAAAAAGACGCGAACAGAAGAAATTAAGTATGAGGAAAGCAAGCAAACGGCTTAAGAAAGATCCAGTAGCTTTAGAAGAAAAGCGGAAGAAAGATAGAGAGTATAGGAAAAATCGCAAGGAAAAATTATTACGACTATTAATGATTTATCAGATAGACGTATGCCCGTGCCGATTTCTATTCTCAGCCCCCTACCGAGTATGCAAAGCCCTCTTAGTCCTAACTGGAGTTCAATTGTCCAACAGCTGTTTCAGTCGATAGACAGGAAAAAGTCAGGACCAAGAACTATTAGCCCCCAAATCAACGAATTTGAAGCAACTTGTTCCGAGTTTCTGCGTGGACTAAGAAGTCGAAAACGCCTAGAGTATGCTGATATTTACTTCGGCAGTTCAAGTTCACCACCTGTATCAAGACCAGACACACCAAAGAAGTGCACCAGAAGCAAGTACAACATGTTTTGTCATCATCAGAGGTTGAAGATATATTGTCCACCAAAAATACATAATCTTTTCGGTGGACACAGGGAGATATTTTTTTTTAAATGTTTTATGACACCTCATTATGTTTTTGTTGATTTGTTTATAAATTAAAGAAGGTTTAATATTATTTTATTGTGAGTAAATTTTATTATGTTGATTAATTTCTTACTTAATTGCACTTTAAGTACATTCGGTAGACACCTATGTCTTTCCGGTAGAACAATAAAAACGATTTTATTAAATATCTTTTGTAATTCTTTACTTTGACCTCAAACAACAATTTATATTTGCTTTGATTGATATGTTTTATTTAATAAATGTTTAATTCTTTGAAAAAACAGTATTCTTTTTAATTTTTTTATTTAGACCCTGTTTTGACAATGACCCATGTATAAGATGGTCACCCATCCACAAATCAACCTCGGCAAGCATGGCTTAACCTCAGAGATCGATCCGCGCGGCTGTTGTTAACTAAGCCACGAGCTCCTCCTATCTAACCCTGAAATATTTTTTGAAATCAGACCAGTAGTTCCTGAGATTAGCGCGTTCAAACAAACTCTTCAGTTGTATAATATTAGTATAAATATCATTGTTTCAGACAAAAACGTCGCAAACAGTCTATAGTATGGAGATTTATGAGTAAGAACGAGGGCGACTCGAAGCATGTAACATGTCTTATATGTAAGACTAAACTGTCGCACTCAGGTCTTAGCAATTTAAAGAAGCATTTGATAAGAAAACATCCAGAATTTAATCTAGAAGATGAGGCCAGGGTGAGTTTTTTACTAACCAGCTGACCCGCACAACTTCGCTTGCGTCACATAAGAGAATGGGTCAAAATTTTCCCCGTTTTTGTAACATTTATTACTGGTACTCTGTTCTTATTGGTCGTAGCGTGATGATATATAGCCTATAGCCTTCCTCGATAAATGGGCTATCTAATACTGAAAGAATTTTTCAAATCGGATCAGTAGTTCCTGAGATTAGCGCGTTCAAACAAACAAACAAATTCTTCAGCTTTATAATATTAGTATAAATTTTAATGATTTCTTTAACTTTTAGGCTAAAAGGATGATTTTATCGGAAGACGGACAACTTTATGAGATAGGAGAATCAGATTGTGAGGTAAGTAAATAACAGAATCACTGTCCCACAGCTTAAAATTCGTCTTTCGTTAAAATTCGCCAAGTAGTTTTTGTTCCTATAAAGAAAATACAGACAGATGGACAAAAAATTTACTCATTGCATTTTTTGGCATCAGTATCGATCACTAATCACCTCCTAATAGTTATTTTTAAAAATATATTTAATGTACAGAATTAACCTCTCTACAGATTTATTATAAACTAGCTGACCCGCGCAACTTCGCTTGCGTCCAATAAGAGAGAATGGGTGAAATTTTTCCCGTTTTTGTAACATTAATTACCGGTACTCTGCTCCTTTTGGTCGTAGCGTGATGATATATAGCCTATGTACTTTCTCAGGTATCAAAATAACTCCATACCAAATTTCATGCAAATTTGTTCAATAGTTTAGGCGTGATTGAGTAGCAGACAGACAGACAGACAGACAGAGTTACTTTCGCATTTATAATATTAGTATGGAGTATGGATAGCCTTCCGATAAATGGGCTATAACACTGAAATAATTTTTCAAATCGGACCAGTAGTTCCTGAGATTAGCGCGTCCAAACAAACAAACTCTTCAGGTTTATAATATTACTATAGATATGTAATAAAAATATATTTACAGGTGGACCCCATCAACACGCAAGAATGGCTCCTTCCAGAAGATTTAATAGAAGATAATAAAAGTCCCGAACGAAAGAAACCAAAATTATTGAAAAAGCGAAAAAGAAACAGTTATGAACCCAAAGATACTTCTGACGATGACATTAGTACGACTGTCAAAAGACCTGTCAAAAGTTCTGTCAAAAATGACAGCTTAGAGCATTTTGGACATTATATAGTGTCATTGCTTAGACAATTACCTTCTCAAGTGTCTGACCAGCTGCAATGTGATATTACTAAACAGATTTTGATGAAAAAAATTGAGTTATCTAACCCTAGAAATGAAACGCAGAATAAAGTTAGCGTTGTTGAAATTACTGAAATGCCAAATGAAACTGATTTGAATAATCATAATGATTTGATTATTATAAATAATGTTAAAAAGTGATTCTCAGGAGACGCCCGTAGCCAGTTGCGCTCACCGGTCGGTAAACGATCTGTGGGTTAAGCAACCCTTGCCGCGGTCACTCCATAGATGGGTGACTGCATAGTGATATTTGAACTGAGCGTCTACTACGATAACAGTCGTTAAGCCACATCACCATACGACGAGAAGAAGTGATTCTCATAAAGAGAGCTTATAGGTGACACTAAACAACAATTAGTGATGTGATGAAATAAAAAGATTTATCTAATTTGCGTTTTTATTCAAACCTTCCTTTGTATATAAACTTCACATTTACTTTTTAATAAGACTATTCCAGCACTAAAAATTCCTCTTATGTCGCGGGGACTTTTACAAACAACGGACACAAAGTACAACCAGACCCAAAACAACTATTTTGACACCTCAAAAATAATTGTTCCGTGTGGGAATTGAACCCACGACATCTCGACGGTAGCATCTTGGCGACATTGACCACTGCGCCACGGAGACACTCAATTTACTCAATCAAGTTTTTCCCATAGAGGTAGGCAGAGACCAAAGAATGCCACTTCGTAGTTCGATCCTTACAAACTTCCCTTGCCTCATTCACATACATACATGTTATCATACAGGACCGCCGGTTACGAGTACTTATCACCTGATCTTTATTAACTAGAGGCCGTCCGCGACTTCGTCTGCGTAGAAACCCTTCCCGTGTAAATCCCGATCCCTCGGGAACTCCGGGATAAAAAGCCTATGTGTTATTCTGCGTCTTCAGCTACCTATACACCAAACTAGCTGACCCGCTCAACTTCGCTTGCGTCACATAAGAGAGGATGGGTCATATTTTTTCTCGTTTTTGCAACTTTTTTACTGGGACTCTGCTCCTATTGGTCGTAGCGTGATGATATATAGCCTATAGCCTTCCTCGATAAATGGACTATCTAACACTGAAACAATTTTTCAAATCGAACCTGTAGTTCCTGAGATTAGCGCGTTCAAACAAACTCTTCAGCTTTATAATATTAGTATAGATTTCATAAAATGTAATCGGTTCAGTAGTAATTGCGTGAAAGAGTAGCAAACATCCATACATACGTTCTCACAAACTTTCGCATTTATAATATTAGTAGGATTAAATATTTTTCTACATTAATGTATAATAGAATGTGGGAATTAACGCGAACGCATTTTACCTTAAAATGCCTGTGATGAAATGATGAGGCGCCCATAGCCAGTTGCGCTCACCGGTTGGTAAACAATCTGTGGGTTAAGCAACCCTTGGCGCGGTCATTCCATAGATGGGTGACCGCATAGTGGTATTTGTACTGGGCGTCCCCGTGCTTCGGAAGGCACGTTAAATGTTGGTCCCGGTTGTTATCTACTAAGATAACAGTTGTTAAGCCACGTCAAAGGCCCTCGGGCGGCTTGAACAACTTTGACACTAGGTTGACCACTAAACATACGATAAGATGAAGAAGATGAGAAATGTTTTTCTACATTGTTGCAGACGAAGAGTCATCACTAACAAGCAAAGCCAAGGAACTATGGCAGTACTTCGAGCAGGAGGGGTCGAAGGCGCGCTGTGTCGTGTGCCGCGAGGGATATATCGACACTGACTACGAGTTCCTCAGGGCGCACATGATTGATAAACATCCGAAGCTGATGCTGCACTTTGTTCATGATCACCAGGTGAGAGGAACTGTAAATTAGGATTTTGATTAAAGAGGGATTGTGGGGGGTTCCAGTTTGATAGGAGGGGTATTTGGCAATTTCGTGTGAAGGGCGCGTGATGATTAAGAGGAGGTAGGAGGTAGGTATCATTGTGAAGGTTTTGAGAAGTCAGGAGGCAACTTTCGTATAAGAGAAGAATCGAAAAATGAAAAGGTTATTTAGGAGAAGCATGAGATAATTGGGACGTTCTTGGATGGGGGAGGGGAGCATATGAGCATGAGCAATGTTTAAAGCTTGTTTTGGATATTGTGTTCTGTTTTAATTGAAAGCCCTCATTCTGAGCTCTCAGCACTGTTAATAACAAAGTCTAGAGTTCAATGTCTGAGTGCTATTAGTTCTTTTCCAATTTTTAAACGTTTCAAAAAGAGAATTATACCTACTAATAATCAAATATACTGAATGGCAAGTATATAATATACCACAGTGTATAGAACCCCTGATAACAGAGTAGGTAGTTCATTATACTAAGTCACCTCTGACCCTTACTACTCTTATTGCGTTATGATAAATTCATGATAAAGGTAGCAGGTCATAATGTCACTATTTTTACTTATTTAAAAACAATTAGGTATTAGGAAAAAACACTTCCGAACTTTCGTCATTTGTTATCAATATAGTTGTTCAAACCTTTGACATAAAGGCCTTAGAATAGGTGTATAAACGCTCAGTGTGTTAACTTGTACATTACATAGACGTAGGTGCAGTGTTTCAGCTGAGCGTCTCCGTGATACAAGTCACCGTTGTTGTTTATAACAACAGTTCACGACAAAGGCTTGACTGCCTCTGGGGCGTGTTCGGTAGTGTATGTGACTGTCGCGCAAAGGTCTCGGGTTCAAATTCTGGGTCGGGTCAAAAAGACTTAATGAGTTTTTCTGTTAAGAATTTCATAGTAATTGCCAGGAGTTAGGAAGTTGGGATTGTAGACTACGTGCCTTGTGCATGTAAAGCCGTCGGTCCTGAGCCTGACCTCTTCCTGGTCGTGTCGTTTATCCGTCCCACCAGGTTATGAGAGTGAAGTAATAGAGAGTGTACCTGTGTATTGTACACACACTTGGACACTATAAACAAAGTCTTGCACAGTTGGTTTAAATGAGACTGGCCTGGGAATATCGGCTGGGACAACTTTAAATAATAAGTCAAAATTTTCAACAACTTTGACACTAGATTAACGACGGTTTAAAATTGTTTATTTTACAGGAAACGACTACGAAATCAGACGTAGAAGAAGACGACAATCTTTTCACCGAAGTAGTCTACCTCGAGGACTCGGCACCAGAGGATTCTCGCTCAGAAAAACGTACCTTCATCAGGAAAAGGGCTCCGAAAAGACCAAGAATCTCTTCACCGGAACATCCAGTCACTTTAAAGAAGGAATTTGTAGAAAATACGCCAACACAGACAACAGAAGAAAACGAATTGGATATATTTATGAAATATATCAAATGTTTATTGAAAAAGTTACCCGCAGATGTCTTTTCGAAAGTCCAAGTCGATATTCTGAAGACTATAATGGATGCACAATACTCGAATAGGGTGGAGACAGAATCCGTAGCTAGTATTTTAAGAGTTAGTGAGGTTGACAATTCAGTAATAGGTAACTATACAATTACTTTGGAGAATAAGAATGATACGGAAAAGAACGATAAGTGAGGTTTTAGATTTACGATTTGTAATAAATATAATTTTCAAAATGGAGTCTTTTATTTCACCTTACTTTATTGTCTTTCGTAGCTAAAGGGTAAAAACGGGACTCTTTTATACATTTTTACTGCCTCGGGGTAGTATATTCCACGACTGCTGATTACGAAGTCTCGAGTTTGGTTACTGGGTAAGTAAAAGTTTTTGTAATTTATATTATGATATTTTCAATACTAGTTAGGAGTTTGCGAACGTAAAATATGGATATGCTTGCTCCCTATTACATGGGACTAACATTGTTAATGGCAAAACGTGAAAGTATTTCATACTCTGCCTACACCTTCGGTTGTATGTCAGGTGTGCTATTATGTACTTCAAAATACTGCATTTTAAGTATAAACAACTACATATATCTATGTGTAGTATGTATCACGTAAGTATATTGCAGTTAGCATCAACACAGAACTTACTGGGATTCGTTCAAGTCCCATTTTCGTAGTATCTAAGTAAGTAGGTAAGTGGTAAGTACCAACTGTAAACAATAAAATAAGCTCATTACTGTCCCATTACTAGGCAATATTTCTCCTCCCGAAAAAAGAAAAAGAGCCTTGAAATCATGAATATTTAATATAAAATAGCATAACTATATTAAACGACAAAAAATAATATTTCCCTTAGCCCTTATCTTGAAACACACGGTACGCATACTACAACAATGATTTCATCAGTACTTCACTACAATAGGTACCTATGTAATAAATACAGGAAAACCGACACTACATAAGTACACAGCAGAAGTAAATACCTACGTCAATGTTTGCGTAAGTCATTTATATAAATAACGGAAACGGTACTTCGCCCGCGTGGTTATTGGACTTAGGATAGAATTTCATACAAACTTTCATCCCTTATTTTATCAATTTGGGGGTAAAATTAATCAAAATCCTTTCTAAACATATTAAAAAAGAATAAGTATCCAATTTATGACTGACCTTATAACACGTACCGAGTTACTCCGTGTTTCGAAAGACACGTTAAATTGTGGATCCCGGTTGTCATTTTCAAAGATCTTTGACAGTCGTTAACAGTAGTCAGAAGCTTGAAAGTCTGACAAAGTCTTACCAAAGGGTATCGTGTTATAACCCAAGGAAACTGTGTTGTGGAGGTCAGATAGACAGTCGCTGCATGTAAAATACTGGTACCCAGCTGCATCCGGTGAGACTGGAAGCCGACTCCAACATAGTTGAAAGAAAGGCTAGACTAATTGATTGTTGAAGTATTTCACAATTATAGTAGTCCGGAGTTTAGTAACGTGTCTGGTATATGACACGCTCGCCCCCTATTACATGGGACTAACATTGTTAATGGCGAAACATGGGTATAATTCTTATTTAATTAATTCACACAACGCTAACGGGTTTTCCAATATAACTTTGCTTCATTTTAATTAAAATTACCAATACGGTATGTGTAAGAGGAAAATTAGATGTAATTCTGTTTAATATCCTGACTCACAGGTTACGGTAATTCAATAACCATTAAAGATAGTGAGTATTGTGAAATATGGTATTTTACGTAGGTACCTCCGTGTTATGTGTTTAAATCATCACTCCTGAAATAGTTTTCTTAAATAAAGCTCACTCCCGCACTAAGAATTGCTCTTGTCGCAGGGACTTTTTACCAACATACAAACAACAGACAAGGACTTTTTACAAACATACAAACAACAGACACAAAGTACAACCAGACCCGAACTATTTGTTCCTTGTAGGAATCGAACCCACGACCTCCCGACGCAATGGTAACGGCGTCGTGACCTAAACCACTGGACCACGGAGGCAGGCAAATTATAACTGACGATGTAACATACTTGTAAGAAATAATCCTACCAGAATATGACACTGATCTCACCCCCTATTACATGGGACTAACATCGTTAATGGCGAAACGTGTGTATTTCATGCACCTCTGTCTACAACTTCGTGCACAACAGGCATGATGTTTATAGGGATGACTGTGGCGCGACAATAACAACACAGTAGTGAATATCACTACTACTAAGGTCTTAGTTTCGAATCCCAGGTGTGGTAAACTGTAGCTGTTAAATTGCCCTAAAGTGTACTATACTGTAAATTATATAACCTGGCTAATTTGAATTAAATTGGCCGCCGTCACTAGTACCAGCCAGAATCACTATCTTGGTCAGCTAACAACTACCACACACACAACAACCTAATTTAAATAAAATCAGTTAAGGCAGAATTTAATTTCGTATTTATAATACAGTACTTCAAAGCACATTGACCTCGCAAGCGCCCCTATATTCTATTGTAAACAAAAATAAAGGGCTGATTGCAACCCCTATGAAAACTTTAAACCGGTTGAATCAATATTTACGTTACATACTTTAATCTCACGATACATCTACTTGAGACTGTATTGAACACAGCTGACATGCGAAATAACGAAATGGAAACATTAGTTTCTGCCCGAATTCGCCCGCATGAAATAAATCCAGGGATTAAAAGTATCCTATGTGTTAATACAGGTTATAAACTATATGTGTACCAAATTTCATTAAAATCCGTTCAGTAGTTTTTTCGTGAAAGAGTAACAAACAAACATACATCCTCACAAACTTTCGTATTCTCCCACAGACTGTCCGTTAGTTTCTTACTTTTAGATTGATAGATTCACAAATATGTATAATGTAACAACTATATTATTACTAGCTGACCCGGAAAACGTTGTTTTGCCAAAAAAAAAAAAAAAAAAAGTTTCACTGGCCGATTCTCAGACCTACTCAATATGCTCACAAAGTTTCATGAGAATCGGTCAAGCCGTTTCGGAGGAGTACGGTAACGAAAACTGTGACGCGAGAATTATATATATTCGATAATAGTCCACATTGACACTATGTTTGACCTAAATGAAAAAAAAAAGTTGTTTTTGGTCAAATACAGATAAAAAAAATGAACCTTAATTAAATATTTTAACTTAGCTTTTTAAGTCACGCGGCTACAGTGGTTAAAATCGCGAATGCAAATAAAACCTTGACTTAAATTTGAATTGAATTTCAAATGATCCGTGAGAGGAATATCAAGTTATAACAGATACTTTCATTCTACACTAATACGAGTGTCGATAGGTAGACAGTAGAGGTCTCAGGTTCGAATCCTGGGTCGGACCAAAAAGTCTTTACTGAGATTTTCTGTTTAAAAATTCTCAGAGTTTGCCCGGTGTTAGGAAGTTGAGGTCTTTGACCTCCGTGCCTCGGAGAGCACGTAATGCCGTCAGTCCTGCGCCTGACCTCTCTCTGGTCGTGTCGGTTTAGCCGTCCCACCAGACTATGAGAGTAAAGGAACAGAGAGTGTACCTGTGTATTGTGCACACTCTGGGCCACTATAAACAAAGTCCTGCATAGCTGCCTGGTTTCAATGAAACTGGCCGCCGTAGCCGAAATCGGCCAGGACGACATCAGTGTCGATAAACAAATTGAATAAAAGTAGGTGTTATCAAACTGAACGTAGACACAGTGCAGAGGACTCTCGGTTGAGTGTTCTAACAATCGAGTTATCGAAGCGAAATAGTCCTCGCCTCGTCCTGCGATAATTAACAAGCGGAATAAACGATCGATTTCCACTCACGCAAAAATATTAATATAACCACGAATACCAACCAAAAGGCCCTTCAATGCCCGGGTTGCCCAAAGTACTATTGGTCTCGTATAATTTATATTAAAGTTTTTCCTAGTTATAGTAGTTCAGTTTGAAAACATGTACAGTATATGACACGCTCGCCTCCTATTACACGGGACTCGTCAACCGCCGGTTTCTGAGTACATTTAACGGTAGTTTATCCATCCAATAGCGTTTACTTTTATATGAGTTTAAACGCTATTGAATAGATAGACTATCGCTAAATGTACTCAGCAACCGGGGGAAAGAATATTCGAGAAATATCTTAATTACAAAAATGACGTCGTTAGCGTTACTATTTTTAAGTTAACTCATTCATTCTTTTTTTATTCTTAACTATGTAATATTTGTACAAAAAACAGTTGATAACACAGTGTGCCATTGATAAGAAACAACTTTGACCTAGATAAAAATTATCAGTCATATATAAAAATAAGTATATGAGACAGTCGCTCCATGTACAATATTGGTATTCAGCTGCATCCGGTGAGACTGGAAGCCCACTCCAACATAGTTGGAAGAAAGGCTAGACTGATGATGGTATAAAAATATATAAGAACAATAACTTATCATAGAGCTTACCTGCTTTGGGGCGCCCGTAGCCAGTTGCGCTCACCGGTCGGTAAACGATCTGTGGGTTAAGCAACCTTTGGCGCGGTCATTACATAGATGGGTGACCGCATAGTGGTATTTGAACTGGGCGTCTCCGTGCTTCGGAGGGCACGTAAAAAGTCGTTTCCGGTTGTTGTCAATTACGCCAAAGGCCTTCGTGCGGCTCGAACAACTTTGACACTAGGTTGACCACTAACCATACGATAAGAAGACATTCGGGTAGACACGGTAATTTCGTTAGTATTAATCGAACAACAAAACCTACTCGAAGCAATTACTGCACATCGGCTTGTGCCGATCGGGTACATTTGGGTACGATCGTCACAATTCGGTTTTTAGTCTAGCGACATTTTTCCCGAACATTCGTCGAATTCAACAGCAGGCATCAATTGATGCGATTCTCTTAATAGTTAGATAGAGTGAGTCAAGAGGTAGAGTTATTGCAAAATAATTGTAAAGGTTAAAGATTCGATAAAATGGTAGTTTAATGTAAAATAACTTTATAACAGCGCGAAGCAAGGCGTTAGTATTATAGTAAATCAGACAAGAAATAGTTTTTCCGAACCTTTCTTCGAACAAATGAATGGATTATTAAATATATATATTTGTTACGACGACTTATATATAACCGATTTTAACAAGACTTGTAATAATATGGTTAGTCCATCAAGTTAGTAGCAACCCTAGAGTTTATGGTCCGCGGAAAGCAAAGGCATACATTTTGAATCTAGAACACCATTGAACCACAAGCGTATGGCGGTGGCCATTTTGATAAAGCTACCTTATTTCGGAAATATACAGAATTATTAATTATAATCTAGATCAATCCCGCATTCCAAGGTTCTTTACTAAGCGAAAGAAATACTACCTACCTAAATTTTATCTTGCTCAGTTGGCATTTTTGAAGTAAGCTTGTAAAACTTAGCAACAAAATTATTCTCGAACATTACAACTCAACATTACTTCGACTCACCTGATGTTCAACGGGACCTCTGCCTGCATGGTCTCCTCACAACACATTTATATATTAAAAAACACAATACACAATTACAAATTAAATTAATTTTCTTTAAGCACTAAACAGTACCACCTTTTTCAATCGTGACTCAATTTAAAGACAATGAATTAACATTTTTTTAGTCATATTGTACCCGGTTCAAGACATAATGCCTTGTTTTATTAGACATTGGCAGAATAATCATTGTTTAGTTAGATAGCTACTTGTTTTACTTTGTGTATTAAATACGTAGATAGATATTACTACTATGAATATTTTTATTAATAGGTATTCTAGATTAGATTATAGTTTTCCTGAGTCATTGTGAACGAATGATCAATGAACGCCTGATTAAAAAGTCACAGCAAAAGGTCCTCGATTTTTTTTAATAACTTCAATGAATGAGAACTCTAGCTGAATAATTGCAGTTCGTTAAGTTTTAATAATTAGATAATTACCTACTGAAGATATTGTAAACATTTAATTTTCAGAAAGGTAATAAAGGTTACTTGTGTTTTTGTACTTCTACAACTACCTACTTGGACCTACTATAGGTAGGTACCTACTATTATTTGTTCTGTGCCACAAGTAAGAAACTCTGCACAGACCTAATTTGGCAAACGCAATCTGAAAAACATGACTAGACTGTAGCTAAAACAAAGTTAAAACACATATTATGTACATTACACGTCTATCTACTCTATAAAAGAACTAAGCGTTATGTTTTATAAGTACATACGTTTATTTTATACCTACGGGAAGCGTTAGAATGACAAACAAGTATTATAACCGCCATTACTAAAAGATAACGTTATCTGTTCATACTTGTAGTAGGTAGGTACCTAACGTGATAACGGTCGTTGAATGCAATGATCGCGTCACGAATATATTTCATCATATTGGCTAATGTGACCCGCAATACCGCTCATTAGTGGAGAGAAAAAGTGCAACACTATTGTCTATGCTGGAGCTCATTAAAAAACTGTACCGTGATCCGAAGTCTAATTAATAATGAGATATGCCATTGCTTACGCTTCTATTTCCGTCTCTTTTCCTCTTATCGGCGTACATATTGCTATCCCTTTCGCACCTCCCTCCTCTATACCACCACCACCAAGAGGCTACGTGTAGTTTGAAACTCTTTTTGCTCGGCATTGACGTTGTTGTTTTCGCTTCGAATAGACGTGCACTGGTGAGTGCTTTAGTATCCGTTATTTTAAATAAATACTATTCAAATACTTAAAAAAAAAAAAAAAAAAACAGGAACCATAGTTATTTTCACTGTTGTAGAATAGACTGTTCCAAATTCAAATTACCCACATAACAAATAAGTTACTTACTTTACTTAACGATTCATACTTTATTATAAGTGAATAAGTCGTTCTATTACTTAATTCTTACACAGCCGAGATTGGGTAAGTGTTTGTTGATTATACCAGTGTACAAATACAAAGCGTCTCGTTTTTATTTCCTCGTGTGTATTTTATGGTTAATAGTTTGATATAACGGTGTGACCGTTCGTGTATTACTTAGAAATTCTCGTTCTTATTTTGAATATGTCTTACATATTTTGCTGTATTACCTATTTAGCTATCTGTAATTATGATCGTTGAACCCTAATTTAACATTTATTTTAGCTGGATTTTTCTCAATATGAATGATCAAGCTAGTGAAAGTGTTCAAGTACAAACACGTGGTAGTGCCAAACGAAAACGTCATGATAGATCGTCTGAGTCTTCATCCGAAGGTGGTAGCTCAAGCAGTACGAGTAGTTCTAACACCAGTTCTTCTCCTGCAAAGCGTTCAAGGCGTCACCGACGCAAACGCAGACATCGTACAAGTAAAAACGTGAAACTAGATAAATTGATTGAAGAAATTAACGATCTTAAATCTAAGTTTAACGGGCCTAGCTATTCTTCTTCTACCCGCGATCACGAGTTTGACGATGATTCTTATATAGAAAATAATGTAAGCGGGAACTTATATGAACTTAATGAGAATGAACAAGAGTTTTCGCTTTCCTTGGCTACAAAATTGAAAGATTCGGATGTACTGAAAACCCCGCCGTCTTACTTGGAGTTCTTAAAATCTTTTCAACGGTTGGACGATGGCGAATGGCAAAATGTAAGATATGCAGAGGTGCAGAAAAACTATTGTCATTCTCCTGGTTTCACTAAACTCGAGGCAAATGATGAAATTAAACGATATGATACGTCTCGCGCAACAGCTAACGCTGACAAAGCTTTTGCATCTATTAGTTTTGCATTAATCAAACAAAAAGATATTCTTGAAAAAGAACTGCGTGATTTTCTTTCCTGGGCAAAGGCTACGCCTGACCTGAACTATAACGAAATACACCAAAAAATTGAAAACATTTTTGTAAACGGGGACTTTTCCAAAGTTTCTAATGATGCTCTACAGTTGGTCTGCGGCCACAGAGCAGAGGTCATTCAACATAGACGGGAAGCTATCTTAGCTTCAGTTAGGGACCAGTTGCATAAAAGTAAATTACGCAAGATACCTCCATCGTGCAGTAATCTTTTTGACGCGGAAAAATTTTCGGCTGCCTTAGAAAAAATTGGGGACTTGCGAAAAACCTTTTGGCCTCCCCATAGAGACCGCGTATCTGCTTCGTAGTCCGGTCCGATGGCATCTACTTCAGCTACCGCTACGGCTCCGAGACACAATCAACCTGCGTACAGATCAAATCACGCACTACCTGCTCATACTAGCGGGTCTCGTGGTACCTTAAACTCTAATAAGCCCTTTCGAGGTAGAGGAGCTGGACATGGCAAGAGAAATGATTATCGACAAGCAGCATCGAAGGGTACACGTAATAAGTACCACTCTCCCTCATCCCACCGGGATAGGAGAGGAAATCGGAAATATTGACTCGCCGAGTCCTTTCCGCGCGGGGCAACTGACGCTCTACCAAAAGAGGTGGGAAGAAATGGGGGCGCCCACGTACATTCTCGACATAATTTCACGTTACCGTATCCCATTCTTGGACCGACCTCCTCTTCATTTACCAAATCTATACAACAGCCTGCAGGCGACTCCAGAAAGCACAGAAATGACAGCAGTCATAGAAAAAATGAAGACAGAGGGTGTGCTGGTACCAGTTTCAGTTTCTCAGAGCTTTCTGTCCCGCATGTTTCTAGTCCCAAAAGCAGATGGGACAATGAGACCTATCTTCAATCTGAAACATTTAAACCATTATGTCTCGACAACTCCTTTCAGACTAATAAATGTTCACAAAATTGTCTCCTTCATACAACCAAAAGACTGGCTAGTGAAAATCGACATTTCCCAGGCGTATTTTCACTTATCGGTAAGCGAAAGTCACCGGCGGTTTTTACGCCTGCTGTATCGCAACCAACTCTTGGAAATGACTTGCTTGCCCTTCGGGCTGAGTTCTGCTCCAAAGACATTTGCCTCCCTCAGCAACTGGATAGCTCAGTTGTTGCGACAAATGGGAATCAGAATCCTTGTCTATCTAGACGATTATTTGCTCGCAAACACCAATGTTACGACTCTAAAGGAGCACACGGATATAACTTTAAATATGCTGCTTTATCTAGGCTGGAAAATAAACTTCGCAAAATCCGTACTCGTTCCAAGCAAAAGCATAGAGTACCTGGGTGTTGTTTGGGACCCATGGTCCAATTGCAAGATTCTTCCGCTAGCAAAACGTCTGAAAATACGAGCCTTAATCTTAAAGATCTTGGAATCTCATTCTCATGTAACCAAAATAACAGATCTCCAGAGCCTAGTAGGAATGTTGAATTTCGCCAGTTTTGTAATTCCTCAAGGAAGGCTCAATTACCGTCAACTTCAAACGCTGACAATCTCTCATCACCGCCGCAAATTGAAGACTGTAATTTTAAACAAGGAGTCGAAAATGGACCTCGAATGGTGGCTCAACCACCTCAAAGAGAGCTCACCGATACAAATTTTACAACCCACACATTTTATGGTCACAGATGCTTCAGCCCACGCGTGGGGTGCTCAAGTAAACAACTTGAAACTTTCAGGAAATTGGTCACCTACGGAGATAGGCATGCATTCGAACATGAAAGAACTCCTTGTAGTACAAAAAGTTTTACAAGAGCAAGGTCCGAGCCTCCGGTCAACATCTGTCCATTTGCAGTGCGACAACAAAACTGCGGTGTCTTACCTTCGCCACGAAGGAGGGACAAAATCTCTAGATCTATTGGACGTGACCTACAAAATTTTTCAATTACTGAACGAGTACCACATAGATCTAACAGCGTTTCATATTCCTGGATTATACAACGCCGAAGCCGATCGACTCTCTCGCAATCGGATTGCGCCAGAGTGGCACCTCTTACCTCGGGCGACAATGCTAATTTTCGCCAAATGGGGCAGGCCGCTCATAGACCTATTTGCAACGCGTTTGACACGAGTGGTCACCAAGTATTGCTCTCTAGACCGCAAGGACTCGAAAGCGGAATTTCACGATGCCCTATCACAAACATGGGACTATCCACTTGCTTGGGTTTTTCCCCCTCCTTATCTAATACCGAAAGTCCTGCAACATCTACATCATTGTCGCGGGATTTACCTTCTGGTAACACCTCGGTGGGACAAAGTCTTTTGGCGACCGGACCTACGCAGCAGGTCATTGTCGGCCCCTTGGACGATTCGGAACCTTCACAGAGTTCTAGTGGACGTCTCAACCGGTCTCCCTCCTCAGAACGTGGACAAAATGGAGCTGGAAGTTTGGAGGTGTGGGGCTGGCGTGATGCACTAAGAGGCTGGACTCCAACACAAAGAGATATATTATTTAATAGCTGGCGCCCATCAACATTGAGGACTTATAAACCTGCGTGGTCGCGATGGGTTAAATGGACAAAGGAGAACAATATTTCTAACAGCAAGCCCTTAGGTTCAGATCTGGCTCGATTTTTGGCTGATTTATTCTATAAAGAGAAGTTGTCTTATAATACAATCCTGGTTTACAAGTCTGCTGTTTCTACGCTGTGCGATCCAGACCAATCTGAACGCCTCAGTAATCATCCTTTTGTCAAGCGAATATTGAAATCAATTGCTCTATTAAAACCAACCCCGGCAAAGCCTCCGGTGTGGGATATTGACCAGGTGATTAAATATTTGTCGCAAACTGATCCTTGTACAAATAGCCTCTACCAAGTGTCTAGGAATACGGCCGCTATTTTACTTTTGTATTCGGGAAGAAGAGTACACGATTTAACGCTCCTTCAGATAAATCCTGAAAACTGTATAGTTAACAATGATCATATTATTTTATGGCCAGTATATGGTTCGAAAACTGATTCAGTCAATTATCGTCAATCCGGTTGGAAACTTATTGAATACCCTGCCGTTATGAGCTTGAATCCTGTTCATTGGATCAAGCGTCTAATTGAAATAGGTCGAAACAAAAGGGAATCTATTAATTGTAAAAGTCTTTTTATTACCACTTGTGGTCAAACAAAACCAGCGTCAAGGGTTGTGATTTCTAACTGGGTTAAGAAATTATTAAACGATGCTGGAGTAGAAGCATCAGCTGGTAGCTTTAGGGCTGCCGTTGCCTCTAAAAGTTGGATTGAGAATACACCTGTCGAAGAAATACTCTCCAGAGGCAACTGGAGATCACAAAAAACTTTTAAAAAATTCTATTGCAGGCAAATAGCTCAATCAAATGAATCCAGTTCATCAATGAGAAATGTAATTTTTCAAGCTGTTTAAGTTGATCCTAGTAAACTTATTTATCAATCTGCTCCCACCGTTTTAAGTTATGTACCTATATACTCAAGAAAGTTGTTTTGATTACTTGTTTTGTTCTGGAATGATTGTTTCTTTAATAAACGGCTTTTCTTCTATTAAAAGATTTTTTCATTTTTTCATTGATAGTTCAAATCTTCTATAACTATCACATTTCGACACACTATTAACTATCCAGTCACATTAACGTTGTTCACCACCACCACCAGGCGATAACAAACATCTCTCATTATTAATTAGACTTCGGATCACGGTACAGTTTTTTAATGAAGACGTTTTACCTGAAAATAAAACGTTTATTAAAATACTTACCTGATCCGAAGTCTAATATTTTAAAATTCTGCCTGGTGGCACTGCAAAAACAACCAACGTAATGCCGAGCAAAAAGAGTTTCAAACTACACGTAGCCTCTTGGTGGTGGTGGTATAGAGGAGGGAGGTGCGAAAGGGATAGCAATATGTACGCCGATAAGAGGAAAAGAGACGGAAATAGAAGCGTAAGCAATGGCATATCTCATTATTAATTAGACTTCGGATCAGGTAAGTATTTTAATAAACGTTTTATTTTCAGGTAAAACGTCTTCATTAAAAAGTAATTAATTGTCTGTGTGTAAATTACGCGCCAAAAATATTGTAATATTTTATAAAAATTTGGATGTTCATTTTTGAAAGGTTTAATTTGTTTGATTTCAATTATTATTTTACAACTGAGATAAAACTACCGCCAATTGAAATAGTTACTGATAGATTTTATGTCCTCCCTTCCCCCTACCTATGAATATAATATAAACCAATTTATTCTAAAAAAAATCCACGTGGTTTAGAGCCATGAACTAAAACTAGGCTCTAAGCATTGAATTGTTTAATTGATCACCCATCTAGTTCTTGACCTCAGTAACGTTACTTAACCTTGTTATTCGCCACGGCGGACAAAGGCTTATTTAAAATTACAATCAGAGCTAGAACTGAATCAACCTTGGTGGAAGCATTGAAAGATAATATTGAATGAAAACATTTAATTAGCTGTAGAAATATTTATATTGATTAATTTTGATTCAGATATTTGAATTAATATTTAAAAATAAGTTGCTTACAAAATCAGTTATTTTCCACTACAATCCCTTTAAATTTCGTAGAGCTCTTTAGACTACCAGCAAAATTAATCAGAGAAAAAGTTAATTTATTTGTTATTTGCATATATTTTCAGGTCAATATCTTGCGACTTCAGCCAGTTAAAATGATGAGAATATAAAAATAGTCTATGCTTATTTAAATGGAAAGTTACTACTAAAATAGAATCTGTATTTCCTAAGACGGAAACAAGCAACAAAATTATGAATATGAATGCACTACGCCTACCTATTTAAGTTTATTTACTGTGCAATGAAAACAAAAGCTCTAGCTATTATTATTCCGTGCAAGTATGGCCGCCTGTCAAAAGGTCGTTGCACTCGGTGCAACGCTGGCCATAGAGTAAACAACGCGATGCAATAGCGTATCTGATTTAATGCATGGAAAATGCTAGTCGTAGCTAGATTTTATCAATTACCTACTAAAATTTGTTTATAACAATATCAATTAAGATCTATTTGAAAAATGTACCAGTATTTGAATAATACTGAAAAATGTTGTATTATGCAGGCTTAGAAAAATATAGTCTACTTTTTCTAGTCAATTTAATAATGGCTTTACTCTTTTTAATAGTACTTTTATAGACAGACAACTGTACTGTGGCCAGGCATTTTGTTTCATTATTTGAAGTTATGTATATATGAATTTGTGTAAAACAAATAATGTTAAGTGTTAAACTATCTACACTACTACAGGGCAAGCATTTACAACCAAAAACGAAAAGGTTACAATAATAATTGTAATATACCTTTCATCTGTGATATAACCAACTGCGAAGACTTTACAAGTCTTCAAGATGCATGCAAGGTTTTATTGCAACGTTTCTTTGTTAAATATTATCATAACAAGGAATGTACAGATGAGATATTATGTTTTAAAATTGTATGTGTAATGAAATGTAAATATTTTAATTAATAGGTATATTGTGATATGAATGTGATACTGTACATCGCACATAGGCCCTTTTCTGTGCAGTATAATGATAAACTAATTTGTATATGTGTAAACAAGAAAGAAATACATAGATCATTATCGCCATGTCTTGCAAAAAGGTCAGGTGCTACTTGTAATATGTGATTGAAGCAAAGAAAGTTTGTAAGGATCTTTCAAAAATCTATAATGTGATATTACGTATATTGTTTATCAAAAGAATCAGCTATTACTCTCACACAGTTGGAGCAAGCATTTTTAAAATTGGATATTCTAAGTTCCATAGTCTCAAACAGTCTGTTGGTTTTTGTAGATAATATTATATTGATTGTGTAACACTACAAACTGGATGTGTTAATTCAAAATGTAATATATGAAACTAGGCCATCACACATTTAAGTTTTAAATTGAAATAATAAACACAAGTCTTGTATGTTAAGATATATGGATGTGAATAAAGCAAAGGTAGTATGTAAGGATCATACTCTCCTAACACTTCTAACCTACCACATGGAATGGTCTGATTTAATGTATGTTTGTATGTAAACACAGGCCACCATTTATTCTTGTATGCTAATTTAACAGCTAATTATCAAAAAATACTATTATGTTGTGGTACTTTTTGGGTTTAATGCTATAAAAATAACTTTTTTGGTGAGCTATCTGTATACTAAATTATGAATGTTACGCCAGCTGATGAGGTCAATGAATGTGAAAAGCCTGTTGTAGAAATGATGATGAGTGTATAATAATAAGTTTTCATACCAATGCAGTTTTGATAAGCCTTCATCTTCAGGTTTCTTTCTTGAGGACTTGACGCTTGTTGCTTGATTGCTTGTTTTGTTCAGTCTTGGCCATTCTTCAGTTTTCAGACATTCAATTTCATTGTGCAGTTGTTATCTTGATCTTGCATCTTGAGGCTTGATTCTTGAGTATTCTTTCTTGTGCTAAAAGAAAAGGTGCTCCACTCGTGAAGAGTGAAGAGCACAGTGTTTGTTTGACTTTTTTCTGCCAGAAACTCTGAACCATTTGGCGGGCTCCGAAGAGCCCTGGGACAGGACAGGAACAGGGGATGGGACAAGGTGGGAATAGGACGCTGCGGACAGTCCAGCGCGATATCGCGCTCCTTCACTTAAAAGTATACATTACAAATTAATTATAAAAAACTTGTAAAATTCCAAATATACTCGTTTTTTTTTTTGTACATCACAGAAAGCTCCTAGACAAGGGCGGAGGCGCCCGCAGCTGAGATCAATATACTAACTGTACAAACATATATAATAGACTCCCAATCTTCAACAGTCGGTTTCACATTTACCGTATCGTTAAATTTTAAAATCTACAACTAGGGGGCGGCGGCCCCGCGCTCTCACACATCAACGTTTAAAGCTTAGGACGGCGAGGAGCCCCGCCCGAGCCGGGAGCGCCGCCAACGTAAACACATCGCTCTCAGATAAATAAACGATACGAGCCGGCGCGGCCCGGCGCCGCGCGCCAGCCGGCGGCGCAGCCCGAGCAAAATAAGAGGCGCGCCGCCGAGCGAGCCCCGGCCCGCGCCGAGCCCCGGGCCCGCGCCCGCCGGACCCCGCGCTCCGTGGATTTTTTTGTGTTTTTCTCGTGTTTATGACGGAGGGCGAGGCGTCGGTGGACGCGCGCACAGAGCTGCACTTACCTACTAAAATTTTCACAAAATAATACCTAACGCCGGAATTTGGTCGGCGGCGGGTCGCGGCCGCGTGCGGGCAGCCCGCCGGCGGCCGCGACTCGCGCCTCGAAATAAAAAAGTCGGCGCGACGGAGCGACGGCACGGGGCCTCCGCTCCGCCGCGCCCGCGCACCACACTTAACACTAGCAGCTTAGAGTCCTTAAGGCGGCGGGCGACGGCGGCGCTCTACGCCGTGACGTTGAGGAGCAGCTTTAGGGGCAACGCGCGGTCGGGCTCCGGCCGGCAGCGACCCTCGCGCCGCCAGTGCGTGGGCGGCGGGGGCAGAGCGGCGGCGGCAGGGGCTGCGCCCCACTTGCTGGCCGCGTACCGCTCCGTGCGCTCGTCGCGGCCCGCGGAGCGCCGCAGGGCCGCGCGGCGCCGCCCGCGGGCTTGTTGTGCGCCCATCGCGGCCGCGGCGCAGGGGGGAGCCGTGCGGTTCATGTCGAGAGCCGCCGTGTGGTCTTCTGCCTCTATCTTGTTGTCGCTGCGACACTTTGTTTTACGAACACTGATAGTAGTGATATTTTGTTGATGTCGACGGGCACCGTTTGTGATCAGTCGGCGGTTGGCTCCGTCGCTCGGTCGCGCGGCGTCCTCGCGAGCTCGATGTTTCACAAGATGGTCGCCGCTCGCACGCGAGATTGTGTGTGTGGCTGTTTCTCTCGATCGTCACGATCCGCCGGGGTCGGCCTCGAACCGCTGTCGATCTGCTCGGATGACACGTCGAAACACTACACTGCTTCACTTTCACGACTGATACGTCGGCGGTCGCTCTGCTAGCTCCTATGATGATCGATTATGGGAATACAATATGGACGCCACCTCTCCATTATTCGCACCTTCACCTCTCGATTTCGACTACGTGACGTCGGTGGCGCTCGCGGTATTTATACGGCAATGGCGGCTGCGCGACTCGAGTTGCGCGGAGGGGATATAAAGCGTCCCATGGATTACGCTACTTTTTTTACCTGCTACGCGTTTGTTGTTGAATTCTGAAATAATAATACGCTTGGTTTTGCAAATATATTTGATTACTAAATGACGTTTTTGGTAGATTTCATAAAAATAACACGGTATAGAAATACATATAAAGTAATGTAAATAGTTATTTAAACAAATGTGACGATCGCGATATTATTGTAGTCGTACAAACATAAAATAACACTTGTGCATACAAATTAATCAAAATATAATAGCCATGAAAGGTTAAAAGTATACGTTTTTGGGATTTATTACAATAATAAAAGCAAGAAAACATGTTATTGAACAGTACATAATATTTGTCGTCATCGGCGTCACTGTATGACGATTTTAATTTGCTCATAGCAAACACATCAACCGAATCATAGTGTAAATACTAGGTTAATAAACGGTATGAGGCTAATTAAAGCGTGATATTTTAAATTATATTTTCCGTGAAGCAGAAAATATCACAGAAACAAATTTTAATGATCTAATATGAAGTAATGATTTACCCAAAATTACATTAAGAAAGCAATTTCCTCGAAGTTTAATAATAAAATTATAAATAGATAATCCATTACAACTTTTATTAGAATCTTCAAACATTGGTAACAGGTTTACTAGGTATTCAAATAATATTTTTGATGAGCTGTAAATATGTTCACCTGAAATAGAAACCAGCAATTATACAGCTCTCTTACAAAAATATTAAAAGGGAAGAACGATAAAGAAAGTCAAGATTTATTTTTAGGTCTTTTAATATTACTTACACTGTTACTATTCCATAGAAAAGCATCGTATAAGTGATAACAATAGCCTTTTTCTTTATATTATTATGAAAAGTTTTAGGGATTAGTAAGTAGAATAGATTGTTTAAGCCGATCTATTGACACTGTAAGGGCTTAAAATGGTCAAGTAGTGCGTGGTATTAAAATAAATTCAGAATTATATTCCTAATCTGTTCAGTAACAAGAAGAATTTAATATTTTTTTATCTTGAGAATGTTGCAAATCTAAGTTCTTCTATGAAGTCAATAGAAGAACTTGATAAACATAATTAATTTTAATGAAATATGAAATTTCACAAAACAGTTTATCGATGAAAATCTAGCTGAACTAAAAGTTTCATCATCAACAAGAAAAATGTTAGACATACTCATAAGGGCGGAAAAGGATGGAGATATGGATTAGTACTTAATATGAATTACGTTTAATGGATTTTTTTTAGAACAAAATATTTTTTATATTTGCATAGGTATATTAAGAAATCAATAATAATGACACCGTGGGCATTAGCATAACTTAAGCAAACAAAGAAAATCTTTGTTCTATAATACGTCACGGAATTATAAAGAGCTTTATCTAATCGCTGCAATTTATGCAGGTACTAGTAAAACTATAACGATATCATTGTCTTAAGTGTGGGAAATTCCTATACTTGTATCTTATCTTAAATCATTAGTGAAAGAGTAAATAAGTGTAATGAACAAGTAATTTCTTTGAAGGATTGACTCATAGTGCGTACGTGACTGTGTAGGATTTAGTGAAGTGTCTATTGTTCTAGTAGAAGTTAAGGGTACTTAAAGATAGTAATCAGGTAACTGCGTGTTTATAGGAAATTTATATTACAATTTGTTTTATTTTTAGAAAGTTACAAAATTCTCTTATATAGGTATTTATAATATTATCTATCTTCAATCTTGAATACATATTAATAATCGTTTTATTTACTTTAATCACTATTCTAAAACAATAGTAATCTTCTAAGACAAAAAAGTCGCGTCGCAATGACGTCACAGAAAGAGTCTGTTACAAATGCATGTCCCGCTTTATGTGCAGCCTAGTACCAATCGGCTAGCAACGTCGAAAAAAAAAACGACGATGAAAACAAGGAGGTTGAGGATATAACCCGACCAAGTTTGGAAGTACACGCATACAAAAACTCCAGTAATATTGTCTGGATATTCAATTTAGTCGTATTATTGCATATGGCCGCTGTGTTATTTTCGCATTTAGCCCATTGGGAGCGATAAGACTTGTTTGTTTTTGTTTCAATAACTGCCTACAGTTGTTATCTCCATTAATAAAGTAATATAATATACACATGTAGCTTAGGTTTCATAACAACCTACTTAATTAATACGTAACGTAACGATAGCAGTATTCCTTAATTTTGTAAACAAGTTTTGAAATATTGATTTTCAAGCTATTGTTTATCTTTAGAAAGTCGGAATTAGACAGATATTCTAATAATAACTTCATAATAACGTTGATTTAGGTGTGAGGTTAGCAACTTAGGGTAAATTTTGCAATGTATGTCCGAATGTTCGATACGTCACTGAGCTACGTGACTTAAACGTCATTTGCTTATTGCGTTATTTAACTGGTTGGTCATCATGCCTCTGTTTATACTATAGAGGATAATATGGCGTGGTGTTTTATAAGATTTATTTATGGTAACGCTTCCTACGAAATGGAAAGTGGCTTGGCCTAAATAGGACGCGATAATATTACACTGACGACCGTATTTGGTCGAATGTTTTGGATCGAAATAGCTTTTGTTTTTATCCCACATTATTAAATGTTACTTAAAAGTTTGACAAGCACTCTTACCGTGTTATAAACCAGGTAATTGGGTTGTGGAGGTCTAATAGGCAGTCGCTTCATGTAAAATACTATAGTATGAAGCTGCAAGGATAAGACTGGTAGCCGACTCTAACATAGTTGGAAGACAGGCTAGACTGACTTATAAAAATTACTTGGGGAAAAAGGGCGCAAGTAACAAATGTTTGAATAAATGGAGTGTTCCATTTATTCAAACATTTGTTACTTAGGTACATAGCTAATAATTAAATATAATAATAAAAGTTTAGCTTAGCTTAGTTTATTTCAAACAATTTTTTTTCTACTGGGCGATGCGTAAAAGCACAGGCACCCTCTCTTTTGCCGGGGGCATCGTACTCTTTCAAACAGGGGCTCTTGAAGGACAGGTACTCTTCACCTGTCTTGCGATCTCATTCAAAGTTTTGTAAAGATATGAACTTCCTTCGGCTATGTCATTGTATTAGAGCAAGTTTTTACAAGTGGCCATACGCATAATCTGATTTAATAAATATTGTTCGCTTTTAACACAGGATGTTTAAGGATATATCGTATGCATTTTTAATAAGGTAATTATCGATACTGACTTTATACTTTATTTTGTCGTATGGTTAGTGGTCAACTTAGTGTCAAAGTTGTTCAAGCCGCGCGGAAGGCATTTTACATGGCTTAACGACTGTAAACCTAATTGACAACAACTGGGACAACAACCAGTGAGCGCAACTGGCTAAGTATCACAGACTGAAATTCAGTTAAAAGCAAAATATGTATGTATGATATAAATCCTCTGAAATTCTACTAAAGGTACATTTCTGCATCAGGTTTATCCTAATGAACTAGGTAGGTGTGTAATAACTAGAAAATGAAATACAACAACTCATATTATTACTAACTACCTTTTTCCTCCCCCACCTCTTTGCAACAGTTACAAATTACAGTTATAACATTTCTAAACTGAATAGTAAATGTCAAACATTTTTTTCTTTGCTGTTTGCAAAGGTCTTCTCTATGCAGGTGCAACTAGTTTATTTTTATTAAAAACTTTCGTTTGTAATAACGGTACTTTATGGCATTACAAGACAAGAGGTATTTCCTTATTGGGAATATTTATAAATATTTCTACGCTACATTTAGCTAGTTACGTATGCTAAAATCAGTTAAATCATAAAAAGTCTTTAATTAACTTGTCATAATAAATATGTCAGCGGCTACTATTAATTTTAAATACTTACTAAAATATAAATAACTCTTCATTGTTGTATTTAGGCAGTTATAGTAGCGGAAAATATAAGAAAAATCCATTAATGCCCGACTTCTGGGGTACATTTAGCGGTAGTTTATGTATTCAACAGCGTTTGTTTATATGAGTTTAAACGCTATTGAATAGATAAACTACTGCTAAATGTACCCCAGAAACCGAGGGTAAGAAAAGTTTTTTTTGTAAAAGAAAAGATAACCCTTAGCATAGATAACAGCAAGTTATTAATGTTAAAATCCGTCTTATGCTGCTTATCTCCAAAACTCTATGTCAAATTTGAACAGTTTTTTTGTGGATGATAGCCACATTTATGAGATAAACATAACGCAACCATCTACAGGAGCGGAGAAAACACCATTTACGAGAACATGTCAGACACACGTACCTAATAATTTATTCAATGAAAATATTTAGATGTATGTAACTCAATCACGGCAAAATAACTGAATGGATTTTAATGGCATTTGGTACACAGATATCTAGTTTATAACCTTTATTAACACGTAGGATACTTTTTACCCCGGGAAATCTTTACACGAGGCTGAAATATCTTTAAAGCTCTTTAGTTAAAAGATGTTAAATATTACGACCTTCTTACTGGTGTCCTAATTTCGTTTCTTATCTAAACAATAATATTCTCAGATACAGTACTGCTGTAAACATGTTGATAAAGTTTCAGTTCAACTATATTAATCTATTTTTATAATTAAATCTATTGTTTTCACAAGACAATTTGTGTTAGAACTATTTAAATAGTTTGATTTTTTAAATGCTATTTTTAAATAACTGTTTACAAATTTGTTTTGTTTTTGTTTAGTTATTTAGATTCTGTTCGCGACTGGGTTTATACTTCCTGTTGATATATTTATCAAAGACCTTCCGAAAAATATGTTTATCATTGTTACCCAGTCATAATTCAGAGATTATCTATAAGGAATATATAATTGACTAGCTTACCCGCGCAACTTCGCTTGCAACTTAAGAGAGAATGCGTCAAAATTTTCCTCGTTTTTGTAACATTTTTTACTCATACTCTGCTCCTATTGGTCGTAGCGTGATGATATATAGCCTATAGCCTTCCTCGATAAATGGGCTATCTAAAACTTTATCTAGGAAGAATTTTTCAAATCGGTCCAGTAGTTCCTGAGATAAGCGCGTTCAAACAAACAAACAAACAAACTCTTCAGCTTTATAATATTAGTACAGATGTAGGTAAATAAGGATTATTTTCACTACTTTTAACTTTTAGACATTTGTAGACTTTCTAATAAAATTTAAATTTTAACACAATAATGTCCTATTGCTGGGCAGCTGGGAGCAGCTGGGCTGACTCCTCTTGTAATGAGGGTGTGATTAGGCCTTAAATCCAGTTTTTCCTTTTCACTTTTTGTGTTCACAAAGAAATTTATTTAAATACGATGCAGGACTGTGAATCTTCCTCCGTTTCTTTAATGCAGGATATAAGGCATTACCGTAAACAATAATAAGCCCTAATTGTAATCGAAACAAGCGGATATATCGATTTAAAAAACGTTTCATATATAAATATCAAAATATTATGCCCTAGGCTGCTCCAATCGTCCCTTTTCAAAACATAAACATAGGTATACTCCCTATACACGTATCCTACCGGAAAGCAGCTGACATGACTTTAAAATACTCAAAATGATAAAACTATCATTTTTGACGCGCCATTTTGATTTTTTCCCGCGCAACTTAGAGTTCAATTTTTATTTATGAACTAAAGGCTTTTACGTCTTTACAAAATGCCAATAAATGTTTATAAATATCAGCTGTGGTAAAAACCTGCTAAGGATGTGGGTTAACAGCTGATTTTTTTTTCATCCACCATTTTGTGTGTGTTGCATCTCTTTCTTTCTTGTGAGAGTGAGTGGGATAGGTATGATGCGTTGCGTGGGAGAGTGGTCCCTTGTAGACAGTTATTTTGATAAAAAGACGGGATTGGAATGCTGAGGGACTAGCCGTAGGCTTCTGGCTCTTGTTGGTGTATAGATTTATTATACAATTTTGGTGAAGACAGTCCAACAACAGAGTTAGAGAGTCTTGTTTGCAATATTCGCGACTGAAGAAGGTATACAAAATTCAGTATTAGATTATCAGTGACCCGCAGGCTTATGGAGCTGACTGTGGCCTGTTTGATACAGATACTTTATTTTGGAAATTATTATAATCTAGATAAATTGTTCATGCCAAATTACCAAGGCTTTCCACTAAGTTGTCGGACTATAACTAGCTAGCTCATAGTTTCAGTCGCGTATTGAACGATTGGTATTACCTTGAGGTTAAGTAAACTACAGCTTTTCTCATGAATATGACTGTATATACCCAGTATGTATGTAATAGGGGCCAGCCCGTGGCTGGTATATAGGACACGTTACCACACTCTGGCAATATTCTTCAATATAATTAAAAAGAAAAGCTTCTAAGCACTTTGCACGACTCATATGTCGAACCTCAAATATGGTAATTAGTAGTCTTATTCATAGCCAGAGATTTTATCATAGCCAAGAGCAAATTAATAAAAATCTAATGACTAATGGTAAAAACCACGAATCAAATTAAAATTAAACCATATACATACAACTAAATATAACAAAAGTAAATAATAAAATATCGATGAAAACCGCGCAATGGCCCTGAAATCGTAACATTATTTACATGATTCAGGCACAGGCGACACGCTGTCTGCCTTATTGTTTTCTTTCAATAAAGCATTTTACTATCTTTTTTACTACGAAAAAAAGTACGTAGATACTTTTTATTATCTTTATTCCACGAATAGCTTATTTTTTATCTTTGAATACTGAAAAAGGTAGTAATTTCATTGATAACTTTACATTAGTATCAAACATTGTTATTTCCGCTGAGATAGAGATAAAAAGATAGAGATAATTATTACTAAAAAAATCAACCCTCTTTCACAGGAAAGTAAGATAATTATCGACTTTTCTTTATAATTTGAAAATAGGACGTGATTATAATTACTTTGAGGTAAAACAAGCTGACAAAATAGTAGCAAGTGTGAAACACACAACACACGTGATTCGACATCGATCCGAAATTAATTTTGAGATACTTACAAACTTTTTAAATTGTAGAAATACATACAAAACATACATAAAATCACGTCTTCTTCCCATAGTAGTAGGCAGAGAGTAAAGAACGTCACTTGGTACGATCCTTACAAACTTCCCTTGCTTCATTCACATACATACATGTTGTTATACAGGACCGCCGGTTACGAGTACTACGCACCTGACAAGACATGACCGAAATTTTTTAAATGTTTTTAATAATATGAAAAGAAATCATAAAATTGCGTAATCTTGAACAATAAACTTTGTTTTTCAACTTTTCCTTCGTATCACAATCGTCACATCTAGAAAATTATTATTTAGTTAAGATAATATCCATAATCTATTGAATGATGATAACCACAGCTTAGTACACTCATTTCCTGTCGACACCTTATTTTACGAACTAAGATACGAAATACTGACTAATATTTTTATATCAATTTTACGATTCTTACACATCTCTTATCGGTATAGTAATTTAAACTAGAGATCAGGGCTTTAACCGATAGCATAAAAAAAGATTCGACGAATGGAGAACCTCCACCTTTCTTCGAAGTCGGTTAAAATGATGTACGTACATTAACATTATGCGCATAATACCCAAAGGTGTTGGCAGATGTGTATGAAATACACCCGGTCTACGTTTCACCATTAACAATGTTAGTCCCATGTTATATGGAAAAAGACTATTGTTATTTACCGGGCACGTTACCAAACTCCGGAATACTATTGAGAAAATAATCTATACTATCTATACTAATATTATAAAGCTGAAGAGTTTGTATGTTTGATTGCTTGTTTGTTTGTTCGTTTGTTTATTTGAACGCGCTAATCTCAGGAACTACTGGTCCGATTTGAAAAATTCTTTCAGTGTTAGATAGTCCATTTATCGAGAAAGGTTATAAGCTATATATCATCACGCTACTACCAACAGGAGCAGTGTACCAGTGAAAAATGTTACCAAAACGGGGAAAATTTTGAACCATTCTCTCTTATGTGACGCAAGCGAAGTAACGCGGGTCAGCTAGTCTAATATATATTAGAAAAGAGCAATAACACTTTGCTTGACCCGGGAATCGAACGCGAGGTCTCATAATCAGCGGTCAAACTACCGATCGCGCCGCTGACGCAGTAATTTATATGTAGATCTGAAAATATGTGTGGAAATCTTATTTATATTCTGCATGTTCATAAATAAACCATTATTATTCAATGAAGAATAATTTATTACTCTATTCAGAGTACTTTATGATACAGCAATTTAAATACACATCGTAACAATGAAATACATATAAAATTTATCAAAAACAAACCAACTTATTTACCTTCAAAAAATACTTTTTATGCGATTTTAATTCTTAAGGATTAAGCAATAAGGTTTAATAAATACAATGACACGTGTAAATTTATTTAATACTAACTGACTCGCGCAACTTCGCTTGCGTCACATAAGAGAGAATAGGTCAACATTTTCCCCGTTTTTGTAACATTTTTTACTGGTACTTTGCTCCTATTGGTCGTAGCGTGATGATATATAGCCTAAAGCCTTCCTCGATAAATGGACTATCCAACACTGAAATATTTTTTCAAATCGGACCAGTAGTTCCTGAGATTAGCGCGTTCAAACAAACAAACAAACTCAGCTTCACTTTCAGCTTTATAATGTTAGTATAGGTACTATAGTACTTATTATTCTGTAGTATAGATATGGTACCATATCGTCTAGAAACTTTCTGTTGTTATGATAACATTGTTTGCGCGCGAATCCGTGTTTGTACAGCCATGTTTGTAAATAAAGACAATAGGTAAGTATTATGCTCAATAAAAATACGAATGTATTATCTAACATGATAAGAGGTTAAGCAGTGATAGTATACTATTGGAAAATTCTGAAATGCCACCCACTTTGTTTACTTTCGAGCCACTAACAAGATAAAGTGTTTTTGAGGCGCTCATAGCCAGTTGCCCTCACCAGCCGGTAAACGATCTGTGGGTTAAGCAACCGTTGGCGCGGTCATTCTATAGATGGGTGACCGCATAGTGGTATTTGAGCTGGGCGTCTCCGTGCTTCGGAGGGCACGTAAAAAGTCGGTCCCGGTTGTTATCTTAAGATAACAATCGTTAAGCCATGTCAAAGGCCTTCGGGTGGCTTGAACAACTTTGGCACTAGGTTGACCACTAACCATACGACAAAAAAACAAAAGTCTGTTTTAATTATGGCTCGCCTAACTGTCTCCGATAAACTTTTCCTTATCACATTGATTGTTTACTGACAGATAGGTCTCTCTCAATCTATTAATATTATAATTAGATAAATAAGCAAGTATACTTTCGCAAAAATACCTATAAAGAAACGGTCATGTGAATTCATGGGTCTAATATTTTATTTGTACGCATGTAGGGGAGATAGTAAAGTTGTTGTCCCTTCTAGCTAGTCTTTTAGATTGTTTTAATATTGTTAGAAAACGAATAAAAACGCAGCGTCTGCAAAATGAGTGGTTATTTGAACTTTTGATATCGCCACTGTATGCATAGTTAGAAAAATAACTTTTAAACGAATGTTCTCTATTAAAGCTTTTTATACCATACACGTTTAACGTTACACTAACGCTTTATTATAATTATTTCGTGTTAATAGCTATAATAATCGCGTTAAGCTGCTACAAAACCTCACTACACCAAATACAATTTCAGAATGAACGTCCTCCAATCAAAATATTACTGTCAGAAAACCAAACGTCAAGTTGACGTCTCCGACTGCAAATTATAATTTGTAGTAAAAATATTATTAAAACTTAATATTTACTAATAAACCGGTGAAATGCGGCGAGAAGTGATATTAGTTTTGTTAGGCATCATCTGCGTTTCAACGCTATCGTCATTATTATCGGGATATGTGCAAATAGAGACGGATAAACTGCTATTAGATACGGTGGTCGGTACTGTAGGCGCGGGCAACTTTTCCTATTGGCAATTAGGACATACTGGACCTCTTCTCGTTGAATTAACGTCGTTATCTGGTGACGCAGACCTTTATGTATCGGATAGTGTCAGGTTTGTAACCTAAAACACTATTTTCATCTATTTTTTTCATGTTTTTATAAGGCGATATTTTTTCCGGTTGTAATTTGGTTTTCGTGTCAGCGACTGGATTTACCTGTTATAGGTGTGTTAATTTGCGTTTATTTACCTTCTTTATTGATAATTATGCGCCGAAAACAGTTTTAAAAGCAATAGTATAGTGATATCTTATAAAATTATTTAATTATATAAATTGGACTGTTGCCATTTACTCATAATGCTGTAATTTGGCAACCTAGTTACCCATCCATGTATGTATGTGTTTACATTATCTGTTGCCAGTGTTTTAAGAAATTAATGTGTTTTTTTATTTAAGAAAGCAGGTTTTGAGGTTTTTGTGTGATGTACTAGAAAGGCATACACAGATCATATCAGTGATATCTTGCAAAAAGGTCAGTTACTACTCATAACCGGCGGTTCTGTATGACAACATGTATGTATGTGAATGATGCAAGGGAAGTTTGTAAGGACCATACCAAGTGATGTTCTTTGCTCTGTCTACCAATATGGGAAAAATTTTACATATTATGGATATAATGAACAGAAGTAAGCTTTCAATCAATAATAAAATGTTTCAGGCCCAGCTATGAGGTGGATAAGAACAACTTCAGCTCAGCTACCTGTGGTCCAGACTTGATCTACATCCCTGCTGACTTCCCCAGACCTATTGGTGAGTGTATAAGAACTGTCTTTACATAGACAGAACTAATGACATTGATATGAATTAAAATTGTAAAAATACGTTATAGAAGACTTTTTTTGTTGACACTTCTGTTATACCATGTGGTGTAGAGTGAGAAATACAACCAGATTTCATTAGTTATAATGCTACTATTGAAAACAAAAATTAGGATTTCCTTACAGGACTTTACCTTTCTGAGGTAACAAACAAGAGACATCAGACCACTAAGACAGTCAAGCAACACTTTGCAACTAAAAGATATTCAACATCATCAGTCTAGTCTTACTTCTGACTATATTGAAGTTGGCTCCCAGTCTCACTGGATGCAGTTGAACATGGAGTGACTGCCTATAGGACCTCCACAACACATTTACCTGAGTTATAACACAATGCCCATCTATATGACTGGTCAGACTTTCAAGCTTCTTACTACTGGTAACAACTGTCAAAGATCTTTGAAATTGATTGCCGGGTCCAACATGCTAGAGGGTTTCAGCATGTAGAACATGGTCACCCATCTACTAAACAACCTCGACAAGCGTAGCTTAAGCTACTAAACAACCGAGCGGCTGTTCTTATGTAGTCACAAGCTCCACAACTAACTAAACAATGGTCAATAGTTATAAAATATAACTCATCTCAAGCTTGACCATTCAAGCATTTACAAACTGACTCTTATTTAAAACCCCCAGGTATTGGTGTGTTCGGTCACTGGTCCCACTCACTCTCGGAGTACAGCATCCAAGTGTTCCTGGACACGTCGACAGTGATCAGTGAGGAGCAACTGGCGGCTATTGAGAGGGCACACCGCGTTGGCGAGAAACCTAGTAGCAGTAAGAATACAATACCTTTATACTTAACTTAATGCTTTAGACGAAACCATTTAGGTCAAGCACACTGAGAATTACAGACAAAATCTACAAAGCAGAAAAACGTTATGCTTCTCACAATCCCACTGCTGGGCAAGAGCCTGTTCTCGTATTGGGAAACCTTGCCTTTAGTCCACCATACTGGCCAAGTGCAGTTTGCGGACTTTGCATATCTTCAAGAACTGTTCTAAAGAACTCTCAGACATGAGCGATTACATAAAGATGTTTTCTTTCACCGTTAGAACTTGTGATAATTATTGCTAAATACACAAATCTCTTGGAAAAGTCATAGGTGTGTTGCCGAGGTACGAACCCTCGATCGCAGGCATGGGAGGTCAACTTAAACTACTCCACAATCAATATCCAAAAATAATATATTGATTACTGGCTTTTACCCGCGACTTCGTCCGCCACCTGAATTTTCCCATGGAAATGCGTCACTTTCCCGGGGTAAAAAGTAGCCTATTTCCTTTCTCAGGTATCAAAATATCTCCATACCAAATTTCATGCAAATTGGTTCAGTAGTTTGGCGTGATTGAGTAACAGACAGACAGGCAGAGTTTCTTTCACATTAATGATATTAGTATGGACTAGAATAACAGTTTCTTTATCTTTTTACAGAACTGGACAAGCGCACAAAAGAGCGGCCAGCACCTCGCAGAGTGGACGAAGAACCGAAGCCTCGGTTCCTCAAGTTACTGAACATCTTAGACATGATCTTCGAGATGTTCGTGCTCTAGGTGATACTGAGGCTGCTGAGCCAGCTCAGACATGCCGTGTTCATCCTCGGGATGGAGTACAACACACATATGGATTTGTGACTGGAACTGTTTAGTGAAAGTGAATTTTATATGGACCTCCTAGTGTAAAAGTTGTTTGAGCTCGGAGAGGTTTGACATGACTTAACGACTGTTGTTTGATTAAAGATTTTAAACTGTCGCGACTTGTACACATAATATTATAATGTAACGGGTCTTAATCGCGATAGAGAACCTTTACATTATAATATTATGACTGTTGTTTGGTTCGCGCCACGATAGAGGCAGGAGACCACGACTGCAGACTGCGACACTTACTAGACTTTAGGTAATGTAATAAATAAATATGAAACAGTTTGCAAGACGGAGACAGGAGACAGATCATATGTAAAGTTTTATTTATTTTGTTAGTTACGACTTTTAATATAAGATAGTTAATAATTGTAAATATTATTGTTGAAATCTAATGATCTGTATATTTGTGTCTCTGTTATAAATATAACCGTTACTGTCCCACTGCTGGGCAAGGGTCGCCTCAAACCCGAGGCAACACACCAATGACTTTTCCAAGTTATGTGTGTATCAGAATTTATTATCACTTGTTATAATGACGAAGGAAAACATCGTGATGCAACCTTATATGTCTAAGAGTCCTTGAAGGTATGCAAAGTCCCCAACCTGCAATTGGTCAGCGTGGTGGACTCAGGGCCTAACCCCTCCTTCATTCTGGGATGAGATCCTTGCCCAGCAGTGGGATATTTATTTTTATAATTGTGTTCAGTAACTGTTTATAATACACGCAACTTTAAATATGTAGGAACAATTAAATATATTAAATAGATCAATGCATACAATTATTATGTACCCAGTTTTATATAAATATGTAAAAATACAATTCTAGTCAATACTTTAAATAAAGCATTTTAGTATATTATTGTTGTTTTATTATAACATCATAACTTTTAAACTCAGGCAGGCTGACTGACCTGCGCCGAAACGTTAGGCATTTTAAGGTAAAATGCGTATTCGCGTTAATTCCCGTATTCTATTATACATCATGAACATGATGATGTAGGCTGAGGTGTATAAAATAAGCCCGCATTTCGCCACCAACGGGACGAGCTTGTCTAAACCAGTAGTCTACTCGGCCGTGGAAAAGAACCCGAGAACATGCAATTAATTAAAAAGCGGCGAGGTAATTATGTGAAAGCGAATCATGGAGTCCCAAATTCGATTCCTGAGATCAACGAGATGGATTGATCTATATTTTTTAAGGTAAATTATAAATTAAATTACCCATTTGTGTATATATCTTCATTTTATTTCAATAAATAAATTACAAAACAATAACATGCAAAAGCTTTGAAACTACAAAAATCAGATCGTTTTGTACTAAAAACCTAATTTAACTTAAATTACATTTTTTGGTATGGCAACCAAGGGACGACACGAACTTATGGCAACACCTAACAACAATTAACTTAATTTTAGTAAAACTAGTTTCTGCTCGCGACATCGTCTGCGAGAAAAGGTTTCCCGGGGTAAAACATATCCTTTGTTACAGGTTATAACTATCTGTATACCAAATTATCATCAAAATCCGTTAAAAAAAATTGTGTGAAAGAGACATACATCCATCCTCACAAACTTTCGCATTAATAATATTAGTAGGAAATAGGATTTCATTTTATTTATTCGTCCTTATTTTGCATTAAAATGGCTGAATAGATCTTGATAATATTTAGCAAGGTGATAAATTGGACACTGGGGACAGAGCATGAGCTACTTTTCATATAGAATCTTATTAAATAAATATTAATATATTTGCGCAGTTGTGAAAAAAATGCTTGTTTTAAACTAAAAGTAAAGAAAAAGTGTAAATGCTTTATTAATATAGCGATTTAATTGTTTTTATTGCAATTTTTAGGTTAGGTCTACTTGGTCTACTCGGTCTACTGCGGTCTACTCGGTCTTCTTAATACTCTTAGCAGCAGAGAGCTTCTCTTTACATTCTTGGTAGATACCGTCGAGGTCAAACGCTGCTTTCACGTTGTCACTAGAGAATAGGAACCTGAAAAAGTGTAAAATTGCTTATTATCGATTCATTAATATGTTTAAGGAATGTACATTGAGGCACTCATAGCCAGTGGCGCTCACTGGTTGGTAAACGATCTATGGGTTACCCAACTCTTAGCCAAGTAATTCTATATATGGGTGACTGAATAGTGGTATTTGAACTGAGCGTCTCCGTGCTTCAGAGGGCACGTTAAACGTCGGCCTCAGTTATTGCCTACGGCTACTAACTACAAACTACTACTAGTACACCAGTAGTTAAGTCATGTCAAAGGTCTTCGGGCTTGAACAACATTGACACTATGTTGACCACTAAGTATACGATAAAATAAAATAAAAAGGGGTTATACCTACTCATAAAATCATGCCTTCTTCCTACAGGGGTAGGAGAACCTAACTTGGTAAGGTTCTTACAAACTTCCTATGCTTCATACACATACATCTTGTCATACAGGACCGCCGGTTACGAGTATTTCGCACCACTTTTTCGTAGGGTCATTTCCGTATTGTTTTTTATTTAATTGCGAAAGGCAACACTGAGAGTAATACTATTTTTTAGTTTTAAAATTAGTTTACTTTTAAAGAAAGTAGTTTTTTGTCATAAAATATAGAAATATTTCAGTTTTTTCAGGATCTTTCAAAGAAAGAGTAAATTATTGTATTATTTAAATAAGATGTTTTAGGAGTCTTGTACAAAAAAAGTAATCATGGTGAATGCTCACCTATCTCTATGATAAATATCATCAAAATCTATAAAATGGTTTAGTCCTTAAAAGCATAATATGTATATAACGGCCTAAATAGTTCCCATCCTATCCACGCCCTATCCCACACTCAGTAAACAATAGTCACCAAAGTGGGAGTAGACTCTTGCCCGGTACTGGGATTACATGGGTTAAATGAATCTATACTTCTTGTTTGAACGCGCTAATCTCAGGAACTGCTGGTGCGAATTGAACAAATCTTTTACTGTTGGATAGCTTAAGGTAGGCTATAGGATAACATCACGTGACTACCAATAGGAGCATCTATTCTCTCTTTTGCGAAATTGTGACGAAAGCGAAGCAGCGCGAGTCGGCCAATCAATAAATAAAGTCCCCGAGATACCAGAGCACTTCTTAATCTGGGAGTTGTTATCACTACATAGTATAAAACAAAGTCGCCCATTTTGTCTGTAGTCCCTTCGTATGCATAAAACTTTAAAACTACGCAACGGATTTTGATGCGGTTTTCACTAATAGAAAGAGTATTTTCTCCGACAGGTTTTTATATATAATTGAAATACATTGAAACTATACTAGCTGAGTTATAGCGATTTATGTCCAAGAAGTCAGAAAAAAAATCTAATTGAAGATTGCATTTGTGCGTGCGCCGCTTATACCGTTGGATACAAGTAAGAACAATGTATAGCAAAAACATTGGTCTTTATTAGTTCTACAAAAAAGTCCGCGATGACATATATCCAGCTTTTTTATTTAAGTCACAAAAACTACTTTTCTGTATTAAAAAAACATTTAATTCGTTGGGTGATGTTTAACTGGTGATATAACCAATAATACATATATCCTTATCAAAATAAGTAAGTTCATCATCACGAGCATTTAATTTAGATTATTTTTGCAGTTTACAGTGTGTTATTTAGACATATAGTTTAGGAGATATCACGATATTAGTATTGCGGCACGGTACGGGCCGGCCGCGGCGGCGGGGGCAGCGTCCCTATAAATAGCGTAAGTTAATCTTCTAAAAATAAATGTAAATAAAAAATAAGTAAAAGTAATAAAATGTAGAATGTAAATAATTTAAAAAGTAAACAAGAAAATAATAGTTAGATGTATGTAACAAAAGTAGGTAAGTACATAAAAAAAAAAAACAAAAAATATAAAAAAAACTGTACATAAAAAATAAATAATATTAAAAAGTAGGTAATACGACTTTGATCTATACATATAAGACAAAAAAAAATCTGTACATTACTTAAATATTTTTTCCAAAAACTGATAGGGGGGGCGATCAAAGAAGAGTCACAGAAACCAAAAAACATTTTAATATTTTAAACGCGGTTAAGGGAAAGAGAAGTTATTGTGAATTGAAAATTAGTATCCAATATGTGTTGGTGCGTTGACTGTATTTGTCGAAGTAGCGGGATACACGCAAACGAAGTTGCGCGGGTCAGCTAGTAAAAAATAAGAAAGAAAAGAGAGTACTTACTTCTGCAGTTTCCCGGTGTTGTCAGGGTGTGGTCTGCGCATCTTCTCCACACCGTCGCTGAACAGTATGATGGTGGGTAGCTGACGGCTAGTGGGGCCGTCTTGCACGCGGTACTTGCTTGCTGAATCTGGGTACCTGGGGAAAAAAGAATTGATTTTATAATTATAATGTCTTAATAGTTGATCCAAGTGTGTGCACGATACAGTGTACACTCTCTATTACATCACTCTCACAACCCGGGCGGATAACCAACACGACCAGAGAGAGCTCAGTCAGCTCAGGCGCAGGACCGACGGCGATACTAGCTTGACCAAACGATTTAAATGTATGTTTGTGGATCACAAATATACAATAACAGTATGTTTCTTGTTGGATATATATCCTCAGCTGATTTAATTCAATAGTTAAATTAATATATGGTTCAAGGTATATTATATAGAATACGAGAATTAATGAGATTACGCGTTCTACCTTGGCATGCCTGACGTTTCGGCGCAGGTTGCACTCGCCGTGGTCGCAGGTTGATTTAATCAGTGACTCTAAGTCATGCATTCCAAGGAAGAATGTGTGTCTGTGTTAATTTCCGTATTGTTTTATATAATACATATGCAATGCGAAAGTTTATAACTTGTAACAGTTCAAGGTTCTTTTACATGGGGCAATCAGATGAACAAAAACGAAAGATAATTTTATTTTGAGCTAAATGAAAATAACCTTAAAAGTCTTGTTATTGTTATTAAAATTATTAACACTCCTATTTATCTTTTAAAAACATTAAAGATGTCTATATTATTGTTGAGTTTCTTATCACAAGAAGTGATATCAAGAATAAAAACTATCCTATGATTTCTCCCGTCCAAACTATCTTTGTACAGAATATCATCCAAATTAGTGCAATGATTTAGATATGAAGAAGAGACAGAGTGAGTTACTTTCGCATTTTTGATATAAAAAATTGCACTTTTGTACTCACCTCCCAACATCAAGTTTTCCAAACTTCAAATTATCCAAACTATAGCTCGCAGATAGCTCAGCAAACACCGGCGCAAAGTTCACACACGCAGGGTGCCAGGCAGCGTACAAACAGATAAAGTATGTGTTGTTCTTATGGTGTTTCAGCTCTTCCTCCAAGACTTGGGGGCCGCGGAAGTATGTCACGTGCTCCGGACCCATGTACGTAGGCTCAGGGAGGAGGAGAGCTGATAGAATGACCACTGCACCATATGGAAGACCATATCTGAAATGTTATGAGATTTGCTTTTTAGAGATTTCTGTTGATGAGATTATTTTTGCAGACCTTGTACTGTAACCAGATAAATAATAAAATATACTTGTAAATACATACATATTTATATAGATACATTATTAACCAAGCTCAGAACAGGTACTTGTGTTCATCATACAAATATTTGTGCTGTGTGGAATTTTGATTGAATTTTGTTGTTCCAGGAATGAAAAATAATGCTTTTCAGATGGTTTTTGGTTCTTATCAAGGCATCTTGGGTTAAAATTTTGGGGATATTGGGCTGTGGAGGTGCGATAGACAGTCACTCTATGCTAAATACTGGTATTCAGATGTTTCCAGGGAGAGTGGAAGCCGACGCCAACTTAGTTGGAAGAAAGGCTAGGCTGAGCTAGTTAGAATTTTACTAGTTGGTTTTACACATTTGCTGTCTGACTTTATTTATCAGACAGGTTATCTGACACTTATTCATAAGCTTAAAAAGCTCTCGATTAGAGTGGTACAGGATATCACAGTAAATAAAGCTTTAAATAAAACAAGCCATTTTAATTGATTCCAAATTTAAAATTAAAAAGTGTATTCTTTATTGTTTTTGTTCTGCATTAGTCTCTGTCACCAGTATCATACTAAAAAGAGTATTTATCACCCTGCACTATGGTATTGACACTCAATTAGAACCTTATAGCATATAAACAAGTATTTACCTTATATCAGCGTAGAACCACAGTATTAGGTTCGCAATCTTCGTATATACGAATGAAGACGACAAATAATTGACCATAGTCACACTTCCCGCCTTCCTAGTCCTCAACATTACGACTATAATTAAGAAAAATAGGATTTCCGTTTCTCTACTGTCTAACTCACAGTCTGCATCGGGGAACAAAAAATTACAAATGTAACTAGTTCTCTTGCACGTAACGTAAGACATACTTAATAGAATATTAAACCAGTAATATGGCTTTAATAATTGCTTTAAATCAGCTTTGAAAGCCATGGTTTTTGGTTAAAATTTAATTCAAAACTCTTGTTATATTTCACGCTGCTCCGATCGTAAATTGTGAGATAAAAGCTACTGTTTCACGACTGACGTTTTAAATATAGGCGCTCAGTGACAACAGAATAGCAGATACATTTATTCACAAGTGCAAAAGAGATGCCAGTATGTACGAGTCAGTATGACCAGCCGAATTCGTGACCGTGGAATACAGGGGTTAAATAATGTCATTTTTAGATTTTTCGTTTCGAAATGATTTTAACTGCGTAATCGTTTACTCCTATAAAGAAAGTAATAAATGTGTTTTTAGGATAAATAAATAATTAAACACCTGTTTTCAATTTAGTTCTACAAAATAAAAGCAATATGTTTCTAGCTGTTTTTTTTTACATTACAAAATTGAACTTTGTGCTTATTTATTCAGCAGAATTTCTCTTTATTTGCTAAATAAAACTGATTTTAATGTCCATGTAGTATCCAGGCACTGGAACAGCTCAACGATTTAGATAAATCGTATTACTCACCTCTCGATTTCTACTCGGGCGCCGGTTATTGTATATAAAATGGGTGAAGGTTGATTGACAAAGGAGATCTTTATGAAGGGTGACCCTGAGTACCCCAATAAGATAGCAATAGGTTGAATATTTTTATAGGAACTAACGGAAAGGTCGGCCAATTTTGTGAGGGGAACTTTTGTAAAACTCAAAGCTTGAAGGGCGATACCGGTTTTCGACGATAGGTAGGTATCAAAGCAATAGTTAGGTACCTACTTGGCTACATTATCATGTAAATAGTTAATGATGTGAATTATTGTGAATATCAAATATTTCCGGAAAAAAAATGTTCCAGTCTTTCAGCTCAGGAATTTTTCAAGTGTTTGCCTGGAGCAAAGAAATTGCGCCTGATCTCTCTCTGGTGGTGTTCGTCACACGCACTATGAGAGTGATGTAATACAGAGTGTATCTGTGTATTGTACACAACACACTATAAACTAACTACCACAGTTGACTGGCTTCATATGATATGTTATTGGGAAATAATAAAACATACAACTACTAAAAGAATAAGTTTATTTCATTAATTCATCAAAATTAAATAACAATTCGTACCTAGTACATAATTTATTACAAAACAGTCAACTTGACTCCATACGTTATCACGTTTAAAAGAGGCACTCTAGATATACACTACACAAGTACACAAATTATAATAATCGTCCACTTTTATACGCACCAGTTAACTTTATGTGCCTGAATATAGCAACAAGCCGCTGCTTAGAAGACAAAGATAGCAACAAGAGACTGAATGAAAGGACGTAGTTGTTACGTCTTTGTCAACAGCATTTCTTATATACATTCATGTATAAGTGTTGCCAAACAACTTGAACACCAGTAGGTGTGAGCAAACTGAACGTAGACACAGTGCAGAGGACTCTCAGATGATTTTTCTAACAATCGAGCGATCGAAGCGCAATTATAGTCCTCGACGTCGCTTCCTGAAAGTCCTTTCAAGAAGCTAGCGACAACTTGAACAATTTCGCTTCATCATAATGAACGATGTCCGCTTGGAAATTGCAGGACGCGACGTCGAAGACTATTGCGCTTCGATCGCTCGATTGTTGGAACACTCAACCGAGAGCCTTCTGCACTGTCTACGTTCAGTTTGCTTACAACTGAATGTGTTAAAGTTATACGACACCCATACATTAATGTATACAAGTGCGGAAACTGTTTTAATCTTCGGCTTATTGCTATATTCAGATAAACAGAATTAAATAGCGCTTACTATGTTGACTAGTGCTTAGTCAGCGTGGTGGACTCAAGACTCCCTTTTTTATAAAGGAAGAGAAAGCCCAGCAGTGGGACTTTAATAAGTTTTCATTACTTTCAGACATTTAATGATATATATTATACAAATTGACAAAAAAATAATTACATACATAAAATCACGTCTTTATCTGTAGCGTTCATAGCCAATGGCGCTCCATGATCTGAAGGTTAAACAGCCCTTAGCACAGTCATTACATAGATGGATTGCTGAGTAGTATTCAAACTGAGCGTCTCCGTGCTTCGTAGGGCATGTAAAATGTCAGTCTTGGTTGTTGCCAATTTAGATAATAGTCGTCGAATCATGTCAAAGGCCTTTAGGGCGGCTTGAACAACTTCGACACTAGGTTGACCACTAACCATACGATACGGTAGAGACCAGACACTTGCCACTTGTCATACAGAACCGCCACTTATGAGTACTAGGCACCTTTTTGAAAGACATCTCCGATATTATCTGTGTATGTACACATTTGCTTCGCATTAAATCTAGCAATCGACTAAACGTCGAATTTCCTAGATAAAGGATCGATTCCAACATTCATATTGTTTATTATTGCCTAAAGTTCACCATTGTAAAGTAATTGCATTTTCTTGTCCCCTATGGGCTTTCTCCATATGCTTTTTAAGCTCATGTTTTCGAACAAAACTAGCGGGACAGCTCAAACATGGCAGCCGGTATCCTTTATTATGTCTCCGTTTCGCGTGTTCCGATCTACGTGAAGCAGAAATGAATTTCTCCCCACAATCTTCACATTCGTAAGGTCTTTCGCCGGTGTGCCTTCGTCTATGGTACACTGCCGCCATTTTGGAGACTAGTTTCGCGCCACAAATATCGCATTCAAAATTTCTTACGCGCGTATGTACGACTGTGTGTTCAGCCAAGCGAGCGGGTGTGTAAAACCTCTTTCCACACCACTGACATTGATGGGGTCGTACATTCATATGAATCCATAAGATATGATTTTTAAGCTGAGGTCTTGAAGTGTATGTCTTGCCGCAATGATCGCAGGTGAATTGAGCAGGGTCGCGAATGTTTGAACGTCGATTCCTCGGGTAGCTTTGAGCGCTAGGCTTGGCTTCCGGCTCGCATCGAGACCTATGTTCTCTATAACAGCCCCTATTAGTAAATTGCATCCCACAAGCCCGACACGTCCTCACCGCGTGCATTTGTAAGTGAGTGTCAAACGACGCTTGCCTTGGGAAAGTCCTTCCACAGTCAGAACAAGTATAAACACCGGCTTTATGAGCTCTCTTCAAATGTTTTTTTAATTGAACTTCACCTGAAAATAACATAGGGCACTTTGGACATAATGTCGCGACCTCATCGTGTACGGAGGCGAGGTGATCTTTCATCTCTTTCCCTCTCATGTAGACCGAACTGCAGATTTGACAGGCTTCTTTGTCACCACTATTTTTTAAATGCATATTTAGGAAGTAGGGGCTTAAGAACGATTTGCCGCAGTCCGGGCAGTTACATGGTGGGCCGGAGCGCGCGCCACGGGGTTTTCTATCTATAATCTTTTTAGATACCCTAGTTCTAAGTTTGTTGAGGAAGGATTTGGCGTCACTTTGGGCGTAATCTTTGAAGGTCTGTACAGTCAGGTCGCTTGGTTTGACGAATGCGCACATGGACTTAACTGGGGGTGCGGCGGAGTTGGGGAGGATTGCGAGACTATGGATGGCTTTGAGCCATGTTTTCTGTGAGTTTCGTACGAACAGTCGGAACTCCTGCGCCGCGAGCGCTGTACTCGCGCACGCCACGCACGCGCCTTCCGGTATTAGGGACTCTTCTTTCATCTGTAATAGAGACAAATAATAATACTATTTAGTTATTATCTATTTATTTAATATTAACGGAAAATTTATTATATAAGACGATGATTTATAACTTGATTAAACGTTAGCAGACAGTAGGCAAGTTAAAATTCTGTTTTCATAGTACTACATTTTAGACAAGGAATTTTAGACAGAAGTTGTTTTATTTCTTACGCCAAACAATTTACAACTACCAAATAATAAAATACATCAGTCTAACATTTGTAATATACTCTAAATATACTAAAATGATATTATTCAACATCGTTTACCCGAACTATATACATCCATACTAATATTATAAATGCGAAAGTAACTCTGTCTGTCTGTCTGTCTGTCTGCTACTAAATCACGTCTAAACTACTGAACCAATTTGCATGAAATTTGGTATGGAGATATTTTGATACCCGAGAAAGGACATAGGCTACTTTTTACTCCGGGAAAATGACGCATTTCCCGGGAAAATTCAGAAAATTCAACGAAGTCGCGAAAAATCAATATTATAATGACATTGAATTAACAAAATTCCGTTGCCATGGCAACTGTTTTAATGGCGGATATGTCTTAGCGCGACTTCGTTATACTGAGAGATATAAATAATTTTGAGAATATTTTTCGTGAAAAAGAAAGCATATTTTATATCATCACGCTACGACCAATAGGAGCAGAGTAGGTAACAGTAAAAAGTGATACAAAAACATGGAAAATTCTGACCCATTCTCCCTTATGTGACGCAAGCGAAGTTGCGCGGGTCAGCTAGTAATAGTATAAATAGCCATAAAATAACAGCATCCTATATGGTATCCTTTTGAAACGCAAATAATTAAAACGCAGAACTATTCTAAGCTCGCACAAAGCTAAAATGTTTCGGTTAAACAGCTTAAAATTTAAATCGTTTAACGGACTGAGTGTGCGTTTCAGCCACGGCAAATGAGATTTGCAGTAAAATCTTATTTGTGTTTGGGTATTCGTCTTGCTTTCTCACACGTTAACATGATTCTATTAAAACAACTATAGAATTGAACAGATACTAAAATACAGATGAACCTGTGTAATAACTCTACCCAAGTCAATTCCCTTCTGCGAGAGAAATTCACATAACATTACAAAAAAAGTTCCCGCAGTCTCTATCTAGATATCTTTCTAAACCCACTGTTTCAAACCAGGCCTTTATTTCCTATCTACCTATATAATATCTCTTTGCTCTATAAAAACCAGCTTACAAATAAAAATAATCTTATTGTCAAAACAAAATTACAATAATTGGTACTATTTCTTCAGTCATAACTCTAAAACATTAGCCTAACAACACATATATTTTGCGCATATTCACACAGTCTATCACACTAACTAATTTTTCACTGTTTTTAATTCACTTTTTGCTACTGTACATAACTGATTGCCTCTGTGGCGCATTCGATAGTATATACCACTGCCGCGCAAAGGTCTCAGGTTCGAATCCTGGGCCAGAAAGTCTGTTCAGAGTTTTTCTGTTAATAATACCCTCAGAGAATGCCCAGAGTTAGGTAGTTGAGGTTGTAGACCTCCGTGCCTCGGAGAGCACGTAAAGCCGTGCCTGACCTCTCACTGGTCGCGTCTGTTAACAGTCCTTCCGGCCTAGAGAGTACAGGAATAAAGTGTACCTGTGTATTGTGCACATACTTGGACACTATAAACAAATTCGTACACAGCTGGCTGGTTTCCATAAAGCTGGCCGCCGCGCCGTACCCAAACATTATAATACACGTAAAATTACTTTTCAAATTACCTTCAATGCTTCAGGATAGTATTCCTTAACCTCTTAGTAAAAGGGTCCATTTCTCTTTTAGCAGGCATCACATCGACCACAGTGCAGTGGACTGTCAAATAATGCTTCTTCAACTCGCACGGTCTCACAAACCTTGCAGGACACTTTTCACACGCATGTGGCATTTCCTTCGACCCTCTGTGACGACGCTTCATGTGGTCCAACCTTCGGGAAGATGAGAGGAATCTGTCGCCGCAGAACTCGCACTCGTAAGGCCTTTCTCCAGTATGAATTCTTAAGTGTAGCTGGTAACCTAATTGCGTCCGAAGTTTCGCTCCACAATAACATTGGTATACTTTTCTTTCAAGCTTGTGAGTCTTTTCGTGAGACACCAAATGGGCGAGGGTAGACGTTCTTTTCCCGCAAGTCTGGCAAACGTACGGAAGAACGTTCAAATGTTTCTGTATTATATGTATACGCAAAGATGGCTTCCTATTATACGTCACGCCGCAAAGATCGCAAGTAAACTGTTTAAACTGCGACGGGTGATACGTCTTTTTACAATTCTTCTGATGATATTTATAACATTTTTTATTCTCGAAGCTCAGGTTACAAGATTTGCAGTGGAAGAGGGAATGTGCGTATTGATGGGCTCTCAATGCCCGCTCGTTGGTGAAGGAATTTCCGCAGACTTTGCAGCATATGCTTTCAGGCCCATGAAGCCCGGCCGTGTGCTCCATCAGCTGTTCATGAGTATCAAAGAGCTTGTAGCAGAACCTACAGTCGACTAACACCACGTCGTGAGCGTCAGCCATATGTTGAACCATTTTATTCTTATTCAAAACTAACCCACAATCAGTACACGCTCCTTTAAGCGTAGTTCTTAGGTGGAAGTTCAAAAAGTCTGGGTGAGTGAACTGCCTTCCACAGTCAGGACATGTGCAGGTAGCGTGAGGATCGAAGGAGCGTTTCGGCTTCCTCGTCTTCTCCGGCTTGGCCTGATACCTTAAATTTAGTCTGTCTAGAGCAGCAGCTTTGGTCGGTACTCGGTCTACTTGGTCTTTTATAATGGTCTTCTCGTCTGCATAGAAGACGAAGTAGGCCTTATCTTCGTCAGTTGGCGGGTGTATCTGGGCGAGGTAGGTGGAAGCCTCGGCCCAGTGCTTCGTGGACTCAGCGCAGAGGTTCTTGAAGTGTATAGCTGCAGTGGTATTTTCGGAGCAGGTCAGGCATATCCCTGGCGGAAGCGCCGCGTCGAACTCGATCTGAAACGATGGTTTGAATCAGACCGCTCCTCTTGGTTCAGGCTTGTGGCTCTTGCCAATCTTACGTATAAATTAATTTGTAGTTCACAGCTTAAATATTCATTTTAATTTGACAATCATATAACTCTTTTGGTAGACTGGTGTTGTAAGTGGAAAATAAAAGTAACACTGAATATTAAATAAGGTGTTTTACAACAATATGTTACTGCATTTGTAAGGATATAGACATATAGTAAAAAAACTGTATTATTATTTCGGATAAACGATGTATTTTTACAGTTTGATGCTTTAATTACTTATTTATGTATGCAAGAAGCTAAAAATGTTACACATTGGATCTTTTTAAGACTTCAAAGGAACGGTAACCTATGTAGGTAAAAGCCGAATTGTTAAGGATTTTACAGACAGGTAGATAAGTAATACTAATACACTTTAAATGTGTTGACGTATTTTGAATTCTGAATAAAAAAGATAATAATTTGAAATTCATTTATTCATAAATAATTTGCATGAAACACAAACAAATACAATCATACATAAAATACTGTATTGACATAATTTTAAAAATTAAACAACATACGTTGAAAATAACATGAAACTGAAACAAATTGTATAGTCCGACAACTGAGAAAAGAGCACTTAGGGATGCAAGACTCATCTTCTTATATACAAAATTATATAGACTAATGTGTTTCTAAGTACGGCCCATACTATTCCACTTATTGTTTTTGTAAAATTGTCTTTAAAACACGAGAGAGATTTTTATGTACAGAAAAAAGAAAATGAAAAGAAAATTTGTGAGTTGAGCTGCGCGGGCCAGCTATTCTAGATTATAATTATTAACTTTGTGTATTTCCAAAATGAAGTAGCTGTATCGAACAGCCCATAGTCAGCTGCATACGCTTGCGTCAGGAACAGAACCGAGGGTTTTACGTGCTTTCAGAGACACGGCAGTTCTGAAACCTGAACTTCCTAACTGCACATTCTTTGAGTATTTCAAGACAGAAAATTTTGCAACAATTACCAGTTATACTTAACACGGAATTCGAGTCTAATACCTCAGTGCGGCAGTCGCAATACACTACTGATGCGCCGCAGGGGTAGTTAACATAATCAACATACGTATATAATATTTAATATCATCTCATACAATATCTACATAGGCACATTTTTTTTAAAAGACCACTCTCGCTCTAAGAATTTCACTTGAACTTTTCCAAACATAAAAACAACGGGCACAAAGTACAACAAGACCCGAAACAACTCTTTGGATCGCACAAATAATAGCTCCGTGTGGGAATCAAAGCCACGATCTCCCCACACAATTGTAGTGGCGTGGCGACCACCATAATCACCGCGCCAGAGAGGCCGTCAAACTACTAGTCTTATAACATTTCACTCAATAATCAACGCATTAACGACGGTAAAATCATGTTCCCAAATATCTCGCGTGATATGTTTCTTTATATGCCTCTGATACCCTCTCCTCGTGCTAAACTTAGCACTGCAATAACACACGAATCTATCCAGAACCTTCTCATGAGTATTACCATGTTCCAACAAATGACCGCGACTTGAAAATTTCTTCCCGCATTTATCGCACTGAAAAAGCCGTCCTACAGTATGGGAGTACTTTATATGCATTTTTAAACAATTTTTTTTCCTATACTCCTTATCGCAGTAATCGCAAATGTATAAAGAACTAATATTTTTGTGCTGCAAGCATTTTTTCTTATGGTTGAAGAAGCAAGTGCGATTCGGCAGCCATTTCCCGCAGCCGCACGTAACTGGCTTGTGCTTACTTGTATGAGCGTTTAAATATGTCTGGTTTTTGAAAGATTTCTGACATTCTATGCAAACGACATTCCCGTTTTCATGCTTCATTCTATGTGATAGATACGCCGGTTCTTTTTCGAAAGTTTGTAAGCAGACGTCGCAAGAAAACACGACTATATTATGAGATTCAACATGATTTTTAAAATGTTGTATCTCGATGATCTTTTGACAGTATCCACACATTTTCTTTTTTAAGTTCCCTATATGTTTATTAAACCTAACTAGATCGACAAATTGCGTTTTGCATTCTGGGCAAATCATTTGTTTTTCCTTACTGAAAGCTTTTTCAGTCCGAATTTTGTATTTATTTTGTCGATTCAGTCGCATTTTGAATCTTTTCAAAGCGTCTTTGCGGGTAGATATTTTTTCTCCAGGACATCTAGTAGTGTCCGTCAACGTATTTATATCTTCTCCTATATTAATATAGACGTTTTTAGTTTTATTTGTCACAGTTATGTTAGCTATATAGTCAGTTATTTTGGTCCATTGTTTGTGTGAGTTCCTACATAAGTTCATGAAGGGTAGCATTGCTGTAAGGTCGTGTTTGCACAGCCCGCAGAGTTTGTTAGGCATCGGTGGTGTGTGCTCCACCTAAAACAATGACGGGTTTTCAGTGCTTTCAGAAATATACGCCTTAGATTTTAATATACTTTCCCTTCAACCATTATACATCACGTTTTCAGTCGTTATATTATTATCTTGATTTACAAGAACACATTTATGTATAATAACTCTTTTTCTCAAGGCGACGATCACTACAAACTTGCATGGAGTATCATTTTATATTTTTTATTTAATAATACATTATATTAAAAATTTGTTTTGTTTAGGTTTTCTCTCGTAATGAGAAAGATAAGGCCTTGATTACTACACTAACAAAGCTAGACTTGGAGCCTTTGCGTTACTTCAAGAAATGTAATAATAAACTACACATTGTTTCACTAGAATGCCCTTTTCTAACGTTACACCGAAATATAATATTCAAAATATTGTCGCGGCCGCGAGTTCTAAAACATCAATAAAATACTATAATTTAATTAACAAAATCTTATTAATTAGCTATCCTAATACACGAATAACTATAATTAACACGCAATTTGTCGGTTTTTATGGAGAAATCTCTGAATCTACTGACACCAATACAGGTAACATTTTATTTACTTATAATCGTTATAATATTTATAATAGTAACTCGCAAAGTCTAAAGGTAACTCTAACTAATTATGCATGAGTCAAGATTGTGATGAGTGAGTGTGTTTATAATTCTTATTATATTATAGAACTAGCTGACCCGAGCAACGTCGCTTGCGTCCTATAAGAGAGAATGGGTGAAATTTTTCCCCGTTTTTGTAACATCAATTACTGATACTCTGCTCCTTTTGGTCGTAGCGTGATGATATATAGCCTATGTCCTTTCTCGGGTATCAAAATATCTCCATACCGAATTTCATGAAAATTGGTTCCGTAGTTTAGGCGTGATTGAGTAGCAGACAGAAAGACAGAGTTACTTTCGCATTTATAATATTAGTATGGATTATTTATATTGACTTGTAAAAAAATCAATCAGTCCTGAGGTTTGGACTGTGAGTTTTATATATTTAGATTAATTTATACTCAATATCATCGTCGCGCCTCCAATGATATTCATTGGGTTTGACAGATATAAAAACGTAGACAGTAACTGTGCTGTTCGAAGAGGTAGAGCAATTATTATTTAACCTTCTATGTACAAAGATATCTATTCTATAATATATATATTTACAAAGATTTGAATTACAAATTCAGCAGCAGCACGTGTTGTGGCTAATGTGTTTACAAATTAGACTTCAGGTCAAAATTAGTATGTAGAGAAATACGGAAGGACTACTTGAGGCGTTTACAACTAGTTGCGCTCACCAGTTGGTTAACGATTAGTAGGTTAATCAAACTTAGTGCGGACACTTCATAGATGGATAACCGCATAGAGATATTTACGTAGATCGTCTATGTGCTTTGAAATCACGAAAAAAGTCGATCCAGGATAATTAACAGTCGTTAAACCCTGCCTTCGAACGGCTTTAACACAAGGTTGACCACTAACCATCATGATGAACGTACGTCATAGAATGTCGGCCTCGGAAGATAACAGTCTTTAAGCCATGTCAAATACCTTTGCACAGCTCACCTCAACACTAGGTTGACCACTAACTATACAATGAATGAGGATTAACGAACCTACATTTTAATTCTGAGTTTCGACCTGGACTGCCTTTAGCGCCTCCACACCGTCCTGGTGCTTCCGACTATGATGTAGAAGACCTCTGCAGCTTCCAAACCTCTCATGACACACCGTACACTCAAACTGTAAATTCCTTTTATTCCCTTCACCGTGAACATTGCTTATATGTTTCTTCAATCGATATGGTAGTCTGAACTTCGCTGGACAGTACTGACAAGCGTGTTTCAGCATTTCAGGAGCTTTGTGCACCTTTCTCACGTGTTCCGACCGCCTCGAAGACGCACTGAAGGACTCTCCACAGATTTTGCAAGGGTATGGTCTCTCCCCGGTGTGGAGACGTATATGTTGGCTGTACCCTAGTTTGGTTTTCAGTATAATACCACACACCCCGCACTGGTAAGACTGCACTTGCTCATGTTTCTTCAAATGAGTGCTCATGTGAGCAGCTGCTAATATCTTCCCGCAGTAGAAGCAAGGTTTATGCGTATTCTTCATATGGACTATCTGTATATGGGCCGCAAGGAACCTCTTCCCGGAGAAAGTCTTGTTACAGTAGTCGCAAACACATTCAGAATTGACACTCCCTCGCAGACCAACTTTTATATTCTTGTTCATATTTTTATTTTGCACGGGAACAGTTCTCCTGTATTTCGTATTGTTGATGTCTTTACGATGCTTGCCGAGATCGCAGCAATGTTTTATATGATACCTGTAACATTTCTGGTTTCTGAACACTTCATCGCAGCTCGGACATTTTTTCGTCGAATGTACTGACAAATGTGCGTTATATCCGAATAAATTGTGAAAGGTTCGGCCGCAGTCGCCACAAGTACAAGCGCCTTCTGTATGTGCTTTTGTCAGATGTAGCTTATATTGTATACGATCTTGGAACATCGCCGGACACTTCTTGCAAGCGTACGGCTGTCTATTATGAGCCTCAACCAAATGTTCCACCAGATCATCTCTTGACATGATTGCAGTGCATATATGGCATGCTCGTTGAAAATCTGAAGACTCTTCCATATGTGTACTTAAAAAGTAAGGAGATTCAAACTCCTTGCCACAGAACGGACACTCGCATCTCTGAACAGCAGCATTCTCTATCTGGTCCATGTCTATAGCTTTAACAATTTTGACCTGTGGGTCTCTCTTTAATTTTTCCTTTTTAAACAATATGGAATTCTCTGTTATAACGGCCAGAAGTTTCCTACCGGGCTCAATTTTCCTTGGCATCTTGTTCAAAAGTCTTATGGTGGTGTTCCACTGTGCGTTAGCTTGCAGGCAGAAACTTCGGAAGTCAGCCGCTTCTAAGGTGGATACGGAACAGGTGGGGCAGAGTCCTACAGGCAGTCCATCTTCCAACGGCACCTGCAACCACCGCACTAGTCAAACGGCCAAGTTGTATTCTTCGTACACTAATATTATATTACAATTTGATGCCCGCTCAACGCAATCTGAGAATATGATGTTTTTTCGGTACATAACAAGCCCACGAGCTATATCCTGATCAAGATCATAGCCCTGAGCATTTTCTATACATATTCTTGTATATAATTTACTACTGTATGTTTTTTTCCAAAATAAAATAAGGTTGATAGCCAAGCTGCGACTAATAGGGTTATCCTAGCTATAAGCCAAGTACCATTAAACAGGACTCATTGTCAAAATTGGTTGTTACTCAACATCTGTTTAGCCCTAATGTCTAGAACTGTAACTATATTGGTTAACAATATAGCAGCCTTCATTTTGGGAATTATTTAAAATTTTAATTATCTATATACAGTTGAAACCGCAATAAAAATTATATTCAACAACCATAGTTGTTATAAAAATAATCCTATTTTGTTTCGTTTTATTTTCCGTGTACATAATTTTTAAAGAACCTATGCATGATGTACTATCATTGCAACATATATTTTGTTTCCTGCATTTTTTCCTGTTTCATCAAACCTATCAACCATAGTAGCAACTAAACGTGACGTCAAAATTTGAAAACAGTGTCGGAAACGCAATATTTTTCATTATTTTCGCATATTTCACAACATATATCTAAAAATACTTAAAACTATAGTAAAATATAAGCGCCAGCATCAATCGAAATGTAAAACTGAATTACAATTTATTTTTCACATAATGTACGGCGGCCATATTGGCACCACAGCGGCGGGAAGACGCCGTTCCGTTATACACAGAAAATAAACAAATCGAGTGATACTGAGCTCGAAATATGTAAACAATAGCTTACCTCGACTCCTGTGATGACTTCTAGCAGCTCAGCAAGCGTCACAGGCTTGTCTCCGTCCATCATGACCGTGTCTTCTAAGTGAACTTGCCCCTCAGACGTATCGCCCATGCAAATTCGGCATCTATCCACCCCATCTCCGCGAACTATATGGGATACTAACGCCTTAACATCCACTTGTCGAGTCATATTTATAGGATTTTTGGTGTTTCAGCAACAGTTTTGGTTATTTCTTTCAGTAAATTTCGATAAAATTACTCTTCGGCACATGCAAGTCGGCGCAATCGAAATATACTTTGACGTTTGAAATTTCATAGTGACGTGATTAATGTCAACTCAACTGATCTGTAAGTGATGTACTAATCGATTCAAAATTCATTCCGTTGTCGAATAACCTTTTGTAAATCGCAAGAGATTACGATTTAGTATTGTTAAAATGGACGAACACTTCTTATATAGTCCAAAAGTTGAGTTTTTTAGAGCGATATCTGATAGAATTGAGTTTTAATAGAATATAATTTGAGTACTAGTAGGATTAGACGTAAGCACGCTATGAAATTTGAATTGAAAATCAAAATTAGTTTTATTTCAAATTATTATGTTCATATGAGAAACCAAATTGATGATTGTTCTCATCAATATCAATTGATTTTCAATTCGTTGCGATTGAAACACTAACTTTATAGGCTTCCGAAAAGATTAAAAACTACACAGAAGTCAATAACTTATGAAGACGAATGACTTAGAAAATGCCTCAAACTTACTTTTAAATCGGATGATCGATTTATTTTCTTCTTATTGATATTTTATGTACATCTCTTCGAAGCCGTTCCATTTTTGTGTGTCACTCGTTTCCGTACAGAGCCAATCATATACCTGCGCTTTGTCACTACACCAAAATTTATACTTACCCGATATTTTGATCAGTTAATGAAAAAAATAATTTTATTCCGTTATATTTGAGTGGTAACGTTTGATGTTCTAACTTCTTTCAATAAATTAGTCCAGGTCCCAGGAGAAATGTTAAGACTTCACAATAAACAAATTATTGTGTCCCGTACCTACATAACAAACATAACATGTTATGGGACAAACTTGAGAACAGCAAGGTACAGAGTAGCGTTGTTGGACTGATTAGATATTGGTATTCTAATCAGTCTAACAATGTTAGATGGGACTCAGCTTTGTCGGATAATTATAAGCTTTCATGCGGTGTTCGGCAGGGTGGATTGACCTCTCCTGACCTGTTTAATTTATATATGAATGATCTGATCGAGGAGCTGAGTAGGACCCCAGTGGGGCTGAGGCTAGGTGACAGATATGTAAACAACCTAAGTTACGCAGACGATATGGTCTTGCTCAGCCCCTCGATCAAAGGATTGAGAAGACTGCTGGCTATTTGTGAGACGTATGCTAGAGAGCATGATTTGGTATACAATGCGAAAAAGACGGAACTTCTAGTATTTAGGTCAGGCAGAGGTCCACAAAGTGTCCCACCTGTATGGATAGGTGGACAGGTAGTAGCGGTGGTGGAGAGGTTCAAGTACCTTGGTCACATACTGACGTCGGACATGAAGGATGATGCGGACATTGATCGTCAGCGTAGGGCGTTGTCAATTGTTGGCAATATGTTGGCCAGGAAATTCTATAAAGCGACCCCAGAAACCAAAGCACATCTGTTCAGGGCCTACTGTCAGAGCTTCTACACGTGCCAGCTCTGGACTGAGTATACGAAGAGGTCTCTGGATGCCATTCGTGTTCAGTACAACAACATCTATAGACACCTTATGGGATTGGCTCCTTACTGTAGTGCCTCGGGTATGTTTACCGAGGCGAGACTGAACACGTTTAATGCCATCCAGAGAAACCGAATAGCTGGTTTCATGTCCAGGGTTGATACGTGTGGAAACTCCATTATAAGGGAACTTTCTGACAGACTGTGTGGTAGTTCTATGTTAAAAAAATGGTTATCCTTAGCTGCTTAAGAGAAGTTGTTATGTTATTTTTTATTTTGTTTGTACTTTGAATCTCATTTTATTTTAATTTTAATTTTTGTTTTCTTTTGTAAAAAACTATGGAACCTGGTTCTGAAATAAAGATTTATTATTATTATTATTATTATTATTATAAGTATTAATTACCCTGATGTTGGGGTATAAGATGAATATAGCAACATACTGAGTCATCTGTCACAGCTTGTCAAAGTCATTCGTTTTATTTGTGGAAAAGAATTTAGTCAAAATGGTAATTTAATTTTAATTTTTCGCTATAATCTTTTACTTTTCCTTGTTTTTAGTATCACAGTTTTGTAGAGAAATGTGTAAATAATCTAACCGCAGCGATATTTTATGTGACTTCAGTGTAATTTCCAGTGAAAAAAGTGTTTATAAATACAAAGGGTTATATTTCGGGATATGTTCAGTTTTTCGTAAATAATAGCTTTAAAACTTGTTATAAAGTGCTGAAATGGGTATGAGAGACTCTTAATTTCATAATACTCGTAATAAAATGGAATACAGTCAGTTATTTACAGTAATTATTGATAAATCGGCGTTTTGTATGCGATCTTCATTTGTCTATGAACAATGATATCGGGGCTCAGTCTGTTCACATGACTTAGATTCTAGCCTATAAATTATCATCAAAACATCTATTTGGCTATGAAAATGTACTTACCGCTTCGTAAAGTTGTTGATAAATATAAGAATTGCAGGAGTAATACCGAGTTTTATACTTTTTAACGTAATTTTAATTTCGGCTATGTATTGCATCAATTTGGTACCGAAATAATTACTTTGAGACTCCGTTTTACGTTAAAGTTTCGTTTTAATGAATTAAAACTACTTTTTACAGTAGTATTTACACAGAAAAGTAGGTACTAATTTTGATTACAAATTTATAAAGAAAATAATGACTTCTTCTCAATCCTTTGCAAAAACACCGATAATTTTTACTTGAAAGTACAGTATCTCATTAGAAATATTTGAAGTCAGGCAGTTATTTGTGATCTAAGTAGCTGTCCCATAGTTTACAAGCTGTATAAATATGAAAACACATAATTTATTTATTTATTTTGTAAACCAATGATTATAAACTAACGGATCCAATTTCTGAATGGCTGTGTGGATCTATTTATTAGTTATGAGGTTTACTCTGATCTTAAGTATATTATTAAGTACTTTATAATCCATATTCATTAATTCATATTTTATTGTAGTGACCTCTTTTGATGTAGAAAATAGGCAATTAAATTTAGTTTGTTATTTTAAACTTTTAGCTGGACATCAAAGTTATCTGAATCTCTACTATACTTCCTATATGGTTAAAAATATATTTAATGTGTCATTGGTATTGATTATTTGGCATTGTTGCAAAAGCAAGTCAGCTAATATTACACTGAACCTACTTTCACTTGTTGAGATACCTTTTATTAATTTTTTGTGTAATAATAATAATTATTAGTCTCCTGCTAAGCAAGAGATGTCTTTGAAGCAGTGAAACACGTTCACAGCTGCTCAGTGGATTTTAGTGGCACCTAGTTGTTACATTACTAAACACACAGATGCATCGGGGGCAGTGAATGTGTTTAACACTGATTCTGACCATTCATTGATTGCCTTACTATTTCTATTCTTCTAATTCTGTAAATTTGTTTTCATCATGAGCTGTAAACTATCTGGTCCAAACTGTGGATATTCAAAATACTACATGTTTTGTGATATGTTTCAGCAACCACAAATCTTAGTGCTGAAGGAGGGGACGGACCAGTCCCAGGGCAAGCCGCAGCTCATCTCCAACATCAATGCCTGCCAGCTTGTTGTAGATGCTGTGAGTATCAATTATGGTTTAAACAGTCCTATAGCCAGCTATGTGTGCTTTACTAAATTACTTCATTAAGTAACTAACATCCAACATTTTGCTATAACAATATTTTCCTAACTGAAATTATTCCTAACTGCAACCTGCTAATGATGCATTTTGATAAGTGTTCAAGTTTATGCACAATACATAAGTTCCCTAGTGCAGGCCTCTCATAGCCTGACTGGACGTCTTAACCGACACGATCAGTGAGAGCTCAGACCCAAGACTGACGAATATTGGTGCGACTAGCAAAATTTTTTTTTACCCGTTACTGTCCCTCTGCAGGGCAAGGGTCTCCTCTGCTGGAGGCTGGAGTGCACCACGCCAGCTAAGTGCGGATTGGGGACTTTGCATGTCCTCAATAAATGTATAAACTAATTTTAGGCATGCAAGGTTTCCTCAGGATGTTTTTCTTCACCGTTAGAACAAGTAATAATTATTTATAATACACACCTAACTTCGAAAAGTCATTGGTGTGTTACCCTTGAATCGAACTTGCGACCACTTGCGTGAGAGGTGCCAACTTATACTCATAATTATTACTGACCTTATATTTGTACTCCAGGTGCGCACAACCCTCGGCCCCCGCGGCATGGACAAGCTGATCGTGGACCACAGCGGCAAGGCGGTCATCTCCAACGATGGAGCCACCATCATGAAGCTGCTGGACATTGTGCACCCTGCTGCCAAGACCTTGGTCGACATCGCCAAGTCACAGGATGCTGAGGTATGGAATATTACTCTATAGTAGACCCCCTTCCCAGTTAGCAGGCCAGTTATAAAAACATTAGATAAATAGTATGTTTTTCAAGAATTATACCAACCCTGTGGGACATGGAATAAGGTCCAAAAATAAAGGTAGCCTTGATTTTGGTAATGTGCCCAGTATCCAGTCTGTCATGTGTATACAACAATAACAGTAATCAGCTTTTGGGTTTCAATCAAATTCATCCTAGGTTGGTCAAAATCAAAATCAAAATCAAATCATTTATTCATTTAGGTCAAATATTGACACTTATGATAGTCGTTACAATTACTGAATCTACCACTAGCTCGGAAAGGGGGTAGAGCCTTATGAGAAGAGCTAGCGAGAAACTCACGGCCACTCTTTTCAATCGCCAAAAGTTTTACAATGTGGTTGATACAATAATTGATCATGCGAGGAGCTGCCAACAATCAGCGATATAGACTAAACGTCAATTAAGTTAAATTAATATAGCTAGGTTATTTATTAGTCTCTGATCATACCGTATGTTGGGAGTATTTTACGGCATTTCTAATGTATAGTTTGAATATTTTCAAAATTCATTGTTTGGTAATATGCCTGGTATATAGGCTTCCCTACATGTGAAATATGAGTGTACATTACGCACTTTTCTATGTCTTTATTATTTTATTTTATATACAAGTACATGTTTGTAAGTCAATGATTATAAACAAACGGATCCAATTACTGAAGTCCTATGTGGATCATTGATAGTAGAAATGAGACTTACGAAAATATACTAACAATATATTAGTACCTACCTGTGTACTGTGCATATATACACACACTAATTGTTCACAAAGGTTTAGCTATAATTACTATTATTATTTCAGGTAGGAGACGGCACCACATCTGTCGTCATCCTGGCTGGAGAACTCCTCAAAAGACTGAAGCCTTTTGTCGAAGAAGGTATGGAAATTATTATGATTAACTTAATGACTTAAGGAGGGTAAACAAAAAATCATTTATGTAACTCGTAAATAATGTTAATATTAATATTATTACAGACTGAAAAATTCTATTTGGCACTCATTATATTAGTCTTTTTATAGTAAAACGAATAATATTTGTCATTTCGTAAAGATTAGTTAATCAGGCAGGCTGATCAGACGATGATGATGACTCGTTAACTACCCATTTGAAAAACATCGTTTTTTTTAGAGCAAGTAAGTCAATGATTATAAACAAACGGATCCAATTTCTGAATGACTGTGTTGATCTTTGATAGTAGATATGAGACTAATATATAATTACTAGTACCTATTTACTTTGAGAGTAAAGCATACATAAATACAGTAGACGTATACGCGGAGTGCGTGTGACGGAGACGGAAGCACGTCGTTGTTACGTCTCCCTCACACGCACTCCGCGTATACGTCTATTGTATTTATATTCCGTCTTCTGCAGCGACTTGTTTCTATATTCAGACTCATAAAGCTAAAAAACGCGTACAATAAAAAAAAACCATAACTAAATTTTTAATAATATATACTAAAACCAAAATTTTAACAGATTTATAACAATAGGTTACTTAAATTTTTAAACTCTCCCACTGCTGCAAGGATCTTTTCCCAAACAAGGGAGGGGCCACCATGCTGGTTAAATTAAAAACACTATATAGAACTAATTCTTTGTTCCAGGAGTGCACCCTCGCATCATAGTCCGCGCTGTCCGCACTGCGTCCAAACTAGCCGTGGACAGAGTTAAAGAACTGGCTGTTAAGATCGACAATAAGTCACCCGAGGAACAGAGGTGAGTACTTTTATAAGAGCTATCAAATTATTATTTAATAGTATACGGGAATTAACGCGAACACGCATTTTACATTGAAATGCCTAACGTTTCGGCGCAGGTTGCACTTGCCGTGTTTGTAGGCTGATTACAGCAGCGATGAATGATAGAATCAATATTACGAATGACTTGTATCGTAGGGACTTTAACAAACATACAAACAATAGGCTCGCCACCTTATTACATGGGTCTAACATTGTTGATGATGAAACATGTGTCTATTATATTAGGTCGGGGAAAAAGTCTTTTCCCATTATAGTATGTATGAACTTGTAATAAAATCTCTTTGGCTTCAAGAATCACAATTGAGTACACGGTTCATTAGGTTTCTTTCAGTGAGCTCGTGAGGTACCCAAATATCGAGTTTTTTTGTGTAGAGAAAAGATTTTATTATAAGTTTATACATACTATAATGCGAAAATACTTTATTCCCGACCTACTACCTACAAAACCCTTACCCAATAGTGGGAGTAGTAACAAGTACTTATCTACCTTTTCTCTCCAGGGACCTCCTCCGCAAGTGCGCGGCCACAGCCATGTCTTCCAAGCTCATCAACCAGCAGAAGGATCACTTCTCCAAAGTGGTGGTTGATGCTGTACTGTCTCTCGATGCACCTCTCCTGCCATTGGACATGATTGGTAAGTTCTGCTCTTGGCTTATGTAAATATTTAGTAGACTAAAAGCCAGTTTCATAACCAGTTGCGCTTTATGGTCGGCAAACGATAAATGGTTTAAGCAACCATTGGCGCGGTCTTTTCATAGATGGGTGACCGCATTAGTATCCACTGGGCGTCTCCGTGCTTCATAGGACATGTAAAAAGTCGGTCCCGGTTGTTGTCTATTAAGATAATACTATAGACGTTAAGTCATGTCAAAAGCCTTTGAAGCTATCTTGAACAAATTTGACACTAGATTGACCAATAACCATATGATAAAATAAAATAAAAAAGTAGTAGAAAATTATATAAAAACGGTCACAATTCTGCCTGATAGATATTATTAAATAGTAATACTGGGCTTCAGTGGCGAAGGCTCCATACAACTCGATTCCTACCGGCTTCCCTTTCTGGAAAGACTTAATATTAGTGTTAAATTAATTGTTTACTTTTGCCTAATAATACACAATTAATTAATAATAAACAATATTTAAAGCGAAATCTTTAACTAGAATCAATAATCTAATCGAAACAGTACGAAAACGCCTACCCTTCAAAAATTACGCTCCGCTAAAAACGCAACGTGAAGTAATAATAATGAAATAAACCGTAGGCGCTGATCGGGAATCGCGTACAATAAAAACTATGGCGGCGATGTCGCTTACGACCTTTTGGATCGCGCTTTACACCGCGCTGCATAGTGGCGAGCAAGCCGGAGGAAGAGCGGGTTGCCTCGCGCTACAGCGCTCGCGCCGCCCCGCGCCGCGGCGGACGCATGTTCTTACGCATGTTTCTGTCGCGGCGCGAGCCGCGTGCAAGAGCGAGATGACGAACATTGTTCACCAGTTTGACTGAGATTTACATTAGGTTATGTTTGTTTACTGTTTTTTCGCGCGCTCTATAACAAATTAGAATATTTGTGTTTATTACAACATTATTCCTTATTAAATGTTTGTGCATAACTGTGAACGTATCAGTGTATTAAAGAGTAATTGTTTTGCATGTTTCTATTCGAGTAAATTTTCATTTTGTCAGATTTATAGGTTAAACTCATTTCTATTAAAGTGTTCTGCGTTTATCCATAATGTGTTTGATATTTTATTGTTGATGAATTCATTCTAAATTGCTTGTATAATATGTTATTAAACAACCAGTGCGAGACAATCATCAATCGTTCGATATACGTTATCTTAAATATGTGCTGTTGTGTTACCTACGTGTCTACACTGAAGACAGAGTAACTTAATGCAAAACAAGCATGATTAGGTAGCATGGTGAGTACTGTAAGTAGGTACCTATGTATTATTAGACTGTAGAGAGAGAAATAAGAGACTGTAGTCGAATGTAGATAATACTCTCATATTGTTATTATGCAGAATTTTACGTCGATATTCTTACGATGTACATAATATGTAGGTATTATACCTAGACAATGACTAATAGCTCCGGCTTACCTTTTGTAAAAACTGACCCTTCGCCACTGCTGGGCTTAAGTATTTTTATATTGTAGTGCAATTGTTTTGTAAGTCAATGATTATAAACAACGGATCCAATTCCTGAATGACTTGTGTCGACAAACACGTTGTATGAGGCTTACATCAAAACAATTTACAAGTATTTATTTTATTTAGTTAAAGATTAGTTTTTTCTAATAATAGCTAATTTTACTTTTTTTATTATTACATGGAACTAACATTGTCAAAACCTGGGTGTATTTAATACACATCTGTCCACATCTTTGGCAAGAAAAAAAGGATTAATTAGCTGCCCATTTGCTAGTCAGGGGTCTTCTCCCTTAATGGTGGAGGGATTGGGCCTAGAGTTCACTATGCTGACCGATTGTGGGTTGAGGTTCAAGAACAGTTCTAAAGAACTCTCATGCAAGGTTGCATCACGATGTTTTCCTTCACCGTTGGAACAAGTGTATTATTATAGCAAGCAAGCCGTGAGATCCTTGCCGTTTCTTCTCACGAGCAACAGCTTTTCCGAAACGGTGGAAAAAAATATATGACGATTTCAAATACTTGTTTAAGTTTAAGATATAAAGTACTAGCTGACCCGCGCAACTTCGCTAAGAGTCCAATAAGAGAGAACGGGTGAAATTTTTCCCCGTTTTTGTAACATTAGTGGTACTGGTACTCTGCTCCTTTTGGTCGTAGCGTGATGATATATAGCCTATGTCCTTTCTCGGGTATCAAAATAATACCATACCAAATTTCATGCTAATTGGTTCAGTAATTTAGGCGTGATTGAGTGACAGACAGACAGTTACTTTCGCATTTATGTATAATATTAGTATGGATATGGATATTTGACTGTGACATATGTTTATTATTTTATTTGTCTAGGTATCAAGAAGGTGTCTGGCGGTGCACTGGAGGAGTCATTCCTGGTGGCGGGCGTGGCCTTCAAGAAGACCTTCTCGTACGCCGGCTTCGAGATGCAGCCCAAGAGCTACACCAACTGCAAGATCGCGCTGCTCAACATTGAGCTCGAACTCAAAGCTGAGAGGGACAATGCCGAGGTAAGACTCAAAATTTTTCTATTAGAGTAAAATTACTTACCCCCGGTTATAACTTTTAAACTCTCGCGTTGCATGTTTAATGTATAATAGAATACGGGAATTAACGCGAACACGCATTTTACCTTAAGTGTAAGCCTGCGAGTACGGCGAGTGCAACTTGCGCCGAAACGTTAGGTACATTTAGCGGTAGTTTATCTATTCAATAGCGTTAAAACTCATATAAAATTACACTATTGAATAGATAAACTACCGCTAAATGTACTCAGAAACCGGGGGTTAGTAGAGGAGAGGCTTGTATGCAAGGTTTGCGGTACGGAGGTATACAACATACAGAATAACATCAGTGAGCCATAGGCATTTAACAGAATTTAGGACTCACCGTTTCAGAGAAATTGTATTTTAAAGTCGAGCGTTTTTGTACTAGACTAAATTAGCTATTTTTCATGTTTACTTAGTTTTGTTAGTGCATATGACAGGTTATTTCAAAGGGTACACTAAAGAAAGATTACGTGACTTGTTTATAAATCTTTTGCACAAAATATTTTAGAAATTAGCCAATGATTATAATATACGGATCCAATTCCTGAATAATGATGATCCTTACGTATTATGAGGCTGATTTAATTGCACTGTACTAGTTATTGTGACCGTGAGGAAATCGTGACAAAGTAACAACAGCGCGGATCGATCTTTTAGGTTAAACTACACATGCCGAGGATGTTCAGTGGATGGGTAACCATACAAAGTTGCATATAAATGCAAAAAATTCTTCTGTATTTTAGAAGGCAGGTTAAATTGTGGAACCCAGCTGTCATTTTCAAAGATCTATGACAGTCGTTACCAGTAGTCGGAAGCTTAAAAGTCTGACAACCAGTTTCACTTAGTATTGTGTTATAATAAGCTACATAACTGTGTTGTGGAGGTCCGATAGACAGTTGCTCCTTATAAAGTCCTGATATTCAGCTGCATTCTCCGAGACTGGAAGCCGACTCTAACATAGTTGGAAGAAAGACTAGGCTGATGATGTTAAGTATGTTATTGACATGGTGGTCTGTTGTCCAGGTCCGCGTGGACAACGTGAAGGAGTACCAGCGCGTGGTGGACGCGGAGTGGAAGATCCTGTACGACAAGCTGGCGGCGCTGCACGCGTCCGGCGCCAACGTGGTGCTCAGCAAGCTGCCCATAGGGGACGTCGCCACGCAGTACTTCGCCGACCGGTGAGCGACATGACCATTATAGCTCACGACATGACCATATAACTCACACTAGCATCATACCCGCACTTGTGTGAATTAGAAATAATTATCACATGCTCCATCGTGAGGAAACCTTGCATGCCTAAAGTTTGTTGAATACATTTATTGAGGGCATGCAAAGTCCCCAACCCGCACTTGGTCAGCGTGGTGGACTCAAGGCCTAACCCCTCCCTTATTACGGGAGGAGACCCTTGCCCAGCAGTGGGACATTAATGGGTTACATTTATTTGTCTACTAGCGGTCGCCCGCGGCTCCGCCCGCGTGGAGGTCGGTGAAATTTTCCCTGAATTTTGTTTGCTACAAACCTCACGGAGCCCGAGACCTTTCCAACGAATGCAAAACCGTGGCAATCGGTTCGTGCGTTCTGGAGTTATAGCGTCAGGAAGGAAAACCCGACTTATTTTTATATTATAGATTACGCTATTGCTGACACACTTGATATAGCTACTGCTCCTTTGGCGCAGTGGTTAACGCGGTCTGCAATAGCTGTGACTATTTCTCAACAGTAGTCCGGAGTTGATATGTAATTAATATTGTTAATGGTGAAATATGAAATACAATTTTACCTGCATCTTCGAGTATAAAAGGCAGGAAATTATGTATGCATTTGTAAGTCAATGATTATAAACAAACGGATCCAATTTCTGAACGGCTGTGTGGATCACTGATAGTAGATATGAGACTTACTATATCATCGAAAGACCGCGTAGGAGCACATTGTAAATACCGCGGAACAGCAAAACGTGCAGAATTAAAATGTCGACTCTAAGACTAGAGTTTGGAGGCACAATATTTAAATTTTGCGCGATTTGCTGTCATAAATCTATTATATAGTCCTCGCGGACGCAGTCGCAGGCAATAGCTAGTGTTTAAATTCAATAATTCTCTCTGTAGTGACATGTTCTGCGCGGGCCGAGTGCCGGAGGAAGACATGCGTCGCACGCAGCGAGCGTGCGGCGGCGCCGTGCTGTCGTCCGTGCGCGACCTGCAGCGTGATGCACTGGGCAGCTGTGCTGAGTTCACGGAGAGACAGATTGGAGGCGACCGGTACAATATCTTCACTGGTTAGTACTACTTTCATAACTTTCAGTGCCCAAGACATGCTTCTTCTTCTTCTTATCGTATGGTTAGTGGTCAACCTAGTGTCAAAGTTGTTCAAGCCGCCCGAAGGCCTTTGACATGGCTTAACGACTGTTATCTTAGTAGACAACAGCCGGGACCGACTTTTTACGTGTCCTCCGAAGCACGGAGACGCCAAGTTCAAATACCACTATGCGGTCACCCGTCTATATAGTGACCGCGACAAGGGTTGCTTAACCAACAGATCGTTTACCGACCGGTGAGCGCAACTGGCTATGGGCGCCTCAAGACATGCTGACTAGCGTGGTCACTTTAGTCAGGCATTTTAACGAAAAAGCGGAGTCCTATAATGTCTTTACCTTAACTTATCCCTGTTTTAACATCTCCCACGAAATTTATAAAAAAGAAAAATATCCCATACACTGTATATAATAGTACACTTATAGCGTATATATAGCTCTGCAGCTGTGGGAAAGGATTTGGTGAAGTCTGCAGTGTCTCAGGTAGCGATCACATGCCCTAATGTCTCTATTCCATGATGACTGATCTATAGATAGAGAAATCCCTGATTATCATCATCGAGAAACAAAGACACCCTTTCCAAATATTATCCTTAATTCCTTTCCTGTCCTCGCAGGTTATAATAAAGACATGGCTCCGGAAGGTGAGCTCATAACAAGTTTAGTAGAGTATTTATATAATGAAATGTAGTGTAGATTGTAAGTCAATGATTATAAACAAACGGATCCAATTACTGAATGACTGTGTGGATCACTGATAGTAGATATGAGACTTACTATATAAGTGCATTCCAATATTATAAAAGTAGTAGTATCCCTATGTAAAAATCGCTCATTTAGTCCGCCTGGTATAGTTCAAAAAAGGGTAATTTTAAGTCTTTAAAGTATCATATCTCCGAAACGGTGAGCTTCAGACAGCAGTCCAAAACCTAATATGGTTTGTGAAAACGAAATTACGGAAACTATTGAAGTATATATAGATATCAATGATTTGTATCTAACATAAATATTGTTGAAAACATTTGGCGATTAAAAAGAGTGTCCAGGAGTTTGTTGGCAGCTCTTCTCATTGGCCCTACCTTCCGAACTGGCGGTAAATTCACTCTCTGTATCATTGACTATCATAAGTGTCAGCATTTGACCTAAATTAATAAATGATTTGATTTGATATTACACATACTATGAATTTATTTACTAATAAATTTAACCCATTAATGTCCCACTGCTGAGCAAGCGTCTACTAATGTATTCATATAATGTTTCCAGGCTGTCCGGCTGCTAAGACGTGCACTCTGATCCTGCGCGGTGGAGCGGAGCAGTTCCTGGAGGAGACCGAGCGCTCCCTTCACGACGCCATCATGATCGTGAGGAGGACCATCAAGAACGACGCTGTGGTCGCCGGTATGTATACAATACTATCTATAATACTGTCCCACGGATGGGCAAAGGCTCTACCAATGAAGAAAGGAATAGCCTTTAAGTTAACCAAGCAACCAGCAAAGGTGCTAATATACCTTCAAATAACTCTCAGGCATGTCAGATTGGTAGGTTTTAATGAAACTGGCCGCCGTACTTTAATGGCACAGGAGAATATTATTAATTTTTACACTGGTTTTTTTTGTACTTGGGCTGCCTGTGTACTGCTTTTTAGGGTTCCGTACCCAAAGTATGAAAACGGGATCTATTATAAAGACATAATATGACTAAGACTTCGCTGTCTGTCTGTCAGCAGGCTGTATCTCATGAACTGTGATAGTAAAACAGTTGACATTTACACAGATCATGTATTTCTGTTTGGCAGCTTCAATAAGTAATTAATACTAAAAACTTTAATAAAATTGATATAAGAAGTAGCTCCCATATAACAAATAAATATTTATCAGTAGTATTTCATTTGACAAAGTGCCCCGTATATGACAATACTCTCGCCCTCTATTACATAGTACTAATATTGAAATAGTTAAAACATAGATTTATTTCATACACCTCTGCCTAAACCTTTGATAATAATAAATGTGACATTATGTATGTATGTTTCTCTTACATTTGCTGTCATTATAACTAGCAGATAAAATATCTGACATTAACTTAACTGTATTACTCTCCAGGTGGCGGCGCCATCGACATGGAGATCTCGAAGCACCTCCGCGAATACGCCAAGGGCATCGCGGGCAAGGAGCAGCTGCTGATCGCGGCCGTGGCGCGCGGGTTCGAGGCCGTGCCGCGACAGCTGTGCGACAACGCTGGCTTCGACGCAACCAACCTGCTCAACAAGTTGAGGAATAAACATCACAATGGTAAGATTTATTTCTTTCCCTTTGTCAGGAATTCGAGGCGCCAGTTGCGCTCACCGGTCGGTAAACAATCTATAGGTTAAGCAAACCTTGGCGCGGTCATTCAATAGATGGGTGACCACATAGTGGTATTTGAACGGGCGTCTCCGTGCTTCGGAGGGCACGTAAAAAGTCGGTCCCGGTTGTTGTCAATACGATAACAGTCGTTAAGCCACGTCAAAGGCCTTAGGGCGGCTTGAACAACTTTGACACTAGGTTGACCACTAACCATACGGCAAGAAGAAGACAAGAAGGAATTGAACCTGGGACCACGTAATCAACAATAGCATGCACCACCGGCCATACCTTGCTATATCGTGGCTCGGATTCGGCTACCGAGTAAGGTCATAGCATCTTCTCTTAGATAATTTTATTAGTGTATAAAAGAAATAAGGACGTTTGTAAAGATAGTACTAAGTGGGAATCTGGTTCTGTCTACCCTTATTGTTTTTTATAAATTATGTATATATTTAGTAGTTATAAAATGCATTAAAGAAGTCAATGATTATAAACAAACGGATCCAATTACTGAACAATTGTGTGGATCACTGATAGTAGAAATGAGACTTCTTTATTGTCTTATGAAAATGAAGAATGCAACTCGTTCTTACTAGCTTCATAGGGCAAAATAAAATTAAAAAATGCTCGTTGGCGCAATGGCACTGTGTTGACACCATTATTCTTGACTAAAGAACAGCCCTAAAGCCCGGTTTCCATCGCGAGCGGTACGGACCAATTAATAACTTTGTTAATTGTTACACTCGCAAGCACAAACTGCATACTTGTAAGTTCACCAAAATGGAATTTCAAAGTATGTTGTTTGAGCACGGCAGCTAGAGCTGAGCCACAATCTATCATGAGGACACGTGGCGTGGCGTTACTGTATATGCCCAGTGACACAATGGAGAGTCCCACATAACCGTCCACCCAGAGTGCAGATGTATGCTTAAAGTATTAACCACGTAAAAAAAGGAGCTAGTACAGAGTCTTGATAGCATTCTTCGCTTAGACGTTTTCATGGTCAATATCCTTCCACTATCGCACATGTATTGTTGCAAATGTTATAATAAGTCTAATATTATAATTCCAGGTGAGGTGTGGTACGGCATCGACATTCAGAAGGAGGACATCGGCGACAACTACGCGTCGTGCGTGTGGGAGCCCGCCATTGTTAAAGTTAACGCCATCACCGCTGCCTGCGAGGCCGCTGCACAGGTACATATAAAACTTTACTTTTCCATTCTTGTCCGCATGGAATTTCACCAAAAACTGCGCGTTTGTCGCAGTGGTTAACGTGGTCACCTCGCCGCAATAACCGTAGCGCCGCGTGTGGTTCCTGTCACACCCGGGATTAATATTTGTGTGATGAGCACGAGTATCTGTTCTGAGCCTACTTGTTAATATATCAGAATAAGAAAGTATGTGTAGACAACTGATAAGTGCAGTTGTCTTTTTACCAGTACACACTCTGCTTAGTTTGTAATCAGATGACCGTGTGTGAGTTCTCCCAAATTTATTTATGAATTATTATGTAATTGAGAGTGTATCTGTGTACTGTACACAACACACTATAAACTAACTACACATTTGGCTATACATGTTATGTTATTGTTTCAGATCCTCTCCGTAGACGAGACCATCAAAAACGTGAAGGGTGGTGACGCGATGCCGGTCGCGGGTAGAGGCATGGGCAGGCCGAGGATGGGCTAAACTTCACACTAATAATAATATAACTGGGCATATTAATATTTTGTATAATACTTCCAAATATCTGGCAGACGCCATAAAAAATTATACATACATAAAACCACGCCTTTTTCATAAGGGTAGGCAGAGACCAGGGAACGCTATTTCGGACGATTCTCTCAAAATTTCCTTGCTATATTCATATCCATACATGTTGTCATTCAGGACCGCTGGTTATGAGTTGAAATGTGTGAGGTAGCTTTCAAATAATAGAAGCATCACATTGAGTCCATTTAGTGAAAAGTTACATAGTAACAAAATAAAACTGACGAATTGAAAATATCCACACTTTAGTCGGTTAAAAATATCCAGTTGGATTTAAACATTTTCGTATTGTCACAAATGGACATAATTTTAATATGCCTAGTTAAAATTTCACTATTACTCTGATCGCCTTACTGGGACGTTGCAGTCAATACCAAATTTTAGTTTTGATATCTGTCAGTCTTGTAATACCAACATTTTAATGACTAATGTGATTGTTCTTGTATAATATAAGTTAAATATGCGTTATTTAACTTTGTATGTCTAAATATAGTAACCAGCCTTCCAACTATGTTGTAGTCAGCATCCAGTCTCACCGGATGCAGCTGAATATCAGTATTTTACATGGAGCGACTGTCTATCAGACCTCCACAATACAGTTACCTGGGTTATAACACGATAATCTTCGGTAAGAGTGGTCAAGCTTCTGACTACTGTTATTGACTGTCAAAGATCTTTGAAAATAACAGCTGGGATTTTCAATTTAACGTACCCTCCGAAACACGAAGGAACTCGATATGTATATTTTCTACAGGCACGTAAAGTTAATTAGCGCGTATTTTAAGTCATTTAACATGAACAAAGAAAGTATATTTTAGTATATTGCTAGCATATGGCTGTCGTCCCCTCACGCTTAGCACTAAGTTATTATAGTATTAACTAATAATAATTATATATAATTGTATTAAATATATACAATACTATTCTGTTGTTTTATTATCCACTAGATTTCCGCCCGCGGCTTTGCCTACTTGTAATTTCGGCCATTTGAAGTTGGATTTTGGATTTTGGTGGATTGGAATGTTTATAGCAAATGTCAATTTTTTACGCTCAGTAGTTTCGACTGTACTTTATCCATCAGTCAGTCAGTAACGGAAGAGCTTTGTATGTATTGAATGATTGCTGGATATTTCAAAAATAATGTTTTTCAAGACCATTTTCGCGACAAATTTTTGTATCTCTTAACTGCATTTTAGACAGTTTTAGTAGCGCCGTTTGTAGTGAGTTGGATTATTTTGATACCTCTTAGGTATAATAAGTCAACTAAAATTATAGTAATAAAAAAAAAATAATAGGATCGTGGTTTAGCATGTACGTTTATATTGTGTCCGTCAAAATGGCGGGTGGAAAGTCATGAAATCGAATGAAACGTGCTCTATTATTTTGTAGTGTTTTGGTAGTATTTAGTAGCTAAGCAAAAATATTTAGTAGTATTACCAATACGATATGAAACGAAAAACAAAATCCGCCGCCAAGCTGATGTCTGGTTGGCGGGTGGTAATTGAACGGCGTGAAATGCTTTACATTTTTATATGTCAGATTTTAGTAGTCTATTGGTAGGTAAATAAAATAACATTAATCTTATCTACGTGCTAATAGTTTACAAATTAAAGGCATCACACACACTACATCGAGTACGCCTACGCATATTATCACAGCAATGTTACTTACGAGTGTCATTGTTATTAGTCTGGAGGAGTATTTTTTATAATCATTGCTGTGATAATATGCGTAGGCGTACTCGATGTAGTGTGTGTGATGCCTTTAATTTGTAAACTATTAGCACGTAGATAAGATTAATGTTATTTTATTTACCTACCAATAGACTACTAAAATCTGACATATAAAAATGTAAAGCATTTCACGCCGTTCAATTACCACCCGCCAACCAGACATCAGCTTGGCGGCGGATTTTGTTTTTCGTTTCATATCGTATTGGTAATACTACTAAATATTTTTGCTTAGCTACTAAATACTACCAAAACACTACAAAATAATAGAGCACGTTTCATTCGATTTCATGACTTTCCACCCGCCATTTTGACGGACACGATTATATTAATAATTAAATGCTGAAGATGACTCAGTATACTTATATGAGGTATTGATTTGTTCTGAGCCTGATAGTAAATGTATCTTTATTAATATGTATTCAGTAATCTGTATAAGTATTATCAATTGTCATTTACGCTACAGAGAAAGCAAGTTTTCTTATTATTCCTGTAAGTTGTTAACTTCTAATGTATCGAATATTCTCAATAGCAGAAACCATGCAAATTAAACAAGCATATTATTTGGTCAAGGCGAAACATCTATTGTTCGAACGTATATGAGAATTAATTAATTGAGTACATAAGTAGGTAGATCTTGCCTATTACATAAGGAGGATGTATATAAGATTTGCATCGCATTTTATTGTGCATAGAAACTCGACTGTATAACCTCGTTGTTATGTAAAGAGAATTTTCAGTCATTGCTCGAAGTATGGAAGTTAGGGTCATTGTCCTTTGTACCTCGGAAAGGATATAATTTGTATTATGCGTCCATTTGACCACTATAAACAAACTCCTATTGGCTAGTATTTATAAAGCTGGCCACCAGAATATTGACCAGCCAGTAGTAAAGACGTCAATATGTAACTTCAATGTGCAGTTCTTTTTTACAGGATTCGAACCTAAGACCACAAGGCACAAGCAGCAGTCAGAAGTCATACTTATTACCATTGCGCTGCAATTATATTTTAATTTCGTCGTAAGTCATGTTATCTCACATGCTTACAAAGTTACAAACTTATTTATGCGAAACGACCAAACACCACGAAGCCCAGGAGAGGAAATTACCATTTTAAACATTATAGTTAACATCCGGACTGTAATAACAAGCAGATGTTACTAGATTACGCCTCCATTATGCATTATTAAGTAATTTTAACTTATTTGTGATAAAATCATGAAGGATTAGAAAATAAATTAATCGACAAGTCCTTAGTCAGTCTATGTACGCACAGGTATTTCACAATTCAGCCTCGAACAATATACGCCGCGGGAAACTTGTAATTGCAACAAAAAAATCTCATCCGTTTGTTTCTACACAGTTCTTAATTTAACTTCGGTGAAAAACCACGTATATTATTATAATAACAATCAAATAATTATTATTTTTAGATTAAAACAAAATGATTTTCTAATTAAAAGTTTTGGTATATCCTCTGTCAAAATCCAAAAGCGCGGGAAAAAATGACGTTTAAAGTTTACTTTCTTTTTTTGTTTGTGTTAACGGAAGTCGCGCCATGGACAATAGATTTGCCGGAAGTGAGAAGATATTTATTTGAAAAACATGAAAAACACAAAGAAATGAGTAAAAATGAATACGATGATTATGTAAAGAATGATCGTAAATTCTACAGTAATATTCAAGGTAATAGCAAACATAATTCGGAACATCATAAGCATTATGATGGAGAGAAATACGCGAATGAGTTTGGATATCAGTCTTATATGGAGAAAAAAGTAAGTACTAGCAAAATGTATTCAAAATAGCGTTTAGCAAATAGCTGAACTGAAACTTTATATTATTTGTGGCGCAGTAGTAAAGAACACATTAGCAAAGTCCCCGAAGAGCAACTCAGTGCGAAAGTTATCTTTATAAAGAAATACAATTTTTAAAACATGCAAAATGTTTCGCGTGGGATTCGAACCCTACGCGCAGCGGTACCTAGCGGCCACAACTACAATGTCCACTAGTTTTGTTTCAGACACATATATCTTGTTATGTTTGGGCCAAACCTTGGGTTCGAACCCAAGACCTCCAACATCCAAGCCATACTTACTTAAAGATCTTTTATTGTAATTACAACTCTAGTCGTGAGAACCATAACACACATATTTTAACAGCCATTACAAAGACAACAATCTACCCATGCAATATTTAATTACTTAAAATTAAACGTCCATTTTAACTCCCAGCTTATTATGTTATTAACTACTTAGAAACTACTAGCAGCTGTTCGCGACTTCGTCCGCAAAATAATTTATAATCTTTAGGACTGTCATGGGGGTCGCTACCTAAGACCCCCAGCCACCATCTCGAAAAAATGGGGTTAAGGTCGGGGGTCAAGTGGCAACCCCACAATTTTGAACTTAAGCTTCTAGTGACCCCCACTACACGTCACAGAAAAAAAACAACATGAGAATTTGGAATGAACCTTTTACAAGTACAAGTTGAATAATTTTTCGTTAACCCAGTCCTTAATAAAACATTCATTACTTCTTCATACTTTTCGTCATCAACAATTATAATTATATTTCAGTCAATTTACACAAAACCAAATGAGTTATACACTAATTATCAATCATTTCTCATTAATCACCTGATGTATTGATAAATACCGGACGTAATTCCGTTCTGTGAGTATAACACGAAAACTTACGAAAAAGTGTTCATATCGAATTGGATACTAATTATTTTGTATGGGAATTTTATTTCACGCTAATTTTCTAACACGATATATTTTTGTTTAACTTTGAACCACAAAAAAAAATTAAACAAAAGTCGTAAGTTACCAGTAGCTACAATCCTTTGATTTGACATACGGAAATGTAAAATTCAAAAGCTGGCTATCGACGAGTTGTTCGCGTTCGAGCTACTATAATTTTAAGTTTATTGCCAAAAGAGAGACCCTAGACTTGCCTATGTTTCACAATATAGGTAGGTACCTAACTCCTTTTCTTTCCTTCATAATGTTTTTTATTGTATGCAGGTAAATGAAATAGTCCACGATGGAAGCATGTACCTTGAAGGACTCCGAAGATCTTTGGAAGAATACAGCAGGTTTCTAGAAAGCTGCAATCGACGAAACATGAGCATGGTAAGGAGCTTTCTTTAGCCAGTTTAATTGAAACCAGTCTACTGTGGTGTAGTAAGTTTATGTTAGGCGTAGGACTATAGGAGACACGGAGCAATCAAGTTTTTTAACTTTGTGCAACTACTGAGAATTTCTGACCAGAAAATAAATAAAAGTACAAAGAAATTCCATTAACGATCTAAATAACTTTTGTGTGCCTAATATTGCCGCAAGTAGTTGCAAAGAAAAAATAATGATTAAAAAAATACATTTACTGAAATAAATCGTGTTTCGGAACGTACCTACATCGTTGTTGCATCTTCGTCCTAATTATTTCCTAAATATTTTTTATTTATCTAGATTTAACTGTAATGTAGTTAAATAATATATAATAGTTACTGGTCGAAAAATTATAAAAAATACGTCTTTTAAAATATTTTTTGATTACTTTGCTATTAAGTTAAATTAGGAATTATTTATTTATTGGCGGAATTAGGCATAATGACATGTTAACCACCAAGCCTTGCAAAAAAAAATATCTGTCATTTACACCCCCACCTACGAACAACGTCTTCGTTCGCCATTTTTTCCCGAACGTTCGCCCATTTCATCTGTCGCAGTCTCAGGGAGCACTTGAAGCAGCATCGGACTGGTAGCTATGGGACAAACCCTCAACTATCTATACTCGGGTCATTATAAACGTGCTCGTTTTTTTCTCTCATTAATTTCGAATTAACGTTAACTTTGCCACGTGGAATGAAATATGGCGTCATTCCGATGCCGACGCGCCGCGATTTAAGTAATCCATGTTTGATATACTTTTTTATTCTGTGTTATAGGGATTCAGGTGTATTTTAAATAGATTTATTTCTGAGTATCTTTGCCGCGGATCCGCCGGCCTGCGTTGGGCCTAGGGCTCCAAATTGTAACAGTTTTTATTACATAAGTAGGTAGTTTGATATAGATGCGTATGCGCCGCGGTTGGAGGCGTCCGTCGGCTAACCACGTGATCTCAAGTCTTATATAGGGCTTTTGGTATTTCTCTAATTAATTTTAGATTATTCTTGATAGTATTTCGGTGTTTGGTAACGTGCCCGGTATATGACACGCTCGATGCGATGTAATCCATCTTTAATATACTTTTTAATCCACGTGTTATAGGAGTTTAGGTTTATTTTAAATACATTCTTCATACTAATTAGGTACATTATTTTCGCCGTGCCTCCGTAGGTCTGCGTTGGGGGCCTAGGGCTGCAAATTACGATTGATATTTATTACTATGGTAGGTAGTTTTGAATAGATGCGTCTGCGGCGCGGTCGGTAGCGTCCATCGGCTAACCACGTGTTCTCAAGCTAGATTCTTAGGTCTTATATAGGGCTTTTGGTATTTCACTAATTAATTTTAGATTATTCTTGATAGTAGTCCGGAGTTTGGTAACGTGCCCGGTATATGACACGCTCGCCGCGATGTAATCCATCTTTAATATACTTTTTAATCCACGTTTTATAGGAGTTAAGGTTTATTTTAAACTAGCTGACCCGCGCAACTTCGCTTGCGTCACATAAGAGAATCATAATTTTGTAACATTTTTCACTGGTACTCTGCTCCTATTGGTCGTAGCGTGATGATATATAGCCTATATCCTTCCTCGATGAATGGGCTATCTGACACTGTAAGAATTTTTCAAATCGGACCAGTAGTTCCCGAGATTAGCGCGTTCAAACAAACAAACAAACAATCAAACAAACAAACTCTTCAGCTTTATAATATTAGTATAGATTAGTATAGATTAGTATAGATACATTCTTCATACTAATTACATTATTTTCGCCTGCAAATTACGATTGATATTTATTAATATGGTAGGTAGTTTGAAATAGATGCGTTTGCGGCGCGGTCGGTAGCGTCCGTCGACAACCACGTGTTCTCAAGCTAGATTCTTAGGTCTTCCATAGTGCTATTAGTCTTTCTGAAGTTAAGTGTCGCGACATTGAAAATATCTCTCACAAAACCTTCGTTAACAATTTTAATTACTTGCTATCTTACATAGAATTCAAAATAATCTAGGATGCCTAAGTTATTTCTTGATTAAGAACGCGGGGAGTTTAGCGACCGATTCTTACGGTCACTTTTCAATCCTGTCTTCGACCACGGAGCCTCGGACCATGGAGTCTACCGTCAGGTACCGGTTAGCGAACCTCCTTACTACTCCGCTACTACTAACGGCAGCTCGCGACTTCGCCCGCGTGGACTTCTCTTTTCTCATTTTTGTTTTTATTTATAAGTTTTTACCATTAAAATTTAATTCAAATGCTTTCTTAGTACTCCTGTACACTTTCTAAGGAATCTTCATAGCAAATTTTTAGTTTCTACGCTCAGTAGTATCGGCTGTGCGTTGTCCATCAGTCAGTCAGTCGGTCAGTGAATCAGTCAGTCAGTAACTGAAGAGTTTTAATATAGTTTTCTTTCAGTTTCAGAACGCGACGGGTTCCAACTCAACATGGCAGTTTCCTTCGATGAACAGGACTGACTTCAATATGTCCATGTTCAACTCGACCAATATGGACACCATGAACACGACCACTCAGGGCTTCAACACTGACTGGAGGTCTTCGAATTCTACCGGGTATGGTTTCATTATTATTTGTAAGTCTTATTTTATCTCGAGACTGAGTCCCGGACATATGGAAGGCGTGCGTGGGGTTGAAGCCAACACGTAAGGCTTTTTTAACGTGGTCACCTCGCCGCAATAACCGTAGCGCCGCGTGTAGTTCCAATCACACCCGGGACTAATATTTGTGTGATGAGCACGAGTATCTGTTCTGAGCCTGTTTGTTAATGTATCTATATAAGTATGCATATAGAAGTATATAAGTATGGTTATCAGTTCTTTGGTTTTCATAGTCTGCTTGGTTTGGAACCATGTGACCGTGTGTGGGTTGTCTAATGATAATTATTTATTTTTATTTATATAATGCAGGATTCGTTTTTACGCCACGTGGTACGATCTTTACATGCTTCCTTTGCCTCATTCACATCGTCTGTCTCTATGGTGCAGTGGTTAGGGTCGTCACGCCGCTACCACTGCGACGGGAGGTCGTGGGTTTGATTCCCACACTGAACAATTATTTGTGCGATCCACAAAGTTGTTTCGGGTCTGGTTATACTTTGTGTCCGTTGTTTGTATGTTTGTTAAAGTCCCCGCGATACAAGAGCAATTCTCAGTGTGGGAGATGTTTTTTAATCTAAAAAAATACTAGTTACTAAGTAATATACTTTTGATGTTTATGTATAACTTTAATAAAAATAAATATTTTTAATTTAACCCATTAATGTCCCACTGCGGGGCAAGGGTCTCCTCTCGTAATGAGGTAGGGGTTAGGCCTTGAGTCCACTTTAATAAATGGTTTATCTAAATGAGATTAATTAAAATGGTTTTAACTCTAGGTATAACACCATGAATGGCCGTATGTCATGCGCGGAGGCCACGGAAAGCAGTGAAAAGGTCCGGAGATACGCAGACCTCGCCATGTGGGCCACGCGGAGACTGCAAGACATTGCATATGCAGAGAACTTTCAGAAGGTAAGACTGTCCTATTTACTTATAACATGTATCATTCATTCACTCACTTAAACACTTGTACAGTTGGTCAGTAATTTAAGATGTTAATTAATTTCAGGGAATTTAGTAATTTCAAGAGATAGGTAATTTCAGATTTTGTGCGATTTCAGTGTCTTTTTTTCAGGGAATTGTAGTAATTTAAGATGATAGGTAATTTCAGGAGTTTTTTATCGATTTCAGTATATGTTTAGTAATTTGAGGGATTTTAGTAATTTAAGATGTCATGTAGTTTCCGAAGATTTTTAGCGATTTCAGTATGTTTAATTTCAGGGAATTAAGTTTATTAATTAGAGATGATAGGTAATTCCAGATTTTTATTGACTTCAGTATAATATGTTAAGTAATTTCAGGGAATTTAGTAATTTAAGGAGATAAGTAATTTCAGGTGGTTTCGATTTTAGTATGTTTATTAGTTTCAGGAGATGTTTAATAATTTCTACTACTATAGGTTTTGAAGTTTCAGGACACCTTTAGTTTTCAGTAAGACATCTAGTAACAATTACGTTCAGATGATTAGTAATTTCAGTAACACGTTTAGTAACTACACAATACGCTTGCATTTTAGGAGATATTTAGTGATTTCAGGAGATGCTTGGTCATTTCAGGAGGCGTTTCGTTTTTCAGTTAGATGTCTTGTAATTTTAGATGGTTAGTGTTTTCAGCAGATGTGATTTCAAGAGATTATTAGTTATTTCAGTGGTTTTTATAGTCATTTCAGGAGACTAGACATTACTGGTTATTGTTTTGTATTTTCAGGACTTATTTAATAATTTCAGTTAGATGTCCGTAACTTCAGCGATTTGTTTCGTAATTTCAGGAGATGTCTAGTAATTTCAGGAGATGCCTAGTAATTTCAGGAGATGCCTAGTAATTTCAGGAGATGTCTAGTAATTTCAGGAGATGCCTAGTAATTTCAGGAGATGCCTAGTAATTTCAGGAGATGTCTAGTAATTTCAGGAGATGTCTAGTAATTTCAGGAGATGCCTAGTAATTTCAGGAGATGTCTAGTAATTTCAGGAGATGTCTAGTAATTTCAGGAGATGCCTAGTAATTTCAGGAGATGTCTAGTAATTTCAGGAGATGTCTAGTAATTTCAGGAGATGCCTAGTAATTTCAGGAGATGCCTAGTAATTTCAGGAGATCTCTAGTAATTTCAGGAGATGCCTAGTAATTTTAGGAGATGCCTAGTAATTTTAGGAGATGCCTAGTAGTTTCAGGAGGTTTAGTAAATTCAGGTCGTGCTGAGTATTTTCAGGAGGCGTCATGTAATTTCAGGAGATGTCTTGTAATTTCAGGAGAGGTCTTGTAATTTCTGGAGAGGTCTTGTAATTTCTGGAGAGGTCTTGTAATTTCAGGAGAGGTCTTGTAATTTCAGGAGAGGTCTTGTAATTTCAGGAGAGGTCTTTTAATTTCAGGAGATGTCTTGTAATTTCAGGAGAGGTCTTGTAATTTCTGGAGAGGTCTTGTAATTTCAGGAGAGGTCTTGTAATTTCAGGAGAGGTCTTGTAATTTCAGGAGAGGCCTTGTAATTTCAGGAGAGGTCTTGTAATTTCAGGAGAGGTCTTGTAATTTCAGGAGAGGTCTTGTATTTTCAGGAGAGGTCTTGTAATTTCAGGAGGTCGTTAGGAATTTCAGGAGAGGCGTAGTAATTTCAGATCGTGTTTAGTAAATTCAGGACTTGTTTAGTAATTTCAGGAGACAATAAAGATCATTCATTTTGGGCCTATTTTTGAAGTAAACTAGCCATTTAGACCAATAGTTAGTATGACACAAGTTGATCATTTTTAAGCATTCATTCATATCTGAGTATTCGTAAACATTATATATTCCTACAATTAACTATTTAATTTTAAAACACACTTATCAACTCATAAAGATATCGTCAGCGTATCATTTCGTCCTGTTCCTAGTACTATTTGATTGAAACTCCCTGCTGTAACGCACACAAACCGGAATTGTAACGTAGTCTCCTCGCTTCGAGACGAGCTCACGAACCGAGGTGCCGTGCGTGGTCGACTTACAGTTTCCGTACTAACGGATTCCCGCACCCTAGCTTGCGTCTCTTCGTCCGTTCCTCTCCCGCCGTCTGCGGGAGAAAGCCAAGCTGGGCGCGCCATGTTGATTCTCTCACCGTCTGTGTTCCTTCTGAACATGATTTTATTACACTATCAATGATTTATGCCTAATATAAATATTGTTGAAACTATTTATTGATTGAAAGAGTGGCCAGTTTATTGCCAGCTCTTTTTACATTAAATTCACTCTGTGTCAGAAATACAGTTAAAACCATTTATTGATTGAAAGAGTGGCCAGCAGTTGCCAGCTCTTCTCATTTACTTACCCTTTCGGTAAATTCACTCTGTATCATTGACTATCATAAGTGTCAGCATTTGACCCAAATGAGTGAATGATTTGATTTTTGCTTGAACCAGTACCACCATTTTTTTAAGTGGGGAATGCATTTTGCATTTACCTGCACACTGGGTGGAGTACCGCTATGTGGGACTTTCCCGTCACTAGTACGGGGATACTCACATGACCGCTAGGTGTCCTCTTGACCTATTGGGCTGCGTGTGGCGGGATGACAACTTAGGGTACTCCTTACGAGAGGTACCCGCCGCATCCGAGATTGCTCCACATGCCGACTAGCCTTAGCTGGTTGATGGTGTCGCCATAGTTGCAGCCCGAGGTCCTCGCTAATAGGGATGCACTGGCTGTCGTAAGACGGCGACGGTACCAACTTCGCACGTTCCCTCGACCTTCTTCCGCAGACGACGGAAGGGAAACGGACTAAAAGGCGTTAGCTAGGGTGCGGAAATCCGTAATCTTCACGGAAACTGCAATTCGACCACTCACACACCGCGGTCCTTGGGTTCGTCTCGAGGCGTTCCGATTCAGACTAGTGTGCGTTATAGCAGGGAGTTTCATGCAAATAGTACCAGGAACAGGTCCTGATGACTCCCTGACGATACCTTTCAGAGTTGATACGTGTGCTACGTACTAACTTCAGAGCAGTCGCTGCAATGACAATTGCTTCAGATAGTTAAGTTTCCCAACTTTCAGATATGAATGAATGTATGAAAATGATGAATCTTCAAACTTGTATAACTTAGCTCAAGGCGATCCTACAACTTTTGTGCCTATAATGGCTAGTTCTATCGATATGTGCCATTTTATTTTACTGACAAAAAAGGCCAGTAATGATCAATCTTGAATGATCTCCTTTCAGGAGATGTTTAGTAACCTTAGATCGATCTTTAGTAATTTCAGGAGGCATTATGTAATTTCTGTAGGATGTCTAATCGTTTTTGAAGATATTTTATAATTGCAGTGATATGTCCAGTACTTTCAGGAGACGTAAGTAGTTTCTGGTTATTGTTTAGTAATTTCAGGATAATAATATGTATAGTTTCAGAAGACAGCTAACAATTTCAGGAGATAAATAGTGATTTCACGAGGCGTTTAGTAATTTAAGTGAATTGTCTTGTAATTTCAGCAGATTTTTGGTATTTTCAGTGAAGTGTGTAGTATTTTCAGGGTTTGTTGTCATTTCATGAGTGGTTTAACAATTCCTGGAGATGTTTAGTTATTTCAGTGAGATGTCTAGAAAATTTCAGGAGATGTTTGACGTTTCAGGTGATTAGTATACTTCAGAGAGTTCTAGTAAATTCTCTGGATGTCTAGAATTTTCAGATGTTCTAGTATTTTCAGGTGATATGTAGTATATTTCAGTCGTGTTGTAATTTCAGTGGATGTCAAGAAATTTCAGATGTTCTAGTATTTTCAGGCAATGAGCAGTATATTTCAGTGGGATGTCAAGAATTTTTACGATGTTTTAATATTTTCAGGAGACGTTTTGTAATTACAGGAGGCGATTAATAATTTCAGATGTTTAGTAATCTCGGGGCAATAAGTTGTGTTAGTAACATGTTTAAAAGCTAGTAGTTCGGGAGGCATTAATTGATTTCTGGAGATAAATAGTAATTTCAGGAGATATATAGCAATTTCAGTAAGTTGTGTAGTAATTAGTTTAACTGCACGTTTGGCGCAGTGGTTTAAGCGGTCACCTCGCCGCAACAACCGTAGCACCGCGTGTGGTGGGTTCGAATCCCACCCGGGACAAATCTTTGTGTGATGAGCACGAGTATTTGTTCTGAGCCTGGATGTCAATTTATCTATATAAGTATGTATTTAGAAGTATATATGTATGTTTATCAGTTGTCTGATTACAGTACAAGCTCTGCTTAGTTTGGAATCAAATGACCGTGTGTGAGTTGTCCAATAATATTCATTTTATTTTTAATTTCAGTCACTTGTCAACTAATTTCAGCAGATGACTAGTTTTTCGAGATGTATAGTAATTTCATTGGGGTGTTTAGTAATTTCAGGAGGTATAATAATTTTAGATGTTGAGTAATTTCAGTGGTATGATAAGAAATTTCAGTGACTATTCTAGAAATTAGAGTAATACGTCTGAATATTTCGGGAGGGGTTTCGTGATTTCAGGAGAATGTCAAGTCGTTTTAGAAGGTGTTAAATAATTTCAGAAATATGTCCGGTGCTTTCAGGAGACGTGTAGTAGTTTGAGATAATATGTAGTGGATTCCGGAAATATTTCCTAAGTTCACGAGTTTCCTGGTAATTTCAGATGTCCAGTAATTTCGGAGATATAATTTCAGATGATATGTCCAGTAATTTCAGGAGACTACGTTGTTTCTGGTTATTGTTTAGTAATTTCAGGAGTTGTTTAGTAATTTCAGGAAATGTCTAGTTTCAGGAGACAGTTTATAGTATTTTCAGTATGTTGTCATTTCATGTTTGGTTTAGTAATTACTAAATTTCAGGAGATGATTTCTTGAGGCGTTAAGATTTAGAGGCGTTTAGTGGTTTAGTAATATTTGGAGAGGTTTAGTTCTTTCAGGAGGCGTTTAGGAATTTTAGTAATAATTTTAAATAATTTCATAAGTTGTCTTTTAACTTCAGATGTCGGCTAGATCAACTAGAGATTTTTAGAAATTTCAGCAAAGCCTTATTTTAGTTGTTCAGTAATTTTGAGCGGAATAGTTGTTTATTAATTAGTAAGAATCCTATTCATTTAAGAATGTCAACTAGTTCCGGGATGCGCTAAGTTCTTTCAAATGTTTATTTAGTAACGTCAGTAAACTGAAGAGTTATTTCAAGAGACGTTTAGTCTTTGGCTACGACAGACATTGGCTACGACAGACTTATGCTACGACAGACTTATGCTACGACAGACTTATGCTACGACAGACTTATGCTACGACAGACTTATGCTACGACAGACTTATGCTACGACAGACTTATGCTACGACAGACTTTGGCTACGACAGACTTATGCTACGACAGACTTATGCTACGACAGACTTATGCTACGACAGACTTATGCTACGACAGACTTTGGCTACGACAGACTTATGCTACGACAGACATTGGCTACGACCGACAGTGGCTACGACACACTTTGGCTACGACAGACTTATGCTACGACAGACATTGGCTACGACCGACAGTGGCTACGACACACTTTGGCTACGACAGGCTTATGCTACGACAGACATTGGCTACGACCGACAGTGGCTACGACACACTTTGGCTACGACAGACTTATGCTACGACAGACTTTGGCTGCGACAGACTTTATCTACGACAGACTTATGCTACGACTGACTTATGCTACGACTGACTTATGCTACGACTGACTTATGCTACGATGGACTTATGCTACGACAGACTTATGCTACGACTGACTTATGCTACGACTGACTTATGCTACGATGGACTTATGCTACGACAGACTTATGCTACGACAGACTTATGCTACGACAGACTTATGCTACGACAGACTTATGCTACGACAGACTTATGCTACGATGGACGTTGGCTGCGACAGACTTTATCTACGACAGACATTGGCTACGACAGACATTGGCTCCGACCGACAGTGGCTACGACAGACTTTGGCTACGACCGAATTTGTCTACGACCGACGTGGTCTACGACCGACATTGGCTACGAGCGACTTTGACTACGGCCGACTCTGGCTACGACCGACTTTGGCTAGGACAGCCTACGGCTGGGACAGACTACGGCTACGACAAACTACGGCTACGACTGACTACGGCTACGACTGACTATGGCTACGTACGACTGACTACGGCTACGACTGACTACGGCTACGACCGACTTTGGCTACGACTGACTTTGGCTACGACTGACTTCTCAATCATTTTCTCATTCATTACATTCACTAATATATTAATTCATTCATCCATTCAATTGTTAATTCACTTATCCGTTCACTCTTTCATTCAATCATTCACTCGTTTATTCACTCGCTAACTCCACCACTCATTCACTCACTAACACACTCAATCACTCATTCTTTCACTCTTTTTGCCTCACTCACTCAACGCCGCTACGCCCTAACTCGACTACTCACTTATTCACTCACACATCACTAATTTCCACACTTGTTACCTCATTCGCTAACCCAATAACTTAACCACTCACTCATTCATTCACTTTTTAATTATTTACGCTGACACACACTCGGTCTTTCAGTAACTCAGTCACCCCTCCCCTCAGACCGGGGGGCGACGCATAAGACATAAAACAATTATGATTAAAACTCTTCCGTTACTAACTGGCTGATGGACAACGCACAGTCGAAACTACTGAGCGTACAAACTTGATATTTGCTGTTGTTGTTTGTCGTATGGTTAGTGGTCAACCTAGTGTCAATGTTGTTCAAGCCGCCCGAGAGGCCTTTGACATGGCTTAACGACTATATCTTAGTAGAAAACAGCCGGGACCGACTTTTTACGTGCCCTCCGAAGCACGGGGACGCCCAGTTCAAATACCACTATGCGGTCACCCATCTATGGAATGACCGTGCCAACGGTTGCTTAACCCACAGATCGTTGACCGACCGTTGAGCGCAACTGGCTATGAACATTCCTTAGTAAGTGTAGAGGAGCACTAAGAGAAGATTTTTGGAAATTCATCCCTAAAGGAGGTGGTCCAAGGTGGCAAAGCCGCGGGCGGATAGTTAGTTTCATAAATAATAACACTTGTTTCTGTTTAGACTGACCAGTACGAGGAAAACGAGTTAATTTTGAAGCTGGCCTGGTTCCTCGACCAGCTCGCGTTGCTGACGGGCTACGAGCCTCACCACACGAGATACAACTACCCAGTGTCTACTTGTGAGTATAACTTATTTACATACTAGCTCTTACCCGCGACTTCGTCCGCCATTTTCCTTTGGGAATGCGTCATTTTCCTGGGGTAAAAAGTAGCCTATGTCCTTTCTCGGGTATTAAAATATGTCCATACCAAATTTCATGCAAATTGGTTCAGTCGTTTAGGCGTGATTGAGTAACAGACAGACAGTTACTTTCGCATTTATAATATTAGTATGGATTACTTCGGGGAAAAAGTCTTTTCGCATTATAGTATGTATGAACTTGTAATAAAATCTCTTTGGCTTCAACAATCACAAATGAGTGCACGGTTCATTAGGTTTCTTTCAGTGAGCTCGTGAGGTACCCAAATATCGAGCTTTTTGTGTAGAGAAAAGATTTTATTACAAGTTCATACATACTATAATGCGAAAAGACTTTTTCCCCGACCTAATACATACATAGAGAAGCCCGTGGCTTAGTTAACATCGGCCGGCTATATTTACATACATACATAATAGCTTAGTTAACAACAGCCGCGCGGATCGATTTCTGAAGTTAAGCTACGCTTGCCGTTCTGTGGGTGGGTGACCATCTTATACATATCGAGTTCTTATGGAAGGCATGTTAAATTGTGGCTCCCGGATCATTTACAAAGATCTTTATGGGTGATGTTGGTTTTAAGGGAAATATGGAAGTAATTAATGGGAAGACGTATGAGAATAAAGAATAATAATAAAGCATTTAATTGTTACTAACAATTTACTAATTAATACATGTTTGGTGATAAAATTATGGGTATATTTTTAAAGAACGTATACGCAAGTATAAAAGGGCAGTGATAGCCGAGTGGTATAAGTTGACACCCCAATCAAGTGGCTGCAGGTTCGAACCCGAGGCAACACACCAATGACTTTTCGAAGTTATGTGTGTATTAGAAATAATTATCACTTGCTGTAACGGTGAAGGAAAACATTGTGAGGAAACCTTGCATGCCTAAAATTTGTTAAATACATTTATTGAGGGCATGCAAAGTCCTCAACCAGCACTTGGTCAGCGTGGTGGACTGAAGGCCAGGAACACCTCCCTCATTACGGGAGGAGACCCTTGCCCAGCAGTGGGACATTAAATTTGTTATTTTTACTATACGCAAGTTGTCATTTTATCGTAGCAAAACATGCACTAACATCTACATTAATACAATTTCAGCGACGACCACGTCCCCGTCCCCGGCCACCCTGGTCCCGCAGACCCCAGAGCTGGTGAAGTTCCTCATCAACTGCGTGAAGGCCAACTCCTCAGTGCCAGCCACCGTCCGCTGCCGGTACCCCCTCGCCCTGCCTGATATGGCGGCACAGATCGCTAATGGAGGTACGAATCTTTGTATTTTAAAATCAAAATCAAATGATTTATTAATTTAGGTCAAATATTGACACTTACGATAGTCGTTACAATTACTGAATCTACCACTAGCTCGGAAAGGGGGAAGAGCCTTATGAGAAGAGCTAGCAACAAACTCACGGCCACTGGGAATCGACCTGAGCGGCGTGGCGACCTTAACCTCTGCACTATGGAGGCAATCTTTACTGTCTATAGTAGTTTGACTGCCTCCGTGACGCAGAGGTTTAGGTCACCACGCCGCTACCATTGCGTCGAGAGGTCGTGGGTTCGATTCCCACACGAAACAGTTATTTGTGCGTTCCACAAATATTTGTTTCGGGTCTGGTTGTACTTTGTGTCCGTTGTTTGTATGTTTGTTAAAGTCCCCGCGACACAAGAAGAATTCTTAGTGCCCTGCCTTACTAGAACGCCATGGCGTCTGGCTACGTATCCAAGCAGTTAATATTGAAATGTATGTGCCGTGGCGACGGTGTGGCAACGTGACATTTCAATACTAACTACTTGGATAGGTAGCCAGCGACGCCGCCATGGCGTCCTAGTGAGGCAAGGCTCTTAAAAACATACAAACAACGGACACAAAGTACAACCAGACCCGAAATAACTATTTGTGGAACGCACAAATAATTGTTCTCTGTGATAATCTAGCCCACGACCTCCCGATGCATTTGTAGTGGTTTGATGGCCTTAATCACTGCGCCACGAAAGCAGTCAAACTACTATAGACAAGACTGCCTCCGTGGTGCAGTAGTTAAGGTCACCACGACGCTAAGGTCGTGGGTTCGATTCCCGCAGGCGACAAATATTTGTATGTATTAAGTATGCAGTTCTATGTGATCTATTCGAGTACTTTGTGGTCTTTGCTTATATGTTTAAACAAGCCTACGTTAAATAAGACGTTAAGAGCAGAAATTCCGTATGTTATAATTTGATTTAAATGCACGTTTGTCGCAGTGGTTAACGTGGTCACCTCGCCGCAATAACCGTAGCGCCGCGTGTGGTTCCAATCACACCCGGGACTAATATTTGTGTGATGAGCACGAGTATCTGTTCTGAGTATATTAATGTATCTATATAAGTACTAGCGGACCCGACAGACGTTGTCCTGTCTACACGTCTTTAATTTGAAAATTTTAAACTTTGTTTAATAATCTAAACCATTCTCAGATCCCCTTGAACACACACAAAAAAATTCATCAAAATCGGTCCAGTCGTTTAAGAGAAGTTTAGTGACATACACACTTACAGAAGATTTATATATATATAAAGATGTATTTACAAGTATATTAGTTGTCTAGTTACAGTACAAGCTCTCCTTAGTTTGGAACCAAATGACCGTGTGTGAATTGTTACAATAATATTTATTTATTTACATTTCAGGAACAACGACGCAGCCACCTGACTCTCAACTTCAATCCGGGAGCAACGTGGTGCCAATTCAAGACAGCACAGCACAGCAATCATCTGAACTACTAATCACTGCAGAAAACTTCAGAAACCCTCATAAAATTACCAAAAGGAGCCCCAAACCTGAAGAATACTACGTGCCCATACCTATTCATGAAAAACCGAAACCAATTGTCGATTTTATAGTGAAAAAACTGTCTAATTTAAAAGCTATTGTCAAAAATGTTAAGAAACACGCCGTGGCTGACTTTGCGACACAATTAGCAGTACATAAGCAGTTACATAAGCGATCTATAGACAATTTAATCGAAAAAAGATCAATCGATAGCAATTCTCTGTTAAATATTTTGAAAAATTTCACAAAAGATATTGTTATGTTCGTTAAGCCTGTTCAAGTCGCGACAATTCACTTGCCAGCATTAGACGCGTCTATAGTTAATACGAAATCTTTCAAAAAACGCTCCATTGATGATTCTAAAATGACTTATGTTGAAATACTCGAAAATGCTGTTAATTCTATCAAAAAGCGTTCGACTAGCGACCCGTTGACGAAATTAGCTAATTATTACGTTAAATACAAAGTTTGGGACAGTTCTAACCCTTTACAGAAAACTAATCATAAAATGTCCAGTAATTTTGATGTAAACAATCATATTTTATCAAAAAGATCATTGTTTCACAAAAAGCACCGCCATTTTCAATTAAAACCGTTCGGTTTGATTCGTCTATGGCACAAGAAAAAACATTCAACTAAAAAAGGTAAAAAAATACAACATTATTTGACCAATATATTTGATAAAAAGCATAAAAAATTAGGTAAATTCCCACATAAATTATTTAAAAGGGATTTAAATAATGATTTAAATAAAATTGTTGATAGCCCGCGTAAACTTCACAGTACTGTCAAAAGGTCATTGCACTACGAACATATGTATTTGCCGCGCTATCCCGAGAATCCTGTAGGCGACATTAGCTACTATGTCAAAAATAAAGACGGTCGGAACTATAATCCTAGTTTGTTACAAGCTGCTCAAGTGAGGTTAGCGTTAGAACAGGCTTTTCAAACGGGAAATATACTTGTTATTCAAAGATACGGGTCTAATTATAATCCGGCGAATCCCGCGCCATTTTATACCGGCGTTTTGGCGGGAGCAGCTGATTCATAAGTCGTCCGTTTAAAGTAGGTAATTTAGGACTTAGGGATGCCCAAAACTGTGTGTTATATCGATGTATCGCGTCGCAACTGTATCATATTTGTTTGTATTGATATTATGACTTCCCCTTGTATCAATATATCGTATTATAACCTTATCTCATGCAGATAGACAGCCGCTGCATGTAAAATACTGGTATTCAGCTGCATCCGGTGAGACTGGTAGCCGACTCCAACATAGTTTGGAAAAAAGGCTAGACTGATATATAACCGTATCTCATACATTTCGAGAAGCGTTAAAATTAACATTTTATTTATATCTGATGATAAATGCAAAAGACTATTAATTGTAATAATTCTACATAGTATATTGTTTATTTGTTAAATAAACAAAATATATCGTTATTATTCGATAATCAATTTTGTCAGAGCTATATATTATTACGAATTACAGTGTTCTATGAACATAAACTGTACCTATATAGAACATCATTTCATTATAATATAGTAGGAGTTTTAAAGTTATAAATAATAAATCATAGTCAAACTTCGCTTCGCTGATTTAGATATTTTATAAGACTACGATATATCGAAACATAATTTATTATGTATGGTCAAAACATCGTGTTAAATATCGATATATGGTATTGTAATGGGCATCCCTACTTTAGACCTTAGTATCTAATTTTGTATCTAAATAATATCTGAATTTAAATCGAAACTGTCTCAATTAGGATTATATTAGTTATTAGGTACCCGTAGATCGGGGTGACTTTAAATGTAAACTATACTCTGTCCATTATATTTATCAGTCTTTTGACAGCTCGCGCTCATAAAATTTTGTATGCTGACGTGAAAATGTCATACAAATTATTTTTGTACTTTATGGTCGGTACCCCCCACTTCGTGATGCGTTTTACACATATAGTGATTACTACGATTAGCGATTGTGCTACCGATTAAAAATAATCTGTAAAAATCAATGCTACGAGTATTAAATCTGCTAAAGAAATACTCTTCTAAAATGTTATTAAGGTGTAGTTAATGTCATTTAAACCTTCATACAATAACATTATTTTCTTAGTTTATGGCATACAAACAAACAATTAATATTGTTTAATTTATTTTATTTAACAACTTTCAAATTTCTGTTATTTGAAAGTTCTTAAATAAAATATTAAATCAAAATGTAATTTTTAAATCCATTATTAGTTTACTTAGGTATTATAGGTACGTAAATCGATTAATGATAGTACTTTAATCGGAATGGTATAGAATTCGAGAATCTTTGTCTGTCAAATGACTGTTAATATAATGAACAGAGAGTAGTGGATGTTTTTATATTGCCCAAAGAAAAAGACATTCGTACAGTGCCCCAGCCGCACTATCGCGTCCATGATTTTCTCTTGCTGTGTGCCTGTAACGCATATATATACGCGTTTGTAAAACGTTCGCTAAATGCCCTTGACGCGTCTGTGCGTTTGAACAAAATCTAATATATAAAATTCTCGCGTCACAGTTTTCGTTGCCATGCTCCTCCGAAACGGCTTGACCGATTCTCATGAAATTTTGTAAGCATATTGAGTAGGTCTGAGAATCGGCCAACATCTATTTTTCATATATCCCTAAGTGACACATTTTTTAAATTTATATTGTAAAACAACGTTTGCCGGGTCAGCTAGTAAGCATAAATAATTAAATTATTATCCAAACTTAGCCTGTGCCCACTACAGCAAACTAAATTCGATCTAAAGTAAGATTTTAAATATATGTATTTTGTTATAACTTCGCGACTCCAGTATCTCTTCCCAAGTATAGTACCTGTAGATTCACGTTTCTATAAAAACATTGGTTTATATATTAATAAATTTTATATATTAATTCCATATTTACAGTAAACTTGGGTAACTTTGAATCATTTGGGTAACATTGAACGTGGAAATTTGAACTAGTTTCGATTATTTTTTCATATGAAACCAACACAATTGATAAAAGTTTGCAAAACAAAATGAATCAATTCAAATTCCCACGTTCAATGTTACCCAAATGATTCAAAGTTACCCAAATTGACTGTAAGTAATTGGCAAATTAAATAAATATATAAAATATTTTAAATTTAAAAGTACGTAATGTTAAAGTCCATGTACACGTTGTCCTTCTGACTATGAGACCAACTAGGAAGTACCCTTATACTCTTTCAAACAAAAAGCATTTTACAAATCGATCCAGGCGTCTAAAGCTGGGTACTCACACACGGTATTACTCGATAGTATTACTCGAATTCAAGTAAAAATCAATGTGTGGACCGCAAAACTCACAGCTCGAAGGCTCGCATCGAGCCGGCTCGATGGAATTAAATAAAACTAATTTCCTTCGCACTTACTCGAAGCGAGCCGTCGAGCTTGACTCAAGCGTGTGTACGTAACCGCGAGTGGCGCGATTCGAGCGTCAGTCCGCCATTGATGATCGTCGTGAAAACACGTGTAGAATAAAAAAATGGATTTACGAGTTTATTCCAAAGGTTTATTCTTCTTCCTTTCATTTTCTTTAATTCTTTTATAATTAAGAACTGCGAGACTTGCTAAATACAGCCACCGTTTCCTTTGTAGCACAGACATCCTTTGGCTCGAACGGACCGGTGAATACTGAACGGTGCGCCTCACTCGATAGATAAATGCTGAATGTGTGGACGAAAGCCCATGCCATGGGTTTTACTCGACAGTTTAGCTCGATCGAGTAAAACCCTGTGTGAGTACGGAGCTTTAGAGTAATCGGGCAACATATTTTTTATGAATCCGACGAATTGAGAACATCCTCCTTTTTAGAAGTCTAAGTAAGACTGTTTTGGTGAGCACAGACCTTTCCTCATTATATGTAGTAACAAAATACACCTAACTAAGAATAGGTTGTCCGGAACAATAGACGCACAGTCGCGTCGGCGGCACTCGGTTATGGCAAGAGCAAAATGTATGAAACGCGCATATGCGTCGAGGGCACTTATACTCTGTATATTATATTATCAGTCTTTTAACAGCTTACGCTCATAAAGTTTTATATTGCTGACGTGAAAATGTCATACAAGTTATATTTTTACTTCATGGATGGATACCGCCAACTTAATGATGAATAAGTATATAATGATTTCTACGATTGTGCCACCGATTAAAAATAAATAATCGATAGAAATCGGTGCTACGAGTATCAAATCTTAAAAATACTTTTCTATAATGTTATTAAGGTGTAGTTAATATGTTATTTAAATATGTAGATAAATATAAAGACTCCATATAATAACATTATCTTCTTAATTTATGGCATACAAATAAGTCAATTAGGATGGTTTAATTAAACTAAGGCAATATTAAATCAATATGTAAATTTCTATATTATTAGTTTACGTAGGTATTATAGGTACGTAATTCGGATAATGATAGTACTATAATCGGAATGATATAGAATTTGAGAATCTTTAGGACATCACTTAGTACGTCAATCGTCAAACTGTCCAAAGACTGATAATATCAGGTTGGGGAAAGTCTTTTCACATTATAGTATGTATGAACTTGTAATAAAATCTTTTCTCTACACAAAAAAGCTCGATATTTGGGTACCTCACGAGCTCACTGAAAGAAACCTAATGAACCGTGTACTCATTTGTAATTATTGAAGCCAAAAATATTTTATATCAAGTCCATACATATTAGGGTCGGCGCAAACGGGTCACCGACCACAGCCACTGGTGGCCAGCGACACCCACTTAACACGTTTTTCCATATATTTTGTATAGACACACCCCGCACTCGTGTAGCCGGTGGCGGCCACTCGCTAATGCGAAAAGACTTTTTCCCCGACCTAATATAATAGACAGAGTGTAGTGTTGAATTACGAAACGCACAGACGCGTCGGGGGCACTGTATGCGCTAGGCAGAGAATACGTTAAGGCCAATTACATTATTTAAAATGCTACAAGTTTATTCATAGCGCTATTGTATCCGTCAGAATGGCCGATCTATGGCTTCCAAATAAATCATAAATGATTTATATAAATTTACGGAAAATGTACGTATTTGCACTCAAATATGTGTAAATATACGTTTTCGTATGCGTAGCAGTCGTTATATTAAAGTGAGTTGCTATCCTGATGTCAGGTTGACGGATGAGTTCTAATCCAATTAAGTAATTTCAAATCTGACTTATGCAATAATTTCCGTACATTTATATAAATTATTTATGACTAGCTGACCCGCGTAACTTCGCTTGCGTCCAATAAGAGAGAATGGGTGAAATTTTTCCCCGTTTTTATAACATTAATTACTGATACTCTGCTCCTTTTGGTCGTAGCGTGATGATATATAGCCTATGTCCTTTCTCGGGTATCAAAATATCTCCATACCAAATTTCATGCGAATTGGTTCAGTAGTTTAGGCGTGCTTGAGTAACAGACAGACAGACAGACAGACAGTTACTTTCGCATTTATAATATTAGTATGGATTTATTTGGAAGTCATACATCCGCCATTCTGACGGATACGCGCTATTTAGTACCAAGAACCGAAAAACTTAACTCATCGCTAGCTTTTCATAATAGTTATTTCTGTAATCAAATAATTTCCAAATTTCCCTAAAGTAACCCCCATTCTATGATAGCACAGTAATGTTATTTCAATAAAATAAATGGTGGTTTGATTAAAACTCATATTTAGATAATATAGCAATGATTTAATAACTTTAAACAATATCGTTAACTAAGAACTATTGTATAGAATTTATAACAAAGCCACGATTATGGAAACTCGAAATATTGTATTACTAATATTATAAATTATTAATTAGCTTCTGATAAGATTTTTCGGAGTAAAATGTATCTTGTGTATCCATGTTTTAAATTATCTGTGTATCAAATTTCATTAAAATGCGTCTAGTAGTTTTTTCGGCAGAGTAACAATTATACATACTTTTTTATGAAATTTTGCACAGAGATGTCCATAAAGGGTATAAAGTTTTGAGCTCCTTTTTTCAAAATATATGACTTAAAAAATAATAATCCCGCGAGGCAATATCTCGGTCCCGCTCATTTCGATATGAAAGAAAAGAGACTTAGATACCTCACGTGGCTGCTCGCTCAGGACCCGGCTTACTCCCAGTTTCCGAGTTACATTTAACGGTAGTTCATCTATTTAAGTGTTTAAACTCATATAAAACGCTATTGAATAGATAAACTACCGCAAAATGTACTCAGAAACCGGGTGTTAATCATATTAAATTGATAATTATCCAATTTAGGTTACATATATACATTTCAGTGACTCATTATTTATTCATATAGGTGTTATTCTTTCATAAATTTGCAAAATCTGAATAAACGTATATTTTAGATAATTTACGATTAGGTACACATATATTTTGGTTTAGAAATCTACACAAGGCGCCATTTTGTTACAATTTAGATATTTTTCGAGTTTCCATTTTCGTTATGATAAAAAAGAAGTTAATTATTTATTCTAAAGACTTGAAACATGATTTTTATTATTGCTTTCTTAACATTTGTGAGATATAATGTACAAATAAATTTTAAGATTAGGACTAATTCAGAACCTTTTTAAGTCTGTTAGAAATTATGGATATATTATTATTACATTTCTGCTGATATCTATTACAAAATAGCAAAATATTAACGGAATATGGACTAATTTTGCCTAAAATACGATTTCTTCTCAATTTTTCTCGTCAAAGATATTTTTTTCCTAATATTTGTACATTATATTCATCACAAACATATAACAGTTGACTTATCTTATTAAAATTGGCCCCAAAGAGTTGTTTTGTGACAATACACCGCGATCGATCACCCATCCATTTCGCGACCGCACCAGCGGAGCTTGACATATCTCAATTTAAACAAACTCAGTAAAAATATACTGTTGTTTTCGAGTAAAGTAAATTTTTAATGACTTTTTGAGGTTTTCGATCGCGGTTGACTTTAGGAATGTACAACAGGTTTTAAGAATATAAAAAAATATTATATTTAACACTAAACTACATAAATATGTACTTAAAAGTAAATAATGACAGAAAAATATTGTTTTTTTTTTACTTTAATTTCCTTCAAGGCACATCAATTCCAAGCAAAATTACATGATTTCGTATCACTCATACATATACATACATGCTGTCAAAATATAGTCAAAATTTCAGGAAAAACAATCACAAAAAATAAATCGTTACATTCTAACAGATTTCTATAACCTGTCAAAATTATTTGACAGGCAAAAATGACCTGTCAAAATTATTTGACAGCAAAAAATGACCTGTCAAAAATATTTGACAGCAAAAAATTGACCTGTCAAAAATATTTGACAGCAAAAAAATTGACCTGTCAAAAATATTTGACAGCAAAAAATTGACCTGTCAAAAATATTTGACAGCAAAAAAATTGACCTGTCAAAATTTGACCTCACAAAAAAATACAGGCTGTTGTTTTATTTGTCAATATACAGAGTGTAAAAATACAATAAATATTTTTACATCGTTAATTTTCGAATCGTTGTCGTTATATTTTGACAGTGTGACAGTTATCTTTACATGTGACTCTGCGGTCGCTTCTTTCTGCTGAAGAGACCTCCGAACACTCCTTTCTTGTCCTTTTTGTCTTTCGTCACTCCACTGACTGAGAGCTCGGATTCGCCTGAAGACCTGAAAATCGGAATAAGTATACTTTAATTTACATACAGAATTTACAGTCAATCTGGGTAACTTTGACTGTGGGAATATGAACTAATTTCGATTATTTTTTCATATGAAACCAACACAATTGATAAAAGTTTGCAAAACTAAAATAAACCTTTATCAATTGTGTTGGTTTCATTATACCCAAGGTTTAGGCAGAGTTGTATGAAATACACTCACGTTTCGCTATTAACAATGTTAGTTCCATGTAATAGGGGGCGAGTGACATATACTGGACACATTGCTAAACTACGGACAGTAATATATTAGGTCGGGGAAAAAGTCTTTTCGCATTATAGTATGTATGAACTTGTAATAAAATCTCTTTGGCTTCAAGAATCACAAATGAGTACACGGTTCATTAGGTTTCTTTCAGTGAGTTCGTGAGGTACCCAAATATCGAGCTTTTTTTTGTAGAGAAAAGATTTTATTACAAGTTCTAACACACTATAATGCGAAAAGACTTTTTCCCCGACCTAATATTAGAAAATACCAATAGCACATAGCCTGAACCGGGATCTCTTCATCAGCCGACCTCTTGACCAGCTACTGTACAAAAAAGTAGTCTTACCTAGAAGCAGGTCTTTGGTCCAATGCCGGTGATCCTCCACTGCCCGCAACGGAGGCAGGCCGCGTGTTACCCGCGCTACTCCCTCCGTACGCTGTGAAAACAACCGCCATTATCAATACAACTGTCTAAATATTACAAATATGATGTATTTCAAGCATTTGTGAAAGAAATGTGTAAAACTGTGAATGTGTGAAAAAAATATGAAAAGTAAATTACTTAATAAACGTTGCGTAAGCTCTGATTAGTTATAAAGTAATATGACTAATTAGAGTTTAAACGACGTTTATTATTCTAACAACTTAGTAAAGAGTGTTGTATGCGCAGTTCGCGTTGAGGTATACAACATACAGAATGTATAACATCAGTGACTCGACTTATACAGCTGACGGTGACCTGTTTCATACAGATACTTTATTTTGGAAATACACAGAATTATTAATTATAATCTAGATAAATCGTTTATGTCCAGGCTCTCTGCTAAGTTATCGGACTGTAAGACAGATAGAATATAAAGAAATTACTACTAATATTTGCTAAAAACTAATTAAATATTTATGAAAACTTCTAAAAGTCACACATAGACTCCATAATTTGAATTGCAATAAATTATAATTTTCACCTTGTCACAGCAAGAAATTATTTATAGTATTATAGTATTTACAAAAAAATGCGTAAACAAGTGACTTTTTAAAAGTTTTCATTATTTATTCAAATATGGCCGCCTATTTCACCGTCAGTAAATATTTCTCTAATATTTTTACATCTTCATACATTTTCCATTAAAAACGTCAATATTATTCCTTTAACATAACTGACGATGAAAAGTCGGCCTAAAATAAAACACAAAGCCAGTTTCACAGTTAAGAATAAGTGTCAAATAACCTATCTACAAAATTAACAGAAAATCTATAAAAACAACAGCCATAGTTCTTGATAACCTAACTGCTACTTAGAAGCACCTGATACGCTATATGACACTTATCCCGGAGTGAAACAAGGACTTAATATAACAATTTCCGTCACCCACACAAGCGATAACAAACAATAAAACAAAAGAAAAACATAAAAATATCTACACAAAAAGTAGCACCCAGAATAAAAACAGATACATAATAATAGCACTAGGAAAAGCTGAAATAAAGCATATAGTAAGATATGTACTGCTATAAAATTTTAATTTACAAATGCTTATACTACATAATACCTAAGTAACTTAACTATATAAAATGTCCTCCTAGCCGATATACGGCTACGGCGGTCAGTTTCATTGAAACTGGCCATCTGTGCAGGACTTTGTTTATAGTGTCCAAGTGTGTGCACAATACACAGGTACACTCTCTATTCCATCACTCTCATAGTCTGGTGGGACGGATAACCGACACGACCAGTGAGAGGTCAGGCGCAGGACCGACGGCGACACGTGCTCTCCGAGGCACGGGTATAAATAGTATACATAAGAGCACATAAAAAGCATAAACTACAAACTACATTTTATTACATATACATACATAATATCACGACTGTTATCCCCGAAAGTACAGGCAGAGGTGTATGAAATACACGCTTCGCCAATTATAATCTTAGTCCATAGTATATGGCTATAGACTTGTCCCCTATTCAATAGCGGGCGAGCCTATTGTCATATACCGGGCACGTTACCAAACTACGATTGAGAAATCTTTATATATATAATTCTTCTGTAAGTGTGTATGTGACTGAACTTCTCTTAAACGACTGGACCGATTTTGATGAAATTTTTCGTGTGTGTTCAAGGGGATCTGAGAATGGTTTAGATTCACAATTTTGTCCGCTGGACAATGTTTTTTTAATTATTTTTTTATTTATTAGATAGGAGAACGTCTGTCGGGTCCGCTAGTTCTAATATAAATTAGACAATACTAATAGTAATTAGTCTGACACGGGAATTACTACGTAATTATAAAACAAGCAAATATATAACATAAATAGCATTTTACATAAATTATTATATAATATATCGTACATTGAACTCGATGTAGTATATAAAGCAGGTGGCTTGCTCCTGAGTGCGTAACAAGAATAAATAATAAATATAGACACTTCATAATAATAATAGTATTTACAATAGTAATAACAAAAGCTATGAGATATTTGTGAAATAAAATAAGTCATTTTTTATAATTTTTGTTGTTGTTACAGCGGCAACAGAAATACATAATCTGTGTAAATGTCAACTGTGTAACTATCACGGTTCATGAGATACAGCCTGCTGACAGACAGACAGCGAAGTCACAGCTTATTTTTATATTAGAAGGCTAAATGACTTATTTTATTTTTAACATAAAATATTGAAATCCTTATACCATAAAAAAGCACAGATTTAGTAGGTAGCCGACAATCGGAGCAAAAATTTTCCAAAAACAATAAAAAGACTAGGCTATCTCCTCATTCTTTAACCGAAAAACTCAGAAAATATATTTTGGCCCGACCTAGGATTCGAACCCGAGACCTCTTGCGCCACAGAGGCAGTCATACAAAAAGTAAGACCTTATCTTTTGCTTCAAATGACGGATACTAGAATACCAACATAATTTAAAGAGATACAGTAATAGGGATGTTAAGTGATTTTAAATTTTTAGTCCGCCTGTTCAATTATCTAACTGACGGTTTAAATAGAATGACTAATTAATATTTCTGTAAAAACATCCTTATTTGAAAGAATAAAATAGTTAAACATTTATACAAAAATGACTACGTAATGAAACTACATCTAGCTAATACAGAAATGAAAAATATAGCTTATATTTTATACAGGAACCCAAAAGCAAATAAGTCAGGAAAAAATATCTATAGACTTTTAAAAAACTAGTAATATTTTGCTGCAAATAATTTAAATCTCACGTAAATAGGGGTTCTAATGTAGCGGTAGATTTAAGGTATAGTTTTAGTTAATTATAAATTACTATAATAAAGTATTTTACATAAAAAATATGATAAAAAATCTGTATTTTTTATGCCATTGAAAGTTGTCGAGGGTTCAACAGACCAATGACTTTTCCAAGTGATATGTTCGAAATAATGCTCACTTGTTATAACGGTGAAGGAAAACATCGTGATGAATTACATGTCTGACAGTTGTATACAGTTCTTTCAGAAGACTCTTCCACAACAATGGGACAGTACTATGTTAATACATACATAAAATCATGTCTTTTTCTGATTGGGATAAACAGAGACTAAAGAACGTCACTTGGTACGATCATTACAAACTTCCCTTGCTTCATTCACATACATACATGTTGTAACACAGGATTATTTACATTCATCTATATAGTTTAGTTTAATGAAATTTTATAAATTAAAGCCTATTTTGAGCCAAAAATCTACCGCTTAGTGTTAGTAAACTACAATCCACCTGAACCATTAAAACACTGACCAGTTTCCGCCGTATAAAAGTGCGAAGTCTCCACATTTTGCCAGTTATTATTCTGACTATTCTGGCTATAAGCTTGCCAGGACGTGGCATTCCTATTGCCATCTCTGCCTTGCCAGTTGCCAGTCATTCTTTGTTGATAACTGTTGACTAACGCTGAGACTGATTGCTTGTCCTGACTCTGTCGCTCGGCTGACGTCGGCTGACGCTCGGGTAAGTTCGGGCCGCGTTCGGGAAGGTTCGGCGCTCGCTCGGGGACCGGCGGCCGGTCGGGGGGACCCGTTATTGGGAGCGGGGGGGCTCCGTGATGAGCTAATGTGTTATTTGTTATATATATACATAATATTTCAATTATAATTGAAAACTTTAATATTAATATGTTTAAATATATAAAATAGGACATTCACAGGACATCACAATAGACGAAACAAAAGCTTTTTTCAATAATATTTCTGAGTAAAACATCGTGATGAATACGTCTGACAGTTGTTTAACACAGCTCTTGAAGAAACAGTCTTCTTTGCCAGCGTGGTGGACTCAAGGTGTAACCCCTCTCTTATTACGAGAGGAGACCCTTGCCCAGCAGTGGGACATTAATGGGTTATAGTAACTTACCGTCTTTCTGTGATCTGATGAACTCTGAGTTGATGTCTCTTCCATTTGAGAACCGCGACCTGCCCCACGAGCTCGATCCTTGTTCCGTGTTCCTGTAATAATATAAATATATAAAACTCTTCCGTTACTGACTGATGGACAACGCACAGCCGAAACTACTGAGCGTATTTTTATCGTATGGTTAGTGGTCAACCTAGTGTCAAAGTTGTTCAAGCCGAAGGCCTTTGACGTGGCTTAACGACTGTTATCTTAATCGACAACAACCGGGACCGACTTTTACGTGCTCTCCGAACCACGGAGATGCTCATTTCAAATACCACTATGCGGTCACCCATCTATGGAATGACCGCGCGAACGTTTGCTTTACCCACAGATCGTTTACCGACCGGCGAGCGCAACTGGCTATGGGCGCGTCAAACTGAGCGTACTACCTTGAAATTTGCTATGAACATTCCTTAGTAAGTGTAGAGGAGCACTAAGAAAGGATTTTTGAAAATTCCATCCCCCAAGGGGGTGATTTTACCTGAAAATAACTTCAGTGGCGTCTTCATCTTGTGGTGGGGGTTGTCTCGGCGGTAAAGACGGCAGCACCGTGGATTCTAAATAAAAATAATATTATTAATATTTTAAGTTGTAAAGTATTTTTTATCATCACCCCTGTTATACACGAAGGTGTAGACACCAAGTATGGACTACATCCACCTATCGTAATGTAAAACTGTTAGTTCCATTTTATAGGGGGCGAGACTATTGCCAATTATCGAGAACTTAAAAAAATCTGGGCGACCATTCAGAAATATTTATTAGAAAAGACTAATAAGGAATCAAACCCAAGACCTCATGCTCAGCAGTCGGATACACCAGCTGCGTCACAAAGGCACTATATTACTAAACTTTACAAAAATTGCATTAACTCATTGTGTTTGTACAAAAGGATTATTTTCTTTCAATTCTCACCAATTCTCTCCGGGGTAGCGGAGGCTCTCTGCTCCTGCATGCTGATCCTGCTCTCCTGGCTCCTGGCCTCCTGCTGGCTGTTCCTGTGCTCCTGCAGGATCTCCGCCTGACTGCGCGGCTTGCGGCCCGGCTCCGGGGACGACGCCGCTGATGATGACGAGGACGCGTTCCTGGAGGGGGGAGGAGTAGGGTTATAGTATCTCATAATAATAATGTCTTACAGCAGCTGGTTTCATTGAAACCAGCTTACGGTGCAGGACTTTGTTTATAGTGTCCAAGTGTGTGCACAATACACAGGTACACTCTCTATTCCATCACTCTCATAGTCTGGTGGGACGGATAACCGACACGACCAGTGAGAGGTCAGGCGCAGGATCATAGTCTACATTTACTCTCCGAGGCATGGAGGTCTAAGATCTCAATTTCCAAAGTAATCTCACATTCCGAAAAAAATACTTACTGGCCCGACCCAGGATTCGAACCCGAGACAGTAGCAGTGGTATAAATTACCGACAGCGCCACAAAAAGAAGTCAAAATATAATATAATATTTACAAAGTATTAAAGACTTCAAACTGCGACGACAGCAAACACCACATGATTAAAAAAAGATGTTTGTACAAATCTATTCACTAAATAATAAAATTATATATATATTTATGTATGTATATAACTTACTCATGTAACCGGCGCCTCATCTCCGCGGTGGGCGAGTCGGCGGGCGGCGCCGCGGAGTACGGAGTTAGCTGTAACTCCGGCGGTAACTGCGCGTGGAACGACAACTTCGCTACCCACTCCTGTAACATAACAAGGATTGATATATATACTAATGTGCTAATATTATAAAGCTGAAGAGTTTGTTTGTTTGTTTGTTTGTGTGTTTGAACGCGCTAATCTCAGGATCTACTGGTCCGATTTGAAAAATTCTTTCAGTGTTAGATAGTCCATTTACCGAGGAAGGCTATAGGCTATATAACATCACGCTACGGCCATTAGGAGCGGAGTAGCAACGAAAAATGTTACAAAAACGGGGAAAATTATGATCCATTCTCACTTATGTGACGCAAGCGAAGTTGCGCGGGTCAGCTAGTACATGATAATGTATTTTTACAACTACCTCACTAACTCCCGGTTTCTGAGGTACATTTAGCGGTAGTTTATCTATTCAATAGCGTTTTCTTTATATGAGTTTTGACACTATTGAATAGATAAACTACCGGTAAATGTACTTCAGAAACCGGGGGTTAGAATTACTCTTGTGTCGCGGGGACTTTTACAAACACACAAACAACGGACACAATATACAACCAGACCCGAAACAATTTTTTGTGGATCACATAAATAATTGTTCCGTGTGGGAATCGAACCCACGATCTCTCCACGCAATGGTAGTGTAGGGGGTGACCCCCCTAACTCAAATATCTTTCTCAAGGTAATAATTGAGAATTTCACAGACTAACTTTTGCTTTTAAAAGTATATTATTATCGTATGGTTAGTGGTCAACCTAGTGTCAAAGTTGTTCAAGCCCGAAAGGCCTTTGACATGGCTTAACGACTGTTATCTTAATTGACAACAACCGGGACCGACTTTTAACGTGCCCTCCGAAGCACGGAGACACTCAACTCCAATACCATCACACGGTCACCCATCTACATAACGACCGCGCTAACGGTTGCTTAACCCGCAGATCGTTTACCGACCGGTGACTATGAGCGTGTTATTTTAATAAGTGAAAAATACGTTACCTTCATAAGTTCCTTAGAAGAGCAGGCGAACAGATACTCGGCACCGTCGGCTCCGGCCAGGCGGAACACGTGCGCGCGCTTAGTGTAGTCACCCGCTGGCTCACAACGTGCCTGCAAACATACAAACATACAAACATATTTATATAACAAGTAATTAACTGTGTTAAAATATAGAAAATAAATATTATAGTATTGTTCACACGGTCATCTGATTACGAACTAAGCAGAGCTTGTACTGTAACTAGATAACTGATACATACTTATACATATACATGTAAATACTTATATAGATACATTAACAAGCTCAGAACAGATACTCGTGCTCATCACACAAATATTAGTCCCGGGTGTGATTGTAACCACACGCGGCGCTACGGTTATTGCGGCGAGGTGACCACGTTACCCACTGCGTCGAACGTGCAATTAAATGTTAAATGAAAATCACGTCTTCCTCTCATAAAGGTAGGCAGAGACCATAGAACGCCACGTGGTACGATCCTTCCCTTGCTTCCCTTGCCTCATTCACATACATACATGTTGTCATACAGGAACGTCGGTTACGAACACCTGACCTTTACAAGACATCACCGATATGATCTGTGTATGTCTTTTTAAGGCGTCCTAGCGTTACTATTTACGCCCGTAGTAAATTTGAAAACCCCTTCCTCATTATGGGAGGAGACCCTTGCCAAGCAGTGGAACAATAATAGGTTAAATTTTTACTGATGCGCTAATCTCAGGAACTACTGGTGCGAATTGAAAAATTATTTTACTGTTGGATAGCCCATTTATTGAATAAGGCTATAGGCTATATAACATCACGCTACGACCATTAAGAGCGGAGTAGCAACAAAAAATGTTACAAAAACGGGGAAGACTGATCCCTGATTCACTCATATATGAAGTTGCGCGGTTTATAATGCACTTACGTTTAATATAGCGACGGGTGGCGCGGCGGCCTTGGCGCTGGCGAAGTCCAGCTCGTCGCGGAAGAAGCACAGCAGCTGTCCGCACAGCACGGAGTAGTACGAGCGCCACGACCGCACCGTGGCGCGCTTGCCGCCGCACCCCGCCTCCTGCTTGCGCTCTAGGTAGCCTGCGGGGGTTGAGGGGTTGGTTTAGGGTTTGTTGTGGTATTTTATGGTTACTTAAAGAACATATGTGTTACTTTTCAAAGTTATTTTGGTTCTTTTAGAGCAGTGGTTCCCAACCAGTTGTCCGTGGTCCGCGGAAGTCAAAATATGGTTCGCGAATGATTTAAAAATTCAAAATTTTCAGGACGATTATTACAATTTAATTTTAATATACTTACATAGTGGTCCCTGCTATCAAGAATAATATAAAAGTGGTCCCGGGCGAAGAAAAGGTTGGGAACCGCTGTTTTAGAGGGAAAATATAGAAAAAAATTGTTTGTTTGTCATTTTTATTACATGTTTATGTTGATTTTTATATAATAATATGATTATTTCAAATACTTTATTTGAAGTTTACGAAATAAAGGATAACTACTTTTTTTGGAGCAGTGATAGCCGAGTCGTATAAAGTGACATCTCCCACGCAAGTGGTCGCAAGTTCAAACCAGAGGCAACACACCAATGACTTTTCCAAGTTATGTGTGTATTAGAAATAAGAATCATAATAATCACTTGTTCCAACGGTGAAGGAAAACAAAACTTGCATGTCTAAAATTTGTTTAACACATTCTTTGAGGGCATGGAAAGTCCCCAACCCGCACTTTGCCAGCGTGGTGGACTTAAGGACCCCCTCCCTCATTACGGAAGGAGACCCTTGCCCAGTAGTGGGACAGTAACGGTTTAAATTCATTTATTATTTATTATTATAAATTAAATCGAAATATAGCTTTCGAAAGCTAATAGCTTATCTATACATACTTGAAATAACGCCTTTTTCATAGGGGTAAACAGACACCAAACAATAGCTAATATTTCACAATATACCTAATTTGGGACTACCAAATGTCATCTTGATAAGTTAAATCCTGCTTACCTTCAATCTCGACTGGTGGTAGATCAGCGATGTCTCCACGTCTGTGTCGACGGAAGCTCTGGGTTCGACGCCTGGTCGTGAACGACGGAGTGCGTTTAGGTGTCTTCACCACCTGTACAAACAAAAATGAAGATTATTTCAGAACCGCTTCTTTTTATGTCAGTTTAAATGTCTTTACTGAATGAATTAATGATAAAAGAACAAAACAAAGAATGAATGTACGAATGAATTAATGAATGAACGAAATACTGAAGGAATGAAAAATGAACGAATGAATGAATGAACGAAAGACTGAAGGAATGAAAAATGAACGAATGAATGAATGAACGAAATACTGAAGGAATGAAAAATGAACGAATGAATGAATGAACGAAAGACTGAAGGAATGAAAAATGAACGAATGAATGAATGAACGAAATACTGAAGGAATGATAAATGAACGAATGAATGAATTAACGAAAGTCTGAAGGAATGATAAATGAACGAATGAATGAATGAACGAAAGTCTGAAGGAATGATAAATGAACGAATGAATGAATGAACGAAAGTCTGAAGGAATGAAAAATGAACGAATGAATGAATGAACGAAAGTCTGAAGGAATGAAAAATGAACGAATGAATGAATGAACGAAATACTGAAGGAATGATAAATGAACGAATGAATGAATGAACGAAATACTGAAGGAATGAAAAATGAACGAATGAATGAATTAACGAAATACTGAAGGAATGAAAAATGAACGAATGAATGAAAGAACGAAACACTGAAGGAATTAAAAATGAACGAATGAATGAATAAACGAAACACTGAAGGAATGTCAAATAAACGAATGGATGAACGAATGAATTAACTAACAAATGAATGAATAAACGAAAACTGACGGAATGACCAATGAACGAATGAATGAATGAACGAAAGACTAAAATAATGAATGAATGAAAGTCTGAAAGAATGAACGAATGAATAAAAACGAGAATTTGAAAGGATAAAAGAATGATTGTATGAGTGAAGTACTCACGCTCATGCTCTCGGCTCGCTTGACGTGTTGTTCGTTCTTGGTGGGCAGGCGGTCGAACTGCGGCGCCGGCGACAGGGTCTCCTCGGACGACGCCGCCGCCACGGAGCCCGTCATGCGCTCGCGCTCGCTCTGGGAACGAAATATACAGGTTAATATTTACATCCATTTATATTAAATACTAGCTGACCCGCGCAACTTCGCTTGCGTCACATAAGAGAGAATGGGTCAAAACTTTCCCCGTTTTTGTAACATTTTTCGTTGCTACTCCGCTCCTATTGGTCGTAGCGTGATGAAATATAGCCTATAGCCTTCCTCGATAAATGGACTATCTAACACTGAAAGAATTTTTCAAATCGGACCAGTAGTTCCTGAGATTAGCGCGTTCAAACAAACAAACAAACAAACAAACAAACAAACTCTTCCGCTTTATAATATTAGTATAGATTCAGATAATTGATGAGAAGTCTACAATTTACGTACATGTCTAAAACCTTAGTAATCTTGTATAATATTGCGTATTGCAGGAATTCGAAAAATTAAAGACTTCTGTTTTATTATAATTTTTTGAAAAGACAACTCCCGCATTAGGGATTGCTCTTGTGTCGGAGGGAACTTTTACAAATATACAAACAACGAGCACAATATACAACCAGATGGGAAGCAACCCAGTACGAGGGTCGATCCAAAAGTAATGATAATCGGCTACTTCTAGTCGTCGCAAATATACAAAAACCAATTTGTTGGCTTCCTTGTAGATCCTCTACCTCGGGGTAAAAAAATCATATCAATAGTCCTAGTAATTTGGTAAATACATTCACTTAAATAGGAGCTGTCGCAGAGAAAACATCAAAATTTAAAAAAACGTCATTAGAGCAATCAGTCAATGCCCTCGACTGAAAAAAAAATCCACTAAAGGAGTACATTGCGACTTGTTGCTGTCATTGGGGGACTTTGTTTTTATTTTTCCCATAGTTACACGTTGCAGAAAAGAGTTCTAGATTGGAAGAACTTCAATTGAAGATGAACATCGCAAAAAAACGCCTTCCACCGCCCTTACTGAAGATAACGTCAAAAAAGTTGGAGATATTGTGTTAGCAGATCAAAGAATGACCATCAAATATGTAGCTAAGATTATAGACATCTCATATGGGCAGCATTTTAGGGGTCTTCTCTAACAAGTTCCTCATGAAAAACGTTTCCGCGCCTCAGGAACCGAAAATGTTAAAAGGCGAACGAAAGCGAAAACGTTTCGACATTTCGAGGGTGAATCTTGGAAAGTTCCAAACGGATCAAGGACTTTTTTTGTCACTTATTTGACAATAGACTAGTCAAAAACCCACCATTTTGATCCCAAAACCAAGCAACTATCCATGACTTGGAAAAGAGCCTTCTCACCAACAAAGGAGAAATTCAAGGTTTCAAGGTCGATGTATGATTCCCGCGTGTTCTTTTCAAAACACTGAAAGAATCACTTCAGTAAAATAATTGAAAAAGAGAGCTATTATAATAGGCTTTTATTATAAATACCAAACACGAAGATTAAGGGAAGCTATCATGAAAAAAAAACTCAGGAAAGTGTGAGCTGGAATGCTGTTTCACTCAGGCCAGCTCTGGCTCACAAGGTCGCAGTTGCGGTGGCTGCCATTCAAGAAACGGATTTCGGATTGCTTGATCACCCACCCTATTTGCTAGATCCATCTCTTAGCTAATCTTATCAATTGCAATTTTTTAAAAAACACCTCATAGGCAAAAAATTTGGCGATAATCGCGAAGTGACTAGTGATTTTAGGGCATTTTGGGAGAGTTTTGCAAGATAAGGTATTTCTATGGGAAAATTGGGATTAAAAAAAAGATCAATTAATTTTATTAACTTGTTATGAGACTATGTAAAAAATGAAATCATTTTTTTTACTGTAATCATCGTGTATCACCTTCGTTATCATTACTTTTGGATCAACCCTCGTAGATCGCACAAATAATTGTTCCATGTAGAAATCGAACCCACTACGTCCCGACATACTGCTAGTGGCTTTAACCACTAACATACTGCGTAAAGCTAGCCACAACTCCGTGACTCCTTATGTGGTTCCCTTCTCCTTCCTATATCCTCATGTGGTGTACATACCTCTCGGACCATGGGAACGGGCGGCGCCGTCTCCCTCCTCCTCTCCTCGGTGATGCGCTCCATCTCCCGGCGCCGGTACTGCTGCAGGCGCTCCGCCTCCTGGCGCTCGGCCGAGCGACGCCGCGCCGCTTCCTCCTCGTCACGCTGCGCTTGGAACGCTTGCTCCACCTGTAGGGAACAGTATTTAGTTTATACTAGCTGACCCGCGCGGATTCACTCGCGTAAGTGTCGTCCTGTTAAATTCATTTGAGCACGCAAAGAAATAGATATTCTCATAGAAATATGCCTCAGCAAAAATGCGCCACGACGCATTTTTCCGTTTATAAATTTAATAAGCTAATTGTTGAGATTGACATCCCCATATAAAAATGAGAAATTTTTTATGACATACTTTTCAACGACCTATAAAAATACTCCCTGCCTTAAGAATGTTACATACATAATATCACGCCAATTATACCCAAAGGTATAGGCAGAGGTGTATGAAATACATCCATATTTTGCTATTAATAATGTAAGTCCCATATAGTAATGGGCAAGCGTGTCATATACCGGACACACTACATACGAATTCCTGGCTACTATTAGGCAATATTCTATTATTATCAGTCTAGCCTTTCTTTCAACTATGTTGCAGTCAGCTTCCAGTCTCACCGGATGCAGCTGAATACCAGTATTGTACATGCAGCGACTGTCTATCAGACCTACACAACACAGTTACCTGGTATAACACTATACTAAGACTGGTTGTCAGACTTTCAAACTTCTGACTACTGTTAACGACTGTCAAAGATCAATTTAACATGCCATCCGAAACACGAAGGAACTCGATATGTTTAATAAAATTAATGATATAACTTTTTCCTAGTCAAAATTGCCTTAATCAGGTATCAAAGCGGCATACCAGCGTGATTCTCTTGAGCGCGTTGAACTTGTCCCGCTGGGCGTCGATGGTCTCCTCCAGGTCGCGGTGGCGGTTGATCAGCTCCTCCACCTGCGCCACGCTCTCGCCGTACTTGCCGTCGCGGACCAGGGGCACGCTGCGACAGATAAATGTGTTAGTGTGAGGGGCAAGAGCTATCTGAGGGGCACATACTATCTTAGGGGCACATACTATGTTAGGGGCACAGTGTATCTGAGAGACACACTGTTAGGGGCACAGTCTTTGTCAAGGGGACGCTTTATATTGAGGGCACAAATTATCTTAAGTGCACTGTTCATGTTAGGGGCACAAAGTATCTGAGAGGCACACACTATGTTAGGGGCACAATGTATGTGAATGACACACTATGTTAGGGGTACACACTATGTTAGGGGCACACACTATGTTAGGGGCACAATGTATATGAGTGACACACTATGTTAGGGGAACAATGTATCTGAGTGACACACTATGTTAGGGGCATATATATGGCTTATGAGGGGCACACTATGTTACGGGCACAATGTATCTGCGGGGCACACACTATGTTAGGGGCACAATGTATATGAGTGACACACTATGTTAGGGGCACAATGTATATGAGTGACACACTATGTTAGGGGCATATATATGGCTTATGAGGGGCACACTATGTTAGGGGCACAATGTATCTGAGTGACACACTATGTTAGGGGCACAATGTATATGAGTGACACACTAGGTTAGGGGCATATGGCTTATGAGGGGCACACTATGGTAGGGGCACAATGTATATGAGAGGCACAGACTATGTTAGGGGCACAATGTATCTGAGTGACACACTATGTTAGAGGCACAATGTATCTGAGTGACACACTATGTTAGGGGCACAATGTATATGAGTGATACACTATGTTAGAGGCACTATGTATCTGAGGGGCACACTATGTTAGGGGCACAATGTATCTGAGGGGCACAATGTATCTGAGGGGCACCCACGATGTTAGAGGCACAGTGTATCTAAGGGGCACACGCTATGTTAGGGGCACAATAAATCTGAGGGGCACACACTACAATAGGGGCACACTGTATCTGAGGGGCACAATGTATCCGAGGGGCACACACGATGTTAGAGGCACAGTGTATCTAAGGGGCACACGCTATGTTAGGGGCACAATAAATCTGAGGGGCACACTGTATCTGAGGGGCACAATGTATCCGAGGGGCACACACTATATTAGGGGCACATACCGGTTGGTGATCCAGTTGTCGAGCGCGTCGGCGTCCCGCTTGAACACGAGCGCGTCCAGGTGCTGCGCGTAGATGCGCTCGCGGTTGCTCCACGCCGCGTCGAGCTGCGCGCGCCGCGAGCGCAGGTGCGACATGCGCTCCTCGATCTCGTTCGACATGAAGTGGCCTTCTTTTACCAGCTTCTCACCTGGGAAAGATTATTATATTAGTTTTATATTAACAAAAACGTAGTTTATTTCTGCCCATTTTCTATAACTGGTTGTCACATTTTCATGCTTCTGACTACTGTTAACGACTATCAAAGGTTTTTAAACTAACTTTTGTCCGCGACTTCGTCCGCGTGGATTGTAACTTATTATTTACAAAATATTTATACAAACTTTCATCTCCTATTTTATTGGGGGTAGAATTGATCAAAATCCTCTCTTAGCGGATGCCTACCGCTAAGAGAGATGATTTTGTCATAACATCTACGTGCATGACAAATTTCAGATCCCCCAGTTTCTGAGGTACATTTAGCGGTAGTTTATCTATTCAATAACGTTTAAACTCATATGAAAACGTGCCTCAGTAATCTTTTTCCCAAATTTCAGCTCGATCCGTGCAGTGGTTTATGCTGTGCGTTGATAGATCACTTACCCCCGGATTCTAAGTACATTTACCGGTAGTTTATCTATTCAATAGCGTTTAAACTCATATAAAAAAATCTCATATTGAATAGATAAACTACCGGTTTTCTACCCCGAGAAAATGACGCATTCCCATGGAAAAATTCAGGTGGCGAACGAAGTCGCGGGTGAAAGCTAGTAATATTATATACACTCACCATCATTATAGAGTGTGTTGAAGGCATCTTCCTTGGCGTGTATCTCCACCTGTATGTCCTGGTGCCGGGCCAGCAGCCGCTCCGCGCCGGACACGTCGCGGGCCAGGTCTGGTGCCGTCACGCGGGCCAGCGTCTCGTTGGTCCACGCACTGCGTTATAAAGACAAAATTTGATGAAGATGTTTGACCGACTTTAAAAAACGAGGAGGTTCTATTTTTCGTCTCTATTTTTTATATTGTTATCTCATAACTTTTTACTTGTAAGACGGTTTTAACGATATAAGCTTTATGTGAAGTAATTACAAAATGAAATAATTAACGATTTAAGCAAAAAAAGTAATTATTTTTCAAATTTCTCAATATACTTAGGATTCTTAAGGATAGCCGAATTGTTAAATATCAGCCAAATCTCTTTACAGCAAATTAAATATGAAGGACCTTACTTAACGTTGAATAATCTATACTTCTATACTAATATTATAAAATTGTAGAGTATGTTTATTTGTTTGTTTCAACGCTCTAATCGCTAACTGCTGGTGCGAATTGAAAAATTATTTTACTATTAGATAGCCCATTTATACAGGAAGGCTATAGGCTATATAACAACACGCTATGACCAACAGGAGTAGAGTACCAGTAAAAAATGTTACAATAACGGGAAAAATATGACCCATTATGTGACGCAAGCTAAGTTGCGCGGGTCAGCTAGTACATAACATACTCACAGTAGCTCATGGTAGGTGTCGAAGTAGGCCTGCAGCTGTCCGGCCAGCTCGAGCTGCTGGTTGCACTGCTGCGTGAGCTGCACCAGCGCCGTCAGCGCCTCCGTCACGTCCTCCAGCTTAGATGTCACGTGCTCTTTCGCGTCAGGGAATGCCGTACCCAGCCTGAAGGAGAAAAATATTATATTAGTATGGCCTTTTTTATCGTATGATTGATGGTCAATATGAATGAAACGAAAGCCAGTTGCGCTCACTGATCGGTAAACGATCTGTGGGTACCTTGGTGCGATCATTCAATAGATGGGTGATCGTGATGCAACCTTGCATGCCTTAAGAAATTGTTTAATACATTGATTGAGGGCATGCAAATCCTCACTCAAAGCCTAACTCCTCCCTCCTTTGGGAGGAGACCCTTGCACAACAGTGAGACATTATCGCTTTAAAAAAATACTTATTTCAGTAGCTGGCTAGTAACAGGTAAAATTCAAAATTATCATTGAAAGACTTTTGAGAATATTACAGTGTAAACATGTTTTCGTTAACCGCACCTATAATTATTGGAAATTGAGACTAGAAATACCTTCAAAAAGTACCTATAATTATTCATTCATCATGTTTTATAAATATCTTATATTCCTATTTACCTAACTGCCTCCTCCTGCAGTTTATCATGTGCCCGTGTAATAGCGTCGAGGTCGGCGGCGAGCGCGCTCAGCACTCTCCTCTGCGCGTGCAGCTCGCGCAGGTCGCGCGGCGCCCCGGCCTCCACCAGGGACGACTCCTTCTCCGCCACCCACGCGCCCGTCTCCTCAGCCGTGCGGTCGAACTCGTGCACTTGACGGGCACCCGCCAGCGCCTGGAGGGAGGGGGAGGGAAGAATTTTAGTGAATATATCCTATATTTTATAACCATTCTGCAAGTATTTCAAATCGTCGAAATATTTTTTATCTATCAACGTTTCGAAAACCCACTGCCTTTCTTTTTTATACCACTAATTATATGTTTTATTGAGGGCATGCAAAGTCCCCAACCCGCACTTGGCCAGCGTGGTGGACTCAAGGCCTAACCCCTCTCTCATTACTGAAGGAGACCCTTGCCCAGCAGTGGGACAGTAATGGGTTAAATTTTAATTACATGTAATATTTGTGCGAATTGAAAAATATTTTACTGTTAGATAGCCTATTTATCGAGGAAGGCTATAGGCTATATATAATCACGCTAAGACCAATAGGAGCTTGACTTGACTGGTACTCTACCAGTCAAAAATATTACAAACACGGGGAAAATTATGACCCATTCTCTCTTAAGTGACGCAAGCGAAGTAGCGCGGGTCAGCTAATAGGTAAATATATAAAAGAACTCTTACCTCTTGTCTGGCCAGTGCCAATTCTTTCAGATCATCCCACAGTCCTTTAATATCATCAATCCTCTGTTTCACTCTGTCAGCTTCCGGCGTGTTCTCTTCTAGAAGGACGTTGCCTGCTTCACAGACTGCTTCGATGCGACCCTCGTTAGCTGACAGAAGAATAAAAGAAAGATTATTTTCATGGTATGGTTAGTGGTCAACCTAGTGTCAAAGTTGTTCAAGCTCGAAAGGCCTTTGATAGCTTAACAACTATTAACTAAGGTTTTGAGTATGTATGTATATCAGATTAGCCTTTCTTCCAACTATGTTGGAGTCAGTTTCCAGTCTCACCGGATGCAGCTGAATACCAGTATTTTACATGCAGCGACTGTCTATCGGACCTCCACAACACAGTTACCTGACTTATAATAAGATACTAAATAAGACTGGTTGTCAGAATTTCAAGCTTCTGACTACTGGTAACGACTGTCAAAGATCTTCGAAAATGACAGCCGGAACCCACAATTCAACGTGCCTTCCGAAACACAGAGGAACTTGACATGCACTAGATGGTCACCCATCCACAGATCAGACTCGGCAAGCGTAGCTAAACCTCAAAGACCGACCCGCGCGGCTGTTGTTGTTTAATAATTTCTTGAAAGCATGCTAGATTCCCATCTCGCACTCGGCTAGCTTAGTGGACTCAAGACCTAACTTAAGGGTCTACCCTTTATTACGAGAAGAGACCCTTGCCCAGCAGTGGGACAGTAACGGGTACTAGTTTCTCACCGTGCAGCTGTGCGAGGAAGTTGTCGAAGGCCTGCTGCAGCGTGTCCACGTGCTCCACGTCCAGGCCGTACTCCTCACTGGCGGCCGTGGTCATCTGCTCGCCGATCCACTCCTGCACCTCCTCGCACTCCTGCACGAACCTGCCGGAGGAACAGTTGTCCATATTTATGCAAAAAGGAACCACACAGCAAATACGTACTTTTGAGATATCAAAGGTTTTACAAAAACATGTGCAGCTCTATCAGTTGTAGTTGGTTCTGTTCTGCTTTTAATAAACCCTATTTCGGAGGCGAAAATCGCGTCGTTCTTTTTTGTATAAGGTTTTAGACCATTTCTATATTAGTATTCCGCTAAAAAATAAAAATTGAAAAATTGTCGTGTGGTTCCATTTTGCATAAATACGGACAGTTGATGTAGTTTGATGGCATGAGGGTATGGTGGGAGGCGGATTTTGTAAGTCGGATTTTGATTAAGTCGGATTTTGTGTAAGTCGGATTTTGTGTAAGTCGGATTTTGTAAGTCGGATTTTGATTAAGTCGGATTGTGTGTAAGTCGGATTTTGTGTAAGTCGGATTTTGTAAGTCGGATTTTCTGTAAGTCGGATTGTGTGTAAGTCGGATTTTGTGTAAGTCGGATTTTGTAAGTCGGATTTTCTGTAAGTCGGATTGTGTGTAAGTCGGATTTTGTGTAAGTCGGATTTTGTAAGTCGGATTTTCTGTAAGTCGGATTGTGTGTAAGTCGGATTTTGTGTAAGTCGGATTTTGTAAGTCGGATTTTCTGTAAGTCGGATTGTGTGTAAGTCTGATTTTGAGTAAGTCGGATTTTGATTAAGTCGGATTTTGTTTAAGTTGGTTTTTGATTAAGTCGGATTTAGTGTAAGCAGAATTTCGATTAAGTCGGATTTTGTTTAAGTCGGATTTTGTGTAAATAGGATTTTGAGTAAGTCGGATTTTGATTAAGTCGGATGTAGATTAAGTCGGATTTTGTATAAGTCGGATTTTGATAAAGTCGGATTTTGATTCAATCGGATCTTGATTAAGTCGGATATTGATTAAGTCGGATATTGATTAAGTCGGATTTTGATTAAGTCAGATTTTGATTAACTCGGATTTTGATTAATTCGGATTTTGATTAAGTCGGATTTTGATTAAGTCGGATTTTGATTAAGTCGGATTACGCTTAAGTCGGTTTTTGATTAAGTCGGATTTTGATTCAATCGGATTTTGATTAAGTCGGATATTGATTAAGTCGGATTTTGAGTAAGTCGGATTTTGATTGAGTCGGATTCTGATAATGTCGGATTCTGATTAAGTCGGATTTTGATTAAGTCGGAACTTGATTAAGTCGGATTTTTCTGTAAGTCGGATTTTTCTGTAAGTCGGATTTTTCTGTAAGTCGGATTTTGAGTAAGTCGGATTTAAATAAGTCGAATTTTGAGTAAGTCGAATTTTGAGTAAGTCGGATTTTGTATAAGTCAGATTCTGATTTTGGGTAATTCGAATTATTTGTAAGTCGGATATAGTTCAAGTCGGATTTCGATTAAGTCGGATTTTGTGTAAGTTTGCCAGTTTACACCTTCACGTTATAAAATAAGCCGGCGACATAAAGTAGCCAACATAATATTATATGTCAGCGAGTTTCTACTTACTTGAAATACTTTAAGCTTTGCTGCAACCTCTGTTGTCGTTTCGCTGACAGCAGCTTCATGTCTTCATAAGTGGCTTTCAGGTCATCCATCTTCTTCTTGACCTGTTCACTGTCGATTGTCGCTCGCTCCTGTAAAGGGAAGTTTAGTTAGGGGATGCTTAAGTTAGTTATATAATTAACTAGAGGCCGCCCGCGGGATGTCGTGAGATGTTTGTTACTCTTTCACGAAAATACTACTGCACCGATTACGATGAAATTTAGGTATATAGGTAGCTGAAGACCCAGAATAACACATAGGCTATTTATCCCGGAGTTCCCAAGGCCTCGGGATTTACACGGGAAGGGTTTCCACGCGGACGAAGTCACGGACAGCCTCTAATTAGGTATAATTTAAAGTTCAAAACGTCCCCAACCCGCACTTGGCCAGCGTGGTGGACTCAAGGCCTAACCCCTCCCTCATTACGGGAGAAGACCCTTGCCCAGCAGTGGGACATTAATGAGTTAAATTAATTTATTACCATAAGCCCGCTGGCAGTCTTCTCAAGCTTAGCTACAGTAGTGTCGAAGCCGGACAGCTCTCGCTGCAGGGCTTCAAGCCGCCGGACGAGCGCTAGCGCCGAGTCTTCATCGCGGCCCACGTCGCCTGACACCAGCGCCACGCGACGTTCGAGAAGCCAGGCTTCCGCTTCCGAGATCTCTGAGGCCAGCTGAAGAAAAGAAAATATAATTTAGATCATTTTGTAGTATGAATGGATAGTTTTTGAGTGAGAATACGCGAGTAAGGGGTTTAATTTGGAAGGTTTTGGGGGTGAAAATATATCATTTTATGGCTAAAAGAAATTATATTAAAGGGTCTATGTTCGTCTCAGAAGATTTTTTTTTATTAGGAACAAACTAAATCTCTAAAAGATAGTAGTAATAATCGTAACATTTTTTTTGGTTCAAAACTTGACTATTGATCAAAAATACTACTATTGATCAAAAGTTAAAAACAATAAGATAAATAAAAATAAATTAATTTTTAAGTCAAATAAATAAATAAATAAAAGTTAATCTGGGTGTCGAAATAAACCACTTTTGCTTACTATAGTGTGGGTTTTAATAAAAACCACACTATAATAAACCTGCTAGGCTAGGCATTGGTGTTAAATAAAGACCACATTGAGGGGTCAAATTGAACCAATATTTTGTCAAAACTGACTATTTTGAGGGTCAAAGTAGGTGGCTTGGGGGTTAAACAGCTCCAATTGTTTACTTTGAAGGCAATACAATTGTTTGTGGGGGTCAAAGTAGGTGGCTAGGGGGTTATACAGCTTTAACAGTCTACTTTGGGGTCACATGACCCCTGCTAACAACTTACCTGCAGCAGTTCACATCGTTCCTGTATAACCCTGGTCCTCATCGCCGCGTGGTCCAGTAGCGCGCGGTGCGCTGCGCCCAGGTCCCTCGCGCGGGCCTCCAGTTCGGTGCCCGCGAAGTGACCGCGCCGGGACAGTTGCGTGGCGCGGCTTATTAATGCTTTGATTGACGCTTCTCTGTAGGGATAGACAAAAATATATAAATACTAGAAGATAACCCGGCTTCGCTCAGGTGACATTTTCCATGCAATCACGAGAATTATTGCCGTAGCAAGAATTTTATGAAATACTCCATAATCCGAATTTTGCGGATATTAATAATATGTTGTCTCGAAAGACTGCCGTCGACCATCAATATATAAATCTTTAAAAATTATAGTCAGCACTCATAATTTAACATGCTTTCCTAAACACGTATGATACTGTCACCCATCCATAGCACAACCTCGGCAAGCGTAGCTTAACCTGAGAGACCGATCTGCGCCGCTGTAGCTACGAGATCTAGGTCTCATCTAGGTCTAGACGTTTTTTTTATTATTTAGCCTGTTTCTATGTCCCACTGCTGAGCAAAGGCCTCTCCCCTGAGTTTCCAGTCCCCTCGGACGATTGTTGCGTCTGGCCATCCATGCAGGAACGCATCCAGGTCATCCCGCCATCTCCGTTTAGGCCTTCCTCTTCGGCGCCGACCATCTTGTGGCGTCCACTTCGTGGCAATGTTAGCCCATCTTTCGATGTGCATTCGGTGAACATGCCCGGCCCAATCCCACTTTAGCCTAACGGTTTTTTTGCCTACATCGGCTTAAGACTAGACTTAAGGTAGTATTATTACGCTTACCTAGATAGTAGTTCAGCTTCAAGAGCTAGATGTTTCTTCATGAGGGCCTGTGCCTCCGCGAGGGTAGTACCTGCTTCCTCCTGACGCACCGCCGACTCACGCTCTTTCAACCTAGATAGAAATATAGTTTTATTGTAGTTTCGCTAGATTTTTAGCAACAAATATTTGCTGAAGAAAAATTCCTTAAGAAAGGAATTTAAAGATGGCTCCAAATTTAACCATAATTTATGCAAACATAATATCACGCCTGTTATACATTAAGGTATAGGCATAGGTGTATAAATACACACGTTTCGCTATTAATAATGTTAGTTCACATACCGGGCATGTTACCAAACTACTATTAAGAAATATTCTTATATAAACGAGAAAAGACCAAAAACGCTTTGCCCGACCAAGGAATCGACCCCGCAATTTTAGTGCCAGCAGTCTGGCAACTGTCTAACTATCACGGTTCATGAGATACAGCCTGCTGACAGACAGACAACGAAGTCTTTTTTTTTTAGGGTTCCGTTCTACCCTTTGCTAAAGCTGTTAAGCTTTCAAAGCAATTAATAATAAAATTTATTAATTTTCAACTCGGTCCCGATTCTTATCAATTAAGATAACAGTCGTCAAGCCAAAGACCTGGGCTTGAACAACTTTGTCACTAGGTTGACCACTAACCATAGGGTCCATATGTGACTTACCATCTGAACTCCTCATCAGCATCTCTGTCCCATCGGTGTAAGAGAGCGGCATCTTCTAAGTTGTCGCGACGAATCTGCATCGGCTCTTGCAGCTGACGGTACCTAATAGAAAACAATACAATTAATAAGTTAAAATATATTGTATTTTTTAGGATTATTTTCAGGAAAAGGGATTTTTTTGTAGGCTTTGACACGTCACATAATCTTAATAAGGGTTGCTACAAACATAAGGGGGTAGAAAATGCTTGAAAAATTTACAAGAACTGAATTGTGACGATTGAACCCAAACGAATTGTGTTCGGCATAAGCCAAAACCTAAGACTTACTACACACATATTCACTTCTTTTCTCTCTTTTTAATTTTTCTTTCAAAAAAGACAACTCCCGCACTAAGAATTGCTCTTGCGTCGCGGAAACTTTTACAAACATACAAACAACAAACACAAAGCACGATCAGACCCGAAACAATTATTTGTGGATCGCACAAATAATTGCTCCGTGTGGAATTCGAACCCACGACCTCCTGACGCAAATGGTATTGCAGTAGCGACTTATACCACTGCGCCACGGAGGCAGGCAGTATATAACAAGGTTGAAATATTAACGAAATTTCGTACTGTATAAAGATTAATTACCTTTTTACAGCGGAGTCAGCCTTGCTCAGTATCTCTGCGGCCATGAAGTGCTTGCTATCAGCGAGTTGTCTGGCGTTGTCCGCCAGCTGCGTGGCCACGTCGGCCTTGCTCGCCACCAGCTGTTCCAGCCGCGTGTGGCGTTTCAACAGAGCTGTCACTGAGGCCAGGTCTTTACCTGTAAGATTACATATTATTATATAGTTGCGTTATACAATGCGACAAGACCTTTTCCGCGACCTAAGGCACTTGTCCCACCGCCAACGATGAACGAGTAACGAGTAGAGCTAGAATTGGAAAGGAGTTGGCGAGCCGCGGGGAGCGAGTGCGTAGTTGCGGTAGTTGTGTAGTTCTGCTACAAACGAGTGTGCGAGTGAGGCGAGCGATTACTCGCATCACTGTCATCATCGTAGAGAAATGACAGCTGGTTGCTCTCTCGACGTGTGTTCTAATCACGCGGGTATCGCTGAGCGATTGTTATCTTTCATGGTTCTGGTCGCTTAGCAATAATAGAATACGGGAATTAACGCGAACACGCATTTTACCTTAAAATGCCTAACGTTTCGGCGCAGGTTGCACTCGCCGTGGTCCCAGGCAGACTGGAGCAGCGATGACAGGACTTCGTGTATATGAGGCGGACGAATGTCCATCCACCCTCATATTTTGATTTTTCCAACCGCCAACACACACTACAAGGTACACACTTTAAGGTAAAATGCGTGTTCGCGTTAATTCCCGTATTCTATTATACATTAAACATGCAACGCGAGAGTTTAAAAGTTATGATCGCTTAGCAATAGACTAGTGAAGAGAGTGCTCGCCGTCAGTGTGAACAGTCAGCGATCAACTGTTTGTATATGTGTCTCTTTTGTTTACATGAAATACATATCTACTATACGTTTCTTGAACGGGAAAATAGCCGATAGTTTGTCGTTTTCTCGTCGGCGGTGGGACAAGTGCCTAATATTATGCCTGTTATACCCGCCTTTGCAATTTTAAAGACTATATTGCGTGACACTAAGGATCAAGAGTGGTCGAAGTGTCAGTTACCTCCACCCCTAAGATAGGTCGTATTAGGGCTATATACCATGGTCCTCGCTCAGCAGCTGCGCCTCCACATCGTCGAGGCAGTCGTCACACTACACTCACCATGGTCCTCGCTCAGCAGCTGCGCCTCCACATCGTCGAGGCAGTCGTCACACTACACTCACCATGGTCCTCGCTCAGCAGCTGCGCCTCCACATCGTCGAGGCAGTCGTCACACTACACTCACCATGGTCCTCGCTCAGCAGCTGCGCCTCCACATCGTCGAGGCAGTCGTCACACTACACTCACCATGGTCCTCGCTCAGCAGCTGCGCCTCCACATCGTCGAGGCAGTCGTCACACTACACTCACCATGGTCCTCGCTCAGCAGCTGCGCCTCCACATCGTCGAGGCAGTCGTCACACTACACTCACCATGGTCCTCGCTCAGCAGCTGCGCCTCCACATCGTCGAGGCAGTCGTCACACTACACTCACCATGGTCCTCGCTCAGCAGCTGCGCCTCCACATCGTCGAGGCAGTCGTCACACTACACTCACCATGGTCCTCGCTCAGCAGCTGCGCCTCCACATCGTCGAGGCAGTCGTCACACTACACTCACCATGGTCCTCGCTCAGCAGCTGCGCCTCCACATCGTCGAGGCAGTCGTCACACTACACTCACCATGGTCCTCGCTCAGCAGCTGCGCCTCCACATCGTCGAGGCAGTCGTCACACTACACTCACCATGGTCCTCGCTCAGCAGCTGCGCCTCCACATCGTCGAGGCAGTCGTCACACTACACTCACCATGGTCCTCGCTCAGCAGCTGCGCCTCCACATCGTCGAGGCAGTCGTCACACTACACTCACCATGGTCCTCGCTCAGCAGCTGCGCCTCCACATCGTCGAGGCAGTCGTCACACTACACTCACCATGGTCCTCGCTCAGCAGCTGCGCCTCCACATCGTCGAGGCAGTCGTCACACTACACTCACCATGGTCCTCGCTCAGCAGCTGCGCCTCCACATCGTCGAGGCAGTCGTCACACTACACTCACCATGGTCCTCGCTCAGCAGCTGCGCCTCCACATCGTCGAGGCAGGCGCTGAAGTCGTCGAGCCCGCGCAGGTACACGCGCGCCTGGTAGGCCTCCGCCAGGCGCTCGCGCCGCAGCTTGGCCGCCGTCTGCAGCTCGCGCCACTGGTTCTCCAGCTCCTCCACGTGCTTCGCTATCTCCTGCGACGCGTAGTGCTTGCTCTCTGTAAAAAACAAAATATTTACCCATCGAAAGTCATGTATCTTTCATAGCCAGTTGTGCTCACCGGTCAGTAAACAGTCTGTGGGTTAAACAATCCAAGACCATGCGGTCAGCTATCTATGGAATGATTGGGCCAAAGGTATTTTGAAATGGGCATCTTCATGCTTCGGAGGGCTCGTAAAACGTTGGTGCCGGTTGTTGTCAATTAAGATAACAGTCGTTAAGCTATGTTAAAGGCCTTTTGGACAGCTTGAACAACTTTGACACTAGGTTGACCACTAACCATGCGATAAGAAGAACACTAACGCACTACCGACTTCGTTTGGGTATAGTAAAATTTTATTTTGTTGATCCCATTCCCGTGAGAATTTTAATCCCATTGATCCTATCTAAACCTTGTCCTTACAGTTACAAACATATTTAAAAAAAGATTTATCCAATTTAGTAAAGTTGATTCATTTTTATTTATATAGATGTGATTAGTTGTCAACATGGTGTTAAAGTTACTCAACAACAGTTATTTAAATTGAGGACCTCGTGGTTAAGCAGATCCACCGCGGAGCGATCTTTCAGGTTAGGTTACGTTTGCCGAAGTTGTACAATAGATGGGAGACCACATTATACAAAGTATAATAATCAAATTAAATTGTGGGTCCCGGCTGTCAACGATCTATGACATCCGTAACAGTACTCAGAAGCTTGAAAGTCTGACAACAGTCTTAATATCGTGTTGTAAACCAGGTAACTGTGTTGTGGAGGTCTGATAGACAGTCACTCCATGTATAACTATAAATTTAAAAAAATAAAAAGCCCCGATTTTACACTTTTTTTTTCATACTTTTTATAGATTGGCTAGTTAAGTAAAGCCATTGTAATACTCCCACCACCAACTTTCTCATCATACAAAACTATTTGAGACCCCATCCGAGTAAATTTGCTCTCCTCCCCTCACTTTCACCCCCTATAACTTTTGAACGGCTTAATCGATTTTCATAAAACATGTCTAAGAACACTCGCACATAAGTTACCCAGTAACCTTTAATACAAAAAAAAAACTATATTGAAATCACTGCATCCATTCGGGAGTTATGATGCCACAGGCATGCAGACAGACACACACACAGACACGTCAATCTTATGACACCCCTCTTTTTGCGTCGCGGGTTAAAAATACTGGTATTCAGCTGCATCCGGTGAGACTGGAAGCTGACATAGTTGGAAGAGACGCTAGACTGATGATGTCAAGTGATACTCACCAATAAGTGTTTCTCCGTGGTTGGCGACATCGTCAATACGGCCCTTGTTAGCTGCTAACTCTGACTCGAATGCTGAGTGCTTCTGAATCTTGCTCTGTAGGTTCGATAGCTCTCTGCGAAAGATAATATGTTGTTAGAAGAAAAATAAATCTAAGTAATAGAAATAATAATCACACGCTCCAACGGTGAAGGAAAACATCGTGAGGAAACCTTGCACGCCTAAAATTTGTTTATTACATCTATTGAGGGCATAAGTCCCCAACCCGCACTTGGTCAGCGTGGTGGACTCACGGCCTATTCCCTTCAACTCGTTGGGGAGGAGACCCTTGCCCAGCAGCGGGACTGTGACGTCACTATAGAGTATTTCTATACTTAAATCTGTTTTTGACATTTCAAAAGGGTAGCTGATTTGACTGATAGTCAAGTATTAGGTCGGGGAAAAAGTCTTCGCATTATAGTATGTATGAACTTGTAATAAAATCTTGTCTCTTCACAAAAAAGCTCGATATTTGGGTACCTCACGAGCTCACTGAAAGAAACCTAATGAACCGTGTACTCATTTGTGATTGTTGAAGCCAAAGAGATTTTATTACAAGTTCATACATACTATAATGCGAAAAGACTCCCCGACCTAATATGTAACAGTTACCTGTAGTTATGATCATTAGCGAGTTGCATCTTGAGCGCGATCCACTCTCTCTCGTGGTACAGGTTGCGTAGGAACTGGTGCAGCTGGCGCGACTGCTCCAGCATCTCGCCGCGGAGACGACATGACTCCTGAACACAAGTGGCATTAGTAAGAGAGTGACCAGCAGTTTGTTGGCCGCTCTTCTCATTGGCCCTATCTTCCGAACTGGCGGTAAATTTTCTTTGTATCATTGACTATAAGTGTCAGCATTTGACCTTGATTAAAAAATGATTTGATTTTGAAGAGGGTAAGCAGTGATGAAGAGATCTTAATAAATAAATATCATTGGACAACTCACACACGGTCATCTGACTAGAAATTAAGCTAAATTTGTACTGTAACCAGATAACTTATAATACATACTTATATACATTAATAACTATCTAAATATTCGTCTCCCACAGGAGTGGTCGAGTGATATCGTAACCTATAATTTTCATCTTGTTTAAGACCCGTAGCATTATAATATCAAGTGTACATGTCGCGAGAGCTTAAAAACAGTGAAGGTTGATTATCACTTATTCAAACAGTGAAGGAAACATCGTGATGAAACGTTACATACCTAATTCTTTAACGAATTCAGTCTATAAACCGTACTCGGTTTGCGTGGTGGACTCAAGGCTTAACCCCTGTCTCATTTGTAGACGAGACCCTTGCCCTCCAGCGGGACTATATTTTTTCCTTTTTTGTATCCCCTTTCTGTCTCACTGCTAGGCAAGGATATACTCCCAAACGAGAAAGGGATTAGACCTTAGGTCCACCACGCTGGCCAAGTGCGGGTTGGGGACAGTAATAGGTTAAAAAAATAAGTTTAAAATGGAAGACCTCTCACCTTGAGCCGGTCCCTCCTGGCCAGTATCTCCTGCACCCTCTTCTCGATGTAGGCTCTGTCGTAGTGGCCGTCCTGCAGCATGCTGGCCGAGAACCGCTGCAGCTCGTCCACGCGGCCCAGCTGAGAGTCCAGCAGCTTGGAGAACTCGGCGTGCTTGCGGATTAACGTCTCCACCGCTGAGGGGAAAAGAATACAATTATTAGGTTTTTCAATCTATATAAATTATTTATACTAATAGATTATAGAAATAACTAGAAAGTCTCAATAAATAAATATTCTATACTAATATTATAAAGCTGAAGAGTTTGTTTGTTTGTTTGAACGCGCTAATCTCAGGAACTACTGGTCCGTTTTGGAAAATTCTTTCAGTGTTAGATAGAGGAAGGCTATAGAGCCATTTATCGAGGAAAGCTATAGGGCTATATATCATCACGCTACGACCAATAGGAGCAGAGTACCAGTGAAAAATGTAACAAAAACGGGCGAAATAATGACCGATTCTCTCTTATGTGACGCAAGCGAAGTTGCGCGGGTTAGCTAGTATACTAATATTATAAATGCGAAAGTTTGTATGTATGTACGCATGTTTGTTACTCTTTCACGCAAATACTACTGAATCGATTAAGATGAAATTTAGTATATAGGTAGCTGAAGACCCAAAATAACATATAGGCTACTTTTTATCCCGGAGTTCCCGAAATAACTCTCAGCACAAAAAAGTAACAGGGCACAAATTTCAAACGACCAAAGTTATAAGAAAAAGTTAGTTTATAGCAAAAGAAGATATAGGGAGTGGAGATCTATGGCCACTTGCCCAGCAGTGGGACTTACCGTCGAGGTTCTCTCCAAGGTCATCGTTGTTGAGGAAGGCCTCCTTGGACGCGAGCCAGTCCTCCGTCTGACGCGCCTGCTCCTTCAGCAGCTGCAGCTGGTGACCCTGGGGGACAAATATATTTATTGAGTATGTTTGTTAAACTGTTAGTCTAAGTACAATGTCCTAGCCGATTTCCAGTCATAGCAGGCTTTACTTGTAACCTAGGACTTTGCTTCTAGTGTCCAAGTGTGAATACAATACACAGGTACACTCTCTATTCCATCACTCTCATAGTCTGGTGGGACGGATAACCGACACGACCAGTGAGAGGTCAGGCGCAGGACCGACGGCGACACGTGCTCTCCAAGGCACGGAGGTCTATAACCTAAACTTCCTGACTCCGGGCAATCTCTAAGAAATTCTTAACAGAAAATCTCAGAAATGTCTTTTTGACTTGAACCAAGCATCGTACTCCAGATCTGCGCACCAGTCATATACACTATCGACCGGGCCACATACTTAGTCAGTATTTTACTTAAATTATTTGACTTTGCTCTTACCTGTGTCAAGTACTGCTTCCTCTTCAACCAGGCCTGGTCCAGGGTGGTGGACAGCAGTTCCACCTTCTTGATCTTCTCCGGCACCTGGTCAGCCTCCTTCTGGAGAGACGCTATGGCCTTCTGACGACCATCGATCTCAGCCTAGAGGAACATAATAAAAACACACATAAATGGTTTGCATATAAGTATAAAGGTATGTAAACATAATATCTCCCTTTTTAACTGATTTCAGAGAAAAAGAGGGATGTTCTTGAAGTAAATTATCTCGTAATTTTAGTTTGTTTGTTTGTCGTATAGTCAGTGGTCAACCTAGTGTAAAAGTTGTTCAAGCCGCCCGAAGGCCTTTGATGCGACTTAACGACTGTTATTTTGATTGACAACTTACAAGCGGACTTTTTACATGCCTAAGCACGATGACGCCCAGTTCAAATATTAGGTCGGGGAGAGAGTCTTTTCGCATTATAGTATGTATGAACTTGTAATAAAATCTCTTTGGCTTCAAGAATAACAAATGAGTACACGGTTCATTAGGTTTCTTCCAGTGAGCTCGTGAGGTACCCAAGTATCGAGCTTTTTAGTGTAGAGAAAATATTTTATTACAAGTACATACTATGGACTCAAGGCCTAACCCCACCCTCATTACGGGAGGAGACCCTTGCCCAGCAGTGGGACATTAATGGGTTAAATTTATACATACTATAATGCGAAAATACTTTTTCCCCGACCTCATATAAAGAGATATTACCTTCTTCTCATGGTGCAGTTCTAGAAGCGCTTCAGCATCAGACACGGTTTCCGCGGCGCCGCTCTCGTCCATACTCTTGATGGTCTCCGACACCCACAGCTCCAGTTCCTGAACAAAATTATATAAATTAGTTTTATTCTACATGAAAGATATTTAATATAGAGTATAACAACTTAGTAGAGAGTGTTGTATGCGCAGTTCGCGGCTGGAGGTATACAACATACAGAACGTATAACATCAGTGACTCGACTTATACAGCTGACGGTGACCTGTTTCATACAGCTAGCTAGCTACAGATGCATCCATTTTATTTAAATAATCAGAATTACTAATTAAAATTATATATAATTCAGATAATTCGTTCATAACTAGGTTCTCTACTAAGTTGTCGTGCTCTAACAACTGCCTAAATTGAACCTCTCACTCACACACACGTAGACACACACATAAGAGTACCAGAGAGGTACATATACCCTCAGATTCTCTTTAAGCTTACGTTCAATTAGTAGTTACAATACATCGGACCTCTCGCTCCCACACCCCTACATACAAATAAGAGTGACAGAGACGTACATACCTTCAAATTCTCATCGAACTTGTGTTCAGCTACTATCATACAAAAACCACTGCTCAAACATCGGACCTCTCGCTCACACCTACCTACACACACAAGAGGGACTGAGAGGTACATACCTTCAGGTTCTCATCGAACTTGTGTTCGGCGATAGCTTCATCCAGCAGGGCAGTTCTCTTGGCTGCCAGCTCCTGCAGGTTGTCCCAGCCTTCGCGCAAGCTTTGAAGACTGGTCTCGATCTCCTTGGCGCGTTCGGGGTACCTAGAGATAAAGACAGTTTATATACAGACAGTCGTACTAATAAACATGGTGTAAGCTCATTAGTTATACAGTGTTTCGTCAGTTTGTTAGTCAATTTTAAAATAAAACACTTTATAACTTATAACATTTTTAACTCGTACTCTACTCCTATTGGTCGTAGCGTGATGATATATAGCCTATAGCCTTCCTCGATAAATGGGCTATCTAATACTAAAACAATTTTTCAAATCGGACAAGTAGTTCCTGAGATTAGCGCGTTCAAATAAACAAACTCTTCAGCTTTATAATTTTAAGTATAGATCAGAGCTTGCACAACGTTTTTTACTTATATTGTATGTAATATTATAATTTATATAATATGTGGAAAACGTTGTGGGTTTCACATATAAAAAGTACATATTTGTATTACTACATAATAATTTAAGTGTGTAACTGTTTGTTTTTCTTTAAATAAATAAATGAAATAAAATTATCGTAATTAGTTAATTAAAAAATTATTAGTCTATCATTTTATCCATCTTCTAAATAGGAAGAGATGTTCGGTTCGTCTCATATAATAAAAAAAGTATAACAAATAGAGAATTAATTTGGGCGGTACGAAGTAGCCGTAGAAATTTTGACCCATTCTCTCTTATGTGACGCAAGTGAAGTTGCGCGGGTCTAGTTCATATTAATATTATAAAAGCGAAAGTAACTCTGTCTGTCTGCTACTCAATCACGCCTAAACTACTGAACCAATTTGCATGAAATTTGATATGGAGATATTTTGATACCCGAGAAAGGACATAGGCTATATATCATCACGCTACGACCAAAAGGAGCAGAGTACCAGTAATTAATGTTACAAAAACGGGGAAAAATTTCCACCCATTCTCTCTTATGTGACGCAAGCGAAGTTGCGCGGGTCAGCTAGTAAGTAATAAGTGCCTACTTGTTGGCGAGCGCGCCCCCCTCCCCCTCCAGCTGCCGTATCTTGTCTTTAATGGCTCCGGCCTCGGCGGCCCGCGCCAGGTGTCTGCGCTGCAGCTCGTGCGCGGCCGCCAGCTCCCGCCCTCGCTCGGCCGAGCTGAACAGGCTCGCCTTCTTGGAGATACGCTCCGCTGTGTCTTCTACGTCCCTGGGGAAGTAATTATAGTGTTAGAGTTTAACTGATTAAAATAATGGCAGTATAATGTTGGTAATCCGAATTTTGTCAAGTAATTTTACATTTTATTTTTTATTAAATTATAACCATCAGGTCGACTTCCAGTCTCACCGGATGCAGCTGAATACCAGTATTTTATATGCAACGACTGTCTATCAGACCTCCACAACACAGTTACTTGGGATATAAGACTGAAGAAGACGGAAGTAAGACTGGTTGTCAGACTTTCAAGCTTCTGACTACTGTTAACAATCAAAGATCTTTGAAAATGACAGCCGAAACCCACAATTTAACCTGCCTTCCGAAACACGGAGGAATTCGATATGTATAAAATGGTCACCCATCCACATAACAACCTCGGCAAATGTAGCTTAACCTCAGAGATCAATCTTCACGGCTGTTATTAGCTAAGCCACGAGTTATTCTGGTTAAAGATAATATATTTACTTGTCTTCTTCTTATCGTATGGTTAGTGATCAACCTAGTGTCAAACTTGTTCAAGCCGCAAGGCCTTTGACGTGGCTTAACGACTGTTATCTTAGTAGACAACAACCGGGACCGACTTTTTACGTGTCCTCCAAAGCACGGAGACGTCCAGCTCAAATACCACTATACGGTCACCCATCTATGGAATGACCGCGCCAAGGTTTGCTTAACCCACAGATCGTTTACCGACCGGTAAGCCCGTTGATATGGCTTATTATGGCTTACCTGTTAAACGAGTGTATTTCCAGTGCGGCTGATAGGTTGTCCCTGTATTTCTGCAAGGCGCCGGATAGTGCGTGCCACTTGTTGAGGAATAAGTCGCGACGCTGCGCCACTGTTGCCGCTTGTTGTGTGGGACCCTGGGGAGAGGAGGAGGTGAATTAGTAACATATATCATATTGGTAATGAAAGATTTTTTTATATAGGACGTAGAAATTTACCTAGTTTTTGGGTCTATTCTACTAGCCCCTGACAAATCCGAATGTCCCACTAGGGGGATTACTAGCACTAAAATAGTGGCATTTGTCCCGCCCCGGGTCAACTGGGCGAAATAAAATTATTTGTCCCATCATGGGGTAACTCAATGGGACTAGATGGATAGGCCCGTTTTTATTGGTGTGAAGGTAAGTTTAAAAACTGTTGTTTTTTAAGTTTTGTAATAATCTATTTTTATATTTATCGTGGACACAAAGAACCACTATAATTATGTAAAATATTAGTATAGTATGGGAATTAAAGTCAAGAACCACGTCGAATACCAATAGCTTGGTGGCCATTTTAACAGATAGCATAAAACCTGGATTACCAGGATACTTTTTTCTTCATGAAATGACATCTACAGCAAATTTAAACTAAATTAGATACACAAATAGCTTCTTCTTATCGTATGGTTAGTGGTCAACCTAGTGTCAAAGTTGTTCAGACCGCCCGAGAGGCCTTTGACGTGGCTTAACGACTGTTATCTTAATTGACAACAACCGGGACCGACTTTTTACGTACCCTCCGAAGCGCGGAGACGCCCAGTTCTAATACCACTATGCGATCATCCATCTATAGAGTGACCGCGCCAATGGTTGCTTAACCCAGAGATCGTTTACCGACCGGTGAGCACAACTGGCTATGAGCTTAAAACATATACTTATCATCGTCACATAAGCACCCCGGGAAATATTTTCAACGCGAACAAAGTCGCATGTACACACATACCTGTTGCAGGAGCTTATCAGCGAGCGCGCAGATGCTCTTAACCCTCTTATCATCAACTTTCATGTCACTGTCCATGTCGTCCAGCTTGCGGAGCAGCGCGCTGCAGTGCTCGTAGTCTCGGCCTAGTTCATGAGCTTGTACCTAAGACAAACATATATTTAATCGTTAAGTAAATTAAACTTTTAAAATGTTGAACAAATATTCAATCGTGGCAATTTTCCATCAAAATTTCACTAGAATGTGTCAATTTTCCATCAATATTTCACTTCAAAAATGTGTAGCATTAGTTGTAGTACATTTAGCGGTAGATTATCTCATTCAATAGAGTTTTTTCGTTAAGTAAATTTTCCATCAAAATTTATGTTTAAGAATGTGTAACCCGGTTTCTGAGTATAAGCTGTAGTTTATTTATTCAATAGCGTTTTGTTATGAGTTTAAACGCTATTGAATAGATAAACTGTCGCTAAATGTGCGTCAGAAACCGGGGGTAGGTAGGTGACCATTCAAATAATTATTGTGCAACACTGCCGCACTAAGAATTGCTCTTGTGTCGTGGGGACTTTTACAAACATACAAACAACGGACACAAAGAACAACCAGACACGAAATAACCATTTGTGGTATGCACAAAAAAAATGGTTTAAAAGGTTCATTATAAAAATCATCAGTGTAAATAATTTATTATTTTATTATTTTTACAGAATGTAAAAAATATACGTACCATCATTTCCTTATCTCTGATCCAGGCCTCTATCTTATCCAGGTGCTGGTTGAACTCCAAGATGTCCTGGGCTTCCTCCAGACCACGACCTGGAAACACCATAGTAACATTTACCATAAAGTTGTTTTTTTTTAATACTTTGTTCTTGATACAAATTATAAACTATGTCCACAAGAATTATAAAAAAATATTACATCTATGATTTATCACACAGGGAATCGAACCCGAGACTAAGACACGACCTCTTAACGTAGTAGTGGCGACGTGGCGAACTTTACCACTGCGCCTGTGCCACGGAAGCAGTCTTCTTCTTGTCGTATGGTTAGTTGTCAACCTAGTGTCAAAGTTGTTCAAACCGCCTGAAGGCCTTTGACGTGGCTTAACGACTGTTATCTTAGTAGACAACAACCGGGACCGACTTTTTACGTGCCCTCCGAAGCACGGAAACGCCCAGTTCGAATACTACTATGCGGTCATCCATCTATGGTACCTACGACCGCGCCAAGGTTTGCTTAACCTACAGATCGTTGGTCGACCGGTGAGCGCAACTGGCTATGGGCGCCAGTTAAAAGTTGTTTTTTGTTGACCGCTCACCTCTCTGGTCCGTGGCCTGCTGCAGCCGCTGCCAGTCTCCCTGCAGCTGCTGCAGCTGCTGCTCCACCTCATCATCAGGACGCAGCTGTTCCGCCAGCGCCTGCACCTCCTGCAGCCGGGCCTTGTTGGCGCCCAGCTCGGCGGTGAACGCCTGGTGTTTCTGCAGCTTCTTGATTTTGTCTTCTAGGTTGGTTACTTCTCCTGCAAAAAAACAAATAAATATCATTGGACAACACACGGTCATTTGATTCCAAACTAAGCAGAGCTTGTACTATGGTAACCAAATAACTGATAAACATACTTATATACTTCAAAATATATACTTATATAGTTAAATTGACAACCAGGCTCAGAACAAATACTCGTGCTCATCACACAAAGATTTGTCCCGGGTAGGATTCGAACCCACCACACGCGGCACTACGGTTGTTGCGGCGAAGTGACCGCTTAAACCACTGCGCCAAACGTGCAGTTAAACGGTTATTTATATTGGAAATTGATTAAAAAGGTGCTTTTTTTAAGGTAGCTTAGCTCTCTATTACTTAGACAATGAATTATTTCTATAATTTATATATTTCTCATCAGCTTTTCCAACTATGTTGGAGTCGGCTTGAAGTCTCACCGGATGCAGCTGAATACCAGTATTATACATGCAGCGACTGTCTATCTGACCTTCATAACACAATCACTATTCAGATTTTTAAACATCTGACAACTGGTATCGACTGTCAAAGATCTTCAAAAATTACAGCCGGAAAAATTCAAAATTTCTTCCAAAACACTGAATACTGACTGAAACCAAACAATATGGATCGCACAAACAATTGTTCCGTGTGGGAATCGAACCCACGACCGTCCTAAGCAATGGTATTGGCGTGGCGACCTAAACCACTGCGCCACGGAGGCAGTTATATAGAGATGTATGTATGTATGTATGTATGTATGTATGTATGTATGTATGTATGTATGTATGTATGTGTGACTCACCATGTTGATGTTCAGCGGCCAGCTTGGCCAGCTTGTCGGCCACCCAGCCGCGCGCCTCGGCCGCGTCCCGCGCGAACTGGGCGCGCGCGCGGGTCCGGACCAGCAGCGCGCGACGGGCGCTCGCTGACTCGTAGAGCTACGGACATAATAACTTGTTAAACAGACTGAAAACGTAACTATACTCTAACAACTTAGACACCCAGTTTAAATACATACGATTAAACGATCACCTATCTATAGAATGAATGTTGCTTAACTCACGGATCGTTTAGCGACCAGTGAGCGCAACTGGCTATAAATAAATAAATAATAAATATTATTGGACAACTCTCACACGGTCATTTGATTCCAAACTAAGCAGAGCTTGTACTATGGTAACCAAATATCTGATAAATAAATATAGATACATTAACAACCAGGCTCAGAACGAATATTCATGCTCATCACACAAAGATTTGTCCCGGGTGGGATTCGAACCCACCACACGCGGCGCTACGGTTGTTGCGGCGAGGTGACCACTTAAACCACTGCGCCAAACGTGCAGTTAAGCACTTTGTATTGCTATTAGAACAAATTTTAATGAAACTCGGCAGTTTAACTAATTTAACACTATCATAATAATATAAAGCATACCATATCAAAAAATGATAGCCGATAGTTTAAAAATGCACCTCTACAATTCTCTCTATCCTACAATTTAAAACTATATTTATATTTATTATTTAAAAGAACACTTCTGCTCTTTGAATCACTTTAGTTTCGCTGGCACTTTTACAATAATATTATGTTCTTACCTTCTTCCTTCTATCGTTGATCTGCTGTAGCTCAGTGGCAATGCGCTGTGACTCCACGTGGTTCTGCTGGAGCAGCTTGTCGCCGTGACTGTTCAGAGTCGCTAGTTTGTCGTCCTGTATACAACATACGTATATTAATTATGTTATATTATAATAGTCTTGTATTTATATATTATTGCACCTGTTATATCGAAAGTTGTAAGCAGATCTGTATGTAATATACCCATACTTCACCATTGAACAAACTTATAACAATAATCTATTAAAAATATATAAATACACTATTTCAGAAAAGCAAATTAAGAACGGATTTTGTTTGGATACCATATAATTCGAAAATGGTCTCGACGGGAATATCTATACTAATATTATAAAGCTGAAGAGTTTGTTTGTTTGTTTGAACGCGCTAATCTCAGGAACTACTGGTCCGATTTGAAAAATTCTTTCAGTGTTAGATAGCCCATTTATCGAGGAAGGTTATAGGCTATATATCATCACGCTACGACCAATAGGAGCAGAGTACCAGTGAAAAATGTTACAAAAACGGGGAAAATTATGTTTCTCTTATGTGACGCAAGCGAAGTTGCGCGGGTCAGCTAGTTATTTTATAAGATAAATAACTGATAACTGTTTACTGAAGTTAACCGTATAAAATTTTACGCAAAAACATTTCTTAACTACATATTTAGAAGATAATTCGCGAACTAAGAATTGCTCTTGTGTAACGGACACTAAGTACAAACACGAAACAATTTTTAATGGCATTAAGTTCACGTGGGAAACGAACCCTAGTCCTTCTTGCTCTCATATTCTGAAATATCTTTAATTAGAATAATAAATAATTTAATTAAAACAGTGTATTTTGACGAAAGACGAAAGATGGACAAAAATCTCTAATTTTAAACAATAAATATAGCATTTATCGAATGATATACTCAATTTATAATGTAGATATGTATCGATTATGTAGTTTTAATAATGTTAGAATGATATATGTACCTGTGTAGCGAGGAGTTTCTCGAAGGCTTCATGTTTCTTGAGCTGGTTGTCTACCTCCTCCACGCTGCTGGTCTGAGACACCTCCGTACCTGTTATATAGAAAATTTATATTACAACTTTAGTAATACCGTAATAAAAAGCTATTTAAGTCCTTAATATTTTATTCAAATATTCAGTTATAGCCGAGTGGTATAAGGTGGTACCTCCCACGCAAGTGGTTAAAGGTTCAAACTCGAGGCAACACACCAATGACTTTTCCAAGTGATGTGTGTATTCGAAATGAATATCACTTGTTCCAACGGTGAAGGAAAACATCGTGATGGAAACTTGCATGCCTGAGAGTTCCTTAGAACAGTTCTTGAAGGTAAAGTTTCCAAACTGCACTTGGTCAGCGTGGTAGATTCAAGGTCTAACTCCTATCCCATTACGGGAGGAGACCCCTGCCCAGCAAAATTTTAACGACTATTTTGTTCATATTTAAGGATTTATAAAGTTACACAAATATTTGGGTCGGCAGAGTTTATCGAACAACAAAACCGACTGAAAACAATTACTGCATTAGTTCGGTTTGTCCCAGAAATTCCTTCGAGTCCGACCATTCGTTTTAACCTTTTGACCGCCATGGTCGGCTATTTCGACAAGCCTGAACGTGCTTACGACGTTTTCGCCGGCAAATGTCGACAAAAATATAGCGTTGTGGACTTTCTAAGGAGGTGGACACATTTAGGCGCGGCGATGTCAACTAGTCTCAGATGTCTGTCAGATGTCGCCAGTATATAAGTATCTGGTGGTACTCACTGAGCGCGGCCTCCTGCGCGGCGCACAGGTCGTGCAGCAGCTTGGCGTCGCGCAGGAAGCAGTGCAGGTCGATGAGCTGGTCCAGCGCCAGTATATAAGTATCTGGTGGTACTCACTGAGCGCGGCCTCCTGCGCGGCGCACAGGTCGTGCAGCAGCTTGGCGTCGCGCAGGAAGCAGTGCAGGTCGATGAGCTGGTCCAGCGCCAGTATATAAGTATCTGGTGGTACTCACTGAGCGCGGCCTCCTGCGCGGCGCACAGGTCGTGCAGCAGCTTGGCGTCGCGCAGGAAGCAGTGCAGGTCGATGAGCTGGTCCAGCGCCAGTATATAAGTATCTGGTGGTACTCACTGAGCGCGGCCTCCTGCGCGGCGCACAGGTCGTGCAGCAGCTTGGCGTCGCGCAGGAAGCAGTGCAGGTCGATGAGCTGGTCCAGCGCCAGTATATAAGTATCTGGTGGTACTCACTGAGCGCGGCCTCCTGCGCGGCGCACAGGTCGTGCAGCAGCTTGGCGTCGCGCAGGAAGCAGTGCAGGTCGATGAGCTGGTCCAGCGCCAGTATATAAGTATCTGGTGGTACTCACTGAGCGCGGCCTCCTGCGCGGCGCACAGGTCGTGCAGCAGCTTGGCGTCGCGCAGGAAGCAGTGCAGGTCGATGAGCTGGTCCAGCGCCAGTATATAAGTATCTGGTGGTACTCACTGAGCGCGGCCTCCTGCGCGGCGCACAGGTCGTGCAGCAGCTTGGCGTCGCGCAGGAAGCAGTGCAGGTCGATGAGCTGGTCCAGCGCCAGTATATAAGTATCTGGTGGTACTCACTGAGCGCGGCCTCCTGCGCGGCGCACAGGTCGTGCAGCAGCTTGGCGTCGCGCAGGAAGCAGTGCAGGTCGATGAGCTGGTCCAGCGCCAGTATATAAGTATCTGGTGGTACTCACTGAGCGCGGCCTCCTGCGCGGCGCACAGGTCGTGCAGCAGCTTGGCGTCGCGCAGGAAGCAGTGCAGGTCGATGAGCTGGTCCAGCGCCAGTATATAAGTATCTGGTGGTACTCACTGAGCGCGGCCTCCTGCGCGGCGCACAGGTCGTGCAGCAGCTTGGCGTCGCGCAGGAAGCAGTGCAGGTCGATGAGCTGGTCCAGCGCCAGTATATAAGTATCTGGTGGTACTCACTGAGCGCGGCCTCCTGCGCGGCGCACAGGTCGTGCAGCAGCTTGGCGTCGCGCAGGAAGCAGTGCAGGTCGATGAGCTGGTCCAGCGCCAGTATATAAGTATCTGGTGGTACTCACTGAGCGCGGCCTCCTGCGCGGCGCACAGGTCGTGCAGCAGCTTGGCGTCGCGCAGGAAGCAGTGCAGGTCGATGAGCTGGTCCAGCGCCAGTATATAAGTATCTGGTGGTACTCACTGAGCGCGGCCTCCTGCGCGGCGCACAGGTCGTGCAGCAGCTTGGCGTCGCGCAGGAAGCAGTGCAGGTCGATGAGCTGGTCCAGCGCCAGTATATAAGTATCTGGTGGTACTCACTGAGCGCGGCCTCCTGCGCGGCGCACAGGTCGTGCAGCAGCTTGGCGTCGCGCAGGAAGCAGTGCAGGTCGATGAGCTGGTCCAGCGCCAGTATATAAGTATCTGGTGGTACTCACTGAGCGCGGCCTCCTGCGCGGCGCACAGGTCGTGCAGCAGCTTGGCGTCGCGCAGGAAGCAGTGCAGGTCGATGAGCTGGTCCAGCGCCAGTATATAAGTATCTGGTGGTACTCACTGAGCGCGGCCTCCTGCGCGGCGCACAGGTCGTGCAGCAGCTTGGCGTCGCGCAGGAAGCAGTGCAGGTCGATGAGCTGGTCCAGCGCCACCTGCCGCGCCGCCCACGCGCCGTGCAGCCGGCCCCGCTCCTCCAGCAGCAGCGAGCACTTCTCCGAGATCTCCTGGGGAACAATGGGCAGTGGTCAACCTAGTGTCACACTTGTTCAAACCTAGCCTGTGATAATAGACAGCAGACGACGCAGACACCGACTTTTAATACGTCCTACATGACGGAAAGCATAAGGACGCTCAATTTAAAGACCACTATGCGGTCATTCATCTATGGAATGACAGCACCAAACGTTGCTTAACTCACAGATAGTTTACCAACCGGTGAGCACTACTGCATATCGGAGCTTTCAAAAACACTGAAATACGTGTTTATTCATTTCAAACATAACTAAAAAACTTTGAGGGGATGTCTGTCTACATCAAAAAAGGACACGATTATCAGATATCGTAGTTATCTTATTATACAAAACCATAAAGATTTACTGTCATTTACCAAACAGGTAGCTCAAAATCTATAAAACAGTAATTAAATCCAACTCACGGCCGAACTAGGATGGTTGTCTTCCTGCAGCGTCCTGCCCGCCTGCAGCGCGTGCCGGAAGCTGTCGTCCCTGGCGTCGAGCTCGGCGCGCACGGCGTCATGCTCGGCGCGCGCGGCCTGCGCTGACACCGCGTCACGCACGCGCAGCGCGCGGGACATGGACGTGCGGAGAGATACTGACCAGGAAGTCAGGTCGCGGACCTAAGGGAGGAAGATAGTTTAATATACATACATATAAATAATTATAAACATCATTGAACAACTCACACCCAGTCATTTGATTCCAAACTAAGCAGAGCTTGTACTATGGTAACATACATTACGTATATAAAAACATGAAAAAAAAGGGTTTAAAAAATAATTTGGTACGAAAAAATACTTGAAAACCATTTTGACTCCATAAAGTCTGAAAAATTAGTAGAGAACCTTAAAATGCCAGACTATAATTATTAATATTTACTTTTTGCACACAAACATTTTCCAAGCTAACTCAATAATGTGAATAAAAATTGTCTTCTACAAAGTGGATTTGAAACTATTTAATATTAATACAAAAAACAAAATCTCTTTATTGACATTTTTAAAAATACACTAATCATACTACTCATAAGTTTTGCTCTGCCCCCCCGACGTCTAAAGTAGGAAAGGAGGGGGTGATACAAAGGATCAATAGTGATCGAAATGTCAGCTGGCACTCCCACCCCTAAGATAAGAAAAGATCTTCAATCAACAGCATGTCATAATAACCCACCTGCGTCAAGAACTGGTGCAGCTGTAAATACTGCTGCAAGGTGTGTTTCCTCTCATCCGCGGCCTGTTTGAGCTGGCTCCAGGCCTCCGCCAGCGCTTGCTGCTGCAGCCCGATCTGCTGCACGTTCCCGCCAGGGTACAGCTTCTGGAGACGAGCGCCTTCTTCTTGGAGCACCTGGGAGAGAAGGAAAAGTTAATGGTATTTGTCTTTAGGCTAGCTTTTCTTACAACTATGTTAGAGTTGGCTTCTAATCTTAAAGCCATGTCAAAGGCCTTCGGGCGGCTTGAACAACTTTGACACTAGGTTGACCACTAACCATATGATAAGATTTGACATTTGTTGCCATTAATTTATACAATTAAATTTTTCGAAGACCAGGTTTCACACGCTAAGGTGGGTAGGGAGACCCAGCTAGCTAGAAGTCCAACTACTTAACAGATTGTATTGCATAGACTCATGTGCCTCAAGCAATATTGTCATCAGATCTTAGTCTAGTCAAATGTTCCATGCTCCACCTGCATCTGCGCATAGACAGCTAACAAATCGTATTGATGTGACCTGAGTAATATTGTCATTACTAAGGTAGCAGTTAGTCTAGTTAAACAGTCAGTCCCCACCTGCATCTGCGCGTCAATAGCCAGCAGGTCATTCTGCGTGGTGTCGTGCTCCCGGCACAGCGCGGTGGCGGCGCGCAGGTCGCGGGGCGCGGGCGGCGCGGACAGCGCGGCGCGCTTGTCGGCGGCGCGCGCCACCAGCTCGCCCACGTCGCGGTGGAAGCGGTGGATCTCGCCCGCCGCGTGCAGCCGGGACGCGCGCGACTCCATCTGCTCCACCAGCCGCTGCCACCACTCGCTGGACACATAAGTATACAATTAAGATAACAGTCGTTAAGCCACGTCAAAGGCCTTCGGGCGGCTTAAACAACTTTTACACTAGGTTGACCACTAACCATACGATAAGAAGAAGATAGTACTGCAACTTACTTTTTATTCATAAAAATATATGAAGTTATGAAAGGGTTATAAAGTGTTTTGTTTCTTTCACTCCTTAGCGAAATTAAAAAAAGAAAACATATTATATATGGTGTAAGTTGACACCTCCCACGCAAGTGGTCGCAAATTCGAAACCGAGGCAACACACCAATGACTTTTCCAAGTTATGTGTGTATCAGAAATAATTATCACTTGTTCCAACGGTGAAGGAAAACATCGTGAGGAAACTTTGCCTAAAATACCTAAAACCCGCACTTGATCAACGTGATGGATTAAAGACCTAACTCCTCCCCCATTACGAGAGGAGACCCTTGCCCGGCAGTAGAACAGTAGCAGGTATAAAGAAAAATAAATGTGAGCTTTTTCTTTTCTGAATTCGGTTAATAAATAATTAAATATACAGTTATATCTTACCCGAGTGCCTCCTGCCTCTTCTCAATATCTCCGATGTACGGGCTCTCAGTGGCCAGCAGTTTCTTGGCCAGCTCCTCGCACTGGTTGAATCGCTCGGCGCCGCTCTCCACGCGGTGGCGGAGCTCGTCGAACTTCGAGCGAAGGATCTGAGTACAACGTTAGTACATTAGTTGATTGTAGTCAGCTCCTCGCATGATCAATTATTGTATCAACCACATTGTAAATCTTTTGGCGATTGAAAAGAGTGGCCGTGAGTTTCTCGCTAGCTCTTCTCATAAGGCTCTACCCCTTTCCGAGCTAGTGGTAGATTCAGTAATTGTAACGACTATCATAAGTGTTACTTGAGCTAAATTAATAAATGATTTGATTTTGAGATAATACCGGATCCGAATTCTGACCACCAGCCAATTTAATTGAAACCGGTCAACTTTAAAGTAACTTTTTACGATGTGGCAAGAGATAAATACAATACGGTACGTAATAAATTTTTATTTATACATCTATATGTACATTATATAAAGCAGAAAAGTATGGTTGAATGCGATAATTTCAGAAATAATTAGTTCGAATAAAATAAAATAGATGTTTTCAATGTTCCTTTTAAGAAAGTAAGACTATAGGCAATATAACATCACGCCATGACTAATAAAAAGGGAGGAGAAATTAAAAATGTTGTAAAAAGCCTAAGGTCCACGCGGACGGAGTCGCGAGCAAAAGCAAATTTGTATATAACGGGGACGAAGTTATGGGCGCTATTGATATATAGTTATATGTCTCACCAGTAAATGTTCATAATCCTGTCCGTAGTCCTCGCTGGAGGCGGCCGCGTACTGCTCCTGTATCCAGCTCTCCAGCTCGGCGCTCTCTGCCAGGTACTCATGTCTATAACAACATGAATATAAAGTAAGAAATAATATTACTTCACTTTCTTACAGAAATCATATGTTTTAGAACGAACGGTTATCATTATCAGTATAGCCTTTCTTCTATGATGGCAAGCGTAGCTTAACCTCAAAGATCGATTCGCGCGGCTGTTTTTAACTTAACCACGAGCACCTCTTTACTATATTTAATGTTGCGTATAACTACAGTTACTGTTGCATTACTTTAAATGTAATGCAGCCATTTGATAAATACATTTGAAGGCCCGTTTTTCTAGCATTTCAATAGAGATAGGGCTTCTTTAACTTTTCTCAAAACTTATTTAAATAATAACTTTTGAAATAGTAGTGCAATATAAAACTTTGAATATAAAGTTTGTTGTAAAAATCACTAATTTGAGAAAAATCGTAAGCGCTTAACTGATGGCTGGAATACCGTCTGTTGCTATAAAAACTACCATAATTTCTAAGCAAAAACTAATTATTCGTTACAATACCTGCAAACGCTCTCCACAAGAGCCTTCTGCCTCTGAGCGGCCAGTCTTTGCAGTCGCTGCAGGCTGTCTGCGAGCAGCGCATGCCTCGCCACTAGGGCTTCGCCCTCCGGGTGTCCGCTGTTAGCCATGCCGGTGGCCACGTGACCCATCTCCGAGATTATTGCCGCGTATGTGTCCAGTTCTAGCTCGACGGCCTGTGGGGGAAGAAATGGGTGAAAGTGAGTTTTTGTAGTGAATTGTTGTGTAGTTTATAGTGTTGTGTGTATGATAGATAGATATAGTTTGTATTACATTTATTTTACAGGTGTAAGATTAGAAGCTATATACTTGTATTTTTTTATAGTAAAACTTAGTAATAGTTCAATATAATTAAAATTTTTACTCATAGGTATTTGTAAAGTTGGCATTGTACTATTCATGGTGACTATCATTTTTTTCTTTATATTAGTTATTTATCTATATAAATACCTAGTAAATATTTTTGTAAAATTAAATAGTTAAATAAAGAAGAACTATCAAAATATCTAATTAAATAAACCTTAACTGCTAGAACAGAAACAAAAATTATTATTTAATTATAATTTTAGTTAGAGAATAGAGAATATAAAAGAAGAATGTTGAGAATATAAAATACCAAATAGAGAATAAAATAAATGAGTTCAACATTATATACTACACATTTTGATGGCATCTACTAGTAATTTTACTCACCTTATGCCTAGTGAGCAGCTGCGTGGCCCTGTGCCGGTCCCGGGCCACGTCGGCCGCGGCCAGGGCCGCCGCCTTGTCGTTGAGCCACGCGTCCACCTCGAGCGCGTCGTGGTAGAACTGCTGCGCCTTCAGCGCCCCCTCCAGCCGCGCGCCGCGACGCTCTGCTGCTTCTGATACTGATGCGTAACCGCGCTCTAGCTCCGCGCACAGCTCCACGATCTAGGAGGGAGAGGGAGGTAAGTAATCTTTAATATAAATATGAATCGCTAAACCCCGATTTCATAGTAAATTTAGCGGTCGTTTGTCTATTCAATAGCGTCTATTGAATAGATAAACTACCGCCAAATGTACTCAGAAACCGGGGGTTAAACATTCTATTCTATGCTGTCATGCCATATTTATGACTGTCAGATCTACAAATATAGCCAATAGTAGTCACCCCTACCTTCTCGTTCTGCGGGTGCGCCTCCTCCACCAGCTGTCGGCCGTGCTGCAGCACGCGCTCTATGAGCGGGCGGCGGCCCAGCAGCTCGGCCCGCAGCTTGGCGTGCTTCTTGTGACAAATATAGCCAATAGTAGTCACCCCTACCTTCTCGTTCTGCGGGTGCGCCTCCTCCACCAGCTGTCGGCCGTGCTGCAGCACGCGCTCTATGAGCGGGCGGCGGCCCAGCAGCTCGGCCCGCAGCTTGGCGTGCTTCTTCTGCTGAGACTGTGCCGCATGCAGGTCTGAAGGTAGCGCGTCCGAGCACGCCGCGCCCGACCGCTCTGATAACCAGTCCAGCTCGCCCGCTACTTCGGCTGCGAACTTGTGCAGTCTGGGGACGAAAGTAAATCATTATTACTCATTACGGCGCTCCACCCATTACACCGCGCCCCGTCGCGTAGAGCGGGGTGGCAGATCTTTACTATGGCATTTTCCCGCGCATTGCTGCGTCGGCAGTGTGTTGTGCTAGGCGTGATTTCTTTACAAATTGAGATTCTTGCATACAATGGTAAAATCTGCTATCCCGCACTCCGCGACGGTGCGCGGTGCAGTGCGTGGAGCGCCATATACGATAAGAAGACACTTTCTGATAATATATAACTCAAAGGTGACTGACTGACATAGTGATCTATCAACTCACAGCACAAACCACTGGACGGATCGAGCTGACATTTGGCATTTGTCATTTTTTGGAATGTCGTCCCCTAGCGGGGTAAAACAGGGTTGAAACTTGAAACAACTTTTATTTTTCCTAATTTTCACGCGAGCGGAGCCGAGTCCTGTAGCACGTCCACTGCTCAGTGGATTTTAGTGGCACCTAGTGTTGCATTACGACACGTACAGACGCGTCGGAGACAGTGAATGCGCTAGTACGTCTAACTTTTGAACAACAGAACTAAATCGGATAAACTTTTTTTTAATATGTTTGTAAATGACGGGACAATGTTTATATCGGACTAGCGAACCCCCCTAATAAATTAAAAATTAATTAAATAAACATTGTCCAGCGGACAAAATTGTGAATCTAAACATTCTCAGATCCCCTTGAACACACACAAAAAATGTCATCAAAATCGGTCCAGCCGTTTGAGAGAAGTTCAGTGACATACACACTTACAGAAGAATTATATATATAAAGATAGGATCAAAATTGTTACGGGAATAGAATCAACCCTAGTTATTATTTATAGATTTTTTATTTTTAACGTTACACCCGTAAGTGTAGGCAGACGTTTAAAAGTACTTAACCCAACCCGGGAACCAAACCCAAGATCACGTTTTCAACAGTAATTTTCAATAACGCTCCCTAGAAGTAATCCATACTAATATAAATGCGAAAGTAACTCTGTCTGTCTGTCTGTCCCAAAGAACCAATTTGCATGAAATTTGGTATGGAGATATTTCGATACCCGAGAAAAGACATAGGCCACTTTTTACCCCGGGAAAATGACGCATTCCCATGGGAAATTTCAAGTGGCGGACGAAGTCGCGTGTAAAAGCTAGTATACTATAAGTCTTCTTCTTATCGTATGGTTAGTGGTCATCCTAGTGTCAAAGTTGTTCAAGCCGCCCGAAGGCCTTTGACATGGCTTAACGACTGTTACCTTAGTAGATAACAGCCGGGACCGACTTTTTACGTGCCCTCTGAAGCACGGAGACGCCCACCTCAAATACCACTATGCGGTCACCCATCTATGGAATGACCGCGCCAACGGTTGCTTAACCCACAGATCGTTTACCGATCGGTGAGCACAACTGGCTATGGGCGCCTATAATACTATAAGTGATAAATATAAATTGACTAAGGCTATTTCATAATGCTTTCGTTAGCTAAACCGAAAATTGGAGACGTAATTAGTATTGCCTGCGAAAGGGTTAGCCAGGAGTCGAATCCCCTACCTGTTAGGATGCTAGTTATTAATACTATTACTTGCTTCCAATACTATTTATATCTTGTTTACTAGCTGACCCGCGCAACTTCGCTTGCGTAACATAAGAGAGAATGGGTCAAATTTTTCCCCATTTTTGGAACATTTTTTACTGGTACTCTGTGCTCCTACTGGTCGTAGCGTGATGATATATAGCCTATAACCTTCTTCGATAAATGGGCTATCTAACACTGAAAGATTTTTTCAAATCGGATCAGTAGTTTCTGAGATTAGCGCGTTCAAACAAACAAACAAACAAACTCTTCAGCTTTATAATATTAGTATAGATTAGCACCTTAATATATTGATTTAATTTATGTTATGACCAAAGTGTGTTCGGTAGTGTTGGTAGGTAGCAGCTACTTACATCATCAATGTTTTATACCAGCATAAATATTGTTAAAATCATTTGGCGATTAAGAAGAGTGGCCAGGAGTTGGCAGCTCTTCTCATTGGCGCTACCTTCCGAACTGGCGGTAAATTCACTCTCTGTATCATTGACTATCATAAGTGTCAGCACTTGACCTATATCAATAAATGAATTGATTTGATTTGACTTACTGCAAGCTACTCTCAAGCGCCTGTTTCCTCTGCCCAGCGTTGGGCTGCAGTGCCCTCACGGCCTGCAGCAGCACTGCCGACTCCCTCTCTATAGCCGGCGCGTCGAAGTGACCTTCAGAGACCAGGTCCTGGCCTTGAGCCGCCAGCCCTGAGGCTTTCTGCTCCCAGAGGGAGAGCTCTTGTTCTAATGCCTAGGGCAAAGAATGTGTATTTTAGTGAGAATCAGGAAATGTGTAATTATAAAAATGTTATTATATTGTTTTGGCTAAAATAACAAGATGAACTATTAAGGAGCAACTTGAAAAACGAGTTAAGTAATGTTATTTTTTTTTATTATTAAAATAATATTTAAAGACGGTCGCGTTTCTAAGTAATCGTAAAACATAACTAAAAAAATCACGTCGAATGAACAACCTCCTCTTTTTTTAAGTCGGTTAAAAATTACATAGAATATTTCATAAATGTTCATATATCATAAAAAAATATTTTCTATAAGATAAAGATAAAGATAAATTTATTTGTGAAAAACATGTGTACAGTATTACAAGTAAATGCATACAGTGATGTTTAATAAAAGGAGATCAACACGTTTTACCACTTGTGGTGTACAAATTTACAAATAATGAGTATTAGGTACTATTAGAATCAATAAATTAATACAGTTCAAAATTATTGGAAATTATTAGAAATTAAATAAAATTATTTAAAAAGAATAATAAGAAATAAAGAATATAAAACAAATGTCATAATTTATCATTTAGAAAATCACTTACGCTATAATAACATTTTTCTGTGAGCATTTTTTTAAGGCTATCTTTAAATGCATTATTATTTAGTTGTTTTAAATTATGAGGAAGTTTATTATAGACTACTGGTGCCATACATACTACACTTTTATGTAACATAGATGTTTTTGCACGCTTTATACATAATCTATTATTTGTAACAGTTCGTCGACTGCGTGATACTTTGTCTGACAAACGAGGAAACAGATGACAATTATTTTTTACAAACACAGCTATCTCCATGATATACAATGACGGAAGTGTCAGAATTCCATACTGTCTGAACAGAGGTTTGCAACTATCCGTCGAACATAGCCCAAACATAGCGCGAATACAGCGTTTCTGCATTTTAAAAATTATTTCTCTATTTGTGGAATTGCCCCAAAAAATTATTCCATATCTCAATGTCGACTCCACGAGACCATAGTAAGCGTTTAGAATCGCATCGACATTTATCACATGTGACAGCTTCATAAGGGCATATGCTGAACTGCTTACTTTTTTACAAAGACCTGATACATGTGCCTTCCAGTTTAACTTTTTGTCAATAACTACGCCTAAAAAACGAGTGGTGTCTGTCTCTGTAATAACTATGTCATTGTACACTAAGCTAATGTCAGATTTGGTTTCAGTTCTTAGGTTAAAGTGCATAATATTAGTTTTATTCAAATTAATTTTTAAATGATTAGTATCTAACCATGATATAATTGAGGTCAGTGCATTAGTAATGTCAAATTCATATGTACCAATATTATTGCATGATACAGTAACAGTGCTGTCATCAGCAAATAAACACATGGGATGTTCGACAGCTAGTGGCAAATCATTTATGTAAATTATGAATAAGAGTGGACCCATAACACTGCCCTGCGGAACACCATAATTTACATAGCGTTCCTTAGATACATGTGACTCTTCAGTTTTTGTATTGATATTTAGCCCTATGATTTCTGTTTTCTGTAAACGTCCAGTTAAATATGATTTTATAAGTTTTAAAACATTACCACGTATTCCATACAATTATAACTTATTGAGTAGAATTTGGTGATCGACATAGTCAAAGGCTTGCGTCATATCGCAATAAATTGAACAGATTGGAGTTCTCTTATCGACGTGTACCATCACATTTTCAAGAAAATCATAAACTGCCATATTCACGTTTTTGTTACGGCGAAAACCTTTTTGTTCAAAACAAAGAATTTCACAATCTTCAAAGTAGCTATTGAGTTGACTACAAAAATATTTTTCAAATATCTTTGAAAATATAGATAGTAAGGCAATAGGTCTATATGAGTCTACCAGTTCTTTATCACCTTTTTTATACAGGGGTCTAGTTATGGTTATTTTGAGATCTGATGGAAAAATGCCCGTATCTATGCATAAGTTGACAATATGACTTATGGGACGGCATATTTTCACATTAACAGCTTTAATATTTTTGGTTGAAAAGCCATCGTACCCTACGCTGTTTGTATTTTTAAGACCTTTTATAATATTCTGGATATCTTGAGGGATGCTTGGAGCCATAAACATGGACTTTTGCCTAGTGTTTATATAACTGGTAACATTCTTATCAATGTCTTCAAGTGGTTTAATTTTGTCTATAAAATAATTATTAAAAAAAGTAGCTATGTCATTAGGATCATTAATGTAATTATTAATATTATTCATACAATTGTCAGTTTTTAATTTATCAATTTGTTGTTTTGGGATGTTATATTCTGATTCATTAATTGTTTGCCAAGTTGCTTTAGATTTATTGGTTGCTGTTTTTATTTTGTAATTATTTTGGGCGTATTTTGTAAGGCGTATTATTTTCTTAAACAATCTAGTATAGTTGCAGAGTTTTAACTTGTTTTCTTTCGTGGGATCTTTGCGATATTTCCAAAGTAGCAGTCTTTTGTTTTTGCTACAAATCTTTAGCCCTTTAGATATCCATTTCGGTTTTTTGTTTGATTTTATAGTGATTTGCCGTTTGGGGAAACACAGTTCATAAAATAAGCTAAAAGTTTCGTAGAAACATCTGTATGCGTTATTTGGGTCCGTAGCTTCGTATATTTCTGAGAAAGAAAGATTATCTAAACAATTTTTAAATTTTTCTATATTTTGTTTACTGTAGTCACGCACAGTTTTACGCCATGTTTTTAATTTAGGTATTTTCCTAATAGGCACCTTGATAAGTTGAGCAGTATGATCAGATAAGCCGAATTCTAACACTTCAGCCTTACACCAAGTTAAAATATTGTGAGCAAAATTATCTATGCATGTATTACTAACGAGCCTTGTTGGCTGTTTAAATGCTAAGCTCAAATTGTAGTTCATCATTAAACATTCAAATTCTAATGTAACGTTGTTTGTTTTTAAAATATCAACATTAAAGTCTCCCGCTAACACTAGTTTTTTAAATTTCATTGTCATACATTGCATCAATATTTTATCAAGTTTACTGAAAAAAAGGTTAAACTCATTCGATTTAGGTACTCTATAGACACAAATAATAACCAACCCATATTCAACAAATTCCACCCCACAGCATTCTAAAATATTAGTTACACTTATTTTTTTAATATCTGGAAGCTCTCTCCATTTATGTTCATTTCTAACCAAGATACAAGCGCCACCTCTTTTTGAATTCTCCCTACTAAAACACGCTGCTAAAGTGTAGTTAGGAAAATGAAGTAAGCTCTCTTGACCCGACTGCATGAAGTGTTCCGTTATACAGATAACATCTACATTTATTTGTTTATTACTGATTTCCTCTAAATTTATTAGTAAAGGATCAACTTTGCCTAGTAATCCCGCAATGTTTTGGTGTAAGATACAAAAATGTTTAGTCTCGAAAAAATGTATTGAGAGTATTCGACTCGATTTTGTTGCAATCGTCTGTGTACATACTATTACCAGAAGAATTGTTATGGCTGCTATGGCTAATTTCTGTCATACAATTTGGTTGTGTGTTCGAAAATAAAGATAAGTCTACCATAATATTCTCCAGTATTCTTTTATAATTACACTTTATACCTAACTTATTTATTTTACCAGTATTGTATGAAAACATTTCATCATTTAAACTTTCATTACTGTCGTATATATAGGCATATGGATTATTTTGTAATTCGAGATATAATAGGTTCACAAACATCTCTACTTTATAGTTATATATCAATGCACCCTTTACGTACGTAGGAACGCATATTATAATATTAGTGTTATTAATTTTTTGCAATGATTCTCTTAATAAGTGTATCAATTCTAGGCTATTGTTATTTTTAATATCGTCTTCTCCCATGAAAATAAGACAGTAGTCGTTCAAAGTAAAGGTGTTACATTTATTTTCAATGTTTTTTATACGGTTCTTTATATGGCAATTAGGTGATATGTAATGACAGAAATCGAAATTCTCAGAGAAAATTTCTTGTATCATTGACAAATTTCCTTTAATCTTATTGTTATTTAGAATGCAAAGTTTATTCTTGTTTGGTTTTGAGCGCATGTTTTGCTCCTTTACATTATATATTTGATTAGTCAACTGCGGCACTTGTGTTTCTTTATCTACCATATCGACGATTACTGGCTCCTGATATGTTGGTTGACTTGCTGGGACTATACGATCTTGATTGGGTTTCTGGTTTGATTTTGTTTTTTTGCGTGTCGAAAGTGGCATCCTGGGTGTTCTTTCCGGTGTAGTACAGATTTTTCTGAATGAGTTGATTGTTTTAATTGCATTTTGTAAATCCGATTTCAAATTATAGTTCTCAGAATTCAAATTCTCAATTTCTTGATTAGCGCTTTGCAGTTGTTCTTGAAGTATTTTTATTTGTTGATATAATTCGCAATTTGTTTCTTTATTACTATCTTGAAAACTGTCGGGTATGCTCATCATCGTTGTGTCAAACATACTCGTATTATTTTTTTCGGTATCTGACAAGTTCGTTAGATCGTTCAACGAACTTGTTTTACTCATCTGCCTTCGGAAGGTGATATTTGTATTATCTTCCATATTCAAGTTGGTGAGTTTTAAGTAATGTCTCAAATTGACTTTAAGATTCACAAAAAGATATCGTAAGATCGCTGGACGCGAACTCGGGACAAACAGTTGGTACCATACGTAGTGTCAGATATGCTACGCTGACAAGTAATTTGTACTGTTAAATTAGTTATCTATTGTTAACTTGGTTTGTATTGCATTTGAAGTTATAAGTCGAGGGTTTCTATTGGTCAATCACTTCTCGGTTGTCAACTTCAAATAAAATTAACGAACAGTTGGTGTACACTAAATTTTACAATGTTATTAATAGTTATTATTCACTTTCTTTTAGTTTTTGCCGTAATATATCACTGCTAAAAGAAATAAAGAAGGCTCTTGTAGTTTCTGTTATTAGTTTTTTAAGCACTGACGGCGATTTACACTGTTTAACACTGCAGTTTTTGTGATGGAGAAATTTTGACTTTATTATTGTGTTATAGTCTCACCAACGATTCACAGCACTTATTGTTATTAGGTTTAACAGTAGAACGCACACGAACACTTTATTTAGCACTTTTACTATTTTTTAACTAAGTTTTATTACGGAGCTGATGTTTACATGGCAACTAGCGCCCTCTCTCTCCTATAGTCAAGTCAAGTCAAATATTCTTTATTTCATAAACTTTAACAAGTATTTGAAATCGACAAAATATTTTTTATCTACCACCGTTTCGGAAAAGCTGTTGCTCGTGAGAATTATACATAAGATATGTACTTTATTGTAGAGGTAGAATTTAAACTACTACAAATCTTTTGAACAAAATCTTATAATATTTGTTTCGAATGGGAATTGAACCCACGTCACTGGTATCTTCAATAAGTACTACACTTACTTGATGTTGGTTGAGCAGTCTCTTGCAGCTTCTTAGGTCTGTGCCGATCTCCTCGCTCCTCAGAGCTCGCTCCAGGTCCACCAGGCGAGCCTTAGCGTCTTCCACAGATCTGAAACAATAAATAAATATTGAATAAATTGAGTAAATATTACTAATTAAATAACAATTAGGGCCAGTTTCAGAGTTCATAAGAGTCAGATAAACTTCTTATTTAATTGTACATTTTTTATCTATAAATAGGCTATCTGATAGTTATCTAAAAGTGGTGAAAGTGCTTTAATGTTTTTTATTTCATACTAGCCGACCCGCGCAGCTTCGCTCACGCTTTCTTGTTTTGATTTAATTACGAGCATTTTCAAATTCATTCACCTTTTACACCTTCTCTGGACTTCCACAAATAATAATTCAAGACCAAATTTAGCCAAATCGATCCAGTCGTTCACGAGTTTTGGCGAGACTAACGAACAGCAATTCATTATACAGGGTGTCCCAAAACTCAATGATAATCCGAGACCGGATGAAAGGCCTAGTCATACCGGTGCTAGGAAAAATAAAAAAAAAACCATATCACATAATTCAGCAATAATAGACATTTAAAAAAAAGTTGAAATTTCACACCCTTGGTCGCATTTTCAAGTCCTGTGATCACCAATGTCACAACTTCGCTGTGTTTTTTTGAATTTCGTGACCTTCATTATTATACTATACATATTACATATTATATACATAGATAAAAGAAAACAAAGGTCTATTCAAAAGACTGTGATTTGTGGTAAATAAATTTTATCTATCGTTTATGTGCTCCCTCACCTCCTATGTTTCCTCTGCTCCGCGGCCTGGCGTAGCTTGCTGCCCTTGTCCCTGGAGGCGGCCACCAGCTCCTCCCACGACGACTGCAGCGCGCCCAGACGACTGGACACCTCGGAGGACCGAGACGGGTCCGACTTCTGCAGGGACTGACCGATCTGTACACAAATTAAAGAAGTTTAGTTAAATATATCAACTAGCTATCATGGTTTCATAAGGCAAAAATATTTTAAAAAAATAAGAAAAAAAAAATCATAAGGCCATCAATGACTTTTCCAAGTGATGTGTGTGTTAGAAATAATTATCACTTGCTCTAACGGTGAAGGAAAACATCGTGAGGAAACCTTGCATGCCTAAAATTGTTTTATAAATTTATTGAGGGCATGCAAAGTCCCCAACCCGCACTTGGTCAGCGTGGTGGACTCAAGGCCTAACCCCTCCCTCATTACGGGAGGAGACCCTTGCCCAGGTACAATTTACTTAACTTAACTTTTTAACTTACAACTAAATATCAGTACCTACACGATACTCATAGTTCCAATTTTCTCAACTAGATGTCACTACCAACAAAATATGAATAGTTCCACACTCTCACAACTAGATGTCATTAAATACACAATTATCATGGTTCCATACTTTCACTGTTAGATGTCGTTAGTACTACCCTCATAGTTTCAAACATTCACAACTAGATGTCACTACCTGCACCACCATTATAGTTTCAAACTTTCATTACTAGATGTCACTACCAACAAAACATGAATAGTTCCATAGTCTCATAACTAGATGGCACTACCAACACAACGTTAATAGTTCCATACTTTCACTAATAGATGTCGTTACTACCTTCGTAGTTTCAAAATGTATCTACTAGATATCACTACCTACGCCATCATCATAGTTTCAAACTATCATTACTAGATGGCACTACCAACACAACGTTAATAGTTCCATACTCTCACAACTAGATGCCACTACTCACACTCTCCACATTCCGGAGCTGCTTCTCATTGGCCTGCAGCTCTCTCTCGAAGGCCTCGTGCTTCTGCAGCTTGCGCTCCAGGTTGGCCAGGTCGCGGTAGCTCTGGTCCTTGGCCGTGCGCGTCTTGTCCTCGATCCACGTCTGAAGCTCTTCTGTTGCTGCTACGAACTGAAATATGGTCATTTCATATTATAGGACAACTCACACACGGTCACCTGATTACGAACTAAGCAGAGCTTGTACTGTAACTAGATAACTGATAACATACTTATATACTTGTAAATACATATTTATACAGATTAATTTAGGCTTAAAATATATACTTGTGCTCATTACACAAATATTGGTCCCGGGTGTGATTGGAACCACACGCGGCGCTACGGTTATTGCGGCGAGGTGACCACGTTAACCACTGCGACAATAAAGTAACGATATGTGTGTATTATAAATAATGCTCACTTGTTATAACGGTGAAGGAAAACATCGTGATGAATGACATGTCTGACAGTTGTTTAACACAGCTCTTGAATGTAATACACGCAAACTATATGAATTTATTATTATATATAGATAATAATGATTTAATAGTGTTACCTGTTGGTGTGCTAGACTAGCGAGTAGCGCGCGGCGTCGCTCGGCGGCCGCACGACGCACCGAGTCCCGGCGGGCGAGCACGGCCGCGCGGCGAGCTGCGATACTGTACATAAACAATATATTAAAATAACAATTAAAACTGTATACATTAATATAATTCAATTCCTGTTAACTAAACGATGGAAATGAACAAGACCTAGAAGTCAAATTAAACCTGTTATTTTAGAAAACAATAATATGTTTTTTAAGAAAACGGAAACTTAATAAGAAATGATAAAAATTTACGATAAAGCGCTACTAAACCAAGATTTTCCTTCAGGGAAAATCTTAAATCATACATCTGCTAAATACAAATAACAGTGCAAAATACCTATATTTTTCAGTAACGTGACAAAGTTAGTCAGTAGATGGCACTTTCGACGGCATTTTTCACTTCGGCAAATCTTCTAAGCGAACGAAGTCGCGAGTAGAAAATAGCAATAAATAAATACATTACATTATTGTACATTTTCTTTCAAACCATAATCTTCGGTAATAAACGAAAAAATAATAATAAATATACATATTATTATAGTGTATAGTAAATAGCTCACTGTTGTGCCGCATAATGCGGTATGTTCTCGAGCGCCTCGGCCTTCTGCACGAAGCCGGCGAGCCTCTCGTCCTGCGCCGCCAGCCGCGCCTCCAGCTCCTCGTGACGCTTCACCAGGGCCTCCGCCTCGTCTACTGACGACTGGGGGGGGAATAGAGGGTTAATATTGGGGGAGTTTGAACATGATACTGTGTTGTGTACAATACACAGATACACTGTCTATTACATCACTCTTGTAGTTCGAGAACTGTGTTGTAGTTAGTTTACAGTGTGTTGTGTACAATACACAGATACACTCTGTATTACATCACTCTCATAGTGCGTGTGACGAACATGACCAGTGTGTGTTTTTTTTTTAAAGAAAACTCCCGCTCTTAGAATTGCTCTTGTGTAGCGGGGACTTTTACAAATATACAAACAACGAATACAAAGTACAAATAATCACGAAAGAACTATTTGTAGATCCCATAAATAATATTCCGTATGGGAATCGAGCCTACGACCTCCCGACGCACTGGTAGTGGCGTGGTGACCTAAACCACTGCGCTATTTCGAAAGATGTGTAAATGTTATCCAGACAGTTTTTGAAATTAATCGTAAGTCGACAAAGACTTCACTAAGTAGATTCCATAATTAGGTACTTGACTGTGTTAACGAAAAATTATTAAACTCGTACTCGCAAATGTTTAATCTAAAATGCTCATGCTGTGTACATTTTTTGGCATGCAGGTAGATATTATGACGTAGGCATCCGCTAAGAAAGGATTTTGATAAATTCTACCTCCAAGGCCCATAGCCAGTTGCGCTCACCGGTCGGTAAACGATCTGTGGGTTAAGCAAACCTTGGCGCGGTCATTCCATAGATGGGTGACCGCGTAGTGGTATTTGAACTGGGCGTCTCCATGCTTCGGCACGTATAACAGTCGTTAAGTCACTTGAACAACTTTGACACTAGGTTGACCACTAACCATACGACAAGAAGGCCCCCCAAGGGGGTGCAACTCACCCCACACTTGGTGTACTCGAGGTAGGCCTCGTGGGCCCCGCTGGAGGCGTCGATCTGGTCACACTCGCGGTTGAAGCTCGCCAGCTGCACCAGCTGCTTCAGGTACGCGTCCTTGTCCTGCCATTCTGTTGTACACACAATACATACATATTATCTAAGGTTATGTAAATGTAAGGTTAGCTTTCCGAAATGGTGGTAAAAAAATTAAGACTATTTTAAATACTTGTTAAAAGTTTAAGAAATGTATATTTTGATAATGACTTGGAAGGTCCCAAATTGCAATAGGCTACTGACTCTACAATTTTATAATATTATTATAAACTAGCTGACCCGGCGAACTTCGTACCGCCTTAGTAACCACGAACAAAAAATGCTCTTTAAATATAGTATGTAGCTGTTAATGACATTGACATTCGTTACGCGTGTTTTTTTAAAATATGCAATATTAAATGTTTATTTTTCAATATTTCTGAGAGATTTTCTTTATATTTTTTTTCGTAAGAACCTTCTCCTAATAATAACAAATACAACACAAAAAGAATTAGTAAAATCGGTCCAGCCGTTCACGCGTGATGCCATGACCAAGGAAAACGTTAAATGCTAAGTTACCTTTATTAACAGCATTGTGTTCGTTCTCCAAGCTCTTGATCTTGTCAGCCACGTCGGTGAGCGAGGGGTTCGTCGCCAGCAGCTGCTTGCCCAGACCTATCACCTCTTTGAACCTAGAGAAATAAAATTAAGTTAGTTTTCTAATGCATACTCTCTTTTCCTCTTACTTCTTTACGTATCTCATCCTCTATTCCTCTCGCCCTCTACTTACTTCTCCTTCAGTATTTTTCTCTACCTCTGTACCCATACGAGGTTTTTCGTCCCACACTTAACCCCGCCAGCCCATCAATAGCCATCTGGCTAAACTCACCCCCTTATCAATCTCTCCCTGTACTCACACTTCATATCAATCTCAGGTCGGCTTGTGCCGATCGGGTAGTTCTTCCGTTACAATTCGATTTAAACATTCAGGTGCAACGATGTCGAGCGACATTTTGCCCCGAACAATCATTTACACATTTTTATTTTCTCTTTTTTTTACACTTCCCGCACTAAGAATTGCTCTTGCGTCGCGGGGACTTTTACAAACATACAAACAACGGACACAAAGTAAAACCAGACACGAAACAACTATTTTTGAATCGCACAAATAATTGTTTCGTGTGGGAATCGAACCCGCAACCCGAACGCACGGCGCCACGGAGCCGAATAATGCCGAACCGAAGATGACTCGCACGCTCAATAAGAGACTGGCCTTACTCAAAAAAACTAGATTTGTAGAAAACCGTTAAGAACGTTTTCGAAATTATAGTAATAATTGTGAAAATGCATGAGAGTGAAAGAGACCGATTTGGTAGTAACTCGGTCTAGCAACGAGATATCGAGAAAAATCCGAGATAGAAAGATAGATGGCGTTGAAACGAGTTCCTTTGTTTGCTTAACTCATTTTGGACCTGAACCGTAATCGGTCAATTTATTATTGAGCGTGCGATGTGTGTAGGAAGCCTGACGCAGCAGTTGCTGTATATATCTTTAGTATATAGTATATACTTACTCATCATCATGTGCTTTGATATCATCCATCAACTCCTGGTGTTGTTTGTGTAACGCTTCAGCCGTCGCCACGTCCTTCGCCGTCGCCTCCTGAGACAGTTGCTCGCGGACTTTCTGTAACAATATATATTTACTTTAGAATAGTTAAGAAAACTTTAAAAATCTATAGAAGTTATAGATACTTGAAGGGTAATGGCGAAAAATAAATTTACTAATTTACTGGTACCAGATTAATATAGACAACTACATATTAATTACTAATAATACAACCTAACTAAGTGAGTGCCTGACTCTACTACAACAATTTTGTAGTGTCAGCAGTGTCCCTATAAATCTAAGGGATTTCTATAACGATAGGTAACCTGAGAAATATAGAAAGATAATGTTTAGAGATTAGTCAAAAAAGTCCAAGATATTTGAGTTTTGGACTTTCACGAAAATGATTCAATATTTATACTAATATGAATAACTAATATTACTGATTATAACTGGTCTGAACTGTCGATACTTTGCTATTATTCAACTGGGCGGATTAATTTGTACATATTTACGTTAAGCCATAATTAATGCTTTTATAGTGAAAGCTATATTATTAATTTTTGTTTATTATTTTATATATATTTTTTAATTTAGTCCCCAACCCGCAAGGCCGGCGTGGTGGACTCAAGGCCTAACCTCTCCCCTTTGTATGGGAGGAGACCCTTGCCCTATAGTAGGACAGTAACGGGTTTAAAAAATACAATTTTTAAAAATATTGTCAGTACAAACTCAGTTTAGTTTGCAATCAAATGACCGTGTGTGAGTTTTCCTATTATATTCATTTTTATATTTCATCATCATCATCATAAGCCTGTGTCCATCTATTGCAGATGATTCAGGTGGCTTCAGACAGAGGCAACACAAAAAGATTTTTTCAATTCGAACCAGTAGTCTCTGAGATTAGCGAGATTCAAACAAACAAACTCTTCAACTTTATAATATTAGTATAGATGTACAGACCTGTGCCCAGTCCTGCAGCAGCTTGGAGCTGGAGCCGAAGATCTGGTGCCCCACAGCAGACTCGAGGCGCGCGCGGCGCTCGGCGGCCTGCGCCTGGCAGCGCTCCCACATGCGCCGGATCTCCACCTGCCGCCCTTCCACGTTGGCTCGCTCTGATGGGTACTGGGACTTTACGCTACAAGAGAAGATGACAAATTAATTGAAGCACCATTCAAAATCAAAATCAAATCATTTATTGATATAGGTCAAATGCTGACACTTATGATAGTCAATGATACAGAGAGTGAATTTACCGCCAATTCGGAAGGTAGGGCCAATGAGAAGAGCTGCCAACAAACTCCAGGCCACTCTTTTTAATCGTCAATTAGTTTTAACAATCTTTCTATAAGATATAAATCATTGATGATGTAAGGAGCTGCTACCCACACTACAGAACATACATAGGTCATAATATAAATAAATTAAATCAATATAAAGGTGCTAATAAGTAAGATAACAAATGTATTGGAAGCATGATAGGAGCATCATTAATATATATAAGCCACTTCTTTATGTATGTATGTAAGCAGTGACAGCCGAGAGGTATAAGTTGGCACCTCCCACGTAAATGGTTGAGGGTTCGAACATAGGACAACACACCAATGACTTTTCCAAGTGATGTGTGTATTACAAATAATGATCACTTGTTCCAACGGTGAAGGAAAACATCGTGATGGACCGTGCATATAATTTTTTTTAACACATTTCTTGAGAGCACACAAAATCAACGGGTGCTTGGTCAGCGTGGTGGACTGAGGGCCTAAACCTTCCGTTGTTCTGGAGGAGACTCTTGCCCAACAGTGCGACAGTAATGGATTATCGCTAGGATAGGCTATTCACTGTATATTTTTAATAAAAACCTTAAAATTAAGCTCTAAAACTAAAGATCTAATAATAAATAAATTATCCTTACTTATGCTCTTCATACCAAGATATGAGGCTGCATGTAAATATAAATATTAAATTAATTGTAGTTAGTTTACAGTGTGTTGTGTACAATACACAGATACACTCTGTATTACATCACTCTCATAGTGCGTGTGACGAACACTACCAGTGAGAGACACTCCGGAGCACGGAGGTCTATAACCTTAACTTCCTAACTCTGGGTAATATCTGCGAATTTTTTCTACAGAAGGAATTTTAGGACCGAGCCAGGATTCGAACCGAGCCCGTGCGGGTGCCTGCAATAGAGTACTTCTGGATGAGACTGTGCGGGCGTCCGCTTTACGCATTTTCAGACCTAAGGCAGTAAAAATAAATGTTACATAGTAGTCCACTCAAAAAAGCAAGTGTAGAGTGCGTGAGCGTCCCGCTGTCCCGCTGTCCCGCTCACGCACCCAACACCCGCTTTTGGAGTATTCTCTGAGCGAACTATAGATGTAAACGAAACTCTCTGGTTCGTCATTTAAATTTACCGCGCATTCTCCATATATTATCTGTGGTGACGACAAACGCAAGATTTTTCTGGATTGTCTAATATGGAGATATCAATTAATTAATTACTTACAAATTTTTTATTTTTTTTTTTTGCTCACACACGGTCATTTGATTCCAAACTAAGCAGAGCTTGTACTGTAACCAAATAACTGATAAACATACTTATATACTTCTAAATACATACTTATATAGATACATTAACATCCAGGCTCAGCACAAATACTCGTGCTCATCACACAAAGATTTGTCCCGGGTGGGATTCGAACCCACCACACGCGGCGCTCCGGTTGTTGCGGCGAGGTGACCGCTTAAACCACTGCGCCAAACGTGCAGTTAGTATACTAATAAGAAACTATTAATAAATAAGATTGTTTGAAGCAATAGCATTTAATGTAGTTTCTCTTTACAGGTTAGTATTTGCATTGTATTTCTTTAAAATATGTTAAGTTTATTAAAATGTGTATGGTAAATGATTTGTGAAGCGTTTTCTGTAAAATAAATTTCTCTTTACAGAGCAACAACTTGGCAATTGTTTCACTTATTACATATATATAAAAGCAGTACTCACGAGTCCGCCAGCAGGCCGATGGTGTGCACCTTCTCCCGGAGCGGCTCCAGCTCCCTCTCCAGCTGCGCGTGCCTGCGCTGCAGGGCGCGCACGGTGCGCAGGTCGCTGGCGGGCGCGCTGCTGGCCGCCAGCTGCTGCTCCTTCTCCGCCATCCAGTCCAGCGCCTCGTCGCATGTGCGCGAGAACAGCTCCACGCTGCGAGACAATTGTGGATTAACGTGTATGTTAAACTAGCTGACCCGCGCAACTTCGCTTGCGTTACATAAGCGTTCAAAATGTTCCCCGTTTTTGTAATATTTTTCACTGGTACTTTGCTCCTATTGGTAGTAGCGTGATGATATATAGCCTATAACCTTCCTCAATAAATGGACTATCTAACACTGAAAGAATTTTTCAAATCGGACCCGTAGTTCCTGAGACTAGCGCGTTCAAACAAACACACTCTTCAGCTTTATAATATTAGTATAGATATGTAAGTTTGACGATGGGTGCCAGTCTTTCCTATATTAACTACTAAATGAAATCAATCTAGTCAAATAAATTAATTATTTATTAATTTAATTAAACATGGCGATAGACCAAGAATCGAAATTATGCCACTTTTTTCCTAAAAAGCAATTCCCGCGCTAAGATTTACGCTTGTGTCGCGGATACTTTTACAAACATACCAAACAACGGGCACAAAACACAACCAGATACAACTATTTGTGGATCGCACAAATAATTATTCCGTGTGGGGATCGAACCCACTACCTTCCGATGCAGTGGTATCGGCGTGGCGACCTAAACCACTGCGCCACGGAGGCAGTCAAACTAGACCAAACCACCCACTTTCACCCACTCGATTACTCTGTGACCCCCTAAAGGCTCATTCACGTATACTATCATCATCAAACTACCACCCACCTGGAAGCTCCCTCGAGACTCTTCTCCTTCTGCTGCTTGAGCCGCAGCAGTCTGTCCCACTGCTGGCGGAGTTGCTGCCTCCGGGCCGTGGCCTTGGCGGCCTGGCTGTGTTTAGCCGCCACCAGCTCCTCGGCCGCGGCGTCGATGTGCTCCAAGCGCTTGGATGCCGCTGATAGGTCCGTCACGAATTTCTAAGAGAGAAAAATAAATAAATAATTATATAACTCAAAGGTGACTGACAGACATAGTGATCTATCAACGCACAGCACAAACCACTGGACGGATCGAGCTGACATTTGACATGCAGGTACAATGTACATGTTATGACGTAGACATCCGTTAAGAAAGGATTATGATCAACTCTAGCCCTAAGAGGATAAAATAGGGCATGAAAGTTTGTATGAAACTTTGTCAATTTTAAATCGATCGATTTTGATAAATTCACCATTTACGGGATAAAATAGGGACAAAGTTTGTATAAATCTTCTTTCTTAGATTTTCGCCTGATAAACTTAGACTCACACATAGGATACTTTTTCTACGGGAAACATTTTCACACGGACGAAGTCGCGGGCGGAAGCTAGTTTTACTATAAAATAATCTCTTTCTATCCTCACCTCATATTTCCTCTTAGCGTTCTCCACGCTGTCGTCAGCATCATCAGCTCGCAGCATCTTCTCCTTGTCCTTGATCCACTTGTCGAAGTCATCACACTCGGCGAAGAAGCTGTACAACTTGATAGCATCTTCTAGCTGTGCGCGACGGGCCGCTGAGAGTGTTAGCAACTCATCTGAGGAAAGAATATGTTATTAATATAGATAAATAAATAAATCTATACTAATTATACTAATATTATAAAGCTGAAGAGTTTGTTTGTTTGTTTGTTTGTTTGAACGCGCTAATCTCAGGAACTACTGGTCCGATTTGAAAAATTCTTTCAGTGTTAGATAGTCCATTTATCGAGGAAGGTTATAGGCTATATATCATCACGCTACTACCAATAGGCACAGAGTACCAGTGAAAAATGTGACAAAAACGGGTAAATTTTGACCCATTCTCTCTTATGTGACGCAAGCGAAGTTGCGCGGGTCAGCTAGTAACTGATAAACATACTTATATACTTCTAAATACATCTAATATATAAAATTCTCGCGTCACAGTTTCGTTACCGTACTCCTCCGAAACGGCTTGACCGATTCTTATGAAATTTTGTGAGCATATTGAGTAGGTCTGAGAATCGGCCTACATCTATTTTTCATACCCCTAAGTGACACTTTTTTTTTTATTATATGGCAGAACGATGTTTGCCGGGTCAGCTAGTACTTATATAGATATATTAACGTCCAGGTTCAGAACAGATGCTCGTACTTATCACACAAATATTTATTCGCGCTGTTTTTGTTTTAGCGTTACGGTTATTGCGGCGAGGTGACTACGTTAACTACTGCGCCAAACGTGCAGTTAATATTGTAGCGGCTCGCTACATACAGCGACATCTACTATGACCAGCGCACAACCAACCACCACGCGCAGTGTGACTGACGTCACAAGTCCTGAATCGCGCTATCGAAGTTTGCACTGCAACTGACTATATATACAAGTTCCCGACTACAACAGTCGGGCAGCCTAGACCCACCAGGCACGAACACCTCGCCTGGTCGGAGGATCCTCCCTTTGTGTTGGAGGAACATGATCACCTCGTTCCTCCACAATATTATTATTTAGTTATTTATTAAGTTATATCTCACCATAGTCCTTCTGTATGTCAGTGATCCTCGTGGTGACAGACGCGGTCCGCTGCAGCGGCGCGGCGGCGCGGGAGGCGCGGCGCGCGGCCGGCTTGCTCCTCTTCACCGGCACCACCTGCTTCACCAGGACTGTCTTCTTGACTCGCTGGACCGTGCGCACCTTCTCTGGGCGACGGACTTGCACCTGGGGGGAGGGGAGAAAAGGAAAATTAAATTATTAGAACAGTTATAAAATCTTTACTGCTTACGTGACTTCTTCTTCTTATCGTATGGTTAGTGGTCAACCTAGTGTCAAAGTTGCTCAAGCCGCCAGAAGGCCTTTGACGTGGCTTAACGACTGTTATCTTAACAGACAACAACCGGGACCGACTTTTTACGTGCCCTTCGAAGCACGGAGACGCCCAGCTCAAATACCACTATGCGGTCACCCATCTATGGAATGACCGCGCCAATGGTTGCTTAACCTACAGATCGTTTACCGACCGGTGAGCGCAACTGGCTATGGGCGCCTCGCTTACGTGACGTAGCAATGCCAAAGAATCACGGGAACGATAAAAAATTTGTTAAAGACAAAAAAATTGATAATAATTAAATTTCATATTAGGTTGATCACTAAATATACGTCAAGAAGTCTAGCCTTTCTTCCAACTATGTTGGAGTCGGCTTCCAGTCTCACCGAATGCAGCTGAATACCAGTGTTGTACATGCAGCGACTGTCTATCTGACCTCCACAACACAGAAACCTGGGTTATAACACGATACTAAGACTGGTTGTCAGACTTTCAAGCTCCTGACTACTGTTAACGTCTGTCAAAGATCTTCGAAAATAACAGCCGGGGCAATTAACGCGATTCCGAAACACGGAGGAACTCGATATGTATAAAACGGTCACCCATCCACAGAACAACCTTGGTCGCGTAGCTTAACCTCGAAATAGATCGCGGCTGTTAATACACTAATACAATAAATAAACTCACCGGAACAACTCTAGGCTCAATCTCTCTGACATAGTTGGCGGGCACGAAGCCGTCAGTCCGGTCGGCCTTGCGCACCGACCACCAGTCGGGGTTGGTCTTGTTGATGAGGAACATCACCTCGCCCTTAGCCATCGATATACCTTGACCAGTGAACGGGTATAGGGCTTTCACCTGGAGAAATAAAAACATATATCTTAATATATATAATTTTTCTGTACCTAAGTGTATGTCACTGAACTTCTCTTAAACGACTGGACCGATTTTAATGAAATTTTTTGTGTGTGTTCAAGGGGATCAGAGAATGGTTTAGATTATTAAAAAAAGTTTAAAATTTTCAAATTAAAGACGTGTAGACAGGACAACGTCTGTCGGGTCCGCTAGTTTATCTATAAAATATATATAAAAATGAATTGCTGTTCGTTAGTCTCGCTAAAACTCGAGAACGGCCTGATTTGGTTAATTTTGGTCTTGAATCATTTGTGGAAGTCCAGGGTGTAAAAGGTGAATAAATTTGAAAATGCGCGGTATTAAATAAAAACGAGAAAGCGTGAGCAGAGCTGCGCGGGGCAGCTAGACTTATATATAAAATTTCCATGTGACAATGTTAGTTACCGTACTCCTCCAAAACGACTTGACCGAATCTCATAAAATTTTGTGAGCATATTGAGTAGGTCTGAGAATCGGCCAACATCTATTTTTCATACCTCTAAGTGACACATTTTTTTTTTATTTATATGGCAAAACAAGGTTTGGCGGGTCGGCTAGTATAAATCCATACTAATATTATAAATGCGAAAGTAACTGTCTGTCTGTTACTCAATCACGTCTAAACTACTGAACCAATTTGCATGAAATTTGGTTTGGAGATATTTTGATACCCGAGAAAAGACATAGGCTACTTTTACCCCGGGAAAATGACGCATTCCCATGGGAAAATTCAGGTGGCGGACGAAGTCGCGGGTAAAAGCTAGTGGCTAAATAAATAGTAATTATTAATTTACCTGCGGCACGCTTCTCTCTTCAGTAACCGTCCTGTGTTCGAGCCGCTCGACGGGCTCCTCCTCCCACACCTCGGTGGGCACGAGCCGCGACTCGTTCACCCATTCTTCTTCCTCTATGGCCGGGGTCGACTCTACCTCTGTCGGCAACTGCAAGAAGAATATGTTGAGGTTAGAATTCCACCTTATAAATGTGGGATTGGGGTGACACCCTATAAGCATGTTGCTCGGAGACATGGAGGGGTGGTTTTGAGGCACCCATAGTCAGTTGCGCTCACCAGTCAGTAAACGATCTGTGGGTTAAGCAACCGATGGCGAGGTCATTTTATAGATGGGTGACCGCATAGTGGTGGTAATTTAACACAAAAAGCCGAGTGGTTTAAGTTGTCACCTTTCACGCAAGGGGTCGCAGGTTCGAATCCGAGGCAGCACACTTATGACTTTTCGAAGTTGTGTATTGTGTATTAGAAATAATGATCACTTGTTCCAACGGTGAAGGAAAACATCGTGAGGAAACCTTGCATGCCTTAGATTTGAATATCACATCCATTGAAGGTATGCAAACCCGCACTTGGTCAGCATGGTGGACTCAAGGCCAAACCCACCCTTCGATTGAAAGGAGACTCTTGTCCAGCAGTGGGACAGTAATGGTTTAAATTTATTATGGTATACAATTTTATCTCCAATTTAAAATGCTCTTAATTAAATTTTAATCTAAAACACAATAAAAATTATGGTTATCTCGTTTCCCACGGACCTGCAAGCACGTAATACCAGCAGCATTGAGCCTGGCCGCGTGTGCGCTGAGCGCGTGCAGCTCGGCGCTGTAGGCCGTGATCTCCTCGTGCAGCGCGCGGTGCCGCGCCAGCAGCGCGCCGGCGGAGGGCGCGTCCCGCCCGCAGTCCTCCGTGGCTACCAGAGGCCGTTTCTCCTTCATCCAGGATTCTGACTCGTTAGCGTCGCCGTAGAACTGAGGAAAATAATGATGTTAGTACTAATTTTTTAGGTTTACTGTTAATTAGACAGATGAAAATATTGAATCATAGCTTTTTGCAGTTTTAAATTTTATTTATTTTAGAATATTTTCAAGCACTACTACACTAAGAAAACTAACGCCTGGGGTTGCATAACACCCCAGACTCTGAACTAAGTCACAATAACACTTGCCACGCCTGGGGTGTAACAACACCCCAAGCTCTGCACTAAGTCAATACAACACTTCTCACGCCTAGGGTGTCACAACACCCCACACTCTACACTAAGGCGAAACATCACTTCTCACGTCTGGGTTGTCACAACACCACAGTCTTACCTGGTGAGCTTCAGCAGCATCAGCGAGCTGCTTCTCCCGGGCGGCGGCGAGCTCCCTCAGTATCTGCCACTGCTTGTTCAGAGACGTGAGGCGCCGCTCGATCTCAGCGCTCTTGGGGTGCTTCGCGTCGATTAGACTGGGTAATAAATAATATATGTTAGTGGAATATAGCATTGTAGTATTGTTAGATATTTAGTAAATATGATTAATTCTATCAGTTATTTGGTTATCAAAGTACAAGCTCTGCTTAGTTTGGAATCAAATGACCGTGTGTGATATGTACAATGATATTTATTTATTTATTCATAATTATCCAAAGACGAAATTTTTATGTGAAAATATGATTCAGAATAATGTATAATGTTTTGTATATTTCTGGTGTTAATGGGGTGTCCCCACCACCCAAATACATTGAAAATCAATAGTCATCTAGAACACCCCACTATATTCTCAAGTCACTCACTATAAATGGGGTGACCCCACCACCCCACTATTTTCTCAAGCCACTCACCTCTGTCCCTTAGCCCTGTGTCTCTGCGCGACATGGTCTCGGGCCTTCAGTTCATGTAACAGTGCCGTGTGTTTCTGTTTCAGCGCGAGCACAGCGCGGTATTAACATGATGGGGTGCTCACAACACCCACTCCTAGTGGGGTGTTCCCACCACCCAAACACATTGAAAATCAATGGGCATCCAGAACACCCCACTATATTCTCAAGTCACCGCCCCACCCCACTAGGAACATATTTTTAAGTCACTCACCTCTGTCCCTTAGCCCTATGTCTCTGCGCGACATGGTCCCTGGCCTTCAGTTCATGTAACAGTGCCGTGTGCTTCTGTTTCAGCGCGAGCACGGCGCGGAGCTCCTTCGCTGCGACATCCGCGCGGCAGATACGCTGCTTCTCTGTGACCCAGCCTGAGAAGAGAAAATAAGGATTTTTTATTTGTCGTATGGTCAGTGGTCAACCTAGTGTCAAAGTTGTTCAAGCCGCCCAAGAGGCCTTTGACGTGGCTTAACGACTGTTATCTTAGTAGACAACAACCGGGACCGACTTTTAACGTGCCCTCCGAAGCACGGAGACGCCCAGTTCAAATACCACTATGCGGTCACCCATCTATGGAATGACCGCCAATGGTTGCTTAACCCACAGATCGTTTACCGACCGGTGAGCGCAACTGGCTATGGGCGCCTCAAATACCCATTACTGTCCCACTACGAAAATAAAATATGAAGAAGAAAAAAAAGAAAATAAGGATAAGACTACAATTTTTAAAACTTAGGAATGTAGTTCAGGGAGTAGATTTAATGTTATTTATCGACCAATGCAAAAGCAGTCAAGATTAATAAATGTGTTTAAATAATGTGCTGAAAAATTAACTCCACACAAAAAAAAATACGGAATCCAGAATCCCGTTTAAGATAAACGGTTTCAAAATTGGTATCAAAATATACCAGTTTTCTTAAAATTTATGATAAACCAATCTTATGTGCTGAAGAGTACATACCTTCTTCCTCATCATGGTCTTCGAGGAACTGGTACAGGTTCCTTGCATCTTCCAGACGAGCCTTACGGTCTTTAGCGGCGGCTACCAGACTGTGAACAAATAGGTAAATTAGGGTCATCAAAATCATAATAATTCTTAAATTCTTCAAATATTTGTGGTGTGACTAAAAACTGAAACAGATTCTAAAAACACCACACTTAACTTTGGGGTGCATCGCACACCCCACCCACCCCGGGTTACCATTAACACTCTAAATCAATACTTTGGGATATCACATACACCCCAACAACCCCGGGATAACCCACACATCTTCCATAACTGGGGTATCACAACCACCCCACTACCCTGGGGTATCACAAACACCCCACTTCAGTCCACTCACCTATCATAAGCATCCTCCAACTGCGTCAACTGCTGCGTCAGCTGTTGTTTCGGCTGCGCGGGACCCTCAGCAGCTCCTCCATGTCGCACCAGTCTTCGGATGCTCTCGTCCACTGCGCCGAGTTGAAGCTCTTGCAGTGCGTGAGCTTGAAGAAGACGTTCCACGTCTACGAGGTGACGGCCTACTTCCTCTGATTGGAATTGTGCCTGGAAATAAATAATATTGTACAATGTAAATAAAATAATTTCATGGTGTCCTATCATCTTAATATGTATTTAAGAGTTCTACTACAAACCATAGTGGGGTATTCTTATAACCCCAGCCTGGGGTGTAAACAGCACTCCATCTCAATAAACTTTCTATAGCATACCGCACTCCTATCAAAATCTTAATTTTTACGTCGACTACTATAAAGTTCTACCACAGCCCCGCACTGGGGTGTCGCACACACCCCACAGGTAGCACTGGGATGGCATAGCACCCCAAACACCCACCTTCATCTCCTCAAGCGTGTGCCCCACAGCATCAGCCTCCCTCAACAGCGCCATCAGATGCGCCAGCTTCCCAAGCGAGGACCGGTGCCTCTCCAGCAGCTCCAGGAGTTCGTTCCACCGGGCCAGCACCGCCTGTTCCGTGCGAGACACGGTCTCGGCGCCGTGGTAGTTCTCCCGGACTAACTCGGCTGCCATCGCTGATAGGTCCTCAAAACGTTCCGTCCTGGGGAAAATGTTAAAATTGTACGAAAATTGGCGACATAGCCAGTTGCGGTCACCGGTCGGTAAACGATCTATGAGTTAAGCAACCTTTGGCACAGTTATTCTATAGATGGGTGACCGCATAGTGGTATTAGAGCTGGGCTTCTCCGTGCTTCGGAGGGCACGTAAAAAGTCAGTCCCGGTTTTTGTTTTCCAACTATGTTGGAGTCAGCTTCCAGTCTCACCAGATGCAGCTGAATACCAGTATTTTACATGCAGCGACTGTCTATCTGACCTCCACAACACAGTTACCTGGGTTATAACACGATAATAAGACTGGAAGTCAGACTTTCAAGCTTCTGACTACTGTTAACGACTGTCAAAGATCTTTGAAAATGACAGTTAACAATTTAACGTGCCTTCCGAAACACGGAGGAACCGTAAAGGCACTTTAGATTTTGGGCTCGATATGTATAATAGGTAATGGTCGGTATATATAACAAACCCATCCACAGACCAACCTCGACAAGCGTAGTTTAACCTTAGACATCGATCCGGCAAGCAGTAGGTTCTAAAATGTAGTCAATATTAAATAGTTGTTACCTAGCCAGTATATCAGCGGATATGGCCTCATGTTTCTTGACCGTAGCGTCGACCTGCGCCAGGTTGGAGCCGTAGCGAGGGTCTGACAGCACCTGGATCATCTCCTTCAGGTAGCCTTTACGGAGTACCGACTGGAAACAAAATATATCGATTAAATTCTAGCTCAATTATCAATTTATATACAAGATGTAAAATTGCTCTTGTGTCGCGGGGACTTTTGCAAACATACAAAAAATTGACACTAAATACAACCAGAATTTTTTTTCGTGAAGGAATCGAACCCTTTGACCTCTTGACGCACTGCAGGTAAGTAGCCAGGCGACTACCTTGATCACTACCCACAAAGGCTAAATAAGTCAGTATGCTTGGTATTTTTAAATCTATTAAGTGCTAGCAAAGTCCCAACCCGCAGTTGGCCAGTGTGGTGAACTCATGGCCTAACCCTTCCCTGGTCGGGATGAGACCCTTGTCCAGCAGTGGGACAGGGGTGGGTTAAAAAAAAATATATAATATTCTATATAAAATATATAGTGTTACCTTTGTATTGAACTTGTAGTTAAGTTGTTCCAATCGCTGTTGTCTTAGTAACTCAGTTCTTAGTGCGATCTCACGAGCGTGTTCAGCCTGGGAACAAAGAAATTTGATAAATATTAATTATATATTCTATTATTAGTCGTATAAGTGGTCAACCTAGTGTCAAAGTGGTACGTTTGTGGTGAACAGTTGTTATAAACAACAACGGTGACTTGTATCACGGAGACGCTCAGCTGAAACACTGCACCTACATCTATGTAATGTACAAGTTAACACACTGAGCGTTTACCACACGGTGAGATACTAGCTATGACCACCTCAAATCTTAATTTAGAATGAATGTTTGTTACTCAGACACAAAAGTACTAAACAAAATTTAATGAAATTTGACAGTACTGTAGCTTGTTAACAGAATAACACAGTTTTAACGTTTTCAAACTCTGCTTGTACACATAAATAAATAAATAAATAAATATCTTGGACAACTCACACACGGTCATTTGGTTCCAAACTAAGCAGAGCTTGTACTATGGTAACCAAATAACTGATAAACATACTTATATACTTTTAAATACATACTTATATAGATAAATTGACAACCAGGCTCAGAACAAATACTCGTGCTCATCACACAAAGATTTGTCCCGGGTAGGATTCGAACCCACCACACGCGGCGCTACGGTTGTTGCGGCGAGGTGACCGCTTAAACCACTGCGCCAAACGTGCAGTTAAACATAATATTATAATGTAACGGGTCTTAAACGCGATTGAAAATTAAAGGTTAGGATACCTTATTTGTTGACCCGACGTTTCGATCGAATTACATCAGTCACGGGCTATAATATTATGAAAATTTAAAATACTTATATAAAAAATTCTTATGTGAAGGTATACCTGTTCCAACTGTTGCCACGCTCTCTCCAGGTCTTGGGGCAGCTGACCTTCAAGCGGCGACCAAGGCTCACCGACTAAGCTCTTCTGCATCGTGTTTATGTCAAAGTATAGCGCTTCGATCTCTGAACGCTCCTTGTATCTGAAATATTGATTTATTTATAATATCACGCTTGTTATATCCGAGGGTTTAGGTAGAGGTGTATAAAATAAGGCTACGTTTTGCCATTAACAATGTTAGTTCCATGTAATAGGGGGCGAGCGTGTCATATACCGGACACGTTACCAAACTCCGGACTACTATTAAGAATAATTCTAATACTAGCTGAACCGGCGAACTTCGTTCCGCCTAAAACATGCAAAATTAAATGTCTATTTTTCAATATTTCTGAAAGATTTTCTTAATATTTTTTTTCGTAAGAACCTTCTCCTAATAATAACAAATACAATACAAAAAAAAATAGTAAAATCGGTCCAGCCATTCACGCGTGATGCTGTGACCAAGGAAAACGGGTTTCATTTTTATATACATATATAGATAGATTGAGAATAATCAGCACTTTGTCCGACCCGGGAATCGAACCCGGAACCTCGTGATCAGCAGTCAGATACACTACCGACCACCACAGAGACAGTCTTAATACTATTAAAGATTAAAATATTCTAAGTATCGGGGCAAATGGTATTCTTTGCTTTCTGCCTACTCCCATGGCACAAAGACAGTAACACACCAACGTGAAATTAAGAAAAATAAACAAATAGCCAGTCCGCACTAAGAATTGCTCTTGTGTCGCGGGGACTTATACCAACATATAAACAACGGGAGGGCAGTGATAGCCGAGTGGTATAAGTTGACACCTCCCACTCAAGTGGTCGCAGGTTCAAACCCGAGGCAACACACCAAAGACTTTTCGAAGTTATGTGTGTATTAGAAATAATTATCACATGCTCCAACCCACGACCACTGTTCCATTAAATAATTTCCACTTACTTGGGAGGTTTCTCCACAGTCCTATATTGTTTGAAAGCCAGCAGTAGCCGCTGGATGCCGTCTAAAGAGTTGGGGAACTCTCTCCCGTTCAGCTCCTGTATCTTCATGCGGATCCACTCCAGGAGCGCGCAGACCAGCACCGAGTACTCGCCCTTGCGACCGTCGCAGTCCATCAGCTGTCCTATGATCTGAAGGACAAGGGCCAAAGGTCATATAAAACATTTTTTAAAACCCGTACTAAGAATTGCTCTTGTGTCGGGGGCTTTTACAAACATACAAACAACGGACACAAAGTTCAAACAGACCTGAAACAATTTATTTGTGGATCGCACAAAGATTTTTCCGTGTGGGAATCGAACCCACGACCTCCCGACGCAATAGATACGGAGGCAGTCAAAAATGTTTTGTTGTGCAAAAGTGGATTATTTTTTATTCTAGTTATATTCATTGACTAACATGCCCTTCGAAGCACGGAGACGCTTAGCTCAAATACCACTAAGCGGTCACCCATCCATGTCATGTCTATGAAGGCAACAGGCTATGGGCGCCTCAAAATTTAAATTCAATTCAGCAGCCTTTGATAATATATAACGATTGTTATCTTAATAAACAAAAACCGGGACTATTGGCCCAAAGACGGCCAGCTCAAACACCACTAAGTGGTCACCCATCCATGTCATTGCCTTGCCATTACCCATAGTATTTCTGTAGTAAGTTTTACTTTCTTATCAAATCATTTATTAATTTAGGTCAAATATTGACACTTATGATAGTCGTTACAATTACTGAATCTACCACTAGCTCGGAAAGGGGTAGAGCCTTATGAGAAGAGCTAGCGAGAAACTCACGGCCACTCTTTTCAATCGCCAAAAGTTTTACAATGTGGTTGATAAATGATATCGTATGGTTAGTGGTGAACCTAGTGTCAAAGTTGTTTGTAGTAAATATTGCATGGTACTTACATTAGCGATACGTCGTCCACTCTTCTGTTCGTTCTTCATCCTGGCGAAGGTGTGGTAGTAGCTGGCCACGTAGGTCATCACCGACTTCTCGTCCGGACGACTTGTGTCTACGTCTGTAAAGGAAATACTTATTATATAAGTTTATAGAGATAGATAAGCAGCAACACACCAATGACTGATATATGTGATCTATACTAATGTTATAAAGCTGAAGAGTTTGTTTGTTTGATTGTTTGTTTGAACGCGGAACTACTGATCCGATTTGAAAAATTCTTTCAGTGTTGGATAGCGGAGTAGCAACGAGAAATGTTTCAAAAAAGGGGAAAATTATGACGCATTCTCTTTTATGTGACGCAAGCGAAGTTGCGCGGGTCAGCTAGTCTTTTATATTTTTGTAACCCGTAATGCTGGTCAAGGGTTACCTCCTAAACTAGGGAGCAGTTAGTCCTTGAGTCCACCACGCTGGCCAAGTGCGGGTTGGGGACTTTGCATGCCCTCAATAAATTTATCTAACAATATTTAGTCATGCAAGGTTGCATCACGATGTTGTCCTTCACCGTTGGAGCATGTGATAATTATTTCTAATACACACATCACTTGGAAAAGTCATTGGTGTGTTGCCTCGGGTTTAAACCGTTGACTACTTATACTATACTAACTGACCCGCGTAACTTCGCTAGCGTCACATAAGAGAGAATGGGTCAAAATTATCCCCGTTTTTGTGACATATTTTACTGATACTCTGCTCCTATTGGTCAACGCTTGATGATATATAGCCTATAGCATTCCTCGATAAATGGGCTATCTAACACTAAAATAAGTTTTCAAATCGGACCCATAGTTCCTGAGATTAGCCCGTTCTAACAAACAAACTCTTCAGCTTTTTAATATTAGAATAGATAGAGAGTACAAGATCCTTACCTTCAGCATCCAACAGCCTGGGAATGCCAAGGTGTTTGTGGGCCACATCGAAGGCATGGTTAAGAGTCTCCACATGGTCAGTAGCAGGCACTTCCGACCAGCGGAACAGGTCTGGTCTGAAAGATAAACATAATATAATTAGTTAATGAAGACAACTGATGACTAGGGGTACTATCACTTATCTCAGTTGACGACTATTTGAAAGCCACTCTGCTGTACATTGTTTTTTCCTTTAGAATGATTAACACGTTACGTCAAAGCAGCAATGTACTTAATAATGACCATCAGTCAGTTTATAATTGAAGAGTGAGCCACTAGGTCGCCACCCGTGTTGGCCCGAAATGGTTGATTTTAAGTCAGATACAGGACCGAAACATTTATAAGCTCTCTTCTCTTAGAGTGAATATTTTGTCAGAAAAAGTCACTATATTTTTATCCTGGGATTCAAACGCAGTCACCTGGGTTCTAATGGGACTCTCGATGAGACTGCTTGTCAAACTTTCAAGCTTCCGACTCCTAATAACGGCTGTCAAAGATCTTCGAAAACGACAGAAGAGACAATTAAACGTGCCTTCCGAAACACAATATGGTCACCCATCCACCGGCCAACCTCGGCACGCGTACCTTAACGTGAGCTCCTCAAGAGTCGCAGACTGTCTAAGTACACTGGCTATAATATTAGGTCGGGGAAAAAGTCTCTTCGCATTATCTTTTCTCTACACAAAAGCTCGATATTTGGGTACCTCACGAGCTCACTGAAAGAAACCTAATGAACCGTGTACTCATTTGTGATTGAAGCCGAAGAGATTTTATTACAAGTTTGTTTGTTTGAACGCGCTAATCTCAGGAACTACGGGTCCGATTTAAAAAATTATTTCAGTGTTAGATAGCCCATTTATCGAGGCCCATATATATTATCACGCTACGACCAAAAGAAGTAGAGTACCAGTAATACATAATGCGAAAAGACTTTTTCCCCGACCTAATAGGTTATATCTATTTACCTGTGAGCATGTATAAGTGCATTGAACCCGAGGCCAGAGCGCCAGGAGTCGGTAAAGTTGTGTATGTGTACGCCATGGTAGCCGCTGGTCTTGCGCTGACACCACAGCAGTAACGCGTCCTTAGCTGACTTCTTCTCTGAGGATTCGTTCTCTTCGTCCTGGGGAAAAAATATATGAGATGAGAGGACAATTTATCGTATGGTTAGTAGTCAAACTAGTGTCAAAGTTGTTCAAAGCGTTTGACATGACTTTACGACTGTTATCTAAATTGACAACAACCGGGACCGACATATAACGTGTCCTCTGAAACACGGAGGCGCCCAGTTCAAATACCACTACGCGGTCACCCATCTATGAAATGACCGCGCTAACGGTTAACCCACCGATCGTTTACCGACCGGTGAGCGCAACTGGCTATGGGCCTTTTAAAGGTAAAGGCTGAAACAGAGCACTAATGAGGGTGACTTGTATCACGGAGACGCTCAGCTGAAACACTGCACCTACATATATGTAATGTCTACATCTCTTATATTATACTGTAGCGGCTCGCTACATACAGCGACATCTACTGGGGCCAGCGCGCAACCAACCACCACGCGCAGTGTGACTGACGTCACAAGTCCTGAATCGCGCTATCGAAGTTTGCACGGCAACTGACTATATATACAAGTTCCCGACTACAACAGTCGGGCAGCCTAGGCCCACCAGGCACGATCACCTCGCCTGGTCGGAGGATCCTCCCTTTGGTTGGAGGAACATGATCACCTCGTTCCTCCACAATACTACAAACGCTCTCAAAGGCATACTTACAACATCAATCTCAATCTCTTGGATCTGGAAGCGCAAGATGATGGTCCAGATAAGACCGAGGATCAGGCGAGGGTTGCCGTCCACTATGTCTTCAGCACCGATCGACTCTAGCCGGACCTGGAACAAAACAAATTATTATTAGTATACGAATATGATAAAAGAAAAACCTGTTAAAGTTTCTAAGATTATTTTAAAGTTAGCGAAAATCTAAACTCAAAGGTAATAACTGACTGACATATCTACCCCCGGTTGCTGAGGTACATTTAGCGGTAGTTTATCTATTCAATAGCGTTAAAACTTATATAAAAAAACGCTATTGAATAGATAAACTACCGATAAATGTACTCAGAAACCGGGGGATAGTGATTTATCAACGCACAGCCCAAACCACTGGACGGATCGAGGTGAAATTTTGCATGCAGGTACATGTTATGACGTAGGCAAAGAAAGACGAAGTCGCGGGCAAAAGCTAGTCAAAGCATATTTTTACAATTTGTTTAGCAATTGTAAGAAAATATACGTATCATTAAATAATTTCGCTACATCATAATAAACTATGTTTAAATTCGCATGTAAAGTTTTGCAGGACGCGACGCACTGTGGATCGAAAATCGGCTGTAGAAGACATAGGATCTCGATGTCGCGAATGTTATTTTTTTTGATGGAAATGTATTCTGCTAATCATTACTGTTCTATAAAATGTCATATGACGTAATTGTGTGCACAGATGGAAGAGTTATAATTTTTTTAAGAAAATTTTGTATGGAGCTGACATGAAAAATGAGAATATCTCTGGAATCGCAAGGTTGGCCGTTATATCCTTGCACACTGATATAGTACTATTTATTTGTGAATTTTTGACATACTTTATATCGCGGCATCACTTGCGATTTTTTTTCTAAAAATCGTCAAAATTTTCAAAAAAAATATTTTGTTTATAATACATTTTAATGCTTAAGTATGACAATAACAAGTGTAATTTACAATATTTTTTATGCTTAGACCAAAACGTTCTAAGAAATCACAAAATCCTACTACTTCTCCTCGAATGGTGTTCTCTGAACCTCGTATAATCTTTGTTTCGGGCCTCTGAAGCTTCTTCCGAAAGACTTCCAATTAGTACAAAAGCATTTACTGCAATTATGTCCCTTCCGTGAATCAACAATTTGTGGACAGTTGATGACATGTAGTACCCATCATACAGTTCCACGTATTTGCAGCGGTTGTTCTAGCGTATTCTTTAAATTTCGGCACGTCTACAAACTCTGCAGATGTGATAACTTGCAGAATCACAGCAAATCTGCATATTAGGTCTTCATCGAATCCAATAATCGCTGCATTTTACAAGGAAGCTCAAAAAATCGCCTTGCTGTGTCCCCATCGTTAGTTGTGTCTAATCCTCGCTTAATGATGTCGATCAAATGGTTGAGATCATCTCTGAATCGTTCTTGGATGAGTTTTTTTCGTGAATGCAATGTCTCTTGATGGCCTTCTCCTCTTGTAGACCACTTTTTGAAGTCTAGACGATACGCTATGTGTAAAAGACATTCCGTTTATGCGGGCATGAAGTGATGATAATCCGAACTCATACACGCCAGAAGAAACGGTTTTTGGCGCAATGGCATCTAACTTATTCATTTATGTGGGCTTAGCCGAATACAGGCAGAGCAGGCCGCATTTCACTTCGCTGCAGCCAGATATGTAAAAATTTTGCCATCAATCATCGTCACCATTAATTGGCCACTGATTTCAGTACTTGACATTTTGAGGGTACGAGAGATTTAATTTTGTTATCCATTGCAGTTTTTTCATTTATGACGACTTCTTTGGATTCTTTCGCAAAACTAAACTGGACTGGATGGCAATACATAGGTGAGCAGGGTTTTAGATTCACCCATACGGTATCACCGTCAGCTATCAACTTTAATGGAACCAAAGAGGTCATAAATGAGCTGGAATCATCTTCAAACCCCCTATCACCATCAAATCCCCACCTTGGTGTTAATATCATTTGTTTATCCTGCCGTTACAAGTTCAGAATTTGGATAAGACGAAGACCTAATATGCAGATTTGCTGTGATTCTGCAAGTTATCACATCTGCAGAGTTTGTAGACGTGCCGAAATTTAAAGAATACGCTAGAACAACCGCTGCAAATACGTGGAACTGTATGATGGGTACTACATGTCATCAACTGTCCACAAATTGTTGATTCACGGAAGGGACATAATTGCAGTAAATGCTTTTGTACTAATTGGAAGTCTTTCGGAAGAAGCTTCAGAGGCCCGAAACAAAGATTATACGAGGTTCAGAGAACACCATTCGAGGAGAAGTAGTAGGATTTTGTGATTTCTTAGAACGTTTTGGTCTAAGCATAAAAAATATTGTAAATTACACTTGTTATTGTCATACTTAAGCATTAAAATGTATTATAAACAAAATATTTTTTTTGAAAATTTTGACGATTTTTAGAAAAAAAATCGCAAGTGATGCCGCGATATAAAGTATGTCAAAAATTCACAAATAAATAGTACTATATCAGTGTGCAAGGATATAACGGCCAACCTTGCGATTCCAGAGATATTCTCATTTTTCATGTCAGCTCCATACAAAATTTTCTTAAAAAAATTATAACTCTTCCATTTGTGCACACAATTACGTCATATGACATTTTATAGAACAGTAATGATTAGCAGAATACATTTCCATCAAAAAAAATAACATTCGCGACATCGAGATCCTATGTCTTCTACAGCCGATTTTCGATCCACCGTGCGACGTCGAGGACTATTGCGCTATCGTTGAAATGGTCACCATATATTATAGTAAGAGAACTAAATAATTAGACGAATTATACCTTTTCTTCTACAATATATACTTAGTGAGATGTGTGCTACAATATATCTAGGGTAGAATCTGATACGCACTGAAAACTACCTACACATATTTCGATCAAAATTATGCATGAACGTATATAAGTTACGAATATATTTTAAAATTCTCTACGTATCTATACTAATCTATACTAATATTATAAAGCTGAAGAGTTTGTTTGTTTGAACGCGCTAATCTCAGAAACTACTGGTCCGATTTAAAAAATTCTTTCAGTGTCAGATAGTCCATTTATCGAGGAAGGCTATAGGCTATATATCATAACGCTACGACCAATAGGAGCAGAGCAGCAGTAAAATATGTCACAAAAACGGGGATAATTTTGACCCATTCTCTCTTATGTGAAGCAAGCGAAGTTGCGCGGGTCAGCTAGTTATGCATAAACGCTTATTAGCTACGAATATATTTTAAAACTCTCTACGTATAGTATAAAAATCTCATATTTGAACACTGAAATACTTTATTTACTCTTAACAAAACTAATATTTTCGCGGATAGTTGCTAATGGACGCCTTACCCCCTGTTTCTCAGATACATTTAGCGGTAGTTTGTCTATTCGATTACGTTTTTTTTTATGAGTATTAAATAGATAAACTACCGCTTAATGTACCTCAGAAACCGGGGGTTAGAAAGACAAATACAGATCATATCGGTGATGCCTTGCAAAAAGGTGGTACTCGTAACCGGCGCGTCCTGTATGACAACATGTATGTATGTGAATGAAGCAAGGGAACGTTTGTAAGGATCTTACCAAGTGACGTTCTTTGGTCTTTACCTACCCTAACAAGGCGTGGTTTTATACATGTATAATAATATAAGGTCAAGGAAAAAATCTTTTCGCATTATAGTATGTATGAACTTGTAATAAAATCTTTTCTCTACACAAAAAAGCTCGATATTTGGGTACCTCACGAGCTCACTGAAAGAAACCTAATGAACCGTGTACTCATTTATGATTCTTGAAGCCAAAGAGATTTCATTACAAGTTCATACATACTATAATGCGAAAAGACTTTTTCCCCGGCCTAATATAACGATATAAGTGAAATCACATCGATATTACTTTACAAACATCTTATATGACATATTGTACATATCCTATATACAGCGATAATCACATAAAACTACGTCTATGTACACTGAAGCCCGCACAATACACTGCACTTGTAAGAACTCGGTCTAGCGCATACTGAGTTACAAGCAAATAATGTTGGACTACCCTCAACTGTGTTAATAAAACTAGAGCGAAAAGATTTTAAACGGTTGTCGAGTTTCAAACAGACTTTTAAATATGGAATGTTATGAATAAAAAATGGCCGATTGTGAGTTGGACTGGCGCATTAATTTCAATTCAGTTCCGTACCATTATTTCTAAAATATTTATCGTATTCTATCTTTTAGTATTTGTTGTTATAGCGGCAATATAAATTGAAATTACTACAAGCATATTTATATTATTTATTATTAGCTGACCCGCGCAACTTCGCTTGCGTCACATAAGAGAAAATGAATCAGAATTTTCCCCGTTTTTGTAAAAAATTTTATTGCTGCTCTGCTCCTATTGGTCGTAGCGTGATGATATATAGCCTATAACCTTCCTCGGTAAGTACACTATCTAACACTGAAAGAATTTTCCAAATCGGACCAGTAGTTCCTGAGATTAGCGCGTTCAAACAAACAAACAAACTCTTCAGCTTTATAATATTAGTATAGATACTAGCTGACCCTGCAAACGTTGTTTTGCCATATAAATTTAAAAAAGAAATAGTGTTACTTAGGGCTATGAAAAATAGACGTTGGCCGATTCTCAGACATACTTAATTTGCTCACGAAATTTCATAAGAATCGGTCAAGCCGTTTCGGAGGAGTATGGTAACGAAAACTGTGACGCGAGAATTTTATATATTAGATATACATATTTATAGTTTAAAGTATCTTAAAAATAAAATAAACTAAACGCATTACTGTCCCACTGCTGGGCAAGGGTCTCCTCCCGTAATGAAGGAGGGGTTAGGCCTTGAGTCCACCACGCTGGTCAACTACGGGTTGGGGACTTTGCATACCTTCAAGAACTGTTCTAAAGAACTCTCAGGCATGCAAGGTTACATCACGATGTTTTCCTTCACCGTTGGCACAAGTGATTATTATTTCTAATACACACATAACTAGGAAAAGTCATTGGTGTTGCCTCGGGTACGAACCTGCAATCACTTGCGTGAGAGATACCAACATATACCAATCTTATGTCTGGTTTTAATTATTCTGAAAATTTTCAGATGTCTTCATGACTTCTGATGACAGTACAAAGTGCTATAACATTACGTTATCAAATTATCTTATCAATGATAACAACTGTTTGACATTGATAACTCATGTAGCCTACTGAAATACATACTGAATACATCATTGATAACTTTACAAGAGACTACATACATAGCCTTACTTCCAAGCCGATATTCAGCGGTCAGTTTCATTGAAACTACTGTGTGGTAGTTAGTTTACAGTGTGTTGTGTACAATACACAGATACACTCTGTATTACATCACTCTCATAGTGCGTGTAACGAACACCACCAGTGAGAGCTCAGACGCAGGACCGGTGTTCTCCGAGACACGGAGGTCTACAACCTCAACTTCCTAACTCCGGGCAATCTCTGAATTCTTGACCGAAAAACTTAGGTATAACTGTTAGGCCTGACTCAGCTTTAAGCCCCTAAGCATGGGGGCAGTAGTAGAATATCTTAACCACGTTGCAAAGCACAGATAGATCATAATGTTATTTCAGTAAAATTACCATGAACTTAAGCCCTAATAAAGACGCTCCGAAGAGACCCTTGCCCAGTAGTGAGACAATAGGATCCGTTTTTATTTTTTACGTGGCTAATGCATTAAGCATACACCTGTACTCTGGGTGGAGTGCAGGGTTATGTGGGACTCTCCCGCCAGAACAGCCAGCATACCCACTAAACCGCCACGTGTATCCTCACGGCCGCTTGTGGCGGCGTGCGGCGGGATAACTGCCGAAGCATGTACCGCAAGCCGCACGCCACGCGGATACCCCAATTTAGGGGTCCCTCACAGAGGCTGCCCAAAGCACCCTATTTCCACACGCCGATAGGCCGGACACAACAGCCCATCAGCAACCCTCGAGAGGAACTATTAACTGAATGACGTTGGGGATAATAGGATCCTATGGAGTAACCGAGAGGAGACGCTTGCCCAGCAGTGGGACGAGTAATAATTGAACTTACCTTAGTATGTAAGAAGCTCAAACTCTTGTTAACGTTCTCAATCTTGTGCACTCTCATACGTCCACTGTTGGGCCTGGGCAGCCGCTCCCCGCTGATGATCTCCAGCAGTTTGAGGAGCCGTCTCCCGTCTGCGAGGTCCACGAACAGGTCGTCCACTTCCATACGAGCCTGGGGAAGAAAATACAATTAGTATGTTGCTTGAGCGAGGAAAAATATATTTGGTGTTTAGATATAATTTGTCGTTCCATGCAAAATATAGTTATTATATTGGCAAAAGTAAGTTTTTAATAAAGCCCTTTGACAGTCGTTACTAGTAGTCAGAAGCTTGAAAGTCTGACAACCAGTCTTACTTAGTATCGTGTTATAACACAGGTAACAGGGTTGTGGACTTGTGGAGGTCCGATAGATAGTATAGTATCTTTGTAAAATACTGGTATTCAGCTGCATCCGGTGAGACTAGAAGCCGACTCCAACATAGTTGGAAGAAAGGCTAGACTGATGATGACGTATCATTTAAAATTAGTCCTTAATATTTATTTTTCTGCTAAAGTAAGAATAACTATTGTTATAAAGAAAGAACAGTCTAAAACAAAAACTTATTAATTTATAATTTTTCTCTTTCTTTTTTATTTTATATTTGTTTTTGTTTGGCAGGTTGTGCGTCCAAATTTCCCCATAGATTTTTGAGATATCTTTTAAATGCGTCATTTATTACACATTTATGTATATTCGTCGTTTGTTTGTCGTATGGTTAGTGGTCAAGCTAGTGTCAAAGTTGTTCAAACCGCTCGAGAGGCCTTTGACGTGGCTTAACGACTGTTATCTCACTAGACAGCAGCCGAAACCGACTATTTACGTGCCATCTGAAGCACGGAGACGCCCAGATCAAATACTACTAAGCGGTCACCCATCTACGTAATGATAGCGCCAAGGTTTGCTTAACCTACAGATCGTTTACCGACCGGTGAGCGATGAGCGCAACTGGCTATGGGCGCCTGAGATATTCGTGGTGATCTAATGATGATCTAAAAATGATTTCAAATGAAACAAAATCGTCATGACCAGGAACCTCATCGCTCATAATTAATAGTATTTTATAACAAATGCATGTTTAACCTTGAAATGCACCTACAATGAAGTACAGCAAGTGACAGTCACGATGCAGGTGAACTCATCATCATGAATACAGCTGACATCATCACTGCAAGGTTGCATTGCTAAGATCAAGTGCAACTATCGACAACACCCACCTTACCGAGCTAGTGGTAGATTCAGATTGTAACGACTATCATAAGTGTCAATATTGTACCTAAATCCAACTAATATTATAAATGCAAAAGTTTGTAAGAATGTATGTATGTATGTTTGGATGTCTGTTACTCTTTCACGCAAATACTACTGAACCGATTACGATGAAATTTGGTATATAGGTAGCTGAAGACCTAGAATAACATATAGGCTACTTTTTATCCCGGAGTTCCCGAGAGATCGGGATTTACAGAGGTAAAATGCGTGTTCGCGTTAATTCCCGTATTCTATTATACATTAAACATGCAACGCGAGAGTTTAAAAGTTATGGTTACACGGGAAGGGTTTCCACGCGGACGAAGTCGCTGACGGCCTCTAGTAATTAATAATTTTGTGTATTCCATAAATAAAGTATCTGTATGAAACAGGTCACCGTCAGCTGTATAAGTCGAGTCACTGATGTTCTACATTCTGTATGTTGTATACCTCCAGCCGCGAACTGCGCATACAACACTCTCTACTAAGTTGTTATAATAGCATGTTGGTGTCACGAGATGTCCATTTTATCTAAAAGATGTATGACTAGCTAATAAACTAGTGTTAATATATTAAAGTCGGCCTCTTTGAGTTATAAATAAGTGATAAAGTTAATTTATTTATAATTGATCATCACTATCATCGGTCTGGCGCCAAATGATGTCATCTTGCTATACCCGTAATTATGGCCCAGAAAATTTATATCAAGATGTATTTTATTATTATTATTTTTATACAGCATTTGCGGGTCCATCGTAGAGGAGCCCATAGCCAGTTGCGCTCACCGGTCGGTAAACGATCTGTGGGTGAAGCAACCGGTGGCGCGGTCACTCCATAGATGGGTGACCGCATAGTGGTATTTGAACTGGGCGTCTCCGTGCTTCGGAGGGCACGTAAAAAGTCGGTCCCGGTTGTTGTCGATTAAGATAACAGTCGTTAAGCCATGTCAAAGGCCTTCGGGCGGCTTGAACAACTTTGCCACTAGGTTGACCACTAACCAATGGTTAGTGGTAACCAATGGTTAGTAACCATACGATAAAAAAAAAAAAAAAAATAATAATAATCGTGGAGGAGCTTGGCACAGGACAGACAGATTTGGAAGGAAAGAGGGGAGGTTTTTGCCCAGCAGTGGGACACATAAGGAGCTAAAAATAATCGTACATTTCTAAGAAGTATTTCAAGTGAAACATCGTGAGTAAAACTCAGTAAATAATAAAGAAATCTTTTCCTGTAGTGACATTCATTCATTGTTATTTCAATGTAAATTGCTTGCATTATCACATGACTATGTATCTATGCGTCAACCGTTACTCATTGATAAATAAAGGTTTGTCTATAATAACGTCCTACTAGATCCTTTTAACGTGGCTAGTTTTATAGAAACAACCCTTGGCGAGGTCATTCTATAGATGGGTGATCGCTTAGTGGTATTTGAGCTGAGCTTCTCCGTGGAAAGGCACGTGAAAAGTCGTTCCCGGTTGTTATTTTTTAGGATAACAGTCGTTAAACGATGTCAAAGGTCTTTCGGGCTTAAACAACTTTGACATTAGGTTGACCACTAACTATACGAGATAAATTAAAAATGTAAAAACCTGATTATAAACAATTTCATTTTCATACTTTTTATTGGCTAATTAGTTTAAGCCGTTCTAATATTCCCACTACCAACTTTCTCATCATAGGAAGCTATTTGAGACCCCATCCGAGTAAATTTCCTCTCCTCCTCTCACTTTTACCCCCTACATCTTTTTAACGGCTCAACCGATTTTCATCAAACATGTCTAAGAACACTCGCACCTTTAATACAAAAAAAACTTAATTGAAATCACTGCATCAGTTCGGGTGTTATGATGCCACAGGCAGACAGACAGACAGACAGACAGACAGACAGACAGACACACACACAGACAGACAGACACACACACACAGACAGACAGACACACACACACACACAGACAGACAGACAGACAGGCAGCGCAGGCTTAGTAATAGGATCCTGTTTTTACCTTTTTAGTTACAAAAAAATACCCTATTATTTACTGTATAGTTAGTAAACACCTCTACACAATATTATCTGTATGTTATAAATAAATATCTGTTATTGCTCACTCACTCACTTGATAATTATATAAGTACACAGTGTTATATGTACTGTATAATATATTTAACGAGTGGGATGTTTCCTGTGATAGTTTCTGACAGAGAAATAAATGATAATAATAAATACTTGTGAAAGGATATTTTTACATCACTTCTGAAAAAGTAAGCGTTTCACATCTAAATCTGATAGTGGTTTCTATCTATCGTATGGTTAGTGGTCAACCTAGCGTTAAAGTTGTTTAAGCCGCCCGAAAGGCCTTTGATATGGCTTAACTACTGTTCATACATCTATAGAATGACCGCGCCAACGATTGCTTAACCCACAGATCTGGGGGCTAAGTAACAACAGCCGCGGGGATCGATCTCTCAAGTTAAGCTACGCCTGCCGAGGTTGGTCAGTGGATAGGTAACTTTACTATACATAACGAGCACCTCCGTGTTTTTGAAAGGCACGTTAAATTGTGGGTCCCGACTGTCATTTTCAAAGATCTTTGACAGTCGTTAACAGTGAAAGTCTGACAACCAATCTTTACGAGGGGTATCGTGTTATAAGTCAGATTAATGACCTGTAGAGGTCTGATAGGCAGAAGTTTCATGTAAAATACTGGTATCCTTTACAAGGGGTATCGTGTTATAACCCAGGTAACTGTGTTGTGGAGGTCAGATAGACAGTCGCTACATGTAAAATACTGGTATTCAGCTGCATCCGGTGAGACTGGAAGCCGACTCCAACAGTTAGAAAGCTAGGCTGATGATAGTATCTTACCTTTTGCAAGAAGGAATTGATCCATTTCGTAAAGGTCTTCTTCTGTATATGCAGTCGTTCTTCCTGCAGCGCCTTGATGCGGCCCTGCTCGAACTTGAGCGCGTCCTCTCGCTGCGTCATGTTGGTCCGCTGTTGCACTGCCGTGGCGTAACCACCCGGCTCATACTGCGCCCCTGGGAACGAGCAACAACCTTATTAGTATTAATAATACCATAGACAATAATATTACATCGTTGGCCAAAAGAAAACTGGCTAACGATGCAGGACTTGTTATAGTGTCCAAGTATGTGTACAATACACAGGTACACTCTCTATTACATCACTCTCATAACCCGGTGGGACGGATATCCGACACGACCAGTGAGAGGTCGCAGGATTGACGGCTTTACGTGCTCTCCGAGACACAGGCAATTTTAAAAAATTCTTAACAGAAAATTTCAGAAAAGACTTTTTGGTCCGACACAGGATTCGAACCCAAGACCTCTTGTGCAGCAGTAGCACTACCGACCGCGCCACAGAAGCAGTCAAAGGCATCTCTCATAGACAATTAGAATCAATGTTTACAGTCACATTTTTAAGCCAATTATTGTCCCACTTCTAGGCTCTCTCGGCTTACTCCATCATTAAGAACAATATATTTTCTCTTGCTAATTCAAACTTACCATATCGTCGCGAAGGTTGATAATCTTGATAAGAATAAACGCTAACGTTACTTAGTTGCCGCTGCATGTTTATTACGCGGCAACACTCAACACAAAGTTCTCATCAGGTTGGCAACACTGTGCTACAGATTATACTCGCTTAATATGGCGGCTGGCGGGAAAATTTGACGTTTAATATTTTGTTTTTATGGCGGCCGTTTTTTGTTGGATTCTTTGATGGTTTTGTGTGCAGTTTCATTAATATTCGTTTTCTAAGGTTAAATATCTTAATATCTATATAGGGAATCCTTTTTTTAAGAACTCGTGAAGGTGTGAATACTGGTTATTAACATAACATTGAAGCTTTTTATAGCTAAGTCTGGCACCTGATAAGTGCCGGGTCTATTTACAAATACACGATCTACCCATACAACATTATTTTTGAAAATACAACACCCTCCCTAAGAATTGTTCTTGTGTCGCGGGGACTTTAACAAACATACAAACAACGGACACAAATTACAACCAGACCCGAAACAACTATTTGAGGATCACACAAATAATTATTCCCTGCGAGAATCAAACCCGATGACCTCCAGACGCAATAGCGACCTAAACCACTGCGCCAGAGACAGTCAAAAAGTAAATCTATAATTGGAAAAAGCATACAAAATTGACCCCTACTTTCGATTTCAAACGCAATATTAGATGCCGCGACTGTCATTAACAAATTGTAGTAATTACATTCTTCCTGTCATGGCGGTTTGTACTCAATTTAACTGCACTTCGCCTTGTTAGGTCAATGCTACGTTAATATCTAGTTATATCTGCTGCGAAACTGTTGTAGCGAAGGGAAATCATCCAATTTCGGACTTCTGTCAAAGCCAACAAAAAAACGGCATGTACCTACTGAAAGACCTAGCCCTTTAGAGCAATAGTTAGTATGGCACAAAAGTCGTAGGATCGCTTGGAACCAAGTTATACAAGTTTGAAAATTCATCATATTCAAACATTTTATCATTTCTGAAAGCGCTGGGAAACATAAAATAATGATTGATATTGCTAGAATTAACATATGAAGCAATTGTCATTGTTGAGCGACCTATAAATTAGAAATTAAAATTGTTAAAACTTTCCCGACCCGAGATTCGAACCTCATGACTAGAAGTCGGATATACATACTACCGATTGCGCTATAGATACAGTCACCCATAGAGTATAAAAAAAGTAATATACCATAGTGATGAAGCCGTCAAGCGTGATCGCGTATAACAAGTCATTGGCACGCGACAAGCACTGTCATGCGTTACTGCCCATGTACTATTAACATATCACGGTTTTATATATGTATTATCTTTACATATATAATTCTTCTGTAAGTGTGTATGTCACTGAACTTCTCTTAAACGACTGGACCGATTTTGATGAAATTTTATGTGTGTTTTCAAGGGGATCTGAGAAAGGTTTAGATTCAAAAAAATATGAAATATAAAATTCTCGCGTCACAGTTTTCGTTGCCATACTCCTCCGAAACGGCTTGACCGATTCTCATGAAATCTGAGAATCGGCCAACATTTATTTTTCATATCCCTAAGTGACAATATATTTTTTTTAATTTACATGGCAAAACAACGTTTGCCGGGTCAGCTAGTTTTAGTATACAAATACGACATAGTGACATCACTGTGTTGTTTTTTTGTTGGCATCAAATGTGTGCCTTACATAATGCTTCAGTCTGTAATAATTTTTATTTTAATATTTAAAAAAATGATTTTTAAATACACATATCACAATTCCCAAAAAAAAACCATATAAAAACCGAATCATCGAAATGAATCGTACATGACTTTCTTTTTAATGTGTTTGTAATTGTAGTGACAAGATTTCTACGGGATCCCCGGGATCCAGAATCCCATGGGAATGGGATCAATGGGATAAAATTTTACTACAAGTGTATTTAGACAAAGAAGGTGTGATTTCATGTATCTATACTAATATTATAAAGCTGAAGAGTTTGTTCGTTTGTTTGTTTGAACACGCTAATCTCAGAAACTACTGGTACGATTTGAAAAATTCTCAGTGTTAGATAGCCCATTTATCGAGGAAGGCTATAGGCTATATATCTTCACGCTACGACCAATAAGAGCGGAGTACCAGTAAAAAATGTCACAAAAACGGGAAAAAATCACTCTTTCTCTCTTATGTGACGCAAGCAAAGTTGCGCGGGTCAGCTAGTGTATGTATAACGCGGTTATTCTTCATTACCATACGCAAAAAAATAACAACTATTTTAGCATTTTCACAAAAAGTACTACAGATTCTATTAAAAAACACGGGAACCACATAATACAAGCAAATACCGTAATATGTAAAGTTATAATTTCGATAACGCACGTCACGGTCCGCTGTTATGGCCACTGACCACACTGACCATAGACCTGTGAATGCGAGCGCGACGCTTTTTTAATTGGCATTATATGTTACATACCTTTTCTTTTTTTTTTTGTTTAAAAGTTTGAACTGTCATTATTAAGTTGTCTATGTTTTTGTAGTTTAATAGATTTTACTTGTTTATTGAGAAATAATGATCAGTATATAACGGTGAAGGAAAACGTCGTGATGAATGACATGTCTGACAGTTGTTTAACACAGCTCTTGAAGGAATGTAAAGACTCTACACTTGGGCAGTGTAGTGGACTTAAAAGACTAACTTAAAATATTATTTTTTTTTTTTCTTGTACGGTTAGTGGTCAACCTAGTGTCAAAGTTGTTCAAGTCGCCCGAAAGGTATTTAATACGGCTTAACGACTGTTATCTTAATAGGTAACAAACAGGACCGACTTGTTGCATGGAGACGACCAGTTCAAACACCAATAAGCGGTCACCCATCTATGCAAAGTCCGCGCCAAAGGTTGCTTAACTGATCTTTTACTAACTGGCGACCGCAACGGGCTATGAGCGCCTAAATCTATACATATAAAATTATATATTCACTAGTATTCTATAAAAACGTTTCCAACTCCAAACTTGCACGTTAAATTATTTATACAATAAAAACTATACAGTTAGTCAGTATGTTTATTTTTAAAAAAGCTTTGTACACTGTATTCTGCATTATCTGTGGAGGTGAATGAACTATGATTGTCAATGCAGGAATGTAACCGAGTGCTGTAATTATAAGTTATTTATTACTATTCATTTGATATATTATTGTATCATGTCCTACAATTTTTTGCATAGATTTTACTATAGTCTGGCATTTGAGAACCTTAGATTTGTTTGTTTAAACGCTGTAATCTCAGGCACGCCTGACTAGAAATGAAAAAATATTTTTGCGTTGAATAGAGTACCTATTTATTGAGGAATGATGTATGCAACATCACGGGTATCATGTTATAATCCAGGTATCCGGGTTGTGGAAGTCAGATAGACAGTCGCTGCATGTAAAATACTGGTATTCAGCTGCATCCAGTGAGACTGGAAGCCGACTCTAACATAGTTTGGAAGAAAGGCTAAGCCATGATGATGATATGCAACATCAAATCCCGCTACAATTAACAAGAGCGAAGCAGCAACAAAAAACAATACGAAATCGAAATAATAAAAAAATCTGTGTATTTTAATAATTGGGATTTCATAGTGAGATTTTTTTAAAGTAAATTTTATTTATTTAAGTTCTTAAAAAAGGATAAGGTTGTCTATTATACTATTTATTATGTATGTTCCCAGATTACACAGAAACAAAAGCTTCAAAATATTTTTTTTCCAACTAATAAGTACCCGGTTTCTGAGGCACATTGAGCTATAGTTTATCTATTCAAACTGTCATATTCATATGAGTATAAACGCTATTGAATAGATAAACTACCTCTAAATGTACCTCAGAAACCGGGGTAAGAAATTTTAACTAAATTTAATTTTTTCCTTTCGATACCCGTCTCTGCCTACACCTATACGAATAAGTCATGATATTTTCCTTCAAACCTACAATACTAACACACAGTTATCTTATAGATAACCTGATAACTAAGGCGCTCCTCATAGATACACTGAACAAATATCACTTGTGACAATTACTTCGAAATACTAAGGTGTTCAATGAAATATATTGTAGAGTTTCCTTAAATGATTTTGAAGAAAACGGAAAGTCCATACTGTCCTATCTATACTAATATTATAAAGCTGAAGAGTTTATTGTTTGTTTGAACGCGCTAATCTCAGGAACTGTTGGTTCGATTTGAATTCTTTCAGTGTTACATAGTCCATTTATCGAGGAAGGCTATAGGCTAAACATCATCACGCTACGACCAATAGGAGCAGAGTACCAGTAAAAAATTAAACAAAAACGGGGAAAATTTTGACCCATTCTCTCTTAGGTGACGCAAGCGAAGTTGCGCGGGTCAGCTAGTCTGTCATAAATTGTTTGAAGCACATAACGCATGGATGATTTATCCAGACTATAATTAAAAATTCTGAATATTTGCTCGTCATGTATACATAAATGAAGTTGAAATAAATAATTAGCGTGATCAAATTAACAAACAATATATTAAGTAAACTAAACTAAGTAACATTATATTAGTCACTTATTGAACCCACGAAAATAAGACATAGTGACGTCACTATGCCGTATTTCTATGCTGAAATGTTTTTGACATTTCATAAAGAGTAGCTGATTTGACTGATAGTCAAGTACTTTATTGTGTCTTCGGCTATTAAATGTAAAAATATCAATAGGTATATAAGACCCGGATATAAATAAATAAAATAATCAGCAACGACCTTCACTGATAATTATTATTATCTTAAGTATTTTGTATATGAAGTACTTGAAGCACGTAATATTAGTAATTGATTATAATTAAATCACGTGAAAATTCCCTCTTTAATATAGCCTTTTCTTCTAATAATAACTATGTTGGAGTCGGCTCCCAGTCTCACCGGATGCAGCTGAATACCAGTATGTTACATGCAGCGACTGTCTATCTGACCTCCACAACACAGTTACCTGTGTTATAACACGATACTAAGTAACACTGCTTGTCAGACTTTCAAGCTTCTAACTACTGTTAACGACTGTCAAAGATCTTTGAAAAGACCTACAATTTAATTTAGCTTTCGAACCACGGAGGAAATCGATATGTATAAGATGATCACCCATCCACAGAACAACCTCTGTAAGCGAAGCCTAACCTCAGAGATCGACCCGCGCGGCTGTTGTTAACTAAGCTGCGAGCTCAAATTTTTTCATTTTCAAAATATCTTTATCTATCTATCGTATGGTTAGTGGTCAACCTAGTGTCAAAGTTGTTCAAGCTGTCCGAGAGGCCTTTGACGTGGCTTAACGACTGTTATCTTCATAGGTAACAACCGGGACCGACATTTTACGTGCCCTCCGAAGCACCGAGACGCCTAGTTCAAATATCACTATGCGGTCACCCATCTATAGGATGACCGCGCCAACGGTTGCTTAACCTACAGATCGTTTACCGTCCGGTGAGCACCACTGGCTATGAGTGCCTTCAAATTGCTACCTATGGATGTCAATTTATCTATATAAGTATGTTTATCAGTTATCTGGTCACCATAAAACAAGCTCTGCTTAGTTTGGAATCAAATGACCGTGTGTGAATTGTCCAATGATATTTATTAATTTATTTACCCAAACCTTTGTTTTTGTCAGACTTTCCTTACCACTGTGAAGGTGCTCAACAGTTAGTAGTGATTTCGCGTCGCGTATATAAAAGTGCATTTTCTAATTCATCGGTATGTGTCGCTCGTATCAGCGATGTATGTGCATATATGTAACTTAGAAAGTGTGTGAACAACCGCTATTGTTCTTTACCTCACTACTTTTATTACAACGTGGAACAAATTGGAGAATGAGGAATTGGTAACTATCAGTCAAATCATCTACTCTTTATCAAATAGAGACCACTCGGGACTTCATCCGCGTGGAAAACCTTCCCTTATAAATCCCGATCCCTCGGGAACTCCGGTATAAAATGTAGTCTATGTGTTATTCTGAATCTTCCGCTACCTATATACCAAATATCATCGTAATCGGTTGAGTAGTATTTGCGTGAAAGAGTAACAAACATCCATACATACATACATTCTCACAAACTTTCGCATTTTTATAATATTAGTAGGATCTAAAACACATTTAAGTATAGAAATACGACATAGTGACGTCACTATGTCGTATTTTCGTTGGTATCAAATGAGTGTTTAATAAAATGTTTCATTCTGTAATAATTCAACCTAATATATGAAAAGAAAATACATATTTTGAGCATTTGATATGAAAAATTTACGAGTAGGAGTACAAGTTGAATAATTATTCGTTAACCCAGTCGACTACCTAATTGGAGATGATTGATCTACTGTGCCTCTCTGGCTCGGTCGGTAATGTAGCCGACTGCAGAACCCGAGGTCCCGGGTTCTATTCCCGAGACAGCCAAGGTGCTATTGGTATTTTCTTATTATCATAATATTTTGTGTATCAAACAGGTGACCGTCAGCTGTATAAGTCGAGTCACTGATGTTATACATTCTGTATGTTGTATACCTCCAGCCGCGAACTGCGCATACAACACTCTCTACGAGTAAATCCTACTAATATTATAAATGCGAAAGTTTGTGAGAATGTACATATGTATGTTTGTTACTCTTTCACGCAAATACTCCTACGATGAAATTTGGTATATAGGTAGCTGAAGACCCAGAATAACACATTGGCTGCTTTTTATCCTGGAGTTCCCGAGGGATCGGGATTTAGACGAGAAAAGTTTCCACGCGGTCGTTGTCGCGGGCGGCCTTTTGGTAAGTACATAATTTCTCTGAATAATTTACACACATCTTGTCATAGTCATATATAGTAGTTATACGTGACTAACTATTTAATATTCGTCATCAATCTGCTGACGTCAACCGCGCAAAGGTCGTGATGATGCCATACTGAACAGCTAAGCAAACAATTTATGAAAAATTCTGATGACTTATCAATTAAAGCAAATTCTAATTTAACACATACATCAAATATATAAAATTCTCGCGTCACAGTTTTCGTTACCATACTCCTCCGAAACGGCTTGACCGATTCTCATGAAATTTTGTGAGCATATTAAGAAGGTCTGAAAATCGGCCAACATCTATTTTTCATAACCCTAAGTGACACTATTTTTTTTTGTTTATTTGGCAAAACAACGTTTGCCGGGTCGGCTAGTATGTATATAAAATCACGCCTTCTTCCTATAGTTGAAGGCAGAGAGCAGAGAACGTCACTTGGTACGATCCTTACAAACTTCCCTTGCCTCGTTACATCGGCGAAGGAATACATCGTGATAAATGATGTCTGACAGTTGTTTAACACAGCTCTTGAAAGTAAAGTCTTACTTGATCACCCTTGCCCAGCAGTGGGACAATAACGAGTTATATTAAGTATATTTCCTGATGCAATAATTTGAAGCAAATTTTAAAATGACAACATGTATGTATGTGAATGAAGCAAGGGAAGTTTGTAAGGATCGTACCAAGTGACGTTGTCTGATATCTAACTTACGCCTTTTTCCCATAGGAGTGAAAAAGGCGTGATATCTCAGGAACTACTGGCAAATTGAAGAATTCTTTTACTGTTGAATAGCCTACTTATTGAGGAAGACTGTGGGCTATATATCATCACGCTACGACCAATAGGAGCAGAGTAGCAACGAAAATTGTTACAAAAACGTGGAAAATTTTGACCCATTCTCTTATGTGACGCAAGCGAAGTTGCGCGGGTCAGCTAGTTATGTATGTATTGTAAAGATTTAGTCATAAAATGAATAGCGAATGAGTCGAATGATTTTCGGGAAAGCCTAAAGTTGTTAAGATAAAACTGAAAAACATGATAACATGATAATAAAATGATAACAGAATGCAATATGTTTTTTATTACAGACGCGAGAAATTACGCGGCAAATTTAGATAAAGGAGACGCTCAGCTGAAACACTGCCTACATCTATGTAATGTACGTTAACACACTGAGCGTTTACCCACCGGTGAAAGAAACTGATTAATATATTTTTTCGTGGAAAAAAATTCACCAAGACTTTCTTCTTCTATCAAACTCTGCAGTCGTAAGTCGAGCAAATAAAATCGGCACGGCCGTACCATCCTTTTCTCGAAGCAATTCAGGCTATTTTCGACCCCCCTATAATTTCGTTGTGTAGTAATTTTTTTAAATTTTAATATTTACCTAAAAATAGAATAAAATTAATACTACCCAAGGTAAAACTGCTGGTCAAACTTTCAAGCTTCTGAATACTGGTAACGACTGTCAAAGATCTTTAAAATTGTCAGACAATTTAACGTGCCTTCCGAAACACGGAGGAACTCGATATGTACATATAAGATAGTCACTCATACATTGACCAACCTCGGTAAGCATAGCTTAACTTATGACTTTCCTTCCAATGTCTCAGGACCACAGATAAAATAAGTACATCCGCGTTTTGGCGCCAAAAAAAAGTACCTACGTTCAGAAACGGTTAATGTTTTTCAACACCGTTTCCTCAGAGGAAAGGAAGTTGCACCCCATATTAGTTCATTTTACATCCAAAAATAACTCGGGCAGCCGTTAACTTGAAATTTAGGTTAGTATACAACAAACGGGGAAACAATAGCGATTATTTAACTGCAAGTTTGGCGTGAGATGAAATAAAATAAATTTACCTACTTTGAGTCCACCACGCTGACCAAGTGCGCGTTGGGGACTTTGTATACCTTCAAGAACTGTTCTAAAGAACTCTCAGGTATGCAAGGTTGTATCACGATGTTTTCCTTCACCGTTGGAACAAGTGATCATTATTTCTAATACACACATAACTTGGAAAAGTCATTGGTGTGTTTGTATGGGTTCGAATCACCCGATTGCGTGGAAGGTACCAACTTATACCACTCGGCTATGGTGTACGACGTAAAATATACATCAGCTTAGCCTTTCTTCCAAGCTATGTTGGAGTCGGCTTCCAGTCTCACCGGATGCAGCTGAATAACAGTGTTTTACATAGAACGACTGCCTATCTGACCTCCGCAACCCAGTTACCTGGGATAACACGATACCCTTCAGTAAGACTGGTTGTCAGACTTTCAAGCTTCTGACTACTGTTAACGACTGTCAAAGATCTTCGAAAATGACAGCCGGGCCCCACAATTTAACGTGCCTTCCGAAACACGGAGGAACTCGATATGTATAAGATGGTCACCCATCCACAAATCAACCTCGGCAAGCATGGCTTAACCTCAGAGGTCGATCCGCGCGGCTGTTGTTAACTAAGCCACGTACAATGTTATGTATTATTATTATTTATTAGCTCAGAGCAGCCGTTAACTTGAAATTTAGGTTAGTATACAACGAACGGCTCGACAATAGCGATTATTACTACAAGGTCGAGACTCGTGAGATAACCACTGTAGCCGGTTGGACCGAGTTACTATGACTCATGAACGGTCAATGAATGAAAAAAATACGCCCGGAAACGTGGTAATACCCAAACTGTATTATTGAATGTAAATATATTACACTAGCTGAGCCGCGCAATTTCGCTTGCGTTACATAAGAGAGTCATATTTTCCCCCGTTTTTGTAACATTTTTACTGGTACTTTGCTCCTGTTGGTCGTAGCGTGATGTTAAATAGCCTATAGCCCGCCTTAATAAATAGGCTATCCAATAGTAAAATATGTTTTCAATTCGCACCAGTAGTTCCTGAGATTAGCGCGTTCAAACAAAGAAACAAACTCTTCAGCTTTATAATATTAGTATAGATTTTTGTATTTTGAAGCGCTCATAGATAGTAGCTCACCGGTCAGTAAATTATTTGTGGGTTAAGCAACACTTGCCGCGGTCGTTTTATAGATGGGTGACCGTATAGTGGCATTAGAACTAAGTATGATAAAGCCGGTCCCGGCTGTTTATGAAGATAATAGTCGTTAAGCCACGTCAAAGGCCTTTCGAGCGGCTCGAATAACTTTGACACTAGGTTGACCACTAACCACAAGATTAGTAGTTAGTAGCAGGACCATTAAACATTATTTTTAACCAATAACTGTCCCAATGCTGGGCAAGGGTTCCCTCCCGAACGAGGGAGGGGTTGTAGACGTTATTATTAGAAGTGCGAGTTGGAAACTCTGCATCTTACTTTTAAATTATAAATGTGAAAGTTTGTCTATACTATAAGATTGTAAATCTTTCACAAAATAAATATTTTTTTGGATTTTAATAAAATTAGATACACAGTTTACATGGCGTAGCTAGTAGCGCTCACCGGTCGGTATACGATCTATGGATTAAGCAAAACCTTGACGCGGTCATTCCATAGATGGGTGACCGCAGTGGTATTTGAACTGGGCGTCTCCGAGCTTCGGAGGGCACGTAAAAAGTCGGTCCCGGTTGTTGTCTACTAAGATAACAGTCGATAAGCCATGTCAAAGGCCTTCGGGCGGCTTGAACAACTTTGACACGAGGTTGACCACTAACTATACGATGAAAAGAGACCACCAGAAATGTTTTCACGCGAACGAAGCTACCGACAAAATCTAATATTTTTATGAAGTACTCACATATTTTATTTTAAAATCATATATTTCGCAACGAAAGATGTCATGGATTGTTAATTATTTAATAACACGTAACTTTGTCGGCCATTGCGTTTCACAGTCGAAAGATCTAAGATATTTTAATTGTGTTATATACTTTCTAAATTGTGTCTTCTCATGTGTTTAAGGCAATTATGAAATGAATAAACTACACGTAAAATATAAATACATAATATCAAGCTTTATACGCAAAAGTGTAGATAGAGGTATATAAAATACACATATGTTTCGCTATTAACAATGTTAGTTCCATGTAATAGGGGTCGAGCGTGTCATATACCGGACACGTTACCAAACTCCGGACTACTATTGAGATATATTCTAGTACTAGAGGCCGCCCGCGACTTCGTCTGCGTGGAAACCCTTCTCGTTTAAATCCCGATCCGACGGGAACTCAGGGATAAAAAAAGTAGCCTGTGTTATTTGAACAAAATCTGTGTAAATTTTAACAGTCTAACTATCACGGTTCATGAGATACAGCCTGCTGACAGACAGACAGCGAATTCTCAGTAATAAAGTCCCGGTTCTACCCTTTGAGTACCTAAGACTATGGTAATCCATTTCGTTACGCAGTTACTTATATCCCTCTATTAATAATAAGATTCTTAGCAAAAAACCGCGCCCCATATTTAAAGAAAATACCAGTTTTGTAAAACGGGTTTCACTTCATAAACTAGTTTTAAATTTTTCTCTATGGTAGTGTTGTTTTTTTAATAAAGCACGTGAATGACAGGATACAGCCATTGATGTCAAACAGGTTTGTTATTTTAAAACTATGACCAATCAGAAAATTAACTTGTTTTTTAAATAACATTTGTTTTTTGAAAAACGCAAACGCAAAACATACAATTTACATTCATACATAAATAATGTCACACCTGAAGGTGTATTTTTACGTGCCCTCCGAAGCACGGAGACGCCCAGTTCAAATACCACTATGCGTTCACCCATCTTTGGTATGACCGCGCCAACGGTTGCTTAACCCACGGATCGTTTACCGACCGGTGAGCGCAACTGGCTATGGGCGCCTCATTTTTTGAGTAACATAGACTATGTTAATCTTACAAGAAGTTTTCTAAAGTAAACAGAATAGGTTGTTTGTATATCTTAAAGGTCAATTAAGATTAACATCGTTACTGAGTAACCTTGGGATATCCTTAAAAGCAATTAGCTGAGAATTTCCATTATTTATTATCTTTTGTTAAGATAAGTAAGAAAACTAGAAGATTCTGAAACTATAGATCAGGTGCCGATGCAATTGTATATCTATACTAATCTATACTAATATTATAAAGCTAGAGTTTGTTTGTTTGTTTGAACGCGCTAATCTCAGGAACTACGGGTCCGATTTAAAAAAATCTTTCAGTGTTAGACAGCCCATTTATCGAGGAAGGCTTTAGGTTATATAACTTCACGCTACGGCCATCAGGAGCAGAGTAGCAACGAAAAATGTTACAAAAACGGGGAAAATTTTCTCTTATGTGACGCAAGCGAAGTTTCGCGGGTCAGCTAGTTAACTAATACGTCAGAAGAAAATTATTGAACTATTACTGCAATTATGTAACCAGTAGACAATCTTTAACGCGTACATTACATAGATGTAGGTGCAGTGTTTCAGCTGAGCGTCTCCGTGATACAAGTCACCGTTGTTGTTTATAACAACAGTTCACGACAAACGTACCACTTTGACACTAGGTTGATCACTAACTATACGACAGACTTAATCTTTGACCCTAGGTTCACCACTAACCATGCAAAAAACGACTTTGGGCTAGTCCAAAATTTACTATTTTGCTAAGTAAAGTTACAGTATAACTGTTAAAACTCCATTTAATAGATATTTAAAAGTGGTAAAACTCAACTTAAAGTTAAAATCATAAAATATTTAGTTCGCGCATTCCATTCAAAAATCGTTACTATATTTTACTAAGAAATAAGTGTGTGGTCTGTCCAATAATAGACTATATGCATCCTGTAGTACAAATCATGACTCATTCAGCATAAACGGAAATAACTTATCTTGAGTACAAACTATGCGTAAAACTTTACGTTATTTTTCGCGCCATTTGTGACAGATGTTGTAGAAAGCCGCCATTTTAGTTTACAACCCCGTTTAATTCATTCTTTGCTTCGTTTCTTACTACTGCGTGCTTGCTTTATTACTACTGGGATTCCGCCCTCAGCTTAATTTACAAACATTTCCATGGGTGTTGTCCATCAGTCAGTAACGGAAGAGTTTTATAATATAAATTGATTTTATATCATGTCAAAGTAAGGTTCTTGACTTAATTATAATCAAAATTATAATTGAAGCCGTCTTTTCAATTATCCCTTAACGCAGAGTCGCACGAATACTCTTATTGACATTTTGGAAATACATTCAAATGAACGTGTTTTTTTATTACTTCTCAACTGCCGAACCTACCTCTTTTCAGAAGAGTAGCATGAAACATAAAACTTGAGGATATTTTTCGCGCCATTTATGACAGATGTAGAAAGCCGCCATGTTAGTTTACGACCCCTTCATATATTGTTTTACTTATTCTTCACTGTTGACTCAAGGCCTAACCCCTCCCCCTCGTTTGGAAGGAGACCCTTGCCCAGCATTGGGACAGTAATGGTTTAAAAAAAATAAAACTTCACTACATAGTATAAAGCAAAGTCGCTTCCCGCGTCTGTCTCTGTCTGTATACAGGGTGTAAATGACAGCCTACCGAAAACGAAAAAAAATGACTTTAGACACGATTCTGGTGCTTATGGCGTTGAAAATTTTCATCGGTTTTTTCTTGATTTTTCCGATTTTTTATGCGTTTTTTTTAATTTTTTTTGGTATTATTTCGTTAATACTACACAATGCAACATGAATATGAAATCGTCAACCGTCATATTACTGTTTTTCACAAAAAAAAGCAATGGATTAAAACAACGTATAAATTCGCTATCAGCTGTGCGCGGCCAACGACACCGCGCCGGCGGCGCGACGGTCGACGTCACGCCGCGTACCTACGCGCGCCACACAGACACGATTACGCACACAGCTGTCAGCCTCACACTCACTAGTATGCAGCGTTACTTAGTATTTGTTCTATGTTAAAAATGAAAATTACATAATTATCCCGCTCTCCGATAAACGGTAAATTCATAAGATTTAAAATGTGTGATATCTTATTATTACACGTACAAATACATACAGAACGACAAAAAATCCTATTGATATTCTTTAGCGCTATAAAAATCTCTAATAAACAATTTAACATGTATTGTCGCTTTGTTCCATTTGTTCTTGCAAATTTCTATTCGATATTTACACGCTCATTCATACTTCATACAAGCGCGGTGCGACTCGAAAAGAAGATGGCCGTAGTGACGCGTGACGCCGCGACCGCGAGTGGATGTTACATAGATGGGATGCGACAAAATGGATGCTAAGTAATTCTCCGGGGATTATGAATTATGATAAGTTAGTTTCTCTGATAAGAATATTAATGGATATTGATTGTTATCATTGTTATGTACCTACATTTTTTATGGTTTAATTAAATAAACGTTTCGTGTTTATTTTATTTACTTTAAGCTGATTTTATGTTATAAATATCAAAGTATTTTAAACTTACATCAATAATGTTTGTAATGTTATTTGGTATTTGAATAAAACTACAATGCAACCAGTAACAACTGTGACGAGTAAAAATAGTAATGCCACATCAATATTTTATTGAATCTAATCTCTCGCTGGGATCCTAACTCGTCGCTCGTCACCAAATCGGCGGCGCGCGCGCGGACGGCGCGGAGGGAGCGGGTGGCGCGGGCGAGGGGCGGCGCGAGTGAGCGGAGAGGCGCCCGCGCCGGCGGCTCTCTTTGAATTGAATGATAGTTCGAGCAATTCGCTCGCGGAAGACGGAAGCTCTTCACCGGTGTCGTTCGTTATGTCCTATTCGTCGTGTCGTGTGTGAACTGTTGTTTATTATTACTTGTTATTGTTTCGGTTTTGAGTTGTTATTGTTTTTATTGTTATTATTTTTGTTGTTATTGTTTTCGAAGTGCAGTTGTGTTCGTAAATAGGAAGAAATGTTGATGTGTTATGTATGGTGAAGCACGTGGAAGTGCACGGCGTGCTCTGCACCTGTACGTCCGGATCCAAAGGTACTCAAACACTCGCCATACACCAGGTATTTGCGTGTTGATAGACATTGATAACAATTTGTTTTAGCACTTTCTTATTATTGGATACATTTTGCTATTATTGTTTGATTTCACGTAAGCCAAGTAGGTACCTACCTACTTACAATTTTACTATGAGCTATTGTAACATACGGGCCTACTTACGATACCATGAACGATACATAAGATTGTTATCTAATGATAGGGTTGCATACTAGTGAGCGCATAGACGTGGTGGTACGCGTACGTACCTACGACGCGTCGCGACATGTCGTCGCTCAGCGCGCCGCCGCCGCCAGAAGTCTCGTAGGCATGCGCGGAGATACATCGCGTTGTTCACTATACATTGAACGCTCAAAAATGACTAACTCGGGAACCAATCATTTCCGAGAAATATCGTTGGAGTAAATTTCGCGCATACAGTGTCACAAACTTACCAGTAAAGTTTTCGGTTAGCTGTCATTTACACCCTGTATATTTATGCTTAGATCTTTAAAACTACACAACGGATTTTGAAGCAGTTTAAAAGATAGATGCCCGGTTTCAGAGGCACATTTAGCGGTAGTTTATCTATTCAAACTGTTTTTTATATTAATTTAAACGCGATTGAATAGATAAACTACCGCTAAATGTACCTCAGAAACCGGGGGAGAACGATTCAAGAGGAAGGTTGCGTAAAAGTTTTGAAGGATTTTTTGTAAAATAACTGTTTATACCGGGAGAAGCTGGGGCGGGTCGCTAGTTATTTATAAAACTACTAGCGGACCCGACAGACGTTGTCCTGTCTACACGTCTTTAATTTGAAAATTTTAAACTTTTTTTAATAATCTAAACCATTCTCAGATCCCCTTGAACACACACAAAAAATTTCATCAAAATCGGTCCAGTCGTTTAAGAGAAGTTCAGTGTCATACACACTTACAGAAAAATTATATATATATAAAGATTTAACCAAGCACTTTAGAGAGTAAATGAATGATAATATAATTAATGTCTAATACACACTAAAAGTCAAGAGAGGTCAACGATTATGGCAGTAGGTTATCTATGCTTGATTTAATTGAAATTTATCTAAACGTTTCCTTTTATCTGTGGTTATCTCCTTCCTCTTTTAAAACACCTTCACAACAATCTCTCCATCACCCTAAGGTAGACTGGTAGAAAATGCCCCTAGCATTAAGCGTTTGTCGTAGTGGTTAACGTGGTCACCTCGCCGCAATAACCGTTGCGCCGCGTCTGGTTCCGATCACACCCGGGACTAATATTTGTGTGATAAGCACAAATCGAACCTGAGAACTCATGCTCAGCAGTCTGACACACTACCGACCGCGCCACAGAGGCAGACATTTTGCTGAATTTCAGCTAAATTTGTTCCATTCACGGTTATACATGATACATGAAATGATTGCGTGCGATAATTGCATATTAGTCGTTTAATTACTAAACTGATATATGAAACAAATTACAGCTGGCGTTTTAATTATAATACAAATATGTGCATTATGTGTGTATTACAAATAATGATCACTTGTTATCGCGATGAAAGAAAACATCATGATTTTGCTTTTGCTTAGAATTGCTCTTGTGTCGCGGGGACTTTTACAAACATACAAACAACGAACACAAAGTACAACCAGACCCAAAACAATTATTTGTGGATCGCAAAAATAATTGTTCCGTGTGGGACTCGAACCCACGACCTACCGACGCATTGGTTGCGGCGTGGCGACCTAAACCACTGGGCCACAGAGGAACCTTGCATGCCTGAAATTTCTTTAATATAATACACTTCTTGAAAGCATGCAAAGTACTTAAGCCGCACTTGGTTAGCGTGGTGGACTCAAGGCCTAACGGGAGGAGACCTTTGCCCAGCAGTGGGACAGTAATAGGTTAAATTTGCCGTGAGTTTGTTGCTAGCTCTTCTCATAAGGCTGTACACTTTCCGAGCTAGTGGTAGATTCAGTAATTGTACCGACTATCATAAGTGTCAATATTTGACCTAAATTAATCTTCTTCTTGTCGTATGGGTAGTGGTCAACCTAGTGTCAAAGTTGTTCAAGCCGCCCAAAGGCCTTTGACGTGGCTTAACGACTGTTATCTTAGTAGACAACAGCCGGGACCGACTTTTTACGTGCCCTCCGAATCACGGAGACGCCCAGCTCAAACACCACTATGCGGACACCCATCTATGAAATGACCACGCCATCGGTTGCTTAACCCACAGATCGTTTACCGACCGGTGTGCGCAACTGGCTACGGGCGCCATAACCTAAATTAACAAATGATTTGATTTTGATTTAAACTTTACTCAAAATGTATTTTAAATTTGCAATCAGTCGTTAGCAACTTTCTCAGCATGCCTATTAAAAAGATTCGTTAAAAATTGCTAATTTGTGTGAGACTCACTTTCAATGTTTTCTATTATTTATTGATATATAACACGCAAAGTAACAAATCATTTAACACCATTTATAATTGCACTAGCTGACGCGCGCAACTTCGTTTGCGTCACATAAGAGAGAATGCGTCATAATTTTCCCCGTTATTGTTACTTTTTTTACTGTTACTCTGCTCCTATTGGTCGTAGCGAGATGATATAGCCTATAACCTTCCTCGATAAATGGGCTATCTAACACTGAAAGAATTTTTAAAATCGGACCAGTAGTTTCTGAGATTAGCGCGTTCAAACAAACGAACAAACAAACTCTTCAGCTTTATAATATTAGTATAGATTTAACTGCACGTTTGTCGCAGTGGTTAACGTGGTCACCTCGCCGCAATAACCGTACCCGCGTGTGGTTCCAATCACACCCGGGACTAATATTTGTGTGATGAGCACGAGTATCTGTTCTGAGCTTGTTAATGTATCTATATAAGTATGTATTTACAAGTATATAAGTATGTGAAAGAAGCCGGTACGGGATTTTCATAGCTCTTATACTACAAGCATGATTATTTTTCCTGCTTTGATAAATTTTAAACTTTTTTGACTGCGAAGAAAAAGTGTGTAATATATTTAAAAGTATATAAGTATTTTTGGTAAAGTAAGAGCAGCTGATTTGACTGATAAATAAATACCGATAGGCCACACAATGAAAAAAGTTTTGCAATTAGTCCTATTACTCATAACAAAAATCCTTTTTTTTCACTGACTGACGTCACCACAGATAAGAAAGGACCATATTCGTTCTAGTCGGGTGTACGTGATATAGCTATATAAGACTTACTGATATAGTATGATGTCATCGTGTGGATATGCTATCTAGGTATTTCTGTTATCTGATAAACTACCTAATTTTGTTACATGTATTGGTTATGTAAAAAAATGGTAGCCATCTTAGATAATTTCAATGTCATTTTTAATGTTAGATGTAGATAATATATAAGATAGGTATTTAAAATATATACGTACATAAGTATATAAAATCACGCATTTTTCTCGTAGCGGTAGGCAGAGAGCAAAGAACGCCACTTAGTACGATCCTTATGAACTGTGCCAAAAAGTCAAGCAACTTTAAAATTATTTTTTGTGTTGAAAGATCTAACTCTGGGAAACTACATCATGTGCTCAAGCAACTTTATGCTTAACTCTTTTCCATGTTGAAAGAGAGAAACTACCACCTTGTCAACTTTTACACAAATCTATTTAGCCGTTTCGGCGTAAAAACTTAACATTTCAATTTAAAAATTTAAAATTTCAACAATTTCGCTTTAATGATATTAGTAGGCAGTAGTAATAAGAACCGAACGAACTGCTTTTCTTATTTTGAAACACTATATTTAAAATGGCATATTAGGTATTCTATTTGAAATGTCCTTAACGCCAAATTTTAGGTATTAAAATACTTTATTAGTCAACGACTATATTTTTATCAGATAACTCACTTTATCTAAGAAATCAGGTGCAAAAATAATACCTGCATCAAATTTTGCAATAATATAAGGACTAATGACGTATTTTTCAAAGAATGACTAGTAATCATGACTACTACAAATTATTTATATGGTTAGTGGTCAACCAAGTGTCAAAGTGGTACGTTCGTCGTGAACTGTTGTTATAAACAACAACGGTGACTTGTATCACGGAGACGCTCAGCTGAAACACTGCACCTACATCTATGTAATGTGCAAGTTAACATACTGAGCGTTTACCGAAAAGTGAGCGACGTATTTGGGCATCTCTTTAACATTACAATGATCATATTATTATCAGTCTAGCCTTTCTTCCAACTATGTTGGAGTCGGCTTCCAGCCTCACCGGATGCAGCTGAACACCGGTATTTTACATGCAGCGACTGTCTATCAGACCTTCACAACACAGTTACCTGGGTTATAACACGATACTAAGTAAGACTGGTTGTCAGACTTTCAAGCTTCTGACTACTGTTAACAACTGTCAAACAAAATGACAGCCAGAAACGACTTAACGTGCCTTCCTCGACAAGAAAACCTCGGTACGTATAATATGGTCACCCATCTACAAAACAACCTCGGCAAGCGTAGCTTAACTTGAGAGATCGATCCGCGCGGTTGTTGTTACTTAGCCACGAGCTCCTCAGTCTTATGACCTTAATAATTCAACCTGATAATAAGACTTATTCAGCAAAGACTTTTTGTTATATTTTTTGCTTAGTTTAATAATACCTATACATGTATCTGTTTAAAAAGATGATGTAATTAGAAAAGAATTTAACGATTTTAATTAATGTCGTCATCGGCGATGATGTTATTGAATTATTTAACAAAAACAGCTTTTAAACTTATAATAGAAAAAAAAAATTTTTTTTGTATTAATTTGTTGTTATAGCGGCAACAAAAATACATAATTTGTTAAAAATGTCAACAGTCTAACTATCACGGTTCATGAGATACAGCCTGCTGACAGACAGACAGTGACGTCTTAGTAATAAGGTTCCAAATTTACCCTATGTGTACGAAATCCTTAAAAAAACCTTTCCTTAGTAAGAAATCGAAAACTGCACACAAATTTAAAAACCAAATCCAACAAAAAAACGCTTTACACATCCAAAAAGGAAATTAACACTGCACTCGTGAAACAGTGAAAGTTTGCACAAATTTGCACACACTACACGTAAGTCACACATAAATGCAACTGCAAGACACAATTGCACACACACTTTTTTGCTAAAACACACCTTGGGAGAAAAAACCGTTTGGTTTTTTTGTTTAAAATGACTGTTTTTTGAATATAAGCGGACTAAGTTGTACGCGACGACCGCGCGTGACGAGCGCTTCTCGTAGACTGACGCGATACGCAAAGATTATAAGTTTTAGGGGCCAGCAATTGTTGTAGAATATATTGTTGTTTCGCATTTGTTTAGTGCAAGTGCTCTTGATTATGGCGGTTTGAGAGTAAGAGTGCTAAAATGTGTTTATTAAAGGTGTTTAAAAGATTTTGTTGTATTTTATGTTCGTAGTAAACTTGGGTTAGTATTTTAATTAATATTATAAGTTTGATTTAATGTTTAAGCCGTTTGTCGACCAATTTTTCGCTTCGATAACATTATTTAAGACACGATTTTGATGCTTAAACATATTTTTTGTCTTTTTAAAAAAATCAAAGCAGATTTTGACTTTAATAAAGATCGTTCAAATATAAATAATATCGTCTTTATATTTTTAATTTAAGGTATCTAGAATTGTCTATGGGTACACAAAATATAAAACACAATAAAAAGTAAAGTTTTATAGTAGTCTGACAACGTAGTAAAAAGTTATACGATTTATGTAGATTCTAATTTGAAATTTCTATGTATTTTCAAAATAAAATAACTATATCAAATAGGCCACCGTCAGCTGCATAAACCCAAGGGTCACTGATGTTCTTAAATCTAAATATTCCATTTATTTACTCGCTTCGAATCTTGCATACAAGACTCTCTACTAAGTTAGTACTATAACAATCCTTTCTTTAACCAAAAATAGCAACAAATCAAATATTCTAGCCACACAACACTTGTTAACTTTAAAATTCATGTTACGATATCTACCATAGACTAGAATACTAAATTAAAGTAACACACTAAAGCTTGCAATTTCAACTCTATGCATAAAAAAATAAACAAATATTGGCGGCAAATTTGACATTGACGTTTGAGCCGCCATGTTTTTTTTTATAATCTGCACACATATTTGCGAAAATAGGACATTTTCTCTTTTTATACGAAAATTTATATGGCATTATTTCACGATTATTGTGGCGATTAGTCATGGTCGTAACCCAGTTACCTGGGTTATAACACGATACTAAGTAAGACTGTTTGTCAGACTTTCAAGCTTCTGAATACTGTTAACGACTGTCAAACATCTTTGAAAATGACAGCCGGGGACCCTCAATTAAACGTGTCTTGCGAAACGCGGAGGAACTCGTTATGTATAAGATGGTCACCCATCCACTGACTGGCCTCGGCAAGCGTAGCTTAACCCGAGAGATCGATGCGGGCTGTAGTTTTTACTTAGCCAAGACCTCCCTCCTATTAAAAGTCTAAATATATGTAACTCAAAGGTAACTGACTGACATAGTGATCTATCAACGCACAGCACAAACCACTGGACGGATCGACCTGAAATTTGGCATGCAGGCAGAAGTTATGACGTAAGTATCCGCTAAGAAAGGATTTCGATCAATTCTTTCCCCAAGGGGATAAAATATGGGGTAAAAGTTTGCATAAAAAATCGGTCCTAAGTCACAAACCACGCGGACGAAACGGGCAAAAGCTAGTACGATGATAAATGAGCGATAGAAAATAGTTTTTATTTCATGATTCTTACCATAGCCTTGTATCCAATTCATTTGATTAAATGTTAATTGCACTAACTGTATGGGTTTTTAACTGTATCGAATCTTCAACATGTATGTATGCGAATGAAGCAAGGGAAGTTTGTAAGGATCGTACCTTCTTCTTATCGTATGGTTAGTGGTCGACCTAGTGTCAAAGTTGTTCAAGCCGCCCGGAGGCCTTTGACATGGCTTAACAACTGTTATCGTAGTAGATAACAATCGGGACCGACTTTTAACGTGCCCTCCGAAGCACGGAGCCGCTCAGTTCAAATACCACTATGCGGTCACCCATCTATGGAGTGACCGCGCCAAGGGTTGCTTAACCCACAGATCGTTTACCGACCGGTGAGCGCAATTGGCTATGGGCGCCTTCAGGATCGTACCAAGTGGCGTTCTCTGGTCTCTGCCTACCACTATGGGGAATTTTATGTACGTATGTATGTAATTTTAATTTATATTTCCTGCTCCTCATTAAATAATGATAAAGACAGGATAAATATAACTTAAAATTGGGATGTTAATGATAGTTATTTTATATTTTTCCCTATCAAAGAAAAACCCGGGAACAACAGTTATCATAGAATAAAATTTGTATACAATTTCCTGATTAAATTTCCTTCCGACGCAAAATTGTTATACTAATTTGGATAGAATTTAACGAATTTAGAAACCGGCCTTTACTTTACTTCATACTTAGTTTGCACCAAGTGATTCCGTACCATCTAAATAAATATAAGTCAAAGGTGACTGACTGACATAGTGATCTATCAACGCACAGCACAAACCACTGCACGGATCGAGCTGACATCTGACATGCAGGTACTTAGTTGTTATGACGTAGACATCCGCTAAGAAAGGATTTTGTTCAATTCTACCCCCAAGGGGATAAAATAGGGGATGAAAGTAAGTATGAGAATTCTGTCCTAAGTTAATTATAAAAACGGCAAAAAATACATGTTTGTTGTAAAGGAGCATTAAGCCTTTCAATATTTATTTTAATCTGTTTTTTACTATTTGTTGTTACAGCGGCAACAGAAATACATAATCTGTGTAAATGTCAACTGTCTAACTATCACGGTTCATGAGATACAGCCTGCTGACAGACAGACAGCCAAGTCTTAAAGTCAAATTCGAATTTAATTCTGTCTGGAGTAAACTAAAAGATTTTTGTATATCTCCGGCAGCCCTGAACCTAGCCTACAAGGTCCCAACTTAACTCTACTACTCTATTAATAAATCTAAAATCTATTATTATCTGTTTTATAATATAAGTCATTGTTATTGAATAATTAAATAACACTAATCTACTTCATGACCGAGTAACGAGAATTCACGATTAAATTTATCTTAAGCTATGCTTATCAAAGATTATAACTAACTAGCTGTCCCGCGCAACTTCGCTTGCGTCACCTAAGAGAATGGGTCAAAATTTTCCCCGTTTTTGTAACATTTTTCGTTGCTACTCCGCTCCTAATGACCGTAGCGTGGTGTTATATAGCCTATAGCCTTCCTCGATAAATAGGCTATCTAACACTGAAAGAATTTTTCAAATCGGACCAGTAGTTCCTGAGATTAGCGCGTTCAAACAAACAAACAAACAAACTCTTCAGCTTTATTATATTAGTATAGATTACTTTACGCTCGTGACGTTCCGGGATAAACAGTATTATATAATACAGGTTATAAACTATCTGTGTACCAAATTTTATTAAAATCTAGTTAGTAATTTTGCGTTCATAGGGTATCAAATATCCATATTCTTTACCCGGTAAAAAATCGCATCTATGATATCTATACTTCTACGCTAATATTAGGTCGGGGAAAAAGTCTTTTCGCATTATAGTATGTATGAACTTGTAATAAATCTCTTTGGCTTCAAGAATCACAAATGAGTACACGGTTCATTAGGTTTCTTTCAGTGAGCTCGTGAGATACCCAAATATCGAGCTTTTTTTGTGTAGAGAAAAGATTTTATTACAAGTTCTTACATACTATAATGCGAAAAGACTTTCCCCGACCTAATATATTACTATTTTTTTATTATTACAAGCCAGTAGGTCTTTAAATAAATGTTTAACTTGAATTTAACTTAACATTGGTAACTCCCCTTCGGAATTCGTAAGAAACCATTATTATTGTTAGTTTAAACACGCGAGTCTGCTGTCCACATGTTGACAACACGTGCTCTACAGCCGGCGCTATTTCTACTCTATGCTCGTGTCTATGGCTTTTTTGTTTGCCGGAAGATGGCCCCCAGGGGTGAAGGAATGCCGGTTGACTTTTTGCAAAAAGTTTTAAGCTTTCAACGATGTTTGGTGTTTGAAATATCTTGATTTAGCATGTCTTCAAGTTCAACGCGAATTATTAACTTAAATAATAGCCCATTTATTCATAAACACACTATAAACCTATTTAAGTTAAACAACTACTACAATATGTTTTCTCTTTTTTGCTAAAGAGTGAAAGAAACAAAACTCTTTATAAGCCTTTCATAACTTTATATATTTTTACGAATTATTTATAATTAAGTGATGTGTGTATTATAAATAATGATCACTTGTTATAACGGTGAAGGAAAACATCGTGATAAAACCTTGCATGCCTGAGAGTTCTCTATAATTATCAATTTTTGATTGTATGTAAAGTCCCCAACCCGCAATTGGTCTGCGTGGACTCAAGGCCTGACCCCTCCCTTATTACGGGAGGAGATCCTTGCCAAGATTGGGACAGACATGGGTATAGAAAAAATAAAGCATAATAAATATATAAAACTCTTCCGTTACTGAATGACTGATGGACAACGCACAGTCGAAACTACTGAGCGTACAAACTTGACATTTGCTATGAACATACCTTAGTAAGTTTAAAGGAGTACTGAGAGAGGATATTTGGATATTCTCCTCCGAAGGGGGTGAAATTCTACACGGACGAACCCATAATAATAAAAGCCATTTATAAAACTAGAAGTCCCCAACCCGCACTTGGCCAGCGTGGTGGACTCAAGGCCTAACCCCTCCCTCATTACGGGAGGAGACCCTTGCCCAGCAGTGGGACAGTAATGGGTTAAATTTATTTATTATTTATTTATTTTTATAAAACTAGAAGCGTATATCCGAACGGATGAAGTAATTCTTCGTTGTCAAAGACGTGTGAACTCCTTTGCCTTAACGATTGCGCGCGAAATAACACGAAAATAGACCGCCATCTTAGATTAACGGTTGAGTGTTTTCGCGCGCAAATTACTGCCAATGTAGAGTAAACTTCATCATCTATCTAGCCTTCCTTCCAACTATGTTGGAGTCAGCTTCCAGTCTTACCGGATGCAGCTGAATACCAGTATTTTACATGCAGCGACTGTCTATCGGACCTCCACAACACAGTTAAGATTTTTGAAAATGGCAGCCACGACCCACAATTTGGCACAAACGTTCCTTCTGAAACACGGAGGAGCTCGGTATGTATAATATGGTTACCCATCCACTGAACAACCTCAGCATACGAACAGCTTTTGGTACTTAGGTCCTGAGCAGATTATTGTTCTTAATATGTAAAGAAAACCACAGATTATTTTTTTATCTGTGGTTGTAAAATAACGATTTAAAAGTAGTTTAAAAAATATTAAACTGGACGTTTAGTTATATATTTACGAGTATTTAATAGCAGTAAATAACTGACGTTATCATTTTAATATAAACGATAGTAAATCTAAGTTAATTGATATTTAGTTATTAAACAAATCATGTTATGATTCATATTGCTTATGTATTGATGACAAATTATATAAATTATACCTAATACCTACCGTACATAGGGTGACATGACATCATGTAAGAACTAGAGATAAGAGAGAATGGGTCAAAGTTTTCCCCGTTTTTGTAACATTTTTTACTAGTACTCTGCTCCTATTGGTCGTAGCGTGATGTTATATAGCCTTCCTCGATAAATGGGCTATCTAACACTTTTTTTTTTAAATCGGAGCAGTAGTTACTGAGATTTACGCGTTCAAACAAACAAACAATCTCTTCAGCTTTATAACATTAGTATAGATGAGTGATGACAAATTATTATGCTTGATTAATACCTACGTCCTACAATAGACTCTACAATTTGATAAAATTTTCTCAGTTATAAAATTACTTGCTGACCCGGCAAACGCTGTTTTGCCATATTATAAACTAGCTTCTACCCGCGACTTCGTCCGCTACCTGAATTTTCTCATAGGAATGCGTCATTTTCCCGGGGTAAAGAGTATCCTATGTCCTTTCTCGGATATCAAAATATCTCCATGCCACATTTAATGCAAATTGGTTTAGTAGTTTAGGCATGATTGAGTAACAGACAGACAGACAGAGTTACTTTCGCATTTATAATATTAGTATGGATAAAAAAAAAAATTGTGTCACTTTTGGGTATGAAAAATAGACGTTGGCCGATTCTCAGACCTACTCACAAAATTTCATGAGAATCGGTCAAGCGGTTTCGGAGTACGGTAACTAACATTGTGACATAGAAATTTTATGTATAAGAAGTAGATCTCCGTGCCTCGAAGAGCACTCAGGCTTAGAGCGGATTTTTTACTTTTATTATCAGAGACACAAAGATATTTAATGTTTAGTTCACAATACACTTCCTAGAACATAACTCCGGTAGCTATTTCCTGTTTGAGAGTTAAATACGAACAGATGAGACTGTATGACTACATTCTAAGCTAGTTATGTTATTAAATTGAGTAATTGTGCTTTATTGATGATACATGAATTAAAAATTGCATTTTCTGAATGAAAATATGTTAACATTTCGTCGCGGTTTCGTCCGCGTGGTTTGTGAATAAGGACAGAATTTTCATACAAACTTTTATCCCCTTAGGAGCATAATAATAATTGATTAAAATCCTTAAATATGGGCAATAACAAAGATTTCTTTCTTATTCCTTACTATCCCAATGCTAGGTAAGGGCCTTCCCCCGATCGAGGGAGGGGTAAGGCCTTGAGTTCACCACGCTAGCTAATGGCAGGATGGAGATTTTGCATGTCTCGAGAAAAGTATTAAACAAACAGCATGCAAGACTTCATCACGATGCTTTCCTTCACCGTTGTAACAAATTATGACCTGGTAACGACTGTCAAAGATCTTTGAAAATGACAGCCGGGATCCACAATTTAACGTGCCTTCCGAAACATGGAACTCGAAATATATAATATGGTCACCCATCCACGGACAAACCTCGACAAGTGTAGCTTAACTTGAGAGATCGACCCACGGCTTTTGTTACTTAGCCACGAGGTCTTAAATATCTATAATCTAATCTAAACATATCTACTTTCACAATTCCCTAATTGTCTTAATTGCATTGTACAAATTCAGAAAGCGATAATAATAAACTATTCAAAGTTTGTAATATAACACCATAGAGAATATAGAGCATGGGATTGTTTTCTTTTTTGTCACTCTATTGTTGCCAGATGAAAAAATGGAGACAAAATGTTGGTAAATGTACGCATTGTTTTTTAGGGACTTTTGTGCAGCGTAAAAGTGGTTATGCAAGTTTTTTATTTAAAAAGATTTCTCGGAGTAAGAAGAATCGTTTTTAAGTTCATACTACTATCCTACTAAATACTACAAATACGAAAGGTTGTAAGTATGTATGGATATATGTATACTCTTTCACAAAAAACTACTGGATGGATTTTAGTAAACTGCTCTAGCTTATGACCTGGATTAACACATCGAATACTTTTTAGCCCGGGATATATATTTAAGCGGGCGAAGTTGCAGGCAGAAGCTAGTAATATATGAGTGGGAAAGTTAGTAAAGAAGTACTGCATTTGTTACTTATTAGCGCAAAAACCACTTATTAATCCCGAGTGAAATTCAAAATTTAAGTCTCAATAAATTTAAGTTATTAGTTAAAAGTAATTTATGTCGTAAGGGATATTATACTATTAAAGATTATTTAGATGATAACAAAGCTTAGGACTGTGCTGCTTCTACCAAGTCTATTTCAAAATAATGTATTACAATTTGATATTATGACATTGTTATTAATTTGGAAATATTGACATTTAAAAAGAGCAAGCCGTGAGTTTCTTGCCGTTTCTTCTCACGAGCAACAGCTTTTCCGAAACGGTGGTAGATAAAAAATATTTTGACGATTTCAAATACTTGTTAAAGTTTATGAAATAAGAATATTTGACTTTGACTTTGACTTTGACTATTAGATTTTAATGAAATTCTGCATACACATAGTCTATAACCTTAATTAACACATAGGCTACTTATTCACCCCCAAAAATCTTTCCACACAGACGAAACCACTGTTTTAAGATAGTACAAACTTAGATAACCACAAATTACATGCTTTATTTAGTATCTAGTACTTGCTAAGCTATTATAAATAGCTAGCATTCTTACTGTACCTGTCGTCTTGCATGCTAAGCGACCTAGATAGACAGGACTTAGGTAACCTAGGCTTTACAACTAAATATAGCTAACACGGCTTTATTTATAGACAAACTAGCGGCTCACTCCAGCTTTGTCCGGGTTGTAAGACTTAACAAATACATACATCTATACTAATATTATAAAGCTGAAGAGTTTGTTTGTTTGTTTGATTGTTTGTTTGTTTGTTTGTTTGAACGCGCTAATCTCCGGAACTACTGGTCCGATTTGAAAAATTCTTTCAGTGTTAGATAGCCCATTTATCGAGGAAGGCTATAGGCTATATAACATCACGCTACGGTCATAAGGAGCGGAGTAGCAACGAAAAATGTTGCAAAAACGGGGAAAATTTTGACCCATTCTCTTAGGTGACGCAAGCGAAGTTGCGCGGGTCAGCTAGTAATAAATAAATATCGTAGGACAACTCACACACGGTCATCTGATTTCAAACAAAGCAGAGTTTGTACTATGGTACTTAACTAGACAACTGATTAACATACTAATATACTTCTAAATACATACTTATATAGATACATTAACATCCAGGTTCAGAACAGATACTCGTGCTCATCACACAAATATTTGTCCCGGGTGGGATTCAAACCCGCCACACGCGGCGCTACGGTTATTACGGCAAGGTGACCACGTTAACCACTTCGCCAAACGTGCAGTTAAGATAATATTAATTAACATAATTTCACGTTTGTTACACCCCAAGGTGTAGGCAGAAGTGTATGTAAATACTCCACGTTTCGCCATTAACAATGTTAGTTCCATGTAATAGGGGGCGAGCGTGTCATATACCGGACACGTTACAAAACTCCGGACTGCTATTGATAATAATCTAATGTACATAAGAAAACAATCATTAGTATTTTGTCCGACCTGTGAATACAACCCGGAACATCGTGTTTATCAGCCGGATACACTACCGTCTGAGCCGCAGAGGCAGTCGACAAGTAATGCACTAAAATCTTTTTCAACAATCACTCTATCTATAGACGAAAATTCGTTCAGTAGGTTTTAAGTAAATCGCGGACAGACAGACAGACGCGGCTAGAAGGCTTGACTTTATATGTGAAGTGTCTATTTCTCTATATTGATGAGTTACAAGAAATTGTCTGATACGCTTTCACGATAAAATTGCTAAACGACGGTATATTGCCTGACAGCCTCCGTGGCGCAGTAGTTAAAATGATCGCTTCGTCACTACCAGTGTCTTGGGAGGTCGTGGGTTCGATTCCCACACGAAACAATTATTTGGACGATCCACAAATAATTGTTTCAGGTCACACGACACAATTATTTGGACGATCCACAAATAATTGTTTCAGGTCCGGTTGTATTTTCCGTTGTTTGTATGTTTGTAAAAGTCCCCGCGACACTAGAGCAATTCTTAGTCATCATGGCTTAGCCTTTCTTCAGTCTCGGTCGGCTTCCAGTCTCACCGGATGCAGCTGAATACCAGTATTTTACATGGAGCGACTGTCTATCTGACCTCCACAACACAGTTACCTGGGTTATAACATGATACCCTTCGGTAAGACTGGTTTTCAGACTTTTAAGCTTCTGACTACTGTTAACGACTGTCAAAGATCTTCGAAAATGACAACCGGGACCCACAAGTTAACGTGCCTTCCGAAACACGGAAGAACCCGATATGTATAAGATGGTCACCCATCCACAAAACAACCTCGGCAAGCGTAGCTTAACCTCAGAGATCGATCCGCGCGGCTGTTGTTAACTAAACCTCGAGCTCCTCTTACAAGAGCAATTCTTAGTGCGGGAGTAATAAAATAATACAAAACAAGCGTATTACAGTCTATAATGAAAAACATAAGTAAACATGTAACAATTAAAACTGTTACGTATTGTCCAAGGTAACAGGTTCCGTGCCCGGTTGTTGCACGCACGGAATGTGGTTGAACTTTACTTGACGGACAATTAGCGTAATTATTCAATAACTGTTTAGTTCATGTAGTATTTTATTATTTTGTAGAAGCTTGTGGTTAAGTTACAATAGTCGCGCTGATCAATCTCTGAGGTTAAGCTACGCTTGCTGAGGTTGTTATACGGATGGGTGACCATCTTACACATATCGGGTTCCTCCGTGTTTCGGAAGGCACGTTAAATTGTGGGTCCCGGCTATCAATTTCGAAGATCTTTAGACAGTCGTTAACAGTAGTCAGAAGCTTAAAAGTCTGAAAACCAGTCTTACTTAGTATCGTGTTATAAGCCAGGTAACTGTGTTGTGGAGGTCAGATAGACAGTCGCTCCATGTAAAGCACTGGTACTCAGCTGCATCCGGTGAGACTGGAAGCCGACATAGTTCGGAAGAAAGGCTAAGCCATGATGATGAGAAGCTCGTGGCTAAGTTACAATAGTGGCGCTGATCGATCTCTGAGGTTAAGCAACGCTTGCCGAGGTTGTTATACGGATGGGTGACCATTGTACAGTATTTAAAACATGGTCACCCATCCATACATCGCCCTATATATACCTATTTATGAGTATTTAGAACTACATAAGTATGTTTATTATTATTTTATTTGGCTACAGTACAAGCTCTGCTTAGTTTGTAATCAAATGACCGTGTGTGATTTGTCCAAAGATATTTATTTGTTATTTTTTATATACCATCCATATAAGAATTCCTAATGTTTCTCAAGGCACGTTAAATTGAGGGTCCCGGCTGACATTTTTATTGGACCCTTTGCCCAAATTAATTCAATCTAACTTGTATAGGTTAAGTTGTGCTATAATTTTCAATCAGTCAGTCATAACAAGTAATTTTATATGTATAGATTAAACAAAGTATAATGCATAATAGAATACGGGAATTAACGCGAACACGCATTTTACCTTAAAATGCCTAACGTTTCCGCGCAGGTTGCACTCGCCGTGGTGGAAAAAAATAAAAAGAAACAAAGTTTAGTTTAATTCCACGAGACACTGGATGATGCCATACTATTGTAGTGACATTCAATGTTTTCCTCAAGATTGTACGCGGTAAAGCTAAATAAGTAAATAAATATAGTAAATATCTGAGGTATGCAGAAATAACTTGTTTATAGTCATGACCTAATATCGTCTTCCTGGTTATTGTTTAATGAGAATTCTACATAAATATATATCACATCATTTTTCATAGTGTGAGAGCAAAGAACGACACTTGGTACGATCCTTACAAACGTTCCCTTGCTTCATTCACATACAACATACATGTTGTCATACAGGACCGCCGGTTACGAACACCTGACCTTTTTGCAAGACATCACCGATATGATCTATGTATGTCTTTCTAGGGCACCCCAATCTACACTAATATTATAAAGCTGAAGAGTTTGTTTGTTTGAACGCGCTAATCTCTCACTACTGGTTCGAATTGAAAAAATATTTTGTGTTGAATAGTCCATTTGTTGAGGAACGCTTTAGGCTATATAACATCACGCTGCGACCATTAGGAGCGGAGTAGCAACGAAAAATGTTACAAAAACGGGGAAAATTTTGACCCATTCTCTCTTATGTGACGCAAGCGAAGTTGTGCGAGTCAGCTAGTGAGTTATTTATATATATTTAGATACAGTATGTACCTAGTAGGAGGGTTTATATATCTGCATACATCCCTTATAAAAAGCAACAGCGTATTTACTGACCTTCACCGTGACATTTCGTTTGACAAATGATGTCACCACAGATCGTTGATGGAGTGCCCTATTTCCCGACTGTGAGTGGACATTTGAGACGGAAATCCTACTAATATTATAAATGCGAAAGTTTGTTAGAATGTAAGAATGTTTGTTACTCTTTCACGCAAATACTATTGAAATGATTACGATGAAATTTGAAATAGGTAGCTGAAGACCCAGAATAACACATAGGCTGCTTTTTATCCTTGAATCCGAGGGATCGGGATTTGCAAGGGTTTCCACGCGGACGAAGTCGCGGGTGGCCTCTAGTGAACTATACTTATAACTGGAGTCCATTCAGACGAAGTCGCGGACAAGAACTTAAACAGAAATAGATCTCAATAAAATATTTATTAAACTAAACAATTTATTCCGTCCGTAATCTTATAAAGCGATTAACGCTACGTGCCTCGATTGTAACAAATGGTTTAAGTAAATATAACCATTTTGATCAACACTGTAATTGGTCGAAGGCCAAACAATGTGTTCGTTTTAAAAACATACGTTTATAGACGTTCTAAGGAATTCATTAGCATGTTTGATTCATTAGTGCGATCTGTGGGTTAAGCAACCATTGGCGCGATCATTCCATAGATGGGTGACCGCATAGTGGTATTTGAACTGGGCGTCTCCGTGCTTCGGAGGGCACGTTAAAAGTCGGTCCCGGCTGTTGTCTACCTAGATAACAGTCGTTAAGCCACGTCAAAGGCCTCTCGGGCGGGTTGAGCAACTTTGACACTAGGTTGACCACTAACCATACGACAAACAACAATCAAACAACATGTGTTTCTGAATGATTTTTATTACCCATTACTGTCCCACTGCTGGGCAAGGGTCTCTTTCCAAACGAGAGAGGGGTTAGGCCTTGAGTCCACCACGCTGGCCAAGTGCGGGTTGGGGACTTTGCATGCCCTCAATAAATGTATTAAACAAATTTAGGCATGCAAGGTTTCATCACTTTTTCCTTCATCGTTAGAGCAAGTGACAATTATTTCTAATACACACATAACTTGGAAAAGTTATTGGTGTGTTGCCTCGGTTTCGAACCGTCGACCACTTGCATGTGAGGTGCCAAATTAAACTACTCGGCTATCAAAATATTCCCACATAATACAAAATTTTAAATCAGGGACCTCAAAAATTGTAATCTATCAAACTACCGAATAAACCGCGCCATAATTTGAAATTGGAAACAAAAAGCGTTAGCGAGAACATTGCGTCATCGGCCATTTTTAAAACCAAATCTTTATTTACACCTTCAAAATGCTAAAATAGCCTTTATTCCTTTGTAATATGGTTTAAAATCACTTGTTATTTGTTTTGACAGGTGTAAAATTTAAATTTGTATTGTGTTATGACCGTCTATGGGTGATCTCATGGCGTCGGCATATTTTTATTAATCGAGGTTATTTTCAATCGTTATTTTTTTTGTAAAGATAATTGATAACGGTAACTTTTTTGTTTTTATGTATGATGGTTTTCCCTTCAATAATGACAAAAAATTCGATTGTTTTTTTCGCTATATAACAACAGCCAAAGAGGATTGATCTGTAAGGTTAAGCAACACGTGCCAAGGATGGTCTGTGGATGGGTAACCACATTTCGCAAATCGAGCTCTTCCGTGTTTCGGAAGGCACGTTAAATTGGGGATCCCGGCTGTAATTTTCAAAAGACCTTTGACAGTCGTTACCAGCAGTCAGAAGCTTGAAAGTCTGACAACCAGTCTTACTTAGTATCGTGTTATAACCCAGGTAACTGTGTTGTGGAGGTTCAATAGACAGTCGCTCAATGTAAAATACTGGTATTCAGCTGCATCCGTGTGAGACTGGAAGCCGACTCCAACATAGTTGGAAGGAAGGCTAGGCTGATGATGAGTCGTTATAAGTCTTATTTTCTTTCCAGCCGAGCCGCTCAAGCCCACTTACATAGCCGTGTACAGACAGTTGAGACAGTACAATCTTAACAATTAGCAACTCAAACTCATTATATTCTGCAAGCGCCATGTTCGTTCATTTTCGCGCGTGTTCGCGCGCATTCTGTCACGTTTCGCTTCACGCAGTGATTTGAGCTCCAAGTATTTAGAGCAAGTGAAATTGTTCGCTTATTCGCTTATGTCATTAACCGTTTTCAATGAAATTGTGGAAAATGTTAAAGGAATTCTACTATTTCTAGAGTTCCTGCTAACGATTTAATTAACACAATTACGACTGTCTATTAGACCTCCAAAACCCTTATTTCTTACAATTACATTGAAATGATTAATGCCCGGTTTCTCAGCTACATTTAGCGGTAGTTTAGTTTAGTTTAGTTTTTATTCAATAGCGTTAAAACACATAATACATAATACATATAAAATAAAAGCGCTATTGATTAGATAAACTACCGCTAAATGTACTCAGAAACCGGGCATTAATCATTTAAATGTAATTGTAAGAAATAAGAGTGGTGGAGGTCTGATAGACAGACGCTTTATGTAAAATACTGGTATATTCAGCTGTATCAGATATGACTGGACGGCTCCAACATAGTTGGAAGAAAGGCTAGACTGATGATGTGATCAGAAATAGTTAAAGGACTATTTCAAATACTTTGTAAGAAGTTTACGAAATTAAGGATAATTTGAATTTGAATCAAATGGAGCCGCACGGGTCATTAACCAGAAAGTAAAAAAAAAATACACGCCATTGCAGAGATATTTGCTTGCAAATCTGATTATTATTAAATCTTGTACACAAACAGATTTTAACCTGTATTAAGGTAGTAAAGAGTATCCTATTAAATAGGATACTTTTTACTACGGAAAATCTTTCCAGACGAAGTCGCGGTAGAAGCTAGTTTTAAATAAATCTAATTCCAGAATAAGACTAATTGTAATATTTCTGTATTCAGCAACAGGAAACTACAATTCCAGTTATAATTAAGACATTTCAATAACAAAGCTTAAATCGTGGCATGTTACAGTGTTTCTCAATATTTACAGCTATTTCATGATTTACCCCCGGTTTCTGAGGTACATTTAGCGGTAGTTTATCTATTCAATAGCGTTTTTTTTGTTTGAGTTTAAACACTATTGGGTAGATAAACTACCGCTTAATATACCTCAGAAACCGGGGGTTAGTCAGATAACCAATCTGCTACATAAAGTGACAGCAGAAGACAACTGTCAAAATTCCATGTGATAAGCTATCTAATACATATTCGGAAGTGTCTAACCAGGTCTATATGTTATAAAGTATTCAACGATTAAAAAGAGTGTCCAGGAGTTTGTTGGCAGCTCTTCTCATTGGCGCTACCTTCCGAACTGGCGGTAAATTCACTCTCTGTATCATTGACTATCATTAGTGTCTATATTTGATTCAATAGTAGGCCGGAGTATGGTAACATACACAAAATCACGCCTTTTTTCCTTAGGCGTACGCAGAGAGCAAAGAACGTCACTAGGTACGATCCTTACAAACTTCCCTTGCTTCATTCACATACATACATGTTGTTATACAGGACCGCCGGTTATGAGTACTACACACCTGACCTCTTTGCAAGACATCACCTGGTATTTTATATTATTTTATATACCTATGTCTGTAAATAGTTTGAGAAACACAATCTCGTAGTACAATTAGTAGTTACATACATGAATGTATGGAATCACGTGTCTGTATTAGAACTTCTTTCCTTATTTGTCATCTATATAATTGTCTCAGTTATATATAAAGTTGATTAAGAAATAATTAATACCTTTAAATAAACGTACGGTATTTTATTTACCTGTCAACGTGTCAAAGTTGTACGTTTGTAGTGAACTGTTGTTATAAACAACAGCGGTGACTTGTATCACGGAGACGCTCAGCTGAAGCACTGCACCTACATCTACGTAATGTACAAGTTACTTAACTATATAATCGTTTACCAACCGGTGAACTGATGCTACATTTTAATTTCACCATGTCTGAAGTACATAATTCCTGAGTAATATAGGATACTTCTTAAAAAAAATAGTTAAAATGTAATAAGTAAATTTTAATATCGCTAATAAAATTATGGTCATCTTTTTTTGAACCCAATTACTATCCTACTTAACACGGGTCGCCTCCCGAATCGAGGGAGGGGTTAGGCCCAGAGCCTATCATGCTGGCCAAGTGCGGGTTGGTAACATGCCATCAAAAAAATGCGTTGAACATTTTGTTACATGCAAGGTTGCATCACGATGTTTGCCTTCACCGTGATAACAAGTGATATTTTATGCTAATACACAACTGCTAAAAGTATGCCTATCCCTATGGAGAAAAAGCGTGATCTTATATACCTATGTACATATTACAACTTAGAAAAGCCCTTGGTGTGTTGCCTCGGATTCGAACCGTCGATCACTTGCGTCGGAGATGCTTAAACCACTAGGCTATCACAGCTCCACTGCTATTAAAAATTATGATGTCTAATTAAACTGCATATTGTTAACATAATGTCGTCCTTGACGATTTGCAAATATTAGTCAGATAACAGGACGAAGAACAAGGTTTAGTTTTAGAGGTTATCTGATAAAAATCTTGATAAGTTTTCAAGATGAGCAATTTATAATCTTACGCCCGTCTGATAGATTTAAAAAGTGTCGAAGTACATTTAGCGGTAGTTTATTTATTCAATAGCGTTTTTTTTACATGAGTTTAAAAGCTATTGAATAGATAAACTACCGCTAAATGTACCTCAGAAACCGGGGGTTACTAATAATCGTGGTGTAAGCTCTGATTAATTATAGAGTGTTTTGTCTTTCATTTTATATCTTTCATAATATACAGTTTTAACTACATATATATAAAAAGTTACTATCTATCGGACCTCCACAACACATGATACCTATAAGACTGGTTGTCAGACTTTCAAGCTTCGTATTACTAGTAACGACTGTCAAAAATCTTCGAAAGCACAGTCTCAGAAACACGAAGGAACTCGGTATGCATAATACGGTCACCCATTCATAGACCTCGGCAAGCGTAGCTTAACCTCAGAGATCGATTCGCGGGTCTGTTGCTAACTAAGCCACGAGCTTCTTCTCATATTATTAGGTAAATTTGATGCAGTATATAGATATAAAGAGCAGTGATAGCCGAGTGGTATAAGTTGACACCTCCTACTCAAGTGGTCGCAGGTTCGAACCCGAGGCAGCACACCAATGACTTTTCGAAGTTATGTGTGTATTAGAAATAATTATCACATGCTCCAACGGTGAAGCAAAACATCGTGAGGAAACCTTGCATGCCTAAAATTTGTTTAATACATTTATTGAGGGCATGCAAAGTCCCCAACCCGCACTTGGCCAGCGTGGTGGACTCAAGGCCTAACCCCTCCCTCATTACGGGAGGAGACCCTTGCCCAGCAGTGGGACAGTAATGGGTTAAATTTATTTTAAATTTATATAGATACCCTAACTATTGCATCAAATTTCTTCACAAAATGAAGACTAAATGTTTACCTGTATATAATCTAAGAGTGTATGTATCTTGGCTGTTATCAGCAAGGTCGCGATTAGACACACTCGAGCAAACTCTTTGATATTCATAGCAGCTAACACTAAAACAAATTGCTTATAACTATACACTCTCGACAATATTTTACATAATTATATTTCTAACTCGTGGCTAGGTAACAACAGCCTCGCTGATCTATCTTTCAAATTTAGCTTCTTATCGTATGGTTAGTGGTCAACCGATGGTTTTTGACGTACGACTGTCACCTTAATAGATAACAAACGAGATCTACTTTTAAAGTGCCCTCCGAAGCACGCAGACGCCCAGTTCAATAACCAATATGCGATCACCCATCTATAGAATGACCGCATCAAGGGTCGCTTAACTCACAGTTTACCGAACGAAGAGCACTAATAGCTATGAGCGACTCACTTCATTATTTAAATAATCAAATGCTTATAAGATGATAAAATGAATAATAATTATAACGAATATTTCTATATACACATATAAATATAACCAGTTATTTTTGTCAAAGGTCACTAATTATATTAATTCGAGCCTAGTTTAAATATTTTTTTGCTGATCATTATTGTATAATACAAGAAGGGCAAACAGGTAATAAAATTATACAAACATCCTACTAATATTATAAATGCGAAAGTTTGTGAGAATGTATATGTTACTGTAAAAGCCCGACCTGTGGTAAATCCTAAGATTTTCCGGTAAAACCTAAGATTTACCAACTCTCAACGGTAAAAGTCCAAACAAGCCAGAGTTTAAAAACTATGTTACGATATATAAAAAAATCCTCCTTCATAACTATGTTTATAACTATTTCACGGTATAATTATATACTGTGACATAATTATAAAGAAGGAGTTTTGGGCAAAGCGACATGGGTAGGTTAGGTTAGAAGGCTAAGGTGGGAGCGAGCGAAGCGAAGCTCCCACCTTAACCTTCGTGGTTATTTTTTTTTAACCACCCAGAAGGAGGAGCCCCGCGAAGCGGGGCTCCGGCGACATCTCGATATCATCAAGTGAGTATAGGTAAAAGTTCGAATTAAAAGAATTGTTCGGACTTTTACCATTGCGAGTTGGTAAATCTTAGGTTATACCGGAAAATCTTAGGATTTACCATCGTTCGGGCTTTTACAGTAACATATACACATGTATTTAAGTATGGATGTTTGTTACTCTTTCAGGCAAATACTACTGAACCGATTACAAAGAAATTTGGTATGTAGGTAGCTGAAGACCCGGAATAACACATAGGCTACTTTCTATGCCGAGTTCCCGAGGGATCGGGATTTACACGGGATTTACAGTTATACCTGAAAGTGTAATAGGAGGCGAGCGTGTCATATACCGGGCACGTTATCAAACTCCAGACTACTAGAGAAATACTAGAATAATAGAAATAAGAAAAAAATATCCGATCTGGGAATCGATTCCGGTAGGTATATGTTGGTCCGTCGCAGTTGGAATAAAATTATTTTTATTTAAATATTTATTATAGGTATACAATAGCGATTAAACTCATATAAACATGAGATTGAATAGATAAACTACCGCTTAATGTGCCTCAGAAACCGGGAAATGTGTAAAAATTGTACATAAAGGATTTTTATATATTTTTTTAAACCGATCGAAACCATTGCGGCCCTCTAGTTGCTATTTTACATACACTTGACTTCCAAGGATGGTATACAAAGGATGCGGTCACCACTCCGTCATCAAACCTTGTGTAAAGGTCGCTGAATCAGCACTGATGTCATTCTACCACGTATAGGTTAGTAATAAGTGCGCCATCTATCGGGCAAATTGAACAACTATGGGCTTCCTACTTATGTTTAGTAAAGGTATTACATTAATTTATCGATGTGTTACTGTTAAAGTCCGAACTGTGGTAAATCCTAAGATTTTCCAACTCTCAATGGTAAAAGTCCGAACTTCCTACATATTATATGTACATCCTACTACTAATATTATAAATGCGAAAGTTTGTAAGTATGTATGGATGTTTGTTACTCTTTCACGCAAATACTACAAAACCGATTACGATGAAATTTGGTATAAAGGTAGCTGAAGACCCAGAATAACACATAGGCTTTTTTTTATCCCGGAGTACCCGAGGGATCGGGATTTACACGGGAAGGGTTTCCACGAGGACAAAGTCGCGGGCGGCCTGTATTTGGGAATAGTTACGATACGGACTAGCCGAAGCCGTACCGCTTACTTTAATTTCATCGAGTACTTTAGCCGCTAGAGATAGATTTTCGTAAAAATAAAAAAGTCTATGCACTTAAATGCAGTGATAGCCAAGTGGTTTACGTTGGCACCTCCCACACAAGTGGTCGCCACGCAAATTTGTTTAGTACATATATTGAGGGCATACAAAGTCCCCAACCCGCACTTAGCCAGCGTGGTAGACTCAAGACCAAAACCCTACGCTTCGTTTGGGAGGATACCCTTGCCCGGCAGTGAGACAGTAAAAATCTTTACCCCGGGAAATCTTTTCATGCGTACGAAGTCGCGGGCAGTACCTAGTCGTACACAAATAAATGTTATAAAGCACGAGTGCCGTTTGCCTACTGACCCGTTCAATACAGTTACGAACCGGTCGCCTTGCACTCAGACAGACCGTCTGCCATACAAACGTATACACACATATGTAGTTTAAATAAGCATAAAGAAAATGATTAGGCTAAATATGCAATTTCATAGTGTAGAGAGATTTGACGTTAGAATTGGCGGGAAAATTGACAGTTAGTGAGCACAAGTTATGTTTTTTTTTTATGTATATGTGGACGATATCACTAGGTTTCAGGTTCTATCGGATTGTCAGAGTGCTGCGGTCTTTTCCAATTTATGTCCTAATATTTGCATAATACCATACACTTCCGTACGTAGGTTACAAATCGTGTAGTAACGTGTGTATGTATTAATTTTCCTTTTTTAAACAGAAATGTTGCCATATTACTCACTACTCAAATCCCTGATAGTTTAATCGTTTCTCTGTAAACGTTATTCGATTGAGTAATCAATACATAATTACGAATCGATTTAACATATCTTCACATACCGACAATTATAAAGGTATTCGCAAAAAATAATTACATTCACGATTGATTAATATGAATGAAATAACTTTTATGGTAACCATTTTTAACGTTCCGTACTCAAGCGGTAAAAAATAATACACATTTATAATTGTATGGAAACCCCCTTAATATTTTATTTTATAGTATTAGTTATTATAGCAGCAACGGAAATACATAATTTGTGAAAATTTAAGTTTCCTAGTCATTACGGTTTATGAGATACAGACAGACAGACGGACAGACAGCGGAGGCTTGGTAAATAGGGTTCCGTTTTTATCCTTTGAGTATAGAAACCAAAAACGGGACAAATTACTGATACTTCGCTGTCTGTCTGTCAGCAGGCTGTATCTCATGAACCGTGATAGTTAGACAGTTGACATTTACACAGATTATGTATTTCTGATGACGTTATAACAACAAATGCGTAACAAATATTTGTGTGATGAGCACTAGTATCTGTTCTGAGCCTTGTTATTAATTATTAATATCTAAAATCTATAGTAATATTATAAAGCTGGAGAGTTTGTTTGTTTGTTGGAACGCGCTAATCTCAGGAACTACTGGTCCGATTTGAAAAATTATTTTAGTGTTAGATAGCAAATTTATCGAGGAAGGCTGTAGGCTATATATCATCACGCTACGACCAATAGGAGCAGAGTACCGGTAAAAAATGTTACAAAAATGGGGAAAAAAAATCACACATTCTCTCTTATGTGACGCAAGCGAAGTTGCGCGGGTCAGCTAGTTACTTATAAATCTATCTACAGATATAAGTATGTATTTAGAAGTATAATATAAGAAGTATGTTTATCAGTTATTTGGTTACAGTACAAGCTCTGCTTAGTTTGAAATCAAATGACCGTGTGTGACGACGTCTCGTCATAATAATATTCTTTACTATACAAAATCACTATCAGGGCTCCAACCTTTGTTTCAAACAAATAAAAAGTGATGAAATGTCACGTAGTCAATGGTCACTAACATGGATGCTAGACGTATATTATTTAAACAAAAGATGACCTTGAAATGTATTTAAAACATAAGTAGTCACGAATTATGTAAACAAACTAGCTTAGTTATATGTAGTTAACTAATAAATCCATATTTAATATTATAAATGCGAAAGTAACTCTGTCTGTTACTCAATCACGCCTAAACTACTGAACCCATTTGCATGAAACTTGGTATGGAGATATTTTGATACCCGAGAAAGGACATAGGCTACTTTTTACCCCGGGAAAATGACGCATTCCCATTTGAAGATTCAGGTGGTGGACAAAGTCGCGGGTATAAGCTAGTATCAAATAAATCAAATTTATGCCTCTGTGGCGAGGTCGGTAGTGCATGGGACTGCCGCGCAGAGGTCTTGGGTTCGAATCCGAGGTCGGGTCAAAAAGGCTCTATGTTTAGAAATTTTAAGAGATTCCCGGACTTGAAGTTGAGGTCGTAGATATCCGTGCCTAGGAGAGCACGTGCAGCCGTCGGTCCTGTTCCTGATCTCACACCCCACCGTCCCACCAGTCAATGAGAGTAAAGGGATAGAGAGTGTACCTGTGTATTGTGCCCACAATTGAATACTATAAACAAAATTCTGTACATATGGCCAGTTTTAATGTAAATGGGCGCCACAATCGTGGCCGCAGAATGTCGCCTAATATTATTGGTACTCTCTCTCTCTCTCTCTCTCTCATCTCAGGTACTTATGTACCAAAGTGTTACCAAACAACTGAACCAATTTGGATAAAATTTAGCAAAATGATAACTTTGTTTCAAAGACACACAACATGGGAACAGCCATAAGTAATAATAGCTATCTATAAAATAATATTGCAATACATTTCACTCGAGCCTGCATTCTCCAGATAATAATGTTTTCCTACAGATAAATGAAAGTAACAGGGTCAGATGCAATTATTTACTGTCAAGAACAAAGGTTTACACAGGACATTAATGATATCAGAGTGATTGAGTTCATAATGTACTCTTTGAAAGTACTATGTTGATAAAATGTTGAAATACTTAGGCATTTTATGTGCAAAGTAAAGTAGGGTCTGCCTATGGATCGACTTATAAAAAACTAGCTGAGCCGCGCAACTTCGCTTGCGTCACATAAGAGAGAATGGGTCAAAATTTTCCCCGTTTTTGTAACAGTTTTCACTTGTACTCAGCTCCTATTGGTTGTGGCGTGATGATATATAGCTTATAACCTTCCTCGATAAATGGACTATCTAACACTGAAAGAATTTTTCAAATCGGACCGGTAGTTCCTGAGATTAGCGCGTTCAAATAAACAAACAAACTCTTCAGCTTTATAATATTAGTATAGATTAGGTTGGTATTTTTATGGCAAAGAGGCGCTTGTAACTAACAACAGACCAATCTCTCAAGTTAAGCTAAGCTTGCCACGGTTGTTCTGTGGATGGATGACCATTATATGACCATAACCAAGTTTTTCCATGTTTTGGAAGGCACTTTAAATTGTGTTACTCCAACATACGGCTAGGCTGATTGGAGTCTTAAATAGTAAGCTCAATGATCTAGACCAAGTTGAGTCTAAATATTATTTCTATTTAAAACCATGTCAAAGGCCTTTCGGGCGGTTTGAATAACTTTGACACTAAGTTGACCACTAACCAAACCACACAACAAGATTTCTATTTTATACCTATTTGGCTAAGTAAAGAAAACTTAGACTTTATTTGCTTTTTAGAAGTAAAATTATTTTTTTGTTGTTTTTATTTAAAATAGCTTAGTAGCTAATGTTTAACATGTTTAGTTTTAGTTAAATAGTTAATATAGCTTTGGTAAACCAAATAGAGTATAGGTAACTATATTATCACTAATTATACAAAGGTATATAAATATATATACATCCTTATTCCTATTTGTTGCTTTTTAAGAGTTATTATTTATAAGAAAATACTTATTATTTACTAAGAACTAACTTTTAAGCTGAGTACTTTATCAGAAGTAGTTATAGACACTTGTTTTTTCTTCAAGTGAAGAGTGATCAACAACAATAAGTGTTAATTTTTGTATTAGAACTTAATAAGTAGGTTACTTTGATAACAAAAGTACCTAGACGTTAATTTAGTATGAAGAAATGCAAGTAAGAAGCTAATTGTGTGTTATATTAAAAATTAAAATTAAAATATAAATTATATATTTTTCAGTAAGTACAAAAGTTTATAAAACATGATAAAAAAAAATATCTACAAAAAAAATCAGTTAATGGATTCCTGAAGTCATTGTAAATGCTTTAAAATGCATTTCCTGAGTATTTACTGCTACTAAATTACAGTTAAATTGCATGCAAAATGCATATTTTAACACTTCTACTAACATTATAGTGACCTTGGCCATGAAAAGTTAATTACAAGCTGTCTTTAACTACCTGTGCTTCATTTGTGCACAACTGAATAATAAACAACAACACTATGGTTTTCTTCCATTTTTTTATGGAAATGTGCTAAACTTCAATAATTTATTTACTTTTAACAACTTTGGTAGAATAAAAGGTGTTTCTAGGTGTGTTATTCGGGATATTGGTTATAAGGGTACTTAAAGGATCAAAGGATTAGCTATAAACACCTATATAGGATATTTATTGGAAATATGAAGTAAACAAACCAAAATAAAGATGACATAGTGCATTACACGTAAATGGTCAGAAAGATGACGTTACGCTAACTGTACACAAAATACTTGATCGACAACATCATTTTAATACCGGCGAAGTAACACAAAAGTGCGTGGGAGTTATAATAAACTCTAAACAAACTTTGAAAAAGTTTCGTAAAATATTTTTCTAAGCATCCGACATATTTTCCCGCTAAAAATCACCAAACAGGTTCCAATCCTGGACGCAGACCTCATTGTTTACTTTTGCGTTAAAAAAAAATAAATGCCGCGTGTGCGAGTGTCTGTGCTACTTTCATTTTACATCCAGTTAGAACTTTTAACAAGCGTAAAATGTCCAAAAGTTGCTTAAATTACACATAAAAGGCTAAAGAATAAAACAATTACCTTATAAAGGGCGTCGTTTGCCTTTCTCCCCGAAAAAATCCGTATAAAGTATGTAAAAATCCACAAAACTGACCCACTCACTTCATAACTTTAAAACACTTATTACAACACATATAACACAATAAACAACTAATTAACACTTTAGAAATATAGTTTAAGGCACTTATTATAAGTTTTGTATGTAAATAAAAGTTTTATTAACGAAAATATATCGGCATTTTAAGTTTTAGTAAAGTTATAGTTTTGACAGTTTACGTCGAAGCCTCTCGCTCGCGACGTTGTTCATTCGATATACGTAAACGCGTCTGAGCGGTCCGAATCGTTCTATAGAATCTATAGTAGCTGACGGACATAACGAAGCATATTTTTATAAAACTAGGTGTGTTTTGCGGTCAGCTTATTACGTAGTGTTAATCGTATTAATTTAATTTTAGAGGCTTAGACGACCGCAAGCGTGGCTTGTGTACTACTAAATATAAAATGTATGAGTAAGCCGCTTACCAGTCCTGTTTATTAATTGAACGTGCTTTATCAATTAAATTGATATTATTTATATTTTCTAGGACACGAACAATGATGCCTAACTAGGAATTTATATAATTAGTAGAGTAAAACTCACTTCTATAAAAATATACGTTTGTCGACTTCGAAGTTAGTTTTTAACTAAATAGGTATGTGTACCTTGACATTGATAATAGCAGCCAATTTTTTTTTAAATTTTTATACTGCCTCTATATATAATATATTATATACTGTTCACCTAGGTATGACTTTAGAAAGTCTTAAATTATAATTATTTAAATAGTTCCAGATTCCGTCTCGGATGTCCTATGTCCGCTTTTCCATAACCCCATTGACCTGGTAATCCCAGGGAAACTTTAAAGCTTTTACTGCTGATTAAAATTTCTTATGAGAAACTAGGTACATTAAATGTATTCATCAATGCATATATATAGTTATATTGGGAGTAAATGGGAACTCCCTATAATTTTCTTGTTTAAGGGTCTTAAGATTATTCATTTGCACTAAAATAATCAATTTATTTAAGCCCCTTTATCGTATGTGTGTATCTGTTGGTGTTATTATAAAAAAAATATTGAACGTATTTGGATTTTTTTTTTCTTGACAGATGCTCGATTAGAAAATCAAATTACGCTGTACAATAATTAAAAATCGAAAGCGCTGCAAAATCGCAAATAAACTATGCTTTACTTTTCAAAAACACACTTTTTAACTTCGTATAAGATTTGACAGATAAACTTCAAAGAATATTTTTTATCTATGGTCCAGCAACCATCTTGCGATACGGACCACGGGCGGTTGCCGCATTCCACAAATTCTTTTCCCGCCAGACGAGAGTGCGCGAAACCGGTCCTGCCGCGCCTTTCAAAGCCTCTCACTCTAACATTTACAAACAATTTAGCATACATTGCGCATTTACTACTGAAGTTTTAAAACGTCTATGTATTTTTCGATTGATGACCAGCATTGTATAGTATTATTGCAGTGTTTTCGTTATTATTTTCATGTTAAAGTGTGTCATGGTAGCGTCATATTGGAATGTCAGAAGGTTGAAAAGTTAAAGATTTTTTCGTCCGTATTTCGCATACGATTTAGTTTCGTTACGCAATTTAGGCTAATATGTCTACCTACTTGTATAATTAGGTTATAAATGTATGTTTATTTTATCCTTTATTTAGGCAGCTGGTTTGGATAATTAATTATTAAATAGTTTCGAACATTTTCTAGATTTTAAACGACGGGACGAATTAATTTTATATTTGATAGAATTAATTTAATAGTTATAGGTCCGCGCCATTGTGAACGTGAAGGTCAATATCGAGATCTCGGGTTTGATTCCGGGACCAAGCTTAGTGCTAATAGATTTTTAATATTGTCCAAAATTTTAAAATATCATTTATTATGATGAAGCAAAAATTAATGTTTAACTTGTTTGGCGACACTTATATAAAGTATAACCAGACACGAAACTCATAACTTTTAAGCTCTCACGTTGCATGTTTAATGTATTATAGAATACGGGAATGCGTGTTCGCGTTAATTCCCGTATTCTATTATACATCAGACACGAAACTATTTGTAGACAACAAAAATATTTCTTACGTGCGGGAATTGAAACTATGACACCGCCTAACTCAGTGGACAATTACAGCCAGTTACAATCTAAGGCAAAGTTCTTTTTAAGGAAACAAAAAAATGTACACTATTTCATATTAAAATTTAATTTATTTCTTCATACTCCTTGCTCCGGCGCCCACAGCTTGAAAGTGCGATCGTAGGAACACGTCGCAATGAATTTATTGTCCAATGATATGTCTGTACTCATTACCTGAAAATAATAATTAAATAAATATCATTGGACAACTCACACACGGTCATTAGATTATAAACTAGCTTGAGTCAGCCTGCGACCACGGCGAGTGCAACCTGCGCCGAAACGTTAGGCATTTTAAGGTAAAATGTGTGTTCAAATTAATTCCCGTATCCTATTATACATTAAGCAGAGCTTGTATTGTAACCAAATAACTGATAAACATACTTATATACTCTAAATACATACTTATATCGATAAATTGACAACATATTGGTAGAACGGGCGTGATATTAGGTCGGGGAAAAAGTCTTTTCGCATTATAGTATGTATGAACTTATAATAAAATCTTTTCTCTACACAAAAAAGCCCGATATTTGGGTACCTCACGAGCTCACTGAAAGAAACCTAATGAACCGTGTACTCATTTGTGATTCTTGAAGCCAAAGAGACTTTATTACAAGTTCATACATACTATAATGCGAAAAGACTTTTTCCCCGACCTAATATTACGTGTTATATCAAGTAAAATAAATATATACCTTATTGTCATGTCCAGAGAGTGTCTTCAACGGGTGCCAAATGGGATGTGACCATAACTTCGCTGATTTATCATACGATGATGTTAGAATGTAGTGCCCGTGACTCTTTTGGAAACGGACGTCTGAAATTAAGAATATTAAACAAATTAATATCATTGGACAACTCACACACGGTTATTTTATTATAAACTAAGCAGAGCTTGTACTATGATAACGAAATAACTGACAAACATACTTATATACTTGTAAATACATACTTATACAGATACATTAACAAGCAGGCTCAGAACTAATACTCGTGCTCATCACACAAATATTAGTCCCGGGTGTGATTCGAACCCGCCACACGCGGCGAGGTTTATTTAGGAAGTGGTCACCTCGCTTTAACCATTTCGCCATTATAAATCTTTTGGCCATTGAAAATTGTGTGAGTTTGTTGCTAGCTCTTCTCAAAAGACTGTACACTTTCCGAGCTAGTGATAGATTCAGTAATTGTAACGACTATCATAAGTGTCAATATTTGACATAAATTAATAAATGATTTGATTTTGATTAAAATAAAAAAACTGTTAATCAACTCACCGCTTAATAAATGTGTGTGAGCAGGGATGGTATATAAACACGAGCGGCGTCGTAAGTCCCATATTTTGGCCTATAACACAAATATAATTTAATTAATTACAAAATAATCTAAGAAATGAAAGACTAGCCTGCGGTTTATTTATTCAATAGCGTTAAATCTCGTATAAAAAAAAACGCTATTGAATAGATAAACTACCGCTAAATGTACCTCAGAAACCGGGGGTTAGTAACATGAATCTTATATTTTTATGCATACACTAGCTAACCCGCGCGACTTCGCTTGCGTCACATGAGAGAGAATGGGTCAAAATTTTCCCCGTTTTTGTAACATTTTTCACTGGTACTCTGCTCCTATTGGTAGTAGCGTGATGATATATAGCCTATAACCTTCCTCGAGAAATGGACTATTTAACGCTGAAAGAATTTTTCAAATCGGACCAGTTCCAGAGATTAGCGCGTTCAAACAAACAAACAAACAATCAAACAAACAAACTCTTCAGCTTTATAATATTAAGTATAGATTATAATATTAGTATAGATATTCAGCAGTAGTCAAAGTTAGCAAGCACGGCAAAGCTGTCACACTCGTCTGGGCAAAGTTGTTTTCCTCACCTGATGATCAGCAGCGGCCGTAGCTAGGTGATGCCCAACGGGTGACCAGTCCACGCCCAGCACTGGGCCTAAGTGACCTTCAAGGAACATCACACATCTACCCGTGCGTAAGTCCCACACTCTGCCGAATGCGTCCATACCACTGTGAAAAAATGAATAAATTTATAGTAAATCTTCATAAATAAAATTCGTTATAGAAATGTATGTAACTTTTGAACAACTAAACTAAATTGGACATTTTTTTTATAAGTTTGTAACTGTCGGGTCTAGGTTTGTATGGGATCGATGGGATCAAAAATTCCCATGGGAATGGAATCAACGGGATAAAATTGTTCCGTAACCGGGACCGACTTTTCACGTGCCCTACGAAGCACGGAGACGCCCAGCTCAAATACCACTATGCGGTCACCCATCTATAAAATGACCGCACCAAGAGTTGCTTAACCCACAGATCGTTTACCGACCGGTGAGCGCAACTGGCTATGGGCGACTCTACTAGTGAGAATAGACAGACAGAAGTCTTTTATATTATGTATGTTTAACTCACCCGGTACATGCTAAGGATCCATCTCCTTGAAAAGATATACTGTACACAGGTTTTGCGTGCCCTTCCTGATGTAACACCTCCGTCGCTGTGAACACAAAATAAATAATATTAACTCATTACTGTCCCACTGCTGGGTAAGGGTCTCTCTTAGAGTGGGGCCTTGAATCCACCACAATGACCATGTGACCAGGACATCACAATTATATATATCATCACGTTACAACCAATAGGAGCAGAGAAGCATTAAAAAATGTTACAAAAACGGGGAAAATCTTGCCCCAATGTCTCTTATGTGACGCAAGCGAAGTTGCGGGAGTCAGCTAGTTAGAAATAACGATGAAGGAAAACATCGTGAGGAAACCTTGCATGCCTAAAATTTGTTTAAAACATTTATTGAGGGCATGCAAAGTCCCCAACCCGGACTTCGCCAGCGTGATGGACTAAAGGCAGGCAACCTCCCTCATTACGGGAGGAGACCCTTGCCCAACAGTGGGACATTAATGGGTTAAATTTATTTTAAACTAGCTGACCCGTGCAACTTCGCTTGCGTCACATAAGAGAGAATGGGTCATAATTTTCTTTAACTTTATACTGTTATTCTGCTCCTATTGGTCGTATCGTGATGATATAAAATATGCTTTTTTTCCACGAAAAACATTCTCAAAATTATTTATATCTCTTAATATAACGAAGTCGCGCTAAGGCATATCCGCCATTAAAACAGTTGCCATGACAACGGAATTTTGTTAATTCAATGTCATTATAATACTGATCATTCGCGACTTCGTTTGCTACCTGAATTTTCCCGGGAAATGCGTCATTTTCCCGGGGTAAAAAGTAGCCTATTTCCTTTCTCGGGTATCAAAATATCTCCATACCAAATTTCATGCAAATTGGTTCAGTAGTTTAGGCGTGATTAAGTAGCAGACAGACAGACAGAGTTACTTTCGCATTTATAATATTAGTATGGATTTATAACTAGATAAACTACTGTTAAGTGTACTCAGAAACCGGGGGTTAGTTAGTTATAAATAAGTAGACTATACACTCACCAGTCTCTAAGTCCCACAGTCTCCAGGAGTGGTCGAACACGGTGGTGGCGAGGAACCGCCCCGAGGGGTGGAACTCCACGCGGGACACGCGCGACGGACCGTGACCTTCTAACGACGCCATCGGGGATTCACTGGGGGAAGACATTTTTGATTATGAATAGCTCAAAGGAAGTAAGTCGTCAGGCAGGTGGTATGTTGTAAAAAACATCAGTCAAATCTCTTTACAGCATGTTTTTGAGAGACCGTGTGCCGACCACACTAAACTTAACGTGGAATAAGGACAAGACAAAGAAAATTGCTGCGTAGAAAATTCCGTGGCGTAGTGATTAAGGTCTCCATGCCGTTGCGTCGGCAGGTCGTAGATTCGATTCCCACACGGAACAATTATTAATTTTGCGATCCACAAATAATTGTTTCGTGTCTGGTTGTACTTTGTGTCCGTTGTTTGTATGTTTGTAAAAGTCCCCGCGACACAAGAGCAATTCTTAGTGCGGGAGTGGTCTTTTTTAAAAAAAAGTGGGTTAGTAAAAAGACATTTTTTTTTCTCCAAATTACGCACATGTTAATTGCACGAGGCAATAAGATAATAAATAAATATAATAATCCCTCACCTCACAAAGTTCCACAGGTGCACACTGCCGTCGTAGGCGCAGGTGGCCATCTTGACAGTCTCGGAGCCGTCCTCCGCGGACACCTCCTCCATCGGCTCTCCCCCCTCCTCCGACTCTTTCAACTGTGACAACTAGAACATACATACATAACTTAAATAATCATTTATTATTAAGTTGACTGATGACATGCACGAGTTATCTAGATTATCCATACTAATATTATAAATGCGAAAGTAACTCAGTCTGTCTGTCTGTCTGTTACTCAATCACGCTTAAAATACTGAACCAATTTGCATGAAATTTGGTATGGAGATATTTTATACCCGAGAAAGGACATAGGCTACTTTTTACCCCGGGAAAATGACGCATTACCATGGGAAAATTCAGGTGGCGGACGAAGTCGCGGGTAAAAGCTAGTTAATTATTAATTATAAACTAGATAAATCTTTCATGGCAAGGCTCTCTACTCAATCGTCTCATCTCACATCTAGTATTTTTAAAGGTTACTCTTACTATAAAAGAAGACTGTTGCCCAGTAATGGGACTTGGTACTTACCTTCTTAACGAAATGATCAGGCATCTCCGCTTTGGGATGAAAGTTCGCTCCGGAGACATTGCACTTATGACCTTTCAACACGTGCAGTGGTTTACAATCAGGTACCGACCATACTTTACTTAAGCCAGACCTGAAACAAAATTCTCTTATGGTTAGTGGTCAACTCAGTGTCAAAGTTATTCAAGCAAGAAGACTGAAGCCGTACTACTCATACAATGATGTTTAATGTGTTTTTTTTTCTTTTAAAAAAAGACAACTTCCGCATTAATAATTGCTCTAGAGCCGCGAGGACTTTTACAAACATACAAACAACGGACACATAGCACAACATGACCCGAAACAATTTATTTGTGCATCGCACAAATAACTGTTCCGTGTGGGAATCGAACCCATGACCTCCCGACGCAATGGTTGCGGCGTGGTGAACTAAACCACTGCGCAACGGAGGCAGGCACTGTTAGATATTTTTTAAAATTTAATAATTAAAAATTGTTTGACTTCATCACCTTTTCTTATATAAGACTAGCGGACCCGACAGACGTTGTCCTGTCTACACGTCCTTAATTTGAAAATTTTAAACTTTCTTTAATAATCTAAACCATTCTCAGATCCCCTTGAACACACACAAAAATTTTTATCAAAATCGGTCCAGTCGTTTAAGAGAAGTTCAGTGACATACACACTTACAGAAGAATTATATATATAAAGATAGCAATTTATTACTTTGCGACCAGACGAAAACGTTAGCATAAGATGATAATTTTGCCACGAAATTCGAATTTAGTCACAAGATGTCAACTCTACTATAAATTTTATCACCTCTTCCCACAAGGTGTCAATGTTGCCACTAAGTGCTAATTTTGTGAATGTTATAAATAATTGAAAGGGCTATTAATGCAAAAGAATAACTCACCAACTGGCTGTGATCAACATTTTGCTGTCATTACTGAATCTACAGAAACTAATAGGTCTTGTGTCACCGATCTGAAACAAAAAATATTTATAGTTAATAATGAAAATGTGTGGGGACCACGGAACGTCACCAACTGTGTCACCAACCTTGCAATACACAAACGATCTCAATAGTCGTAAGATAGAAGTTATAATAATGTTTTAATTTTGTGTATTTTAATAAACGTTTTTATTTTATTTTTTTTCATAATAAAGTATTAGAGATTACAATGGAAAGAAGTGACAGCTAGTCATCTAAAGTCAAGGAAACACACCAATGAGTGTTCCAAGTGATGTGTGTATTATAAATAATGATCGCTTGTTATAACGGTGAAGGAAAACATCGTGATGAATGATATGTCTGACAGTTGTGTAACACAGCTCTTGAAACCTAACCCATCCCTCATTACGGGAGGAAAACCTTGCCTAGCAGTGGGACAGCAATATTACCTGACTGCAATATATAGACATGGCGGAGGTCTTTCGTTGTGACTCCTGTTTGGCGGCTGTACGTATACTGTTGGGCTCCTTCATCTCTTCACGGACTTTTGTTAACCTGGGGGACAAAAAAATATGTATTAGACACAAATTTTGTATAATTATTAGGTATTAGAAAGAAATGTCAGCTATTTTCCAGTTCAAGTTCTATCAAAATTCCAAGCATTTGGAGATCGCCCAGATGACAGACTGAACCAATTTGGATAATAGGGATGATAACTAATTTTTAATTTTTGTCTGTCTAGTAAATTGTAAAAAATAATTACATTGTATGTATAATATACATAATCATGCAAAATTACGGCGATACTTTGAGTTGAAAAGTCGCATGACGTCACATTAGAGTATACAATGTACAACACCGTGACGTCATCAGCCCCCACTCCATAACTTTATCACTACGTACGGCACTTTTTATTTTTGTAGTTTCTCATTTGTTACCTTGAAATACCTATACCTATTTGGACAGAGTTATAGTTTACAACTTGTAGAAAAGAGATTGTGTACAATATTTTTTAAAAAATCGACCCCTAAAGAGCTGAAACAGGGGATGAAACTTCGAAAGTTCAAGCCTCACCTTTCCTTAGCTTTGGGTAGTGAGTACCGCGCGATCCACAGCCTTGCCTCCCTTAGTTCCGGAGGTCCTTCGTGATACCAGGTGCCCTCCCGGCCTCTGTCCCTCTCTATACGAGCCTCCTCTTCTTCTAGCTTCTTGTGGATCGCGTCTTCACCTAGACTGGGAGGTCAGAAAAAAATGATTTATGGAGTTTGCATTAAAAATGTTAATTTTAAATGCTGCTATTACTCCTGCACGTCATAAGCCCTCGAAAAGCAAAGATCAGAAGAATAAATATCTAGATTTCTATCTATAAAAATCATGAGTTGGGTACAATATAAAGTTTATAAAAATATTCTGCACTCAGACTCTGTGCGGGATGAGCATGTTCTGATTGGTGGAGTATAGCCGAACGTGGCCGTCAAAGGGTTAAGCAAGTACTTACTAGCTGAGTAGATCTCTCAGACGTACTCTCCTCTCGGCTGGACCTTCTCCAAACAGGCACACTGGCTCACCGAGCTGACGAAGACTCCTACGTACCTACAAACAAATAAATAAAATAAAATATTCACATGAAAGAGCCAATTACAATTTAACTTCCACTTAATGGAGGTATAGCAGATTAGTTACCAAAGTTCTGGACTGCTATTGTGAAATATTTGAATACAAAGTAGAAAAGAACAATGGTCCAGTCAGCTCCCAAAGTCGCCATTAAATGCCATAAGTAATAGTTGCGGCTAAGAAACAAAATTATCTACAAACCCGAAATTTACTATTTAAAGTCACTGTTATTTGATCTATTCAGTGACTTTAGGAGCTGACTATAACTTACCTGAGCTGGGAATTAAACCTGAGACCTCATGATCTACAGTCAGCAATCAGACAGTAATGAGTTCAATCTATTTCAAACTTACCTCATCATCATCTGTGGATACATTAAGTTGTCGAGCTTTCCTCCTTCTTTCAAACTCTTCCAGTAAAGCCTTCTTATCTCTGGACATCTCTTCTTCAAGCTCCATGTATTCTGTTTAAAGAAATAAGAGTAATTTAAAATAGAGTATAGTTTTATATTGAAAATGATATTGCAGCAATTACATACAGACTTAAAATTCCTCTTGAGCAGGGGTTCCCAACCTTTTCTTAGTCTGGGACCACTTTTATATTGTTCTTGTTAGCAGAGACCTCTTTGTAAGTATTAAGTATATTTAATAAAGTGTAACAATCATCCTGAATTTAGAATTCTAAAATCATTTGCAGACCATATTTTGACTTCAGCAGAGCGCTGGTTGGGAACGACTACTCTAGAGAAATAAAATACAAAGTTTAATAAGTCTTACTGCCTAATTCAAAAGGAATTCTACAACTTACCACTGGATATTTGAATGTCTCCCAGTTCCTTTCCACCGATGTCTTCAGCACCTTCCTTGGCGGCAGCGGCGAGGGCCGCCAGCCGCGCCTTCTCCTGCTCCTCCAGAGACCCATAGTGGACGTGCTTCGGTTTCTTCACCATAATAACATCATCATCGTCAGACATTTTTAGGTTATGTCCAAACTTTACTTAAATATCACTTGGTTTAGACTAAAATGTTAGTTTTTATTGTTTTGATGTTAGAAAGAGTCAATTCTCAATGAGAAGTGAGTAAATTAGAGGCGAGAAAAAGCTTTTTCTGTGAAGCGTTGTTGTCAATGCTAGCTGACAAATAATAAATATACGTTGCAGTTTACGCAGTTAGCCGGTTTCGACGAAATTTATTTTAACTGTTGTAACATGGAACGAAATTATTTCTGCTGCATTGTTATTTCTGGAACTAAGAAATAACATTATTTTTTACCACTTAGATTAAGTAACAAGTACAATATATAATTCCCTTGCTATTAACGCAAATAATAAAACATTTCAAATTAAATTCATGCGTGAATAGAGACGTTTTCATAGGCAGTAGACATAAGTATACCATTGGGAAAAAATCTACAGCTTATTGATAACTTGTTAAATCGAAGATTGCGGTTTGATTGAAAATAATTCATCTAATAACCATAATAATCTCTTTTACACTCAACACGTATAATTTTGTAAAGTATTCTCTGAGACTAAGACGCTATAAAAGATTTGATGCAAATTATTAGAAATGCGAGATAACTGGAACTAAACTCTGCAACACCGTTCTCTATGCTCGTTGTTTACGTCAGTGCATTGTATCAATTATTTTCGTAGTATTTCAAATAAATCTAATTAAAATGTAAAATAATAGGAATAATATTCAAATTAGAACCAATTTTACGATTAAAGTGTTATTTCCTGTGTGAAAACTTAGTTTTCGTTTAGAGATTACAAACATAACCTAAAAAGTGTGTATCTGTAGCTTAGTTATCGGTTTTTCGTGATTATCTGGTGTTATCATGGCTCTACAACTGTCCAGGCGGGAAGTAGAAGACCTTAGGTCTTCGCTGGACCGCGCTATATACAGAACTATTGGAAAATCAGACAGTTCCTTACTTACTACAGTATCTTCATGTTTGACTAGTGGGTAAGTTGGAAAAAAGTCAAAAATACATGTTAATTTGGTTATCTACACTGCTATTTAACTAATAAACCTAATATTTAGTCTCCTTACTATACTTTCAGCTTTTTATAATGTAGATATATTAAGTAAAATAGTCAGAATGGACCAATAAAAGTCATCAATAGATATTCAATTATTCATTTGACCTTATATTAAGGCTTTTATTTTATAGACGTATCTACTAAGCTATTAAGGCAGTTATTGTAAAAGGAAGCTTGTGATTAACCCTGCTGAACTGTTTAGGCACAATTTCCAGGGTACCCTATAAAATTTCAATGAATTCTTATGCTACCGGAAAAAGAAGGCTCAGACAGATAAAACATTGTACTACCCACATTATAGCCATTGCCTAGGCAGTTCACCAGAATATTGTGGCTCGAGTTAGTTCTAAAAGTTTAGTATTACTGTTACACTAAGTAAGCAAGCAATCTTGTTCCTGAAAAAAGTATTATACAGGAATAGGTCACCTAAACGATAAAAAATTTACTCACATTTTAATTATCATTGACTTGTATTCTTAATATTCACATGATTAAAGCGGATATTTATCTAGATTATCTTAAGCATTTCAAAATTGACCAACCGAAATTCTAACTACCAAACTATCTTTCCAGCTATGAACGTAGAAAAATAATCGACAAAATATCCTCTCACATCGACTCCAAGAAAGCAAGCAAGTTGGCTGACAAAATTATCGCACTAGCGCAAGAATTGATATCGTCATCAAAATCTTCTAAACGTAAACATGAAAGTGGTGACCGGGATAAAGATGTTAAGAGGTCCCGTCATGAGGAGAGTAAGGAAGAGGGGAAAGAGGACCGGAAAGAGGAGAAGAAGAATGGAGTAGAGGTTCAGGCTATGGAGGGGGAGACAGTTGGGTCCAAAATGGCTGTGTTGAGTGCGGATAGGATTAAGGTAAAATTTTTGGATTGTTTTATTTATTTTTATTTTTATTACTACCTCTGTGGCGCAGTGGTTTAGGTCGTCACGCCGATGCCACTGCGACGGGAGGTCGTGGGCTCGATTCTGTTGTTTGTATGTTTGTAAAAGTCTAAGACACAAGAGCAATTCTTAGTGCGGGAGTAGTATTTAAAAAAAAAAAATGAAATGTAACTGTTAATCTAATCTAATGGTCAGATTAGTAGTGTATGTGTGTGAGTATGAGATCTTGGGTTTGATACTTGAGTGGGGCTTTAAAGTGTTTAGATTTTTGATGATTTGTTCTCAATAGGCTGGTGGGATCAAATTTATCACGAAAAACAACAAGAGTTTTTTTATAGTGTCCAAATCTGTGCACAATATGTGGGTACACTCTATTCCCTTACTCTCATAGCTCATTGTGAAGGATAACTGCCTTGATCAAAAAGAGGCTAGGATCAGAACTGATGGCTTTTGCTTTCGCTCTGAGATATAGAGATCTATAAACCTGGTTCCACACTTATCATTTAAAGATAAAATCTCAGGAGTATATTTTTGGTTGACCTGAGACTCGAATAAAGATCTTTGTGCCATAGTCACATAGTCGCAAGGCCGACTTTACTATAGTGGTTACATGGTCCAAATGGCCCAAACCTGAGATGATTGAATAACAATAATAAATAACCAACTGGTTCAGGTGGCCATGCCGATGCCACTGCGTCGGGAGGTCGTGGGTTCAATTCCCACACGGAGCAATTATTTGTTGCGATCCACAAATAATTGTTCCGGATCTGGTTGTGCTTTGTGTCCGTTGTTTGTATGTTTGTGAAAGTCCCCGCGACACAAGAGCAATTCTTAGTGCGGGAGTTGTCAAAAAAAAAAGAAAAATAATGAACTTAAATTATATTTTCTTCACAGCTAATGATGGCCAACGCTCAGAAAGAGATAGAGGAGCGCAAACGCGCCCTCCTCGCGATGAAGGGGGGTGAGTCGAAGAGTTCAGGAGTGAGCGCCGCGGCCGCCACCGCGCAGCAGCTCAAACTACAGGTCCAGAGCAGTATACCACCTCCTAGTGTGATAAAACCGGTGCTGTACTCAAGACCTGGTGAGTTAAACTATGTTTTATTGATGAACTAGAGGCGGCGACTTCCTCCGCCACCTGAATTTTCTCATGGGAATGCGTCATTTTCCCTGGACAAAAAGTAGCCTATGTCCTTTCTCGGGTATCAAAATATCTCCATACCAAATTTCATGCAAATTGGTTCAGTAGTTTAGGCGTGATTTAGTAACAGGCAGACAGAGTTACTTTCGCATTTATAATATTAGTTTGGATTGATGAACTAGAGGCCGCCCACGACTATGTCCGCGTGGAAACCCTTCCCGTATAAAACCCGATCCCTCGGGAACTCCGGGATAAAAAGCCTATGTGTTATTCTGGGTCTTCAGCTACGTATATACCAAATTTCATCGTAATCGAATCAGTAGTATTTGTGTGGAAGAGTTACAAACATCCATACATACTCACAAACTTTCGCATTTATAATATTAGTGGGATATTTATAATGTTACGTTATTATGTACTATTTATAATGCTATGCTCCCATCATGCTTCCAATACACTTGTTATGTTATTAGCACCTTTATATTGATTTAATTTATTAAATTATACCTATGTGTGTTCGGTAGTGTTGGTAGCGGCTCCTTACATCATCAAAGATTTATACCTAATAGAAAGATTGTTAAAATTAATTGGCGATTGAAAAGAGTGGCCTGGAGTTTCTTGCCAGCTCTTCTCATTGGCCCTACCTTCCGAACTGGCGGTAAATTCACTCTCTGTATCATTGACTATCATAAGTGTCAACATTTGACCTATATGAATAAATGATTTGATTTTGATTTTGATTATGTGTTCCACAGCGGCCAACACCCTGAGTCAAGAGGAGCTGGAGAAGCAGCGCAAGATAGCTGAACTGCAAGCCAGGATACAAAGGAAACTAGCTGGTCAGTATTATAAATAAACTACTACTACTAATCGTATGGTTAGTGCTCGACCTAGTGTTAAAGTTGTTCAAGCCGCCCGAAGGCCTTTGACGTGGCTTAACGACTGCTATCTTAATTGACAACAACCGGGACCGACATTTTACGTGCCCTCTGAAACACGGAGACGCTCAGTTCATATACCACTATGCGGTCGCCTATCTATGGAATGACCGCGCCAAGGGTTGCGACCGGTGAGCGCAACTGGCTATGGGCGCCTCGATTAATATTATAAAACACATCCTTCGTGGCGCCACGCCCCTACCTGTGCGTCGAGAGGCCGTGAGTTCGATTCCCACACGAAATAATAATGTGTGCGATCCACAGATAGTTGTTTAGTGTCTGGTTGTACTTTGTGTCCGTTGTTTGTATGTTTATATATATTCGCTTAGCCTTTGTTCCAAACTATGTTGGAGTCGGCTTCCAGTCTCACCGGATGCAGCTGAATACCAGTGTTTTACATGGAGCGACTGCCTATCAGACCTCCACAACCCAGTTACTTAGGTATTAACACGATACCCTTCGGTAAGACTGGTTGTCAGACTTTCAAGCTTCTGACTACTGTTAACGACTGTCAAAGATCTTCGAAAATGACAGCCGGGACCCACAATTTAACGTGCCTTCCGAAACACGGAGAAACTCGATATGTTTAGGATGGTCACCCATCCACGGAACAACCTCGGCAAGCGTAGCTTAACCTCAGAGATCGATCCGTGCGGCTGTTGTAAACTAAGTTTGTAGTGTAGTTTGTATTTCTTACCAGCTCTTCTCATTGGCCGTACCTTCCGAACTGGCGGTAAATTCACTCTCTGTATCATTGACTATCATAAGTGTCAGCATTCGACCTAAATTAATAAATAATATTGATCTTAATTTTGTAAAAGTCCCCGCGACACAAGAGCAAGTCTAAGTGCGGGAGTTGTTTTTTTTTTATATGAAACAAAAAATCCTCATCCTTTATTGTTGATATTGTATTAAAAACAATTTTATCAGACTGTATCTGCGGCGCCGCCGGTATTGTACCCAATTGCTGATCATGAGTCTCGGGTTCTATTTCCCGGTCGTGCATGGTGGTGTCGGTCTTACCGTTTATATTATTCTCTGTGTTCCTAGGTGGAGCACTGACCAGCACGGTGGGTTCAGGACCTGCTCCCCTGATCCTGGACCGCGAAGGTCGCACGGTGGACACCAGCGGGAAACGAGTACAGCTTACACATGTCGCTCCTACGCTTAAAGTAAGTTAGTTTTACTATGTTCTTTCTGAGTATATAATAATACTAGCTGGCGCGCGCAACTTCGCTTGCGTCCAATAAGAGAGAATGGGTGAAATTTTTCCCCTTTTTTGTAACATTAATTACTGGTACTCTGCTCCTTTTGGTCGTAGCGTGATGATGTATAGCCTATGTCCTTTCTCGGGTATCAAAATATCTCCATATCAAATTTCATGCAAATTGGTTCAGTAGTTTAGGCGTGATTGAGTAGCAGACAGACAGACAAACAGACAGACAGAGTTACTTTCGCATTTATAATATTAGTATGGATGTTAAAATAGAGGACGAATAAAGAATTTAAGTAGGAAGGGAGCACATTGGAGATTCCTTCCTCCTCATTTCAGTAAAGACAAGACAAGACGCCCCTCTTAATTGTATGAAAACCTGGCTAGGAGGGGGGGGGGGGAGAGGAGCAGTATTGTCAATAGAAGCTCGATGTAGTGCGGAAATTTAATGACAAATCCACCTTTACACACACTGTATCGCGCATGAAACAACAATCGCACGTGAAAGACCGCGCTGGCTTTCGCGCAATCCTGTACGCTCCTAAGAACGTGCGATAGAGCGTGTGTTAATGCGGCTAATTGTTTGTTTATAAACCCTTCGAGTATAATTAACATTATTTTTATATTTATTTAAACCCTTTTCTAAACCATTTATTTCATATCCTAAAAACTTTTCATCTCCCAGGCAAACATCCGCGCGAAACGTCGCGAGGAGTTCCGCGCGCAGTTATCCGGCGCAGCCAGCACGGAGCCCAGCATCCAAGCGCCATGGCAGGACGAGCGCTTAGCCCTCAAGCCGGCGGTTCGAGCCAAGCGCGCGCTGCGCTTCCACGAGCCTGGCAAGTTCACGCAGATGGCTGAGCGGTTCCGGATGAAGGTGAGACTTTGACCCCACCTGACCCCGAACGTGACCCCATACGGCTTTTTATAAGACCTCGTAAGACTCAAATGAGAGCCTAAGACATAAACCAGAAACTATAACGATCTATGTCACCTCATACGAGACAGCTATGACCACATACAGGATATCAACATTACTCGTACTGGTTATTAATGATCTCACACTGCACAAAATTGACCCCACACTGGACATAATTGACCCCATACTTGACACCAGTGACCCCATACTTGACACCAGTGACCCCATACTTGACACCAGTGACCCCATACTTGACACCAGTGACCCCATACTTGACACCAGTGACCCCATACTTGACACCAGTGACCCCATACTTGACACCAGTGACCCCATACTTGACACCAGTGACCCCATACTTGACACCAGTGACCCCATACTTGACACCAGTGACCCCATACTTGACACCGGTGACCCCATATTTGACACCAATGACCCCATACTTGACACCAGTGACCCCATATTTGACACCAGTGACCCCATACCATACCATTATTACAGTAAGATAGTCAGTCAGTTATAGGCCGTCATCATAGTCATCATGGGCTGACTGCATGACTGACTTTGACTAATACCGACTTTGACTAATACCGAGTTTGTCTATTATATACTTTGACTATTATCTACTTTGACTAATACCGACTTTGACTACTACCAACTTTGACTAATACCGACTTTGACTAATACCGACTTTGACTACTACCAACTTTGACTAATACCGCCTTTGACTAATACCGACTTTGACTAATACCGACTTTGACTAATACCGCCTTTGACTAATACCGACTTTGACTAATACCGACTTTGACTAATATCTACTTTGACTATTATCGACTTTGACTAATACCGACTTTGACTATTACCGACACTGACTGTGATGACTGTCTACGATGTTGATTGGCCATCTTATTGAAATAATTAAAAATTCCTGAAAATTATGTCACATCTTACTAAAATTACTAAATATTTCTTGAAAAATGTTTTTTCGCAACTTACTAAAATTACTAGACTTACTTAAATTACTAAAATCTTCTTGAAAATTATGTCAAAACTTACTAGTGTTACTAAATTTTCCTGAAAATTGTGTCACATCTTATATTACAACTTGCTGAAATTAAGATCGTACAAAAATATAATTTCATTTCACTAAAAATTATTACTTCTTATCTCCTGAAATTACTTGACATCTTACTAAAGGCCCTTAACTATTTCTAACCTAACCCTCTTATTCATAAACACACTATAAACCTATCTTAGTTAAAAAGCTGCTATAACATGTTTTCTCTTTTTCCTTTCGCTAAGGAGTGAAAGAAACAAAACACTTTATAAACCTATCATAACTTCATATATTTTTATTTTCCGTGCCTCGGAGAGCACGTAAAGCCGTCGGTCCTGCGCCTGACCTCTCACTGGTCGTGTCGGTTATCCGTCCCACCAAACTATGAGAGTGATGGAATAGAGAGTGCACCTGTGTATTGTGCACACACTTGGACACTATAAACAAAGTCCTGCACAGATGGCCAGTTTCAATTAAACTGACCGCCGTAGCCGTATATCGGCTAGGAGGACATTATTATTATTAACTTTTTCTAATCTAACCCTCTTATTCATTAACACTATAAACCTATCTTTATTCGTATTTCCAGGCACAATTGGAAAAACTTCAAAGTGAGATATCGCAGATAGCTCGCAAGACTGGCATATCTTCGGCCACTAAACTGGCCATGCTAGCGGCCGATGCGCCTAACTCCGACCGGGTGCCAGATATTGAGTGGTAAGTAGCCATACGTCATAAATTAAATGGTTAAGTTGTCATGCAAGTGGTTGACGGAACCCGAGGCAACACACCAATGACTTTTCCAAGTTATGTGTGTATTAGAAATAATTATCATTTGTTCTAAAGGTAAAGAAAGACATCGTGAGGAAACCTTGCATGCATAAAATTTGTTTAATGCGTTTATTGAAAGTATGCGAAGTCCCCAACCCGTACTTTGGCTTCGTGGTGGACTCAACTAACCTCGCCCTCATTATGGGAGGAGACCCTTGCCCTGCATTGGGACCGTAACGCGTTAAAAAAAAATGTCAGATGCTGACACTTATGACAGTCAATGATACAGAGAGTGAATTTACCGCCAGTTCGGAAGGTACGGCCAATGAGAAGAGCTGCCAACAAACTCCTGGCCACTCTTTTTAATCGCCAAATGGTTTTAACAATATTCCTATTAGGTATAAATCATTGATGATGTAAGGAGCTGCTACCAACACTACCGAACACTACCTTCCTAACTGGCGGTAAATTTACTCTCTGTATTATTCACTATTATAAGTGTCAGCATTTGGCTTTAAAAAATAAATAATCAGATTTAGATTTTACACTACAAAAGTTTAAGGTCCCCAACCAGTACTATAACCTTAACCCTCGCTTGGCCCGTTTGGACTCAAGGCCTGACCTCTCCCTCGTTCGAAAGTAGACCCTTGCCAAGCAGTGGGACAGATATGGGTTAGAAAAAAACCGTTTCCGTTGTGACCCTGTGTCAAACAAACCTCTTCTTCCCTCTTAGGTGGGACAGCGTAATCCTAATGACGCCAGAAGAACGAGAGGCCAAGCGTCCGTCCACGTCGGACGATCGCAGCGACTCCCAGCGGGTGGACGCTTGCAACACCGGCGCTGATGACATTGTGGACAACCTCAATGAAGACGCTATCACCAACCTGGTGGAACATCCTCAACAGCTAAGACCACCAAGTAAGTTTTATTTATTTATTTGCTAGCTGACTCGCGCGACTCCGGTCACGCTTTATTACTTAAAAAAAAGTTCCCTTTTTTCATCATTATTAGACTTAGCAACTGTTACTACATCAGTCCATTCGTGACCAAGCCTAGTCTAATATGGTCGAAATGTCGGGTCCGATCGTCACAATTCGGTTTAAACATTCAGGCGCTGCGATGTTGTGCGTCATTTTTCTCGAACATTCATCTACACAATGACATATCCGGGTTTACTGAGCGTCTAGGCAGATCAATGCCGAATCGAATATGTGTAGCAAATTTTACTATACACACAGCACTCGGAAAAGCCAATGTGTTTTTCTATCACTTGTACCACACGGCTACCACTGCTCAAACAGCAAAAACACACATATTTTTATACTAGCTGACCCGCGCAACTTCGCTTGCGTCCAATAAGAGAGAATGGGTGAAATTTTTCCCCGTTTTTGTAACATTTTTCACTGGTACTCTGCTCCTATTGTTCGTAGCGTGATGATATATAGCCTATAGCCTTCCTCAACAAAGAGGCTATCTAACAATAAAAGAATTTTTCAAATCGGACCAGTAGTTCCTGAGATTAGCGCGTTCAAACAAACAAACTCTTCAGCTTTATATAATATTAGTATAGATTATAATATTAGTATAGATAATTGGGCAGTTCCCAGTAGTCTTACCGCGTAGTTATATATTAGGTCGGGGAAAAAGTCTTTTCGCATTATAGTATGTATGAACTTGTAATAAAATCTTTTCTCTACACAAAAAAGCTCGATATTTGGGTACCTCACGAGCTCACTGAAAGAAACCTAATGAACCGTGTACTCATTTGTGATTCTTGAAGCCGAAGAGATTTTATTACAAGTTCATACATACTATAATGCGAAAAGACTTTTTCGACGACCTAATAGTTTTATAACTTTACTTACTTCTAGTGTGTATTAGAAATAATTATTAATTATATATCACATGCTTCAATGGTGAAGGAAAACCTCGTGAAACCTTACATGCCTAAAATTTGTTTAATACATTCATTGAGGGCATGCAAAGCCCCCAACCCGCACATGGCCAGCGTGGTGGACTCAAGGCCTAACCCCTCCACCGTTTGGGAGGAGACCCTTGCCCTGCAGTGGGACAGTAATGGGTTATAAAAAAAAGTTATCTTCTGCCCGCGACTTCGTCCTCGTGGACAACATGTATGTATGTGAATGAAGCAAGGGAAGTTTGTAAGGATCGTACCAAGTGACGTTCTCTGGTCTCTGCCTACCTCTATGGGAAGAAAACGTGATGTTATTGTATGTATTGATGAATGTATGTATTCCTAGCTTTTACCCGCGACTTCGTCCGCCACCTGAATTTTCCCATGGGAATGCGTCATTTTCCCGGGGTAAAAAGCAGCCTATGTCCTTTCTCGGGTATCAAAATATCTCCATACCAAATTTCATGCAAATTGGTTCAGTAGTTTAGGCGTGATTGAGTAACAGACAGACAGAGTCACTTTCGCATTTATAATATTAGTATGGATAGTAAGTATGGATTTTATGAGGGAGTTGTCAATAAAAACACGATTTAGTTGTGAAATTATATTAATTTTATATTACAAAGCTTAAATCTATATTAAATTCTAGTTGTAATTTTAAACTCTTATATCAATGGCAGCTAATACATAGTTATATATAGTTAGTATAGCGCGGTCGGTAGTATATGCGACTGCGGTGCGAGAGGTCTCGGGTTCGAATCCTGGGTCGAGCCAAAAAGTCTTTTCTGAGATTTTCTGTTGAGAATTTCTTAGAGATGCCCGGAGTTGGGAAGTTGAGGTCGAAGACCTCCGTGCCTCGGAGAGCACGTAAAGCCGTCGGTCCTGCGCCTGACCTCTCTCTGGTCGTGTCGGTTATACGTCCCACCAAACTATGAGAGTGATGGAATAGAGAGTGTACCTGTGTATTGTGCACACACTTGGACACTATAAACAAAGTCCTGCACAGATGGCCAGTTTCAATGAAACTGACCGACGTAGCCGTATATCGGCTAGGAGGACATTATTATTATCGAACAACAAAACCGACTTGACTCACTTGTTCGGCTTATGCCGTTCGGGTTCATCTACACATATTTTGCCGTTGTTGTTTTATCCATTCTTTCAACTGTCTTGTACCTAAATGCATCAATATCGGTTTAGCAAAAACAATCATGTATATATGATTATAAACGCTATTGAATAGATAAACTACCGCTAAATGTGCCCCAGAAACCGGGGGTTAGTCTATCGCATATATTTATAGTACATTCTACAGTAAATTTCCTAATAGTCGTATTCATAATCCTCGTCCACGCATATCCCGGCTACTCTCTTCTGGTTGGCCGGGCATCCAGCATCTATACATATTATACAAGCCATATTGGGCAACGGTGTAGTGGTTGTCCTATTACGCCGTTTACCCGGTTTACCCGGATTACCCGGGTTAACAGGATTAACCGGTTGCTTGTCCCCAGTACTACTCGACCGGAAAGGTTTCAAAATCACGTCGTACCAATGTGAAGTCTTATTTTCAGGTTTAAATTCCGGTATTGGTAAAGACCCGGGTGCGTAAGGTTTCGGTGTTACGTTGTAATTATATCCGGGTGTTGTTATTCCGTAATATCCGCTAAAATTGCTTTTAGTCGGGTCTTGATAGTTGTATATCGGTACTGCGTTTGGATCCGTATATTTTGGTGTTTGTAAGTTATAACCGGTTGTGTTATAACCCGGGTATATGGTGTTATAGTAACCAAAACCTGTGTTATTGAATCTGGGCATTATTGTGTATTGAGACGGGTAAGTAAAATTTCTATATCCGGGTAAAGACACGGTGTAATTATATCCGTTTATACCCGTATTTGAAACCCAATTATTACCGGTACTATTGAATTGATTATAAAAACCGGTACTATTAAAATTGGTATAAAAACCGTTATTATTATTCGAAAATCCGGAATTATTATTCGAAGTAAAGAATCTAGTATTCGTACCCCAGTTACTATTATTATATGGGTTATAAAAGTTGGAATAGGAGTCGAAATTATTATTAGTACTATTGAAATTATTATTAAACCCAGTATTCCAATAATTTCCCGAATAATTATAAATAGTTTTAGGCGTATTAGTGACACTGTTCCATGTATAATTATTTCTCCAATTATAATTTGCAGTTATATTATTTCTCATTCCATTATTTTGGGTAACGAAATTCCAATCCAGTTTTCCATTATTATTCTGGAATTTATTATAATTATATTTTGGTGTGGTGTTTTTGGAAAATGGTAGTAATGCTAATTGCCTTTTGGTTCTTTTATTATTATTTATTAATAATGGATTATTATTTTTATTTTTACGTAAATTATTTATATAAATGCCCTTCTCTGGTTTTATTATGTGATTGTTAGTTAGAAATTGATTATTTTTGTTATTATATTTCGGAAAATCATTATTAATTTTCTTTTTTGATTGTTTTATATTATTATTCTTAAAAAATGGATTATAATTATTTTTATATGTAGATAAATCGTTATTAATATCTTTTTTTGGTATTATTATGTGATTATTATTTAAAAACGGATTATTATTATTTTCGTTTGGTAAATAATAATTATTAATTTCTCTTCTAACACGAATGTCTGTTAATTCCGGATCGTTCGTATCGATACCGTAATTATTAGTTTTACCGAATATATTAATTAAACCGATGATTAAAAATAGTAGTACCATGATTTCTGATTAATTTTATCAAAATTATAAAGAAAAAGATTTTTTTATTATTTTAAGTCGGGATAAACATAAAATTTTATTTAAAAGACATTCATTCGTATTAATGAATGATTTTAAATACTTGTCTATATGAGATTCTTGGTCGGTTGAATAAGTATCGTTTAAGTTGTCTCCTAGATTATGTATGATATCTGTCAAAATCTTTAAGTTAAGTTCTATATAGCAAATTAGAAATATTCTAATCTATAATATCTATCTAATCTAATACTATATAGAAAATTAAATTTAAAAAAATCGACTTCAATTATTATATAACATTAATTGTTCTACAAAAAAAATGCTTAAATCTTTACGCAATACATGACATTTAAGGCCTAGATTTTTGTTAATAATATATACGAATAGAAGATAAAAAAATAGGCTAGGTTATTTCAAAATATGGTTTGATATTTTCCTGTATAACAACATGTATGTATGTGAATGAAGCAAGGGAAGTTTGTAAGGATCGTACCAAGTGACGTTCCTTGATCTCTGCCTACCTCTATGGGAAGAAGCCGTGATTATATGTAGTATATGTTTTCAAAATATCTTCTTAATTATAAGTCTATAGTTTTTTTCAAATAGTCACATAAAAAATAATCTTTACTTTGCACAAAAACTTCATTTAAAAATGGTTATTATCACTTCAAAATATACGTTTAAAAAACGTTTTCAAAATACACTCTATCACTCACTCTCACAGGTCGGTAAACGCTCAGTGTGTTAACTTGTACATTACATAGATGTAGGTGCAGTGTTTCAGCTGAGCGTCTCCGTGATACAAGTCACCGTTGTTGTTTATAACAACAGTTCACGACAAACGTACCACTTTGACACTAGGTTCACTAACCATACGATAAAACTATTTTAAAATTTATCAATTTAGCATGATAACAATGTCTTCAACTGCCGCGCAGAGGTTTCAGGTTCCAATCCCAAATCAGCTCAATATTTTTTCCAGAAATTTTCTTTTAAGTGATGCTTAGTGAAGTTAGGAAGTTGAGATTGTAGATCTTCGTGCTTCAGAAAGCACGTGTCGCCTATGGTCCTGCTTGTGACCTCTCACTGGTGGTGTTCGTCACAGCGCACTATGAGAGTGATGTAATACAGAGTGTATCTGTGTATTGTACACAACACACTATCAACAAAGTCTTGCTGGTGTTCCGTCAGACCTCTCACTGGTCTACTGTCACACCGGGCTATGAGAGTGATGTTATAGAGAGTGTACCTGAGTATTGTACACACACTTGGACACTATAAACAAAGTCCTGCACCGTTGGCTGGTTCTGCGTCTGACCTCTCACTGGTCGTGTCGGTTATCCGTCAGACCGGACTATGAGAGTGAAGGAATAGAGTGTACCTGTGTATTGTACACAACACACTATAAACAAAATCCAGCCTAATTTTTGTATCTATGATGACATTTTTTAAAGATTTTTAAAACAATTTAGACACTGACTTGTACACTGTTTGACACTACACTGGTCAGTGACCATATAACTCAGTTCTAATATATTATATATTTAAATTATATGTTATTCGTACACGCAGTTAGGATCGACTGTTCTAAAGAGGTGTTATCGCCAACTCGTAAGAATGACGTAATGCTGTATATAATAATAGTTTCTATGTATGTTTGTACAACTATTTATTATGCGACAAATATATTTCCTTGAACTGTGACATCACAATGTTAAATTTTGTTTGTTTGCGCAAACTTTAACTTTTAGTCATTTAAGCAAACTTTGGCACGGTTATTCCATAGATGGATGACCGCATAGTATTTGAACTGGGCGTCTCCGTGCTTCGGAGGCCACGTTGAAAGTCGGTCCCGGTTGTTGTCTTTTAAGATAACAGTGGTTAAGCCACTTTAAAGACCTTGAGGTTTGAACGACTTTGACACTAGGTTGACCACTAACCATACGACAAAACATAAGTGACAATTTGTTGACAAAAGGCTATACAATCCTGTTTTTAGTTGACATGTATTTTTTAAATTAAATGTACTCAGAAACCGGGAATTAGTATATTCTAAATTAATATAAATACTTATAAAATAGGGGGCTTGAGAGATAATAAATTAACAATTAAATATTATGTCCATGACGATTAAGGTCACCTCAAGAAAAGTATAAAAAAATTATGCAATACTTATGAAATACATCTATATAACAATATTAGTAGGATTTACATATTACTTGAAAGTCATTCCCGGTTGTTGTCTACTAAGATAACAGTCGTTAAGCCACGTCAAAGAGTTTTCGGGCTTGAACAACTTTGACACTAGGTTGACCACTAACCATACGATAAGAAAACTTGGAACAGTCGGAAAATCGAGGGAAGTCGGGTGCAAAAACTAACTCGTTTAAGATTTGTCATATTAACCGCAAAATTACGTATAATTGTACATCTTTACAATAACAAGAATTAATTATTATTTATATCCTTGTGTAAATTATCTTAGTCTGCTTGGAATTCTAAATTAATTAAGAAGAGACGGTAGCCCAGTGGTTAATACAGCGGACTTTAGACCGGGAGGTCTTGAGTTCGCATCATTGTACTGTATTGTTGTTTTTGTAAAAAGTTGTTGTCAATTAAGATAAGTCGTTAATCGTTTCTGAGGTGCCTCAATTTAGCGGTAGTTTATCTATTCAATAGCGTTTAAACTCATATACCTCATAGCCAGTTGTTCTCACCGGACGGTAAACGATGTCTGGGTTACGCAACCGTTGGCGCGGTCATTCCATAGATGGGTGACCGCATAGTGGTATTTGAACTGAGCGTCTCTGTGCTTCGGAGGGCACGTAAAAAGTCGGTCCCGGTTGTTGTCAATTAAGATAACAGTCGTTAAGCAATGTCAAAGGCCTCTCGGGCGGCTTGAACAACTTTGACACTAGGTTGACCACTAACCATACGATAAAATATACTTTTAAAACGAATAGTATGTAAGCAAAACTGCGTGATATCATAGTTTTACGATACAATAATAAGAGTCAAAGTTTATCATAAGTTCTACACAATTATTACAATCAAACTCCCTTATCTATGTATTTTTATGTATAAACAAATTTAAATTACTTATCTTTACCTTGAATTGATAGTATATTTTGACAAAACAATAAATATTTTTCTATTTTAAGCCTCCCTTCCATAGGGGTAGGCAGAGACCAAAGAACACCACGTAACGTATTTTCTATTTTAAAAATACATCTCCCGCATTAAGTATTGCTCCTGTGTCGCGGGGACTTTTACAAACATACAAACAACGGACACAAAGTACAACCAGACCCGAAACAACAATTTGTGGATAGCACAAATAATTGTTCCGTGTGGGAATCGAACCCAGAAACCTTTCGACACAATGGTCGTGGTGTGACGACCACTTTAATCACTGAGCTATGCAATCAACCACGAATTTAATAGTGTATAACGGTGAAGGAAAACATCGTGATGAATGACATGTCTGACAGTTGTTTAACACAGCTCTTGAAGGAATGCAAAGTCTCATTTCGTGGACTTTAGTACGATTTATAAATATAAATGACTTCTTAGAATAATAATAAAACCATATTTAGTTTTGTAATAAAAGATTATATTTTATTTATAATGTTAATTATTATATTATCTCTTCTAAGAATATAAATAACATCATTACCTTTCAGAAGAATGACATTGCTGTACATATATGTTTCTCCGATTAACTTGTAAATTACTGAACCGATTTTTATACGGTTTTAAATAAATAAATTATTGTAAATAAATAAATTGCTAGGTTTTTCTGTGGATAGGTGACCATCTTATACATACCGAGTTCCTCTGTGTTTCGGAAGGCACGTTAAATTGTGGGCCCCGGTTGTCATTTTTAAATATCTTTGATAGTCGTTAACAGTAGTCAGTAGCTTGAAAGTCTGACAAGCAGTGTTACTTAGTATCGTGTTATAACCCAGGTAACTGTGTTGTGAAGGTCAGATAGACAGTCGCTGCATGTAAAATACTAGTATTTAGCTGCATCCGGTGAGACTGGAAGCCGACCACAACATAGTTGGATGAAAGACTCTGACTGCCTCCGTGGCGCAGTGGTTTAGGTCGCCACGCCAATACTATTGCGTCGGGAGGTCGTGGGTTCGATTCCAATGATCCACTAATAATTGATCGGGGCCTGGTTGTACTTTGTGACCGTTGTTTGTATGTTTGTAAAAGTCCTCGCGACACAAGAGCAATTCTTAATGCGTGTGTGTGAGTGTGAGTCGTTATAAGCCCTTTTTTGTTTTAGCCGAGCCGCTCAAGCCCACATACATGCCCGTGTTCCTAACCAAGAAGGAACGTAAGAAGCTACGCCGTCAAAGCCGCCGGGAGGCTTGGAAGGAGGAGCAGGAGAAAGTGCGGCTTGGGCTTGAAGCCCCGCCCGAACCGAAACTTAGGTAAGACAGTAGATTCTATAGCTAATTATGCTCACCGGTCGGTAAACGATCTGTGGGTTAAGGAGCCGTTGATAGGTCTTTCCTTAGATGGGTGACCGCTTAGTTTGAGACGAGCATTTCCGTGCTTTGGATGTTAAGTGTCAATTATGAAAACAGTCGTTTATTGTAGTTATAGCATAAATATACTTATTAATTCCTAGATTTCAGCCCGTGGTTTCGCCTGCATGGAATTTTACCTTCTTCGGGAAGGAAATTTCCAAAAATGGTCATGAATTTCCCCATTTTTTGTAACATCACAGATACTCTGCCCCTATTGGTCGTAGCGTGATGATATAGCCTATAGCCTACCTCGATAAATGAGCTTTCTAACACTGATAGAATTTTTCAAATCAGACCAGTAGTTTCTGAGATAAGGGCGTACAAACAAACAAACAAACTCTTCAGCTTTATAATGGCTGGACCAATTTTACTAATTCTTTTTGAGTTGTATTTGTTATTATTAGGAGAAGGTTTTTACGGAAAAAAATATTAAGAAAATCTCTCAGAAATATTGAAAAATAGACATTTAATTTTGCATATTTAAGGTGGTACGAAGTTCGCCGGGTCAGCTAGTATTAGTATAGACTAATTTACTCTTATTCTAAATGTCTTAACCAGGATATCGAACCTAATGCGTGCTCTCGGCACGGAGGCAGTGCAGGACCCCACAGCCATTGAGGCGAAGGTCCGCGAGCAGATCGCCAAACGACAGAAAACTCACCTCGAGGCAAACAAAGCCAGGGCTCTAACTAAAGAACAAAAGAGGGAAAAGGTAAGAAAAATATTAAAATCTGCCAAACAAATTATTCACTAAAACCTTTCCTCAGAAATGGCGAGTTTTTCGCAGACAGACCGACACAACGAGGACACTTTATTTTATAATATTAGGTCGGGAAAAAAGTCTTTTCACATTATAGTATGTATGAACTTGTAATAAAATCTTTTCTCTACACAAAAAAGCTCGATATTTGGGTACCTCACGAGCTCACTGAAAGAAACCTAATGAACCGTGTACTCATTTGTGATTCTTGAAGTCAAAGAGATTTTATTACAAGTTCATACATACTATAATGTGAAAAGACTTTTTCCCCGACCTAATATTAATACATAAGGCGTTCTCTGGTCTCTGCCTACTCCTATGGGAAGAAGGTGTAATTTAATGAATATGTATGTATATTAATAGATATCTTTTGTTTTCAGGTGGACAGGAAAATACGGGAAGATACAACTATGGGTGTAAATGTAGCTATATACAGGTACTTAATTTATATTAATAATTTATTTATAAGTAAGTAGTAGTAATACAGTAGTAAGCAGTAGTAGAAATATTGATCACTTGTTCCAACGGTGAAGGAAAACATCGTGATGCAACCTCTTATACCTGAGAGTTCTTTAGAACAGTTTTTGAAGGTATGCAAAGTCCCCAACACGCACTTGTCAGCGTGGTGGACTCAAGGCGTAACCCTTCCCTCATTCCCGCATTACTCTTGCCCAGCAGTGGGACATTAATGGGTTAAATTTATTTAATAACTTCTGTGTTAGAAGTACCTATATTAAAAACTTATCTCGACAGGAGAGAGGTCACATTTTAAAAATATTTTTCGAATTCTCAGGGTACCAAATATGTGTATTAATCTAAGTTATAAACTCTCTGTGAACTAGATTGCATTAAAATTATCCACAAAAGTAACGAGTATTAATATCTGGTTTTAAGCAACCCTGCTGAATCGATTTCGGTAATATTTTGCGTAGAGATAAGACGAATATCTGGACAGTAATTTTATTTATATAATAGATAGATTTATATTTATATTATTTACTAGCGGACTGGCCCCACTTCGCCAAGGTATAGTAAAATTTTATCCCGTGGGAATTTTGATCCCATCGATCCCATCTAAACCTTGTCCCTTCACAATCATGTTTCAAAACCGCACTCAAACGTGCATACATTTAATGATATTTTCTGTAACTTTCAGAATAACAGATCTATTTGAGTGCGCGTCGGCTAAGTTCAAGGTGGAGGCGAACGCTCAGCAATTACACATGACGGGCGCCGTAGTGCTTCACCGCGGGTGCTGCGTCGTTGTTGTTGAGGGAGGGCCTAAACAACACGCTAAATATAAGAGGTGAGCAACTAAGCAGGGTATGTGTAGGTACCTCTCACGCAACCCGACGCAACTCACCAATGACTTTTCCAAGTGATGTGTGTATTAGAAACTAGCCGAGTGGTATAAGTTGTTACCTCCCAAGTGGTTGCAGGTTCGAACCCAACAACACTGAACACACGTATGACTTTTAGAAGTTATGTGTATATCTATACTAATATTATAAAGCTGAAGAGTTTGTTTGTTTGTTTGAACGCGCTAATCTCAGGAACTACTGGTCCGATTTGAAAAATTCTTTCAGTGTTAGATAGCCCATTAATTGAGGAAGGCTATAGGCTATATATCATCACGCTACGATCAAAAGGAGCAGAGTACCAGTAAAAAATGTTACAAAAACGGGGAAAATTATGACCCATTCTCTCTTATATGACGCAAGCGAAGTTGCGCGGGTCAGCTAGTTAGAAATAATTGTCACTTGTTACAACGGTGAAGGAAAACATCGTGATGCAACCTTGCATGCGTGAGAGTTGTTTAGAACAGTTCTTGAAGGTATGCAAAGTCTCCGCACTTGGTCAGCGTGGTGGATTCATATTATATTAGATTCATAGTTTTTCCTCACATGAAAACGTCTCTTGGTAGTTTTTCCTCTCATGAAGACGTCTCTTGGTAGTTTTTCCTCTCATGAAGACGTCTCTTGGTAGTTTTTCCTCTCATGAAGACGTCTCATGGTAGTTTTTCTTTACTTGAAGACGTCTCATGGTAGTTTTTCCTCACTTGAAGACGTTTCATGGTAGTTTTTCCTCTCATGAAGACGTCTCATGGTAGTTTTTCCTCTCATGAAGACGTCTCTTGGTAGTTTTTCCTCTCATGAAGACATCTCATGGTAGTTTTTCCTCTCATGAAGACATCTCATGGTAGTTTTTCCTCTCATGAAGACATTTCATGGTAGTTTTTCCTCTCATGAAGACGTCTCTTGGTAGTTTTTCCTCTCATGAAGACGTCTCTTGGTAGTTTTTCCTCTCATGAAGACGTCTCATGGCAGTTTTTCCTCTCATGAAGACGTCTCATGGTAGTTTTTCCTCTCATGAAGACGTCTCTTGGTAGTTTTCCTCTCATGAAGACGTCTCATGGCAGTTTTTCCTCTCATGAAGACGTCTCTTGGTAGTTTTTCCTCTCATGAAGACGTCTCTTGGTAGTTTTTCCTCTCATGAAGACGTCTCTTGGTAGTTTTTCCTCTCATGAAGACGTCTCATGGCAGTTTTTCCTCTCATGAAGACGTCTCTTGGTAGTTTTTCCTCTCATGAAGACGTCTCTTGGTAGTTTTTCCTCTCATGAAAACGTCTTATGGTAGTTTTTCCTCACTTGAAGACGTCTCTCGGTAGTTTTTCCTCTCATGAAGACGTCTCTTGGTAGTTTTTCCTCTCATGAAGACGTCTCATGGCAGTTTTTCCTCTCATGAAGACGTCTCTTGGTAGTTTTTCCTCTCATGAAGACGTCTCTTGGTAGTTTTTCCTCTCATGAAAACGTCTTATGGTAGTTTTTCCTCTCATGAAGACGTCTCTTGGTAGTTTTTCCTCTCATGAAGACGTCTCTTGGTAGTTTTTCCTCTCATGAAAACGTCTTATGGTAGTTTTTCCTCTCATGAAGACGTCTCTTGGTAGTTTTTCCTCTTATGACGACGTCTCTTGGTAGTTTTTCCTCACATGAAGACGTGACGGAGACGTCTCTTGGTAGTTTTTCCTCTCATGACGACGTCTCTTGGTAGTTTTTCCTCTCGTGAAGACGTCTCTTGGTAGTTTTTCCTCTCGTGAAGACGTCTCTTAGTAGTTTTTCCTCACTCGAAGACGTGATGAAGACGTCTCATGGTAGTTTTTCCTCTCATGAAGACGTCTCATGGTAGTTTTTCCTCACTTGATGACGTCACTTGGTAGTTTTTCCTCTCATGAAGACGTCTCATGGTAGTTTTTCCTCTCATGAAGACGTCTCATGGTAGTTTTTCCTCACTTGATGACGTCACTTGGTAGTTTTTCCTCTCATGAAGACGTCTCATGGTAGTTTTTCCTCACTTGAAGACGTCTCTTGCTAGTTTTTCCTCACGAAGACGACAGACAGACAGAGTTACTTTCGCATTTATAATATTAGTATGGATTATGCATAACCCTTGTACTTATCATAATGATTGTTCTATCGTTTCAGACTGATGCTGCACCGTATCAAGTGGGAGGAGGACTTGATCAAGGACTCCCTCGGCAACGAGGTGCCCAACACGTGCCACCTGGTGTGGGAGGGCTCCGTCAAACAGAGGGTCTTTGGAGACATGAAGTTTAAGGTCAGAGGGACTTTTGTTCTATCCCACTTCCCCGCGCCTTATCACCGAAATGTGTGTTAGTGCTTAACTTATGAACATTTTATAGGCGCCCATAGCCAGTTGCGCTCACCGGTCGGTAAACGATCTGTGGGTTAAGCAACAATTGGCGCGGTCATTCTATAGATGGGTGACCGCATAGTGGTATTTGAACTGGGCGTCTTCGTGCTTCGGAGGGCACGTAAAAAGTCGGTCCCGGCTGTTGTCTACTAAGATAACAGTCGTTAAGATTGTCGAAGGCCGTTCGGATTTGAACAACTTTGACACTAGGTTGACCACTAACCATACGATAAGAAGACTTAGCAGAGAGCCTTGATATGTGTAATAAAATTTATAGAGATAATTAATAATTCAGTGTATTTCCAAAATAAAGTATGTGTATGAAACAGGTCACCGTCAGCTGTATAAGTCGAGTCACTGATGTTCTACATTCTGTATGTTGTATACCTCCAGCCGCGAACTGCGCGTACAACACTCTCTACTAAGTTATTGAACACAATCATCAATGCAGATTACCATTTAGAATTGATTAAATTAATTATTAATTGATTGATTAATTTTAATTTTATTTACATTTTTTTAAACATTTTACCAACAAATTTAGAACATACTTCTTTTTGTAAATAAGTTAAGTCGAAATATTTTTAAGACTTTGTTTTAGACTGTTGAGTCAACAAACTTATGTTTATTTATAAGACCTTTTACACGCGACTTCGTCCGCCATTTTCCGCGAATGCGTCACTTTCCCGAGGTAAAAAGTAGCCTATGTCCTTTCTCGGGTATCAAAATATCTCAATACCAAATTTCATGCAAATGGGTTCAGTACTTTAGGCGTGATTGAGTAACAGACAGAGTTACTTTCGCTTTTATAATATTAGTATGGATTTGATAAATAAATCTTTATTCTTTAATGCTCATATCTTCATCCTTGTTTTTCAGGTGACGCCGACAGAGAAGATGGCACGGGAATACTTCCAAAAGCACCACGTGGAGCACTACTGGGACCTCGCCTACAGCGGCGGAGCCACGGAGGAGGCCTAGGGCTTCGGTGTACGTCTAATAAATAGCTATTCGTATATACTGAGTTTTATTTCAAAAAAACAAATTACTCGGGCCATTTCAAACGTGCGAACTATCCCCCGGTTTCTGAGGTACATTTAGCGGTAGTTTATCTATTCAATTGCGTTTTTTTTATATGAGTTTAAACGCTATTGAATAGATAAACTACCGCTAAATGTACCTCAGAAACCGGGGGTATGTCATGTCATTATCGGAGTCTCTCGCTCACTACACATTGTCATATTAATTTAATTCTTTTAATTATGACGTAGTGAACACGATTGTACCGGCCTAATTAAGGTTCTCCTTTCAAGGAGGGAGGGGTTAGGCCTTGAGTCCACCACGCTGGCCAAGTGCGGGTTGCGGACTTCACATACCTCCAAGAACTATAACAATATTTTAATTAATACTTTGAGTATATTTCATTAATAATTTAAGTTTATTAAAATATATAGAATTATTAATATCTCTATGCTTGTTCTGCTGTATCGCTGCTTCTGAAAATATAAATAAATTATGCATTAGAATACAGGAATAAGTGCGAACATGCATAGTTTATAGAAAGCCTAAATTTTTGGAAATTGTGGGTCCCGGGGGTCATTATCAAAGATTTTAGACAGTCGTTAACAATAGTCAGAAGCTTGAAAGTCTGACAACCAGTCTTAGTATCGTGTTATAAGCCATGTAACTGTGTTGTGGAGGTCAGATAGACAGTCACTGCATGTAAAACACTGGTATTCAGCTGCGTCCGGTGAGACGGGAAGCCGACTCCAACATAGTTGGAAGTAAGGCTAGGTAATTTTTTATTTATATAAAAAAAAACTCACTATTTTCCCCTTTTAAAGTTACGTATGACAAGTATTTGCCCAACAGTGGGATAAGAATCTTACCTTCGTCTAGTTTTAACGCATTTGATAGATAACTGCTGGTTGCGCGGAATTCCATGGACATTGGATAAATGCTTCTTTGCTGTACTTAGCTGTTTATATCTGAAATATAAAGTAATATCACCTTTATGAACCAGTTTTAGCGCTTACAGTTGAGTGTCAGTTTGCCTAACTTCTGCCTAGAGTGGCAACAAAATATGTCCTTTTTTACTGTAAAAGACAACTCCTGCACTAAGTTTTGCTCTTGTGTCGCGGGGACTTTTACAAACATACAAACAACGGACACAAAGTACAACCAGACCCGTACAACTATTTGTGGATCGCACAAGTAGTTGTCCCGTGTGGAACCCACGACCTCCCGACGCAATGGTAGCGGCGTGGCGACCTAAGCCAGTACGCCACGAAGGCAGTCAAATAAATTTTAAATAATATCATCTTTAAAAGCCAGTTTTAGCGCTATAGATAAGTGTTAGATAGCCTAACTGCTGGTTAAAGTGACAACGAAACTATCAGTAATTATTTTCCTTACCGTTACTGTTCAATCAAAATCAAATTATTTATTAATTTATGTCAAATATTGACACTTTTGATAGTCGTTACAATTACTGAATCTACCACTAGCTCGGAAAGTGTACAGTCTTATGAGAAGAGCTAGCAACAAACACACATTCTTTTCAACCACCAAAAGATTTACGATGTGGCTGATATAAAAAGTAGTACATAATAATATAAAATCATGACTAAAAATATTTTTTTTGTTTGTATTTTCATGTGTTTCGACTTATCTCCGAAACGGCTGGGCCGATTTTGGTGAAAGTTTCATCAACATATAGCTAGTTTTATAGAAACAACTAGCTTTTGCCCGCGATTTCGGCCGCGTAGTTTGTGACTTAAGACAGAATTTTCAAATAAACTTTCATCCCCTATTTTATCCCATTAGGGTTGGAATTGATCAAAATCCTTTCTTAGCGGATGTCTACGTCATAACATCTACCTGCATGACAAATGTCAGCTCGATCCGTCCAGTGGTTTGTGCTGTGCGTTGATAGATCACTATGTCAGTCAGTCACCTTTGAGTTATATATTAATATATATAAACAACAATATACTCACGACTCATTGCACAAGTAACATGGGTAGTTATATACATGTAGATGTACTTTGCTCTGATGAGTCGTCAGCTCGGAGCGGCTGCGGAACATGGCGGGGCAGCGTTCACACTGAAATAGAAGATATATGACATGTAGGAGAGAGTGGGTCGTGGGTTCGAGTCCCAGGTAAAACGTATCAAGTATGTTTCACCATTACTAAGCCTCCGCTGTCTGTCTGTCTGTCTGTTAGCAGGCTATCCTACTAATATTATAAATACGAAAGTTTGTGAGTATATTATATGAACGTTTGTATGTATGTATGGATGTTTGTTACTCTTTCACGCAAATACTACTACACCGATTACGATGAAATTTGGTATGCAAGTAGCTGAAGACCCAGAATAACACATAGGCAACTTTTTATCCCGGGGTTCCCGGATCGGGATTTACACGGGAAGGATCTCCATGCGGCCGAAGTCGCGAGCGGCCTCTAGTCCTAGTAATGCGAAAGTAACTCTGTCTGTCTGCTACTCAATCACGCCTAAACTACTGAACCATTTGCATGAAATTTGGTATGGAGATATTTTGATACCCGAGAAAGGACATAGGCTTTTCACCCCGGGAATTTACGCATTCCCATGGAATAATTCAGATGGCGGACGAAGTCGCGGGTAAACTTAGTATCTCATAAACCATAATAGCTAGGAAGCTGTAATTTTCCCAAACGAGGAAGGGGTTACGCCTTAAGTCTACCACGCTGGCAGAGGCTTACTAATAGGGTTCATTTTTAATTCTTTTTGTATTAACCTAAAAAGAGTAATAACATAATAATAAATTTAACCCATTTATGTCTCACTGCTGGGCAAGGGTCTCCCGTAATGAGGGAGGGGTTAGGCCTTGAGTCCACCACACTGGCCAAGTGCGGGTTGGGGACTTTGCATGCCCTCAATAACTGTTTTAAACAAATTTTTAGACATGCAAGGTTTCCTCACGATGTTTTTCCTTCACCGTTAGAGCAGGTGATAATTATTTCTAATACACACATAACTTGGAAGAGTCATTGGTGTGTCGCCTCGGGTTCGAACCTGCGACCACTTGCGTGGGAAGTGTCAACTCATACCACTCGGCTAAAATGTAGTTTTATTTAGCTAAAAAGAGTAATGTAGTTTTATTCAATGCTAACTCCGTGGCGGAGTTAAGGAGTTACCTGCAGACTTCTAACTCCGAAGTGCTTCCTCATATGTTGTGCTATATTAGCTCTCATCCTGAAGGTGACGCCACACACGTCGCATATGTACGGACGCTCGCCCGTGTGGAAGGCGCGCTCGTGATTCTGAAAAATATACAATAATCTATACTAATATTATAAAGCTGAAGTGTTTGTTTGTTTGAACGCGCTAATTTCAGGAACTACAAATCCGATTTGAAAGATTATTTCAGTGTTAATCTATACTAATATTATAAAGCTGAAGTGTTTGTTTGTTTGAACGCGCTAATTTCAGGAACTACAAATCCGATTTGAAAGATTATTTCAGTGTTAATCTATACTAATATTATAAAGCTGAAGTGTTTGTTTGTTTGAACGCGCTAATTTCAGGAACTACAGATCCGATTTGAAAGATTATTTCAGTGTTAAATGGCCAATTTATTGAGGAAGGTTAAAGGCTATATATCATCATGCTACGACCAATAGGAGCGGAGTAGCAACGAGAAATGTTACAAAAACGGGGAAAATTATGGCGCATTCTCTCTTATGTTACGCAAGCGAAGTTGCGCGGGTCAGCTAGTTTATATTATAAATAAATATTATTGGACAACTCACACACGGTCATTTGATTCCAAACTAAGCAGAGCTTGTACTGTAACCAAAAAACTGAAAAACATACTTATATATTTCTAAATACATACTTATATAGATACATTAACAACCAGGCTCAGAACAAATACTCGTGCTTATCACACAAAGATTTGTCCCGGGTGTTGCGGCCGGGTCACCGCTTAAACCACTGCGCCAAACGATAAAAAAGCAGTGATAGCCGAGTGGTATAAGTTGACACCTCCCACGCAAGTAGTCGCAGGTTCGAACCCGAGGCAACACACGAATGACTTTTAAAAGTTATGTGTGTATTAGAAATAATTTAATAATTTAATAAAGATATAATAAAGATAAATTAATAAAGAATTGACTGCCTCCGTGGCGCAGTGGTTTAGGTCGCTACGCCGATACCACTGCAACGGGAAGTCGTGGGTTCGATTCCCACACGGGACAATTATTTGTGCGATCCACAACTAATTGTTTCGGGTCTGGTTGTGCTTTGTGTCCGTTGTTTGTATGTTTGTAAAAGTCCCCGCGACACAAGAGCAATTCTTAGTGCGGGAGTTGTCTTTAAAAAAGAAAAAAATATATCACATGCTCCAACGGTGAAGGAACACATCGTGAGGAAACCTTGCATACCTAAAATGTGTTTAATACATTTATTGAGGGCATGCAAAGTCCCCAACCCGCACTTGGTCAGCGTGGTGGACTCAAGGCCTAACCCCTCCCTCATTGCGGGAGGAGACCCTTGCCCAGCAGTGGGACATCTATCTATCTATCTATCGTATGGTTAGTGGTCAGCCTAGTGTCAAAGTTGTTCAAGCCCGAAAGGCCTTTGACATGGCTTGACGACTGTTATCTTAATAGACAACAGCCGGGACCGACTTTTTACGTGCCCTCCGAAGCACGGAGACGCCCAGCTCAAATACCACTAAACGGTCACCCATCTATGGTATGAGCGCGCCAACGGTTGCTTAACCCAGAGATCGTTTACCGACCGGTGAGCGCAACTGGCTACGAGCGCCTTATATAGCTCTCTCACCCGTAGTTGCATGGTGTCGACTGCTCTGTACGAGCACTGCGTGCAGGCGAGACGCTTCACTTTGTTGTGCACGCGCTGCTGGTGGTAGCGCATGTGGCTAGGGTTCACGAACTTCTTGCCGCACTCCTGAAAAGTAAATACATGTAATATATAACTAGCTGATGCGTGCAACTTCGATTGCGTCACATAAGAGAGAATGGGTGAAATTTTTCCCCGCTTTTGTAACATTTTTTACTGGTACTCTGCTCCTATTGGTCGTAGCGTGATGGTATATAGCCTATATCCTCCCTCAATAAATGAACTATCTAACACTGAAAGACTTTTTCTAATATGACTCGACTAGTTCCTGAGATTAGCGCGTTCAAACAAACAAATTCTTCAGCTTTATAATATTAGTATAGATAATAATGTTCCTGCCGATTCGGCTACGGCGGTCAGTTTCATTGAAACTGGCCATGTGTGCAGGACTTTGTTTATAGTGTCCAAGTGTGTGCACAATACACAGGTACACTCTCTATTCCATCACTCTCATAGTCTGATGGGACGGATAACCGACACGACCAGTGAGAGGTCAGGCGCAGGACCGACGGCTTTGAGAGCTCCCCGAGGCACGGAGGTCTTTGACTTCAACTTCCAAACTCTGGGCAATATCTAAGATATTCTTAACAGAAAATTTAAGAAAAAACTTTTTCGGCCCGACCCATGATTCGAACCCGAGACCTCGCACGGCAGTCGCATACACTACCGACCGCACCTCTGAGGCAGTTAAGGCATTTTGAACAATGCTACCCCCAAGGGAATAAAATAGGGGATGAAAATTCTGTCCTAAGTCAATACAACAAAATTAAATATTTTTACCTCGCAAGTATTTTGTGGTTCAAAATGCGTTTTAGCGTGACATTTGAAATTCTGCGTGTTTCGTATCCATTTGCTGCATAATTTACATTGTATTGGACCTTTACTGTCGTAGGGAGCCACCGCTAAAGACATCAGCTTGTGGTATTCTTCCTGAAATATTGAAAAATTCATTATAAATTTGACTGCCTCCGTGGCGGAGTGGTTTAGGTCGCCACGCCGCTACCATTGCGTCGGGAGGTCGTGGGTCCGATTCCCACACAGAACAATTATTTTTGCGATCTACAAATAATTCGGTCTGGTTGTACTTTGTGTCACTTATTTGTATGTTTGTAAAAGTCCCCGCGACACGAGAGCAATTCTTAGTGCGGGAGTTGTCAGTAAAAAAAATCCCTTACAGACATAACTAGATATTACTCCAGGATTCTTCTTAAAGAATTAATCTTCTTATCGTATGGTTAGTGGTCAACCTAGTGTCAAAGTTGTTCAAGCCCGAACGCCTTTGACATGGCTTAACGACTGTTATCTTCATAGACAACAATTGGGACCGACTTTTAACGTTTCCCCTGAAGCATGGAGAAACAATAAATAGTACCTACTTACTTTATTCTTAATTTTCCTTCTTTCCCTCTCCAAAAACTCTGCTTCCTTTTCTTTCCAATTCTTCACTGACTCTTCTCCGAAACCCTTCAAGTCTTCTTCAGAGCTGTCTTCAGACTCATAATCTTCTATACACACTCTTCTCTCTTCTTCACTCTCAACTAAGTCTAGTTCTTCTAGAGGAGTATCAGTTATGAATTCACAATCATCACTGGATTCAAAATCTATTATAGAAATGTCAAAATTGCCTTTAAAATTTAATTTTTCATTTTTATTTTGTGTTTTCCGAGTGTGTTGTTTTTTCTTAGATGGAGGTAGATTTTTTCTTAATATTTTGTCTGATTGTCTACTCTGCTGTCTTAGCTGGGATGCTGAGTTTATTAAGTTGATGCAGAGATTGCATACTTGCTGGGAAAGGCCGTCTTCTGGGTTAATCTGTAGAAAAGACGAAGATTTTTAGTAAATTTCTTATTTTTTGAGCAGTCATGGCCAAGAGGTTAATGGGTTTGCTTATGGGAAAATTCAGGTGGTGGATGAAGTCACGGGTAAAAGATAGTTATACATATGTATATAAATACTTATAAATCTATACTAATATTATAAAGCTGAAGAGTTTGTTTGTTTGATTGTTTGGTTTGAACGCACTAATCTACTAACTAACTACTGGTCCGATTTGAAAAATTCTTTCAGTGTTAGATAGCCCATTTATCGAGGAAGGTTATAGGCTATATATCATCACGCTACAACCAATAGGAGCAGAGTACCAGTAAAAAATGTTACAAAAACGGGGAAAAACGTCACCCATTTTCTGTTATGTGACGCAAGGGATGTTGCACGGGTCAGCTAGTACATAATAACATGCCTTTTTCCTATAGGCACTGGCACAAAGGACTCCACTTAGAACAATCCTTATTCCTTACACACTTCCCTGGCATTCTTCAATCCATACTTTTTGTAAGAAAACACATATTTTTGTTTATTTAAATAAGTATGTATACAGCCCTTACCTGAAGAACTGAAATTATTTACTAAAAAGTCACGTAATTTCCTAGTATAACACAGCATAGCTACATTTTAAAACAATTAGTTTAGCAATAAAAGTATTACAGAGAGATAAAATGAGTTGCTTCATCAATTACCTACCTACTCTTATAATATTAGTAAATATATCGAATTTTATTTAGAATGTTTTTAATTTTTACTTATAACTAGGTATTTCTTCATTAATTTTCCATAGTTTAAGTATCTGTAGAATTTAATTCAAAGTAGTTTTTAATTAAAAACAAATGAGGGTAACTTTAAAACAAAAAAATATTTTTTTAACGAGAAAACTGGTGTTACAAAAGTGCTAATTCGCTTTTCAAATAAACATTTCCTTCCTGTGATTATATCCATCTAATTCATAGATAATTTAATTATTGTTATCAATATTTTTATCTCAAAAACATCGATATTTTACCTCGACGCCAGTGACTTCAAATAGCTGCCTTGTACGCGGCCCCAACCGATCTTTATCAGGAAATAATGGGTTTAAGTCGTTATTTGATAAACAAGTCCGACATACAGACATTTTTATTGATAAATTCACAATTAAAAGTTGTTAAAAATAATCACCGCGATCTTCACTAATAAAACTGTGTTTAAAAAGGTCGATAACAATCATATGTCATGTTATCGTGATTGTGCTCATAAAACATAAAGATACGATAAGATTTATTGTTTTATGATTCAATAATCCAAATTAATGAAACCATGATAATAAGAAATTGATTTAAAGATAATTTTATTGTAAATTTACTAGATTTTTATCTTGTTTAAAAAAAATAGGACGTAAAACGCACTTCATAAACAAAGTTAGTAATGTCATTGCAATATGTCAGGGTTGCTAGTATAAAATAACAAATTTCCCCAAAGTTTAGAGTTTATATCGTAGTGCAACGATAATCTTAAGCTTTGACTTCTTATATAAGGCAATATAAAATGTTGTTGTTGTTATCTTAATTCTGAACATACATTCTATTCTAAAGTTGAGTTGAAAAAGAACACCACCTTGTGTCATTTTACTAAGTGGTTTTTTGCTTGTCTTATTTTAATTATCTAGGTCATTTGATGCTTGCCACACTTTCAATTGTAATAGTGATGGGAACGATTCCAGAACTTGAAACACATTCTAATATGATTCCTATAAGAAAACACAGTCCAGACAACGATTTAAAAAAATAAATATTATTACCATTTATTTTAATTACTGTGTACAGGTTATTAGTAAATTCTTTACCTTAGCCGTAAAAAAGGGATACAAAAGAAACGTATTTCAATCGGACGTTGCTTAAATAATATAGTTCGAGGATCAATGGATATTATCTTATCTGAATTATACTGTGATTAACGCGATCACTGTTTTATTTTTAACTTGTATTAGATAACAGTCACAAAATATAAAAGGGCTTAAACTCATAATTCTTAAATGTTTATTAAAACTATGACCCATACAAGAAGGAGGACAAGCAATAAACAACAAACACACGAACTGTTCTACTTATATACCTACTACTATAACTTAAACAGACACGCTATCGGTAAATAACACAGTTCCAATATCACCAGATTCCAAGTAAACACAGCAATAAAACGAAAATCAGAATAATCTTTGCTGCGTTCCTTCTTTATCAGATAAACGTAATTCTAAGAACGACAGTCTGGTACTCGCACATCACTATTGTCAAAAGTCAATGACTTATCGGCCGATTGCACTGTACGTATGTATGGTCGGTTTCATAAAAGCTCTCGATCTCCCAGCTAAGCAATAAATAGGGGCTTACCGCGCCAGCATTTGGCCGCCACATGTTATAAAACGAGTGTTTCGTTGTAACGCGGCAAAAAACCGCTCCACCGCGATAAAATCATCGATCGTAATCGTTGTGAAGGAATACATATTAAATTAATTAATTTTAACGAGTTTAGTACTCTTTAAAGTGGTTTTAAACACTTCCGTGGTGTCGTACGTGTTAGTTGTGTGTTTCTAGTTGTGAAAGCAAGATGGTTATTGAGAAAATATGCTGTTTGGGAGCCGGTTATGTCGGAGGTCCTACTTGCAGTGTGATCGCATTGAAATGCCCTAATATCAAGGTAACCGTGTGTGACAAGAGTGCTGACAGGATAAGTCAGTGGAATTCTGACAAGTTACCGATCTACGAACCTGGTTTAGACGATGTAGTTCAACAGTGTAGAGGGAAAAATTTATTTTTTTCGACTGATATAGCTAAAGGAATCCAGGAGGCCGATTTGATTTTTATATCTGTGAATACGCCTACTAAAACCTTCGGTAATGGCAAAGGAAGGGCTGCCGATTTAAAATATGTTGAAAGTGCAGCCCGCATGATAGCCGATTTGGCTACAAGCAACAAAATTGTAGTAGAAAAGAGTACGGTTCCTGTAAAAGCTGCTGAAATTATCATGAAAATTCTCAGAGCCAATACTAAACCTGGTGTGGAGTATCAGATTCTATCTAACCCTGAATTCTTGGCTGAAGGGACGGCTATCGTTGACTTGGTAGAGGCAGAGAGAGTGTTAATCGGTGGAGAAGACACCCTGGAAGGAAAAAAGGCGATTGAAGAGCTGTGCTGGGTGTACGAACACTGGATCCCGAGGAAAAACATCCTTACAACCAACACTTGGAGTTCTGAACTGTCAAAACTTGCCGCTAATGCATTCTTAGCACAACGTATCTCCAGTATTAACTCTTTGTCAGCTGTCTGTGAGGCTACCGGTGCTGATGTCTCCGAAGTAGCCCGAGCAGTCGGCCGAGACTCCCGTATTGGACCGAAATTCCTCGAAGCATCCATCGGATTTGGAGGCAGCTGTTTCCAGAAAGACATACTAAACCTTATTTACTTATGTGAATGTCTAAATCTGCCCGAAGTAGCCGCATACTGGCAGCAAGTACTAAGTCTAAACGACTATCAGAAAACCCGTTTCACAAGAAAAGTAATCGAGTCACTATTCAACACGGTGACTGACAAAAATATAGCTATATTAGGCTTTTCGTTTAAGAAAAACACAGGTGATACAAGGGAGTCTCCTGCTATCCATGTTTCAAAGACACTGCTTGACGAAGGAGCTAAGCTACACATCTATGACCCTAAAGTAGAAGAGGAACAGATTATGTACGAACTAACCAGTCCGTATTTAACCTCAGAACCTGAAGTGGTTAAAAGGAATGTTATTATACATGATACTGCATACTCAGCAGTGACTGGAGCTCATGCTATTGTGTTGTGTACCGAATGGGACGAGTTCAAAGAACTTGATTTTAAGAAAATCTACGATGTGATGATGAAGCCTGCTTATATATTTGATGGGAGGAAGATTTTAAGGCATGAGGAACTCCAGAATATTGGGTTTCATGTGCAAACGATTGGCAAGAGGCTCGGCAGAGTTGGCAGTATCAGAGCGCAAGGCAGCCAAACTATGCCTTAGACGTAAGTATTATTTATTTATATACTATCTATTTATTAAGTACTAGAGGCATCGACTTGGTCCGCGTGGAAACCCTTCCCGTGTAAATCCCGGGCCCTCGGGAACTATGGGATAAAAAGTAGCCTATGTGTTATCCTGGGTCTTCAGCTACCTATATATCAGATTTCACTGTAATAGGTTCGGTAGTATTTGCGTGAAGGAGTAACAAACATCCATCCATATATACATACATTCTCACAAACTTTCGCATTTATAATATTAGTAGGATATTAGATTTTTATAAAGAGCAGTAATAGCCGATCGTGGTGGACTCAAGGCCTAACCGCTCCCTTATTTCGGGAGCCATTTCCCACTGCTGGACAAAGCTCCCCTTTGGTGGACTTTGCATTCCTTCAAGAGCTGTGTTAAACAACTGTCAGACATGTCATTCATCACGATGTTTTCCTTCACCGTTATAACAAGTGATCATTATTTTATAATACACACATCACTTGGAACACTCATTGGTGTGTTGGTTATAAACCTAATAAAAAATAATTACCTATAACTTATTATTATATATATTGATTTATTATTATGTTGAAGAAAATTATTTAAGTGCCACTTAGAACTGTGTGACGTATACGACCTTTTAAAAGTGTTCACAAGTTTTGAGTAAAAGTTCCCGCGACGCAAGAGCAATTCTTAGTGCTGGCGTTGTCTTTTTTACAATACAAAAACAAAATAATTATTGTATAGGAAATACTTATTTAATACTAGCTGACCCGCGCAACTTCGCTTGCGTCACATAAAAGAGAATGGGTCAAAATTTTCCCCGTTTTTGTAACAATTTTTACTGGTACTCTGCTCCTAATGATCGTAGCGTGATGATATATAGCCTATAACCTTCCTCGATAAATGGGCTATCTAACACTGAAAGAATTTTTCAAATCGGACCAGTAGTTCCTGAGATTAGCGCGTTTAAACAAACAAACTCTTCAGCTTTATAATATTAGTATAGATTTTGTTCATTGTATAGTTGATCATAACATTATAATACTTAAAGATAATTTTATACAAAGGGAAATCCCAAGTTGATAGTAACAGTTTCTACGAATCTACATGTATATGACGCATAATAATGCACTCCAATCCACTCACTGGTCGGTAAACGCTCAGTGTGTTAACTTACTTGTGTGTTGTACATTACATAGATGTAGGTGCAGTGTTTCAGCTGAGCGTCTCCGTCAGACAGAGTTACTTTCGCAATTATAATATTAGTATGGATTTTATCGTCTAGTTTATATTAAAGTCAACCTAGTGTTTAAGTTATTCACAAATTGAGTGTCTCCATGCTTCGAATGGCACGTAAAAAGTTAGTCCTAAGATAACATTCCTTAAGCGATGACCTCGTTAAGCCTGTCGGACTTAAACAACTTTGACACTAGGTTGACGAATTCTTCTTCTTATCGTATAGTTAGTGGTCAACCTAGTGTCAAAGTTGTTCAAGCTGCCCAAGGCCTTTGACATGGCTTAACGACTGTTATCTTAATTGACAACAACCGGTACTTTTAACGTGCCCCCCGAAGCACGGAGACGCCCAGAATACCACTATGCGGTAAGCCATCTATGGAATAACCGCGCCCAGGTTAGCTTAACCCAGAGATCGTTTACCAACCGGTGAGCGCAACTGGCTATAGGCACCATACGAGAAATAAAACTTTGTCGATTGATATTAAATGTCGTAAAAATATGTTTATAGAAAAAACCAGTCTGGAGAACATTGTATGTACAGTTATATACTCGTGTAGTGGACCCGCGTGGCTTCGCTTGCGTATAACTTAGGAAAAGTATAATATTAGGTCGGGGAAAAGTCTTTTCGCATTATAGTATGTATGAACTTGTAATAAATTCTTTTCTCTACACAAAAAAGCTCGATATTTGGGTACCTCACGAGCTCACCGAAAGAAACCTAATGAGCCGTGTATTCAGTTGTGATTCTTGAAGCCAAAGAGATTTTATTACACGTTCATACATACTATAATGCGAAAAGACTTTTTCCGCGACCTAATATAAACCTTCCTCTTGAATCACTATCTTTTAAGCAAAACTACAAAATCCGTTGCGTAGTTTTAAAGATATAAGCATACATACATACATACAGACATAGAGACAGACGCGGGAAGCGACTTTGCTTTATACTATGTAGTGATGATATAACCCGTTTTAAAATAAATATATCTACCTAGGTATTTTATTAGCGTGGGAAATCCTGCCAACAGTCTATTGACTCAAAATTTATGCAAATATGTTAATGAGTTTAATGTCTTTGCGCTAATTAGTTAATTAAAATACCGGTGAATCAATCTTGCTAATATTATAACGGATTGGGCCGAATTCGTCCGGCTATAGTACAATTATTTTCTTACTAGCTGACCCGCGCAACTTCGCTTGCGTCACATAAGAGAGAATGGGTGAAAATTTTCCCCGATTTTATAACATTTTTTACTGGTACTCTGCTCCTGTTGATCTTAGCGTGATGTTGTATAGCCCATAGCCTTCCTCGATAAATGGGCTATCTAAACACTGAAAGAATTTTTCAAATAGGACCAGTAGTTCTTGAGATTAGCGCGTTCAAACAAACAAACTCTTCAGCTTTATAATATTAGTATAGATTGCATATACAGAATCGTCAATTTTGTGCAAAATCTTCAAGGATCGTATGCCTTATGAATTTTAAACCCCAAAAGGACTTATGAGGCCAATGATCTTTCATCTAACAAACGAATTTCGACCTTATGTTTATAAAATAGAGTACATTTTACACAAATAACAGTACTTTTAAGAGTCGCAGAAGGTGAAATCTTTTTCCCGAAGAGAATTTCTTCTTTAAACCTTTGAAATAAAGTTTTATTTCGTTTAAATAGATATTTACTTTCGTTCAATGTCATGCACTCTTCGTGTTAACGCATGTTAATGCATTGCGTGCGTTCAAACTTGCGTATGTGCAGTTTTTTACATGTATTGTAGTATATACATACATACATACATACATAAAATATCGCCTTTTTCCTATAGGAGTGCAAAGACCAGAGAACATCACTTGGTACGGTCCTTACAAACTTCCCTTGCTTCATTCACATACATACATCTATACTAATATTATAAAGCTGAAGAGTTTGTTTGTTTGTTTGAACGCGCTAATCTCCGGAACTACTGGTCCGATTTGAAAAAATCTTTCAGTGTTATATAGCCCATTAATCGAGCAAGGCTATAGGCTATAAATCATCACGCTACGACCAATAGGAGCAGAGTGCCAGTAAAAATGTTACAAAATCGGGGAAAATTTTAACCCATTCTCTTTTATGTGACGCAAGTGAAGTTGCGCGGGTTAGCTAGTACACATAAAAACACGCCTTTTTCCTATAAGAGTGCAAAGACCAAAGAACGTCACTTGGTACGGTCCTTACAAACTTCCCTTGCTTCATTCACATACATACATGTTGTTATACAGGACCGCCGGTTACGAGTACTACACACCTGACCTTCATTTTGTAGTTTTTTCCTGTTTATTTATAAAATCTTAATTGTTATACCAGAAAGTGTATGAAATACATTTTTCTTGTAATATAACCGGTGGTCCTGTATAACAACATGTATGTATGTGTATGAAGCAAGGGAAGTTTGTAAGGATCGTACCAAGTGACGTTCTTTGCTCTCTGCCTACCGCTATGGGAAGAAGGTGTGATTTTATGTATAATATCTTTTTACTCTGGGAAAACTTTTTGTGCGGAGAATGTCGCGGGATAAAGTAAGTTTATAATATTTTATGATTTCAATATCACGCCTAAAATTCCCGCCTATTATAAGTCCCCAACCCGCACTTGGCCAGCGTGGTGGACTCAAGGCCTAACCCCTCCCCCTCGTTTGGGAGGAGATCCTTGCCTTGCAGTGTGACAGAAATGGGTTAAAAAATAACATGTTTCTGAAGTGTGTAAACGTTCTGCTCAAATTTGCATTATATCTTTCGATATCTTAAACAATATATTTCACTGAATTTTAAACAATACGTCAATGTATTATACACTCAAACTTTCCTCGTGAATCGGTCTATCTATTTGTGAAAATTACATAAACATCCGCTCAGTAGTTTTCAGTTTATCATACACTTGTTTTGACTGCCGCCGCAGTGGTTTAGGTCGCCACGCCGATATCACTGCGTCGGGAGGTCGTGGGTTAGATTCCCATACGAAGCAATTATTTGTGCGATCTACAAAAAATTGTTTCGGGTCTGGTTGTACCTTGTGTCCGTTGTTTGTATGTTTGTAAAAGTCCCCGCGACACAAGAGCAAATCTTAGTGCGGGAGTTGTCTTTTAAAAACGTGTAAATATAGTTGAACCGCGCTAGTACATACATTAGACAGTTAATACATTTATTCATTGTATAGTTAGTTAGAAATAATTATCACATGCTCTAACGGTGAAAAACATCGTGAGGAAACCTTGCATGACTAAAATAAATAAATATTATTGGACAACTCACACACGGTCATTTGATTCCTAATAGCAGAGCTTGTACTATAACCAAATAACTGATAAACATACTTATATACTTCTAAATACATACTTATATAGATACATTAATAACCGGGCTCGGAATATAAACTCGTGCTCATCACACAAAGATTTAACACAGGTGGGATTCGAACCCACCACACGCGGCGCTACAGTTATTCCGGCGAAATGACTACATTGACTACTGTAACCACTGCTCCTTTGCTGGTATATCGTATGGTTAGTGGTCAACCTAGTGTCAAAGTTGTTCAAGCCCGAAGGCCTTTGACGTGGCTTAACGACTGTTATCTTAATTGACAACAACCGGGACCGACTTTTTTCATGCCCTCCGAAGCACGGAGACGCTCAGTTCAAATACCACTATGCGGTCACCCATCTATGGAATGACCGCGCCAAGGTTTGATCACGGATCGTTTACCGACCGGTGAGCGCAACTGGCTATGGGCGCCTCAATGAATCATGTAATCTATACTAATATAATAAAGCTGAAGAGTTTGTTTGTTTGTTTGATTGTTTGTTTGTTTGAACGCGCTAATCTCAGGAACTACTGGTCCGATTTGAAAAATTCTTTCAGTGTTTGGTAGCCCATTTATCGAGGAAGGCTATAGGCTATATAACATCACACTACGGTCATTAGGAGCGGAGAAGCAACGAAGAATGTTACAAAAACGGGGAAAATTTTGACCCATTCTCTTAAGTGACGCAAGCGAAGTTGCGCAGGTCAGCTAGTTATATATATTCGCTTAGCCTTTGTTCCAAACTATGTTGGAGTCGGCTTCCAGTCTCACCGGATGCAGCTGGATACCAGTGTTTTACATGGAGCGACTGCCTATCTGACCTCCACAACCCAGTTACTTAGGTATTAACACGATACCCTTCGGTAAGACTGGTTGTCAGACTTTCAAGCTTCTGACTACTGTTAACGACTGTCAAAGATCTTCGAAAATGACAGCCGGGACCCACAATTTAACGTGCCTTCCGAAACACGGAAGAACTCGATATGTATAAGATGGTCACCCATCCACGGAACAACCTCGGCAAGCGTAGCTTAACCTCAGAGATCGATCCGTGCGGCTGTTGTAAACTAAGCCACGAGCTCCTCTATGAATCATGTAATTGCTACTAATTAATTACGTCTAGCGGCCACCCATCAATATGACAGTTGCCGTACAACGACACTGTATTATAAAAACAAACTTGAATTTAAAGCAGACAGCAAAAAAACCAATAAAACTATACATTAAGTGATTTTATACCTTAAGTTCAACACTTAAGAATCAAAATCATTTGTATTTGCGACCGTGTAATCAATTTTACGCATAGATGTTCTATCATTGATTTATAGAGCCTTTGGCTAAAGATTAAATAGGGGACAAATGTCCTAACATGATAAACGAAACCGAGCGATTTTTATATATCTATACTAATATTATAAAGCTGAAGAGTTTGTTTGTTTGTTTGTTTGTTTGTTTGTTTGTTTGTTTGTTTGTTTGTTTGTTTGTTTGTTTGTTTGTTTGTTTGTTTGTTTGTTTGAACGCGCTAATCTCAGGAACTACTGGTCCGATTTGAAAAATTCTTTCAGTGTCAGATAGTCCATTTATCGAGGAAGGTTATAGGCTATATATCATCACGCTACTACCAATAGGAGCAGAGTACCAGTGAAAAATGTTACAAAAACGGGGAAAATTTTTAACGCTTACGTAACGCAAGCGAAGTTGCGCGGGTCAGCTAGTTATTATATAAAGCAATACCAAAAAAAATAAAAAAAAACGCATAAAAAATCGGAAAAATCAAGAAAAAAAGCGATGAAAATTTTCAACGCCATAAGCACCAGAATCGTGTCTAAAGTAATTTTATTTCGTTTTCGGTAGGCTGTCTGTTACACCCTGTAAATGGGGACTTTATTTCTTAAAGAAATCCCGCACTAAGAATTGCTCTTGTGTCGCGGGTACTTTTACAAACATACAAACAACGGACACAAAGCAAACAGACCCGAAACAACTATTTGTGGATTGCACAAATAATTGCTTCGTGTGGGAATCGAAACCACGATCTCCTGACGTAATAATATTGCCGTGGCGACTTTAACCACTGCGCCACGAAAGTGGTCAATTTTAATAAAACTGGCCGGAAGAAATCGTACATTATCGTATAATTTTATACGTTTCTCCTCAACAATGCAATTCGCATCGCCATTAAAACGCGATAACGATTTTAAACGCAATTATAAGTAATCAGATATTTTTAATGAACTTTTATTTATGCCTTATCATGTACTAAAACTAATCGCTTATGTACTTACATAATATGAACAGCACGGGTATGTGGCGCGGTCGGTAGTGTACGCTACCGTCGTAAGAGGTCTCGGGTTCAAATCCTGTTCGGGCCAAAAAATATTTTTTTAGTTTTTGTTAAAAATTATTAAAAAATTGCCCGGAGTTAGGAAGTTTGTTACTTCATAGATTAGGTAAGGTTTTAGACCTCCGTGCCTTGGAGAGCACGTAAAGCCGTCGGACCCGCGCCTGACCTCTCCCTGGTCGTGTCGGTTTAGCCGTTCCACCGGACTATGAGAGTGAAGGAACAGAGAGTGTAGCTCTTCACTGGCCAAATTAAATAAATCAGCCACCGAAACACGGAAATATGAACGCCGGGCCTTCTAATGAAAGGAAATCTTTAAATCTATACTAATATAAGCTGAAGAGTTTGTTTGATTGATAGTTTGTTTGTTTGAACGCGCTAATCTCAGGAACTACTGGTCCGATTTGAAAAATTATTTCAGTGTTAGATAGTCCATTTATTAAGGAAGGCTATAGGCTATATATCATCACGATACGACCAAGAGGAGCAGTGTTGCAATAAAAAATGTTACAAAAAGGGGAAAATTTTGACCCATTCTCTCTTATGTGACGCAAACGAAGTTGCGCGAGTCAGCTAGTATAATTATATGCATCTTATACAGCTAAACAAACCGCGGTTTAATAACTTTTACAATTGATTTCTTATTTGTTTTGTAAATTGCGTCAATTTATTAAGTATTAACACAACTGTATCAATATTTATGGATAAAACGCAGTCAACCTCAGTTTCTGGGGTACACTTAGCGGTAGGTTATCTCTTCTTTAGGGTTTAAACTCATATAACAAACGCTATTGAATAAATAAATTACCGCTAAATGTACTCAGAAACCGGGGGATAGTCATTTAAATCTTAGGTATATGGCAAATTAAATTGTAGGCTGTAATTTTCAAGGATCTTTAACAGTCGTTAACAGTAGTCAGAAGCTTGAAAGTCTGACAACCAGATTTAATATCGTGTTATAACTCAGGTAACTGTGTTGTGGAGGTCCGATAGACAGTCGCTGCATGTAAAATACTGGTATTCAGCTGCATCCGGTGAGACTGGAAGCTGACTCCAACATAGTTGGAAGAAGCTAGACTGATGATGAGGTATATGGATGTTGCGTAAGATATCATCTGAGATAGTCATCTCTCGTCGTCATTTCCTTTGATAATATAATAACTATGTATAAAAATATTTATATTAATGTTCAAACTATGTTTCTAGATAGTCATCGTATTTAAATAACAATCTATGAGTAGATTAAATGATTGTTCGTAATTGGTACAGTGATTTCGATCGTACTGATATTTTTAATTGACAAATAAGAAGATATGAATGTTTGTTTTGTTGTTTTTAACTTGAAAATTATTGGACCGATTTGGGTAATAAAGCAATATGGTAAGGTCAATTTCAGTCTAGCCTTTCTTTCAACTATGTTGAAGTCGGCTTCCAGTCTCACCGAATGGAAAGGATTACTGTTTACTATGGGGTTATTATTTTGATGATCATATGGTAGTAAATAAAAAACATATTCTTTCCGTTAGAAAATAGGAGTTAGGAAGGTTTAAAACCTCCTTGCCTCGGAGAGCACGTGTCACCTATGGTCCTGCTTGTGACCTCTCACTGGTGGTGTTCGTCACACGCACTATGAGAGTGATGTAATACAGACTGTATCTGTGTATTGTACACAACACACTGTCAACTAACTACAACACAGTTCACGGGTTTCTATGAAACTAGCCGCCAAAAAATTATAACTTTTTTATTTTAAATACTTTGTACGAAATTTATGAAATGAAGGATATTTTGAATATTAATTTGAAGAAATTAAACACGTTAAATAAATTAAGCAAAGCCGCATCCAACACATATGTATATTAACATCATCAACTTAAAATCGTGACGGTCTCAAGTTCAACATCGTGTAAGTTCATCCGGTATGCATATTTCTCAGAAACTACTGAATCATAAATGATTACGCGTTTGCGTCATGGATTTAATGATAGGGTCCTTGTAAGTCCTTTATTTTTCGTATGGTTAATGGCCAACCTTGTGGCTAAGTGGTAAGGGCGTTGACTTTAAGGCTCAAACAACGGTGACTTGTATCACGGAGACGCTCAGCTGAAACACTGCACCTACATCCATGTAATGTACAAGTTACTTAATTTTGTCTGCCTCTGTATACCAATTACATAATCATCTAGATAAAAAGTGTACGCCAAGGCTCGGACTAGAGCATCTTTTTAATTGAATACAGGCACAATAAACATTATTATTACATGGGACTTAAAGAGGGAATCCTTTACCCAGCAGTGGGATACTCAATCAGGCTAAGAAAAAAAAGGCCTTGCATTGTTAATTGAAAAACATGACTGTATTACATCACTGCTTACATATCTATACTAATATTATAAAGCTGAAGAGTTTGTTTGTTTGTTTGTTTGACTGCGCTTATCTCGAGAAATACTGGTCCGAATTATTTTAGTGTTAGATATGCTATTTATCGAGGAAGGCTATAGGCTATATAACATCACGCTACGGTGATTAGGAGCGGAGTAGCAACGAAAAATGTTACAAAAACGGGGAAAATTTTTACTCATTCTCTAAGGAAACGCAAGCGAAGTTGCGCGGGTCAGCTAGTTCTGGTATAACAGGCATGATATTATGTATGTATTTATGTATATAACGATGGGTCGTAAAGCCTCACTTCCTGCGAGTCTCAATGATAATTACTTCAGTAATTATACATTTAATAGTTGCATCACGATACGCGTCTAAAATAACTCTCTAGTTTTGGCGCGCCATATTTAGTTGCTAATTGGTTTCCTGCATTCCTTGTCTTAATTAATACTAGTAAGGAAAACATCGTGAAAAATCCTTGCCTTAAAATTCTTTAGAACAGTTCTTGAAGGTATGCTAAGTCCCCGGTCAGCGTGGTGGACAAAAGGTCTAACCCCTCCCTTGTTACAGGAGGAGACCCCTGCTTAAATGTGGGACATCAAATTAATTTTATTTCTGTTTTCAAGATGTTTTTTATTTTATTAACTTTGTAATTTAAAAGTACGATATACCATAACCTAAAATCTGACTCGATCAATTTTGAATTTTATCCTATCGACAGTAAGCCTCTTTATGACATCTACAACATCAAATAAAATTAACTTAACAATGTCCCACTGCTGGGCAAGGGTCTTCTCCCGTAATGAAGGAAGGGTTAGGCCTTGAGTTCACCCCGCTGACCAAGTGCGGGTTGGAGACGTTGCATACCTTCGAGAACTCAAAAATCCAGTTATTATGTCATATAATATTATAAAGCTGAAGAGTTTGTTTGTTTGTTTGTTTGAACGCGCTAATCTCTATCTAATCTAATCGCTAGGAACTACGGGTCCGATTTGAAAAATTCTTTCAGTGTTAGATAGTCCATTTATCGAGGAAGGTTAGGCTATATATCATCACGCTACTACCAATAGGAGCAGAGTACCAGTGAAAAATGTTACAAAAACGGGGAAAATTTTGACCCATTCTCTCTCATGTGACGCAAGCGAAGTTGCGCGGGTCAGCTAGTTATGTCATAAAATCCTTTCTTAGAAGTATAACAATGAAAGTAGCGGCAGCCAATCAAAACATACGATACAAAACTACCTCCGTGGCGCAGTGGTTTAGGTCACCAAGCCGCTACCATTGCGTCGGGATGTCGTACTTTCAATTCCTATACAGAACAATTTATTTCGACTCCCACACGGAAAAATTATTTGTGCGATCCACAAATAATTGTTCCATATCTGGTTGTACTTTGTGTCCGTTGTTTGTATGTTTGTAAAAGTCCCCGTGACACAAAAGCAATTCTTAGTGCGGGAGTTGTCTTTAAAAAAATATAATCGTTACTTGTGACCGGCAGATATAAGGAAATATGCATTTGTTCTGATGTAATATATACGAAGGTCTCTACACGATCGATAAAGGAATTTGGCACACGTTTCAGCTAAATTATTGGCTGAAAATGAAACAAATTATCTTACGGTATTTGCGGGTATATCGTTGCAGAGTATCGCACAGGACAGATAGGTTTTGAAAGAAAGAGAAGAGGCCTTTGCCCAGCAGTGGGACACAAAAGAGATAAAAAATAAAAAGGTTTTAAAGAAGAATTCTGACTTATTCCTGTGCTGTGTTTCAGAAAGCACGTTAAATTGTGCCTAGCTGTCATTTTCAAAGATCTTTGACAGTCGTTAACAGTAGTCAGAAGCTTGAAAGTCTGACAAACAGTCTTACTTAGTATCGTGTTATAACCTAGGTAACTGTGTTGTGGAGGTCCGATAGACAGTCGCGGCATGTAAAATACTGGTATTCAGCTGCATCTAGTGAGACGGGAAGCCGAATCCAACATAGTTGGAAGAAAGGCCCGACCGATTAAGTATTTAAACCGATTCTGCAATTTTTGAATAAAAGACTTACAAACATGCATTAGTATTTACATTACTAAGATAGCAATCTAGTCTAGCGCCGTATGTACGCTGCATACAAAGTATTACATAAATATTTACAAAAGCATTATACTAAGTAGGACGCAAGTCTATGAATACAAGTATTCTTAGCAACGTTTCGTTTTAAACACTTTACATTTACTCTTGACCACTTTAAAATAGCACCTGTATACTATTATTCTGGGAGATGTAGGCAGTGGTGTATGAAATCATGTTACGTCATGACGAGATTCTTGCTATATTATGCACTCTTTTGCTAGGAAGTGTAGAGGAGCGCTAAGAAACGATTGTTTAAGTTTGTAAGTCTCAGCGACAAAAGAGCGATTCTTAGTGCGGGAGTAGGACTATTTTTTCCCATTTCGGTCCCGCTGCTGGGCAAGGATCTCCTCCCAAACGAGGGGGAGGGGTTAGGCCTTGAGTCCACCACGCTTGCCAAGTGCGGGTTGGGGACTTTGCATGCCCTCAATAAATGTATTAAACAAATTTAGGCATGCAAGGTTTCCTCACGATATTTTCCTTCACCGTTAGAGCAAGTGATAATTATTTCTAATACACACATAACTTGGAAAAGTCATTGGTGTGTTGCCTCGGGATCGAACCTGCAATCACTTGCGTGGGAGGTAACAACTTAAACCACTCGGCTATCACTGCTGTCAATCGGAGTAGGAATTATAAAATAAAAATGGATATACCCTCCCGAAGTGAGTAATAAGGGAGAAAATATTTTGTATGAAACCAAAAGTCCATACGGTCGAAGTTACTGCTAGTCGTGATAAAACAGGAGTCCATCATTGTCAATCACTACGCAAAGTTATATTACCCTTGACCCATCATAAGCAAGCAACCAATAAGGTCAATGGGAGGTCAATCGTGATTGTTTAATAGAAGACCCTAACACCAATTATTTATTAATTCTTCCTCAATTGATCAAATAACATTGATGGTTGATGATGCAATGTTTAACGTATGGTTAGTGGTCAACCTGGTGGTGTTGGTGGCTCCTTACATCATCAATGATTTATACCAGACATAATTGTTAAAAACATTTGGCGATTAAAAAGAGTGGCCAGGAGTTTGTTGGCAGCTCTTCTCATTGGTCCTTCCGAACTGGCGGTAAATTCCCTCTCTGTATCATTGACTATCATAAGTGTCAGCATTTGACCTAAATTAATGAATGATTTGATTTGATTAGAGTAAAAGTTGTTCAAGCCTTTGACATGACTTAACGACTATTATATCAGCCTAGCCTTTCTTCCAAACTATGTTGGAGTCGGCTTCCAGTCTCACCGGATGCAGCTGAATACCAGTGTTTTACATGGAGCGACTGTCTATCTGACCTTCACAATCCAGTTACCTGGGATAACACGATACCCATCGGTAAGACTGGTTGTCTGACTTTCAAGCTTTTGACTACTGGTAACAAATGTCAAAGATCTTTGAAAATGACAGCCGGGACCCACTATTTAGCGTCAAAGTCAAAGTCAAATATTCTTTATTTCATAAACTTTAACAAGTATTTGAAATCGTCAAAATATTTTTTATCTACCACCGTTTCGGAAAAGCTGTTGCTCGTGAGAAGAAACGGCAAGAAACTCACGGCTTGCTCTTTTTAAATGTCAATATTTCCAAATTAATAACAATGTCATAATAAATTAATAACAATGTCATAATATCAAATTGTAATACATTATTTTGAAATAGACTTGGTAGAAGCAGCACAGTCCCAAGCTTTGTTATCATCTAAATAATCTTTAATAGTATAATATCCCTTACGACATAAATTACTTTTAACTAATAACTTAAATTTATTGAGACTTAAATTTTGAATTTCACTCGGGATTTTATTGTAGAATCGCACACACTGACCTCTGAAGGATTTATTTATTTTTTGGAGCCTAGTGGCTGGGATAACAAGTTTGTCTTTATTGCGTGTATTTATGTTGTGCATGTCACTCTTTTTTTTAAAAAGAGCGATATTTTTATGTACATAAATTAAATTTTCATAAATATATTGACTTGCCACTGTCATTATATTTATTTCCTTGAATTTTTCCCTTAGTGAATGTCTACTTCCTAAGTTATAAATTGCACGAATAGCCCTTTTCTGCAGCACAAAGATGGTTTGGATGTCGGCAGCATTACCCCAGAGTAGAATTCCATAAGACATGACACTATGGAAGTAACTGAAGTAGACTAACCTAGCTGTTTCAATGTCAGTAAGTTGACGAATTTTTCTGACCGCGTAGGCTGCAGAACTAAGTCTATTCGCCAATTGTGATATATGAGGTCCCCACTGTAACTTACAATCTATTGTCATGCCTAAGAATTTAGCATTATCCACAAGGTCCAATACATCTTCCTTCATCTTTACTGCTGTTTTCACTGGTTTGACATTAGGTGTTACAAATTTTATACATTTAGTTTTTTGCTCGTTTAAAAGCAAATTGTTAACATCAAACCAGTGTACCACCTTTGAGATAGCAATGTTCACGTCGTCAAGAGTGGTTTGTTGTCGTTTAAGTTTAAACAATAATGAAGTGTCATCTGCGAACAGTACTATCTCGTGACTATCCTTAACAAGATGTGGTAAATCATTAATATAAACTAGAAACAAAAAAGGACCGAGTATTGAGCCTTGAGGCACCCCCATTTTAACCGCAGATCCCGCAGATCGCTTACCGTTAACCTCGACCCTTTGAATCCTATTATCTAAGTACGAGATAAGAAGATTCAGTGCCGAATGTTGTATACCGTAGTGATGTAATTTCCTGATCAATGTTTCATGAGGGACACAGTCGAACGCCTTGGACAAATCACAGAAAATGCCGAGAGCATCGTGTGAGTCCTCCCAGGCGTCGAAGATGTGGTTCACAAGCTCAACACCAGCATCGATAGTGGAGCGACCCCTTGTGAACCCAAATTGTTTCCTATGTAATAAATTGTGTTTAGTAAAGAAACAATGCATTTGATCGAATATTATTTTTTCAAAGATTTTACTAACGTGCCTTCTGAAACACGGAGGAACTCGATAAGATGGTCACCCATCCACAGAACAACCTCGGCAAGCGTAGCTTAACCTAAGAAATCGATCCGCGCGGCCGTTGTTAACTAAGCCACGAGCTCTTCGTTAAATAGAATGAATTTGCTAATATAATAATTATAATTGATAACAATATTTTATCAGAGTGCTGTTGTAATATCCTGTAACTGATAAAACTATAGTTTTTTGTACATAATGACCTAAAAATACATGACCCGTTTCATTCAAATACATATAGAAGGAAAAAATATAAAAAATATTCAAAATCATTTATTTCAAATATTGACACTTATGATAGTCGTTACAATTACTGAATCTACCACTAGCTCGGAAAGTGTACAGTCTTATGAGAAGAGCTAGCAACAAACTCACACACTCTTTTCAATCACCATCATCAATTTGATTTTGATTTTGTTATGTGCGTATATTTCAGTGATTCATTTTTTATTTACAAAAATGTCTTTTTTATTTCCAGGTACTTTACTAAGTTAGCAGTTAAGGCTAAGGGCACACGACAGAGAAGCAAGCGAAGAAATAAAAAAAACGACATTAGTTATACAAGATTAATTTTGTATAATATACTATTGTAAAAAAGTTCAACGACAAATCGTAGCAACAGAATTTCATCAGTCTAGCCGTTCTTCCAACTATGTTGGAGTCGGCTTCCAGTCTCACCGGATGCAGCTGAATACCAGTATTGTACATGCAGCGACTGTCTATCTGACCTCCACAACACAGTTACCTGGGTTATAACACGATACTAAGTAAGACTGGTTGTCAGACTTTCAAGCTTCTGACTACTGTTAACGATCTATCTCGGTAAGACGGAATTTATGTCAAACATTGACACTTGTGATTGACAAAAATTAGTAATGGTTTTTTCTGTCACTATGCTGCTAATATAACCCGAGGGTCGCAGATACGATTCCTTGAACAAAATGTTTGTGTGTTTGCACGGTAGTGTTAATAAGAGGTCTCGCCTTCGATGCCCGGGTTGAATAAAATGCGGTAATTTAAATTTCTGTTGCAATGTTCTGTAATGTAGTGTCTATACCTTGGAGTATAACTGACGTGATGATATTTGTACTTTGTGGCCGTTGTTTGTATGTTTGTAAAAGTCCCTACTAAGAATTATTTTAGTTTTGGGACTTTATTAATTTAAAATGGAACGACGACCTCCGTGGCGCAGTGGTTAAGGTGGCCACGCCGCTACCATTGCGTCGGGAGGGTTCGATTCCCACACAGAGCAATTATTTGTGCGATCCACAAATAATTGTTTGGGGTCTGGTTGTACTTTGTGTCCGTTGTTTGTATGTTTGTAAAAGTCCCTACTAAGAATTGTTAATGTGTTGGGACTTTATTAATTTAAAATAGAACAAAATTATAGAGAGTACGTTTCAAACCAGTGAATTGTTTAATATTATAGGCTCTAAAAGTTGCTAAACATATTTTCTTGTAAAAAAATCTCGCCTGTCGTGTGTTTAATATAAGTATACATATATTTTAATTATACATTAAATATAAGGTGCTCTCAATATTATTTTATAAATACATTTAATAAGAAGCTTGCAGTAAGTTAAAATTACATTTTGGACAAACATTTTCTGGTTATATACGTATGGTTAGTGGTCAACCTAGTGTCAAAGTTGTTCAAGCCGCCCGGAGGCCTTTGACATGGCTTAACGACTGTCATCTTGATTGACAGCAACCGGGACAGACTTTAACGCAGTTTAAATATCACAATGTGGTCACCCATCTATAGGACGTCCTCGCTAAAGTTGCTTAACCTACTGATCGTTTATCGACCTGGGAGCGCTAATAACTTATCACTGATCATCTTTAAAGCCCATTTATCAAGTTTCGCTTAAATGTCGGTAAACGCTCAGTGTGTTAACTTGTACATTACATAGATGTAGGTGCAGTGTTTCAGCTGAGCGTCTCCGTGATACAAGTCACCGTCGTTGTTTATAACAACAGTTCACGACAAACGTACCACTTTGACACTAGCTTGACCACTAACCATACGATAAATATTAGAAGCAGCTGTTCGTAGCTGCTTGAAACTATATTTAGACAGATATAGTTACATGTTACACGCTAAATTTCTTAATGATTTTGTTAAATAAATAGATGTATTAAGTATTAAGATTATTTTGAACAAAATAAGAGAATATGTCTGTATTCTTGCGTGTGTGGAGTTCTTTTACTGTCGCTAAATGTACCCCCGGTTTCTGAGGTACATTTAGCGGTAGTTTATTCATTCAATAGCGTTTAAGCTCATATAAAACACAGATTTAGAAACTACCGCTAAATGTGCCTCAGAAATCGTGACTTAAGCCCAAATTCTCAAGCGCAAAATGGCTTTTTATTACTACTAAACTTTCGCGTTGCATGTTCGTTATATTAGGTCGGGGAAAAAGTCTTTTCGCATTATAGTATGTATGAACTTGTAATAAAATCTTTTCTCTACACAAAGAAGCTCGATATTTGGGTACCTCACGAGCTCACCGAAAGAAACCTAATGAACCGTGTACTCATTTGTGATTCTTGAAGCCAAAGAGATTTTGTTACAAGTTCATACATACTATAATGCGAAAAGACTTTTTCTCAGACCTAATATAATAGTATACGGGAATTAACGCGAACATGAATTTGACTTAAATTTATTGATGTTGTAGAGGCAATTGTCTCTGTGGTCTGTAAATACACCTATGTTTCGCTGTTAATAGTCTAAGTTCCATGTAATAGGGGGCGAGCGTGTCATATACCGGACACGTTACCAAACTCCGGACTACTATTGAGAAATGAAAATTAAATTAATCTCAACAGTAGTCCGGTGTTTGGTAACGTGTCCGGTATATGACACGCTCGCCCCCTATTACATGGAACTAACATTGTTAATGGCGAAACGTGGGTGTATTTCATACACTTTCGGGTATAAAATGCGTAATATTGTAATATTGTAATATTTATTTTTGTTTCGTCGCAAGTTAACTGCACGTTTGGCGCAGTGGTTTAAGCGGTCACCTCGCCGCAACAACCGTAGCGCCGCGTGTGGTGGGTTCGAATCCTACCCGGGACAAATCTTTGTGTGATGAGCACGAGTATTTGTTCTGAGCCTGGATGTCAATTTATCTATATAAGTATGTATTTAGAAGTATATAAGTACGTTTATCAGTTATTTGGTTACCATAGTACAAGCTCTGCTTGGTTTGGAATCAAATGACCATGTGTGAATTGTCCAATAATATTTATTTATATTTATTTTATATTTATTTATTTAAGTCGGAAGGTAGTCTAAATTAAATGTTTGATTTTGTTAGTTCCCGTATAATATTATATATTTCATGTTTTATTCTTATTTGCTTAGTTTATTGTATCCTTGACCGGTTTTTATTAATTACTACTGTTATATAGATTTGTCCTGTGACTCCACTCGTTTGTAATACACTTGAGATACAATGTATAATACTGCTAATCCTATGAGGCGCTCATAGCCAGTTGCGCTCACCGGTCGGTAAACGATCTGTGGGTTAAGCAAACCTTGGCGCGGTCATTCCATAGATGGGTGACCACTTAGTCGTATTTGAGCTGAGCGTCTTTGTTTTAAAAAGACGGTTCCGGTGGTTGTCAATTAAGATAACAGTCGTTAAGTTGGGTCTATCCCACTAGTCCCGTTGAGTTGTCCCGTGACGGGACAACTGCCACTATTTTGTCCCAGTTGTCCCGTGGCGGGACAAGTGACACTGTTTTGGTGCCAGTTGTCCCGTTGCAGAAAAATCACGGGACTAATGGGACAGACGGAAGGGTCAAAACAACTGGTTCCATTGAGTTGTTGTGTGACAACAGGTACTTGGTACTTTGGTACTAGCAGATGATGAATTGTACGCTTATCTATGTAAACTTTAAATTCACAAGAAGTTTTTTTTTACCATTTAGGCTTGTATAGTAGGCAAACTCGCAGAGACCATTTTAGACAGTTTTAGTATAACAAAGATGGAATGGGACACAATCCGGTAACTATCCCTGTGTACACTTTGAGTATTATTACTAAGATATAGGTTTAAATACCTTTGGTTTTACAATTTATCTACGCAAGTATAGTGCATATTCCATTTGAGATATCTACCTTTTTTAAAACGTCGTAGTTTGTATAACATCTGCTATCTTACCAGAGTACCAAGTACCTGTTGTCACACAACAACTCAATGGAACCAGTTGTTTTGACCCTTCCGTCTGTCCCATTAGTCCCGTGATTTTTCTGCAACGGGACAACTGGCACCAAAACAGTGTCACTTGTCCCGCCACGGGACAACTGGGACAAAATAGTGGCAGTTGTCCCGTCACGGGACAACTCAACGGGACTAGTGGGATAGACCCGTTAAGTTATGTCAAAGGCCTTCCGGGCTTGAACAACTTTGACACTAGGTTGACCACTAACCGTACGAAAAATTAATATTATATTCTTCGTAAGATGTTATGTAGCTTACGAAATAACATTTTAAATACATTGTAAGTTTCGCAAGTTATTTTGAAACCTGCCATTTATGTATTATGCAAAACTTTAGCTTCGAAATACATTGTATTAATATACAAATCTATACTAATATTATAAAGCTGAAGAGTTTGTTTGTTTGAACGCGCTAATCTCAGGAACTACCGGTGCGAATTGAAAAATTGTTTTACTGTTAGATAGCCTGTTTATTGAGGACGGCTATAGGCTATATAACATCACGCTACGACCAATAGGAGCAGAGTACCAGTGAAAAATGTTACAAAAACGGGGAAAATTATGACCTCTTATGTGACGTAAGCGAAGTTGCGCGGGTCAGCTAGGACTTTATACATGATTAAAAAGGTCAGGTGTTCGTAACCGGCGGTCCTGTATGACAACATGTATGTATGTGAATGAAGCAAGGGAAGTTTGTAAGGATCGTACCAAGTGGCGTTCTCTGCTCTCTGCCTACCACTAGGGGAAAAAGGCGTGGTTGTACATATGTACCTCAGGTAGAGTCGCGGGATTAACTTAGTTGATACTAATATTATAAATGTGAAACTCAGATTTTTTTACACTAGCACAACTAAGCTACTGAACTGATATTGATACAATTTTGCAAGATATTAAGAATTAGGCAAATTTTATTCCTTATTTAAGTCGCTAAATGGTTGCTTTTAGAAAAAAGTCAATTTGACTTTTTAACTATCTATTTGCAAAATTTCATCAAAATTGGTTTAGCAATTGAGATTCGAAAGCGAAACAAACTTTTGAGTTTATCATATTAGTATAAATTATTTCTCAATAATTATATTTTGTACAGTATTTATCAAAAACTGGTCGACTAAGCTATTTCTAGATTATTTTAATAATTTAAGATAATTTTATTTTTATTTGCTTTGCATTTAAAATTGTATTACAAATCGAATTGATGTATTTTTAAGTGAAAATCCTGTTACAAGTATTAAGATATTAATTTTAATGCAAAATCGAGTGACGACTGGTGTCAATAATATAACTATAAAATTATAATTCTTAAAACAAATTAATACAAAAAAAGAGGAATTAAAAACCTCCTTCTTTCTTTAAAGTCGGTTTAAAATCAAAATCAAATCATTTATTAATTTAGGTCAAATGCTGACACTTATGATAGTCAATGATACAGAGAGTGAATTTACCGCCAGTTCGGAAGGTAGCGCCAATGAGAAGAGCTGCCAACAAACTCCTGGACACTCTTTTTAATCGCTAAGATTGTTTTTATTATTGACATCAGTCGTTAGGATATTATAATTATATTATTTCTTACTAATAAACGTGGTGTAAGGTCTGATTAGTTATACAGTGTTTTGTCTTCGCTTATATTAGGTCGGGGAAAAAGTCTTTTCGCATTATAGTATGTATGAACTTGTAATAAAATCTTTTCTCTACACAAAAAAGCTCGATATTTGTGTACCTCACGAGCTCACTGAAAGAAACCTAATGAACTGTGTACTCATTTGTGATTGTTGAAGCCAAAGAGATTTTATTACAAGTTCATACATACTATAATGCGAAAAGACTTTTTCCCCAACATAATATTTGAAACTCTCGTGACTTGTACACAAATTGTAATCTTTAATTTTCAATCGCGTTTAAGACTCGTTGCATTATAATTTTTAACTGTAACATAAGTAATGAGACGCTCATAGCCAGTTGCGCTCACCGGTCAGTAAACAATCTGTGGGTTAAGCAACCTTTAGTGCGGTCATTCTATATATGGGTGACTGCATAGTGGTATTTGAACTGAGCGTCTCCGTACTTCGGAGGGCACGTATAAAGTCGGTCCCGGTTGTTGTCTATTAAGATAACAGTCGTTAAGCCATGTCAAAGGCCTTTCGGGCGGCTTGAACAACTTTGACACTAGGTTGACCACTAACCATACGAGAGATAGAGCTTATTCGACGTTTGTTAGTTAGACATTTACTTTACCGTGCGCTGTCTTGTGCACAGTTATTTTCCTAGAATGTATTATCCTCCAATTATTTTTAATAAAGCAATATTTTATTTAAATTATAGCTCTTTTGTTTTATTTTCCACCTGAGTATATAAGAAAGAAGCAGTGATAGCCTTTTCCAAGTGATGTGTGTATTAGAAATAATGATCACTTGTTACAACGGTGAAGGAAAACATTGTGATGCAACCTTGCATGCCTGAGAGTTCTTTAGAACAGTTCTTGAAGGTATACAAAGTCCCTGCACTTGGTCAGTGTGGTGGACTCAAGGCCTAACCATACCTCGTTAGGAAGGAAACCTTACCTCAGAGTGCTTTAGAAACTTGCACCTCTCACGTAAGTGGTTGACGGTTCGAACCCGAGGCAACACACCAATGACTTTTCCAAGTGATGTGTTCTTACAAACTTCCCTTGCTTCATCCACATCCATACATCTTGTCATCTTTTCCAGTTATTCTTGAATTAACGGAGTTTAGAAATTCTTGAGGAATGCCCGGAGTTATAATGTAAAAGTGTTGAAGGCTTAGACTTGAGTCCACCTCGGTGATCAGGTGCGGGTTGTGGACTTTGCATTCATTCAAGAGCTGTGTTAAACAACAGTCAGACATGTCATTCATCACAATGTTTTCCTTCACCGATATAACAAGTGATCAACCATACTAATATTATAAATGCGAAAGTAACTCTGTCTGTCTGTCTGCTACTCAATCACGCCTAAACTACTAAACCTATTCGCATGAAATTTGGTATGGAGATATTTTGATACCCGAGAAAGGACATAGGTAATTAATGTTATAAAAACGGGGAAAAATTTCACCCATTCTCTCTTATTGGACGCAAGTGAAGTTGCGCGGGTCAGCTAGTTATTTATAACTAGCTGACCCGCGCAACTTCGCTTGCGTCACATAAGAAAGAATGCGTCATAATTTTTCCCGTTTTTGTAACATTTCTCGTTGCTACTCCGCTCCTATTGGTCGTAGCGTGATGTTATATAGCCTATAACCTTCCTCGATAAATGGGCTATCTAACACTGAAAGAATTTTTCAAATCGGATTAGTAGTTCCTGAGATTAGCGCGTTCAAACAAACAAACAAACAAACAAACAAACTCTTCAGCTTTATTATATTAGTATAGATACACACATAACTTGGAAAAGTCATTGGTGTGATGGATTCGAACTCTCGACCACTTGCGTGGGAGGTATCAACTTATACCACTCGGTCGGACAGTAGTGGCATATTTTCGCAAATATTCGCAACTGTAATAATAAGACTAGTTTATTCAAATGTTATGTTAATGAGACGTCTCATTAGCGTGTTATCTGTATATAACAAATTTACTGTAACATTTTAAAACAGTTAGTGTCAAAGCACTTTTGTTATGCGTCGACATATAATTTTTTACGGCTATATATAATATAAATTAAAAATTCGCGTCCCACGCAAGTGGAAGTTCCAAACACCTATTACTTTTCTTAGTGAAATAATGATCACTTGTTATAACGGTGAAGGAAAACCTCGTGATGAATGACATGTCTGACAGTTGTTTAACACAGCTCTTGAAGGAATGGAGTCTCCAACCCACTATTGGGCAGTGTGGTAGAGTTAAGGCCTAACCCCTCTCTCATTACGGGAGAAGAGCCTTGCCCAGCAGTGGGGCATTATGAGTATTATAAAAAGTCCAATAACTAAGTTGTCTTAGCAAAATGTATCTAGAGTACAGTTTTCAATCTAGTCTTTCTTCCAACTATGTTGAAGTCAATGTACGTCAGGCTGGCCCGGCCCCATGGAATTTAATAATGAGATTGTTATCAATCCAATGTACCCGGGTATACTAATATATGTAACACCTTCATTTTCAATGTAACTCTTTTTAAAAGAAATTACGTGCACTTCTTACACTCAACAAACCAAATGTCCTGAAATTAGTTAATAAATGATAGTCACTCTTCGGCAAGTTTCTCAGATTTTGATAATCTAGTCAAACAGAAGGCTTAAAGGTATACGACTAAAACGAAACGAATGTAACTTTCATTTCATAGCTGTATCAGGTTTTACTGTACAAATTGGCATAAGATTTTAGGGAATCTTACCGCTTTTAGGTGGCCGGGCTGAAATATAATTTCAAGTGATTATTTTTTCTAAATATTTATTATAATTTAAAATGAAAGCGTTACATGTATTCTATATCTCTATATCTCATTATGTACTGGTATTAGTTTTTGGTAGGTGTTGCAGTTTTACTGTTTTATATTAACGAAATAATTTCAGCCCGGCCACCTGCAACCGCTAATATTTCGTATGCTATTGCATTTTAGGATTCGATTTTGTGTTACATATGCATAAATTATAGGGTACATTTCATCTGTAGCACAATATTGCCAGTATTTTTTGTAGATTAGTGGGAAACAAGGTGGCCGGGCTGAAAACGTCAGGCTGGCCCGGCCACTAAGAAGTGCACGTAATTTCTTTTAAAAAGAGTTACATTGAAAATGAAGGTGTTACATATATTAGTATACCCGGGTACATTGGATTGATAACAATCTCATTATTAAATTCCATGGGGCCGGGCCAGCCTGACGTACATTGAAGTCAGCTTCCAGTCTCACCGGATGCAGCTGAATACCAGTATTTTACATGCAGCGACTGTCTATCTGACCTCCACAACACAGTTACCTAGCTTATAATACAATATCCAACGGTAAGACTGTTTGACAGACTTTCAAGCTTCTGACTACTGTTAACGACTGTTAAAGATCTTTGAAAATGACAGCCGGGACCTACAATTAGACGTGTCTTCCGAAACACAGAGGAGCTTGGTATGTATAGCCATCCACGGAAAAACCTCCACGGAAAAATAATTTTATTGCTATTGATCTATGGGCACTGTCATCTTCTATCAATAAATTAAAGTCAAAATTTGGAGGTTAAGTTCTCCATTTTTGGAGGGAGTCATGCTGACACCGAAATATAAATAAATAAAAAATAAATGGCGCCAAATATGTTGAAAATTCTCGTGTTATTAACGTCCTCATATTTGTTATAGAAATGGAGAATCAGGTAAATAAATATTATTGGACAACTCACACACGGGCATCAGATTACAAACTAAGCAGAGCTTGTACTGTAACCAGACAACTGATAAACATACTTATATACTTCTAAAGAAGAATACATACTTATATAGATACCTACACAAGCCCGCGACGTCGTCCGCGTGCTTTGTGACTTAGGTCGGAATTTTCATACAAACTTCCATCCCCTACTTTATCCCTTTGGGGGGATAATTGATCAAAATCCTTTCTTAGCGGATGTCTACGTCATAACATCTACCTGCATGAGAAATTTCAGTCCGATCCGTCCAGTGGTTTGTGCTGTGCGTTGATAGATCACTAACCCCCGGTTTTGAGTACATTTAGCGGTAGTTTTACAATAGCGTTTTTTGTATATGAGTTTAAACGCTATTGAATAGATAAACTAAGCTAAATGTACCTCAGAAACCGGGGGTCAGTCAGTCAGTCACCTTTTAAAGTTATATTATATTTAGATAGTTCTAAGTTTAGTAAATACTTCTAGTCTATCTAGATTGAAGCCAGACTGGGACATTCTCTCCAACGCTCTGTATATTGTCAGCAATCTTCGCTTTATGTAGTTCTGTCTCACCTGCAAACAAAACATAATAAATAATATAAAATATTATTGGACAACTCACACACGGTCATTTGATTCCGAACTAAGCAGAGCTTGTACTGTAACCAGATAACTGATAAACATACTTATATGCATCTAAATACATACTTTTATAGAAAAATTGACAACCAAGCTCAGAACAAATACCTACTCGTAAAGATTTGTCTCGGGTAAGATTCGAACCAACCACTTGCGGCGCTACGGTTGTTGCGGCGAGGTGACCGCTTAAACCACTGTGCCAAACGTGCAGTTGCATAATATTAATCCATACTAATATTATAAATGCGAAAGTAACTCTGTCTGTCTGTCTGTCTGTCTGTCTGTCTGTCTGTCTGTCTGTCTGTCTGTCTGTCTGCTACTCAATCACGTCTAAACTATTGAACCAATTTGCATGAAATTTGGTATGGAGATATTTTGATACCCGAGAAAGGACATAGGCTACTTTTTACCGCGGGAAAATGACGCATTTCCCGGGAAAATTCAGAAAATTCAACGAAGTCGCGAAAAATAAATATTATAATGATATTGAATAAACAAAATTCCGTTGCCATGGCAACTGTTTTAATGGCAGATATGCCTTAGCGCGACTTCGTTATATTAAGAGATATAAATAATTTTGAGAATATTTTTCGTGAAAAAAAAGCATATTTATACATCACAAATAGGAGCAGAGTAGGTAAGAGTAAAAAGTGTTACAAAAATATGGAAAATTCTGACCCATTCTCTCTTATATGACGCAAGTGAAGTTGCGCGAGTCAGCTAGTAATAAATAATTATAAATTTAGTAATTAATATCCAAGGATCCCCTCCCGAGATGTAGGGAGGGGGGAGGGGTTAGGCCTTGAGTCCACCACGCTGACCAAGTGCAGGTTGGGGAGTTTGCATGACTGATGTTAAATGAATGACCGATGATGAATGACTAATGATGAATGAATGCCTGATGACAAACGAATGATCGATAGTGGATGAATGACTGATAGGGAGTAAATTACCGATGGTGAATGTATGACCGATGGTGTATGAATGACCGGTAGTGAATGAATGACCGATGGTGAATAAATGACCGATGATGAGTGAATGACCGATGATGAATGAATGACCGATGTTGAATTAATGACCGATGATGAATGAATGACCGATGATGGATGAATGACCGATGACAAATGAGTGACCGATGGTGAATGATTGACCGATGGTGACTGAATGAGCAATGGTGAACGAATGACCGATGATGAACGAATGACCGATGGTGAATGAATGACCGATGGTGAATAAGTGACCGATGGTGAATAAATGACCGATAGTGAATGAATGGCCGATGGTGAATGAATGACCGATGGTGAATGAATGACCGATGATGAATGATTGACCGATGGTGAATGAATGACCGATGATGAATGAATGACCGATGGTGAATGAATGACCGATGGTGAATGAATGACCGATGGTGAATGAATGACCGATGGTGAATGAATAACCGATGGTGAATGAATGACTGATGATTTTTTACAGATGAATAACACATACCAATACTACTGGTACTTTCAACAAGCTATTTCGAAATAAGCTGTATTTTTTAAATTTCCCATTTATGATAAAAAAATTACGACTATTTAGTGTAAATTCTAACTAAACTTGTGTATAAACTGTTTAACTAATAGTTATAGCCAAAATAATAACCATGTATTGTTATTATAAAAAGGTTTTTCGTAGTTTTACTTTGGGCCACTTTTTCTGCCGCTGAGTGTATTTATATAGACACATTTAGAAATCCAGAACAGATACTCGATTATCACACAAATATTTATTCGATTTTAACGAGAAACCAGTCTTCTTCTTCTTATCGTATGGTTAGTGGTCAACCTAGTGTCAAAGTTGTTCCAGCCGCCCGAAGGTCTTTGACGTGGCTTAACGACTGTTATCTTAATTGACAACAACCGGGACCGACTTTTTACGTGCCCTCCGAAGCACGGAGACGCCCAGTTCAAATACCACTATGCGGTCACCCATCTATGGAATGACCGCGCCAAGATTTGCTTAACCCACAGATCGTTTACCGACCGGTTAGCGCAACTGGCTATGGGCGAGAAACCAGTGATCGAAATTTACAAAATAATTTTTTTTTTTTTAATTTGGCGCTCATGGCTGTGAGCGATCAAAACGAGTCACGGTCGGTAAACACGGTCACGGTCATTGTATAGATTGGTGACGGCATATTGGTAACTAAGCTGAGCATCTCCGTGCTTCGGAGGGCACGTAAAACATCAGTCTCGGTTGTTGCCAGATATCTACCGTAAAGCCATGTCAAAGGCCTTTCGGGCGGATAGAACAACTTTGACAATAGGTTGACCACTAACCATACGATAAAAAAAATAAAAAAAACCTTTAATTTTTCAGGAAAAACTCAGCTACTACAAGTATTTACTTTTCAAGGAACGGACGGTCAGCTCGACTGACAACTATCTATGGTCAAACTGGCAAACGAAATTAACTTCATCACCCTAGTGAAGATTAAAAATGAAATCATTGACTAATTTAAGTCAAACTTATAATAATGTCCTCCTAGCCGATATTTGGCTACGGCGGCTAATTTACTTAAAACAAGCCAACGATGCAGGACAATATAGTGTCCAAGTGTGAACACAGATACACTCTGTATTACATCACTCTCATAGTGCGTGTGACGAACACCACCAGTGAGAGGTCACGCACAGAACCGACGGCTTTACGTGCTCTCCGAAGCACGGAGATCTTCAACCTCAACTTCCTAACAAAAAACTCCAGAAAGTTTTTGCTCGAACTTTTCGAAGCTAAGACGTTTATACTATAAACCGCGCCACGGAAGCAGTCAGTCATTTAAGATAGTCAGATAGTTGATACAATGACTCAATCTAGCACAAGTTCGGCATCGTCAATAGAAGCTAAGCATGATGGACCTGCATCTTCACCTCTGCCCCAGGGAACTCATCATCAAGACCAGGCATCTCATAAAGTAGACCAGGCAACTTCACCTAAATTGTCTCAGACGACTCATCAAGGCAAGGCTTCCTCAGATAACCTGCCAGAAGCAACTCATCATCAAGACGAGACAACTCATCAAGACAAGGTTTCTTCAGATATACTGCAGCAGGCAACTCACGACCAAGACCAGGCCTTTTCAAATAACTTGTCCCAGGCAACTTACCTACAAGACCAGATATCTTCACCCAACCTGCCCCAGGACACTGACCTTCAGGACCATGCATCTATACCTGGCCTGCCGCAGGCTACTCATCAAGACCCTGCATTTTCACCTAGCCTACTCCAGGCAACTTACAACCAAGACCAGTCATCTTTACCTAACCTGTCGCAAGCAGCTCAACGCCAAGACCTGGCATCTCTACTTGATTTGCCCCAGGACACTAATCAAGTACATCAAGACCAGGAAACTTTACTCAACCTGCCCCAGACAACTCACCCTCAAGACCAGACAAGTCTTCAAGACAAGGCTTCTTCAGATATCCTACCCCAAGTATCTTCTTCTAACCTGCCCAAAGCACCTCACATTCAAGAATTGGCATCATTATCTAACCTGCCGCAGGGAACTCATCAAGACCCTGCATTTTCACCTAGCCTACTCCAGGCTACTCTTCATCAAGACCTGGCATCATTACCTACACTGCCGCAAACAACTTCCTACCAAGACCAGACACCTTCGTCTAATCTGCTGCAGGCAACTCACCTTCAAGACCAGGCATCTTCACCTAACTTGTCCCATGCAACTCTTCAAGATAAGGCTTCTTCAGATATCCTACCCGAAGCATCATCTTCGAACCTGCCTAAAGCACCTCACAACCAAGACCAGGCACCTTTAACTAACCTGCCACAGGCGATTCCCCCTCAAGACCAGACAACTCATCATCCAGACCAGGCATCTTCTCCTAACCTACCCCAGGCAACTCATCAAGACCAGGCAACGCAGAACGAGGCCACGCAGAACTTAGATGGGTCGCCGTTAACACAAGAGCATGCTCAACAGACGGTCGCTCAAGGACATATGTTTGATCGGGATAATACTGAACGGAATGTCGGTGCAGGAGTCAATGCACCAACGTTTTTACCTGTTCCTTTACCGTTGGGCATGGTAAGTACATATTAATCACTTATTTTACCCATAGTTGTCCCACTGCTGGGCAAGCGTCTTCCGTAATGAGGGAATAGTGTCTTTGAGTCAACCATGCTGATCAAGTGTGGATTGGGGACTTTGTATGCTCTAATGAAATGTGTTAAATAACTCTCAGACATGTAAGGTTGCATCACGATGTTTTCCGTCACCGTTGGAACAAGTAATAATTATTTTTATAGCTTCGAAAAGTGGGTGGAATATTACATTAAGGCTCACGAAGTATTTTTTTTACTATTGTAGGATTAATATAAGAAAAAAATAGGTGAGTGGTATAAGTTGGTAAACGACAACTCGGCTATATTTTTTACTTATTTTGTAAATACTAATTCTGTCTTAAGAAAAAAAACATGCAACGTGAAAGTTTTTAAGTTTGAAGTCTACATTCATACTTAATATCTCGCCTGTTATATACTCAAAATGGAAAGAAATTTATGAAATACATCCTCGTTTCGCTATTTACAATGTAAATCCTATATAATAGGAGGGGAGCCTACTGTTATATACCAGGCAATTATTGAGAGTAATCTAATACTAATTATAAAGATCAATAGCACTTCGCCCAACTTGGGAATCGAATCCAAATCCTTGTGATCAGCATTCGTAGATCTACGACGCAAAGCAGTTTATTATAAAACTCTTTTTCCTACCACTCTATTCCTCCTTGTCTATGCATCTTCTTAATTGTAATGTCATGAAAAGTTCATGACAATATATGGTAAATTGTTATTTTACTGACGAAATAACAAGCCATTCGGCTTAAAATATGTTTAACAATCATGCATATCCTAATTATAGATAAATACAAAAAATAACATCAAAATGTGAAAGTTTACAAGCATAATAATATATTTACAATAGCATAATTTACATCACAGAACAGAGAACAATGTAAGTTATACATAAGATCAGACTAGCATAACATGAACTGTACGTTTGTCGCAGTGCTTAACGTGGTCACCTCGCCGCAATAACCGTAGCGCCGCGTGTGGTGACCTCCACTATTGATATTATTTAATTAAATAGGTATAATCATGCCCTTTCTCCATAGTAGTAGGCAGAGAGCAAAGGATGTCACTTGCTACGATCCCTACAAAATAATTTCGCTTCATTTTGAAGAATATAACCGCTATGATCTGTCTATTTTAGGGCTAATTTAATTTTGTGATTACTATTCATTTTAAGGACTTTACAATGGATACAAATTAAACTGGTTACTATATCATCTTGCTTGTTAAACCATATAAAAAGCTGCGGTAACGGCATAAAAGCTATACAGGTATGCAAGTTTAAAATTAAAAGCGAGTTTTTATCTTTGTACAATATAGGGTTGCCATCCGTCCGGGTCTCCCCGGATTTGTCCTAGTATAGAGGGCATCCGGGGAGCGTCCGGGGAAGGTTTCATTTGTAGTCTGGGTTTTAAAAAAATAATAAATAAAAATAATTTGGGCCGCCTGCGAGACACGAACTATGCTCGCACACCACGATCAACCGACGAACCAAGTATATTCACCGTTCCCCCACTCCTCCCGTCGTGGTTGCTCGTTTTGTTGACATGTCCGGCTTTCGGACTCTAAAATCCGGGGTTTTCACGCGTCTTGTCCGGTTTTCCAAATTTTAAGATGGCAACCCTAGTACAATAGCATAAACTACTAAAGTTTAGTTCTTAAAAAATTTACGAGTAGTAAATAAGTTTCAAACTCTCGCTTTGCGTGTTTATTATACGTTATCTTTATATATATAATTCTTCTGTAAGTGTGTATGTCACTGAACTTCTCTTAAACGACTGGACCGATTTTGATGAAATTTTTTGTGTGTGTTCAAGGGGATCTTAGTTAGATTCACAATTTTGTCCGCTGGACAATGTTTTTTTAATTTATTAGTAACGTGTAGACAGGACAACGTCTGTGGGGTCCGCTAGTATTATATAAGACTTGACTAAATCGTCCCTTTCACATTCTATTCGATTGGTACCCTTCCTTATTTCGGAAGAGGGCCCTTGTCCAGCAGTGGGACAGTAATGGGTTATATTTATTTATGTTTTGTTGTTGTATATGTGTAGCCGGGAGCAGGGAGGCAGCAACAATATGGACCATACGGACCACCGCCACCGGTAACAAATATTATATTAATTTCACTTAACAAATATTATTTTAATAGGCTATTCACACTGAAAGTGTTTTTTCTTATTTTAATTTAAAGACAACTCCCGGACTAAGCTCTTGTGTCGCGGGGACTTTTACAATTATACAAACAACGGACACAAAGTACAACCAGATGCCAAACAACTATTTTTGGATCGTACAAATAATTGTTCCGTGTGGGAATCGATCCTACGACCTCCCGATTCACTGGTAGTGGCGTGGCAACCACCTTAGCCAGTGTGGGTCGAGCGAGGACAGTGTGGCACGCTTGCTGTCGCCAAATTCAGTTTATATTAAAATCAATCAGTAGCATAGTTTGATTCCCAATTAGTATATAGGTCTGAAATTAATATAAAAGACCTAATGTCGATTCGAGAGGTGCAATTTTCTACCAACTATCAACAACTGAATAGCTACCAACAATTTATGAATGAAAATCAGATCAGCGTCTAAGTTTAATTTGTAGATTTTCTGTACAGTCAACTTGGGTAACTTAGAATCATTTGGGTAACATTGAACGTGGGAATTTGAACAAGTTTCGATTATTACTTCATATGAAACCAATACAATTGATAAAAGTTTGCAAAACTCAAATAAACCTTTATCAATTGTGTTGGTTTCATATGAAAAAATAATCGAAACTAGTTCAAATTCCCACGTTCAATGTTACCCAAATGATTCAGTAACCCAAATTGACCTTAGTTAACAAAATATATACTCGTATGTATTTTGAAACGGTAATAAATGCTTATCTTTTCCCAGGGTTATCCACCAGGAAGTTACCCACCCCCAGCGCCGGGGTATCCTCCTCAAGGGTACCCTCCACAAGGCGGCTACCCCCCACACGGCAGTTACCCTCCACCTGGGGGCTATCACCCTCCCGGGGGATACCCTCCTCCGGGCGGCTATCACCCCCCACCCGGCTATCCACCACAAGGCGGCTATCCGCAACAGGGTGGCTATCCCCAACAAGGCGGTTACGGCCAGCGTAAGTATAGTGTAAATATGTATAGAAAAATTGGTACATTTGTCTTGTTTAAAAGACAACTCTTGTTTAAAAAGATGATTCCTACACTAAGAGCTTTTGTGTCGCGGGGACTTTTACAAACGGACACAAACTACAACCAGATACGAAAGAACTATTTGTAAGTGTTCTTAATCCCACAAATATTGGTTCCGTGTGGGAATCGAACCTGCGACCTCTCGATGCACTACCACCTTAACGCTTAACGCTTTAAGGCGCTCATAACCAGTAGTTTTTTAAGGTCGGTAAACGACCTGTGGGTTAAATACACCTCTTTGGACAACTCTAGGTTAAGCAACCGTTGGTGCGATCATTCTATAGATGTGTCTCATTCCATAGTTGTATTTGAATGTCTCTGTGCTTCGGAGGGCACGAAAAAAATGGCTCCTCTAGTTCTCTACTAAGATAACAGTCGTTAAGCCACGTCAAAAGCCTTATCGGGTGGCTTGAACAAGGTTGACCGCTAACCAAACGATTAAAAATATAGAACGGTAACCTCTGCGCCACGTAAGCAGTCTTCATTAATCTTTTTATTCTGCTCCCTAGAACAACAGCAGCAGGGGGGTATGGGCAAATGTGGCTGGGCTATGTTAGCAGCCTGTGTGACGGCGCTGTGTTGCTCGTGCTGTGGAGGTGCTCATCATGACATGCAAGACGCGCATGACGATGACGGAGGAGGCAGCAATGATGATCATGATGATTAAGAAAAGAAAGAACTGATAGATTTTGTATTTCTCTCTCTCTCTCTCTCGCCCTCTCTTTGTCTCTCTCTCTCTATCTTCCATGCTATGAATTCCATATGGTAGTAGGGGCAGGCTTTTTAATTTTACTAACATGACAGAAAGCGCATGATGATGACCAACATGAAGAACTGATAGATCTTGTCTCTCTCTCTATCTCTCGCCCTCTCTTTGCTACTCTCTGCTTTGAGTCCCATATGGTAGTGGGGACATACTATCTAATATTACTGTCATGACATGCAGGATCATGATCGTGACGGAGATCATGATGCTTGAGGAGATAAAGGACTGATAGAACTCTCTCTCTTCCTTTCTTTCTCTCTCTCTTTCTCTATCTTCCATGCTATGAATCCCATATGGGATCAGACTCATGGATTTTGTATTTCTCTCGCTCTTCCCCCCCCCCCCCTCTCTCTTTCTCTCTCTCTCTCACTCAGTCAGACTTTCTAATCTTTCTCCTCCACTTCGCTCTATCCTGGACGGCTGGACATCGTCTTTGGAAACCTCACACTCAGTCATGACTTATTGCACTACAGTTTCCCATCAGTTTTGAATTTTGTAAGGGCAGAAAATTATATACGAAAGCATTTGAGATTTAAAATGTTTAAGATTTAGCTTAAAGTCCGCAGGGTTATTTTTTAAGGCTTGATCGATCTCTAGTGAATAGTCTATGGTCTTTAATTTGCAAGTAAAAATATTGACGTTTGATATATACAGTCTTCTTTTTAAAAATAAATGTTTATGAATAAGAAGCTTGAAATATAATGCGTCTATAACTTGCTAACATACAAAGGATCGTGCCCTAACTTGCTTCATTTAAATTCATTTCGAATAAATCATAATGACTACTTCTAAAGTCATTGTTTCCTAGATTTTAGTATTTCTTTTCACGAAATTCGCCTTCTATACAGTGTATCCGATTGCATTTCTTTAAAAACGTAAAATTACATAACTGAAAAGCGAGACAGAAGTTTTCCGCTCAAAACATAACCATTTTGGCGCCAAAACTTGATATGACAGCTGTCAAACTGCCTTATAGTTATTTTTTTAAAAAGAGTTGTATTTTTTAAATAATTTATTGATTTCAAATCAACATCATGTAGATATTTTCATATTAATATTTGATTTAAACTAATGCACATATTATTTACACTTTTTTACGAACAAATATATTATTATGCTTGATTTATTATTGTTTTATTTCATCAAACATAGTTTTTATGTAATTTAATTAGTGAAATGTCCCACTGCTGTGCACTAGTCTCCTAACGTAACCGGTCTTACCGAAGGGTATCGTGTTAAATCCCAGGTAACTGGGTTGTGTAGGTCCGATAGATAGCTCGCTCCAAACAGTTGTATTCAGTTGCATCCGGTGAGACTGGAAGCTGGCTCCAACATAGTTTGGAAGAAAAGGTCAAGCTGAGCTGATATAATTAGTGAAATGTCCCACTACTGTACATTAGGCTCCTACCGTACCTAATGAAAGAGAAGTTAAGCTTAAGGCCAACTACGCTAACTATAATGTTGTATACCTTGCATTACCTCAAAAACTGGGTATTTATAGAACGCTAATCAGGCATTCAATGTTTCTGTACTGTTTTTCATCACCGTTAAATCTAAAGAATACTTACGTTAAGTAAAATTCTACGATAATCTATTTATTAAAGGCTTAAGAATTTAAATTAAATAGGTGAAATTTTGTAAAGAACCTGCTCTCGAAAAGAATCATGCAGAAGAATTGTCCACGACACGGAAGAGTTAACCAGGAAAATTCTAATTCCTACACTGGTTGACTTTGAAGTGTCGTGCAAGACCGACGCTGTGAACGTTTGGAAGATGACCGCTCCGTCTACTGATTTACCCCGAAACCTGTCCTCCCAGAGACAGTGGGACGCGCCGCTCTGCGGGTTGGTTAGGAAAAACCTTATCAATACTTCATCCAATCCCGCCGAGCGTGCTCGCCTGTTGGCTGTGGGAGAGTGGGAATCGGGGCTTTGGCTTCAGGCACTCCCATCGTCCAACGTAGGCACGAAGTTGGACGATGCCACTTTTCGCATCGCCACTTGCCTGCGTTTAGGTGCTCCGAGTGTTTCTCCGCATCGTTGTCACTGCGGGGAAGCTGTCGACCGTCTTGGGCACCATGGTCTTTCCTGCGGTAGGAGCTCTGGTCGTATACCCCGACACGCACACCTCAACGACATCATTCGCCGGTCTCTTGCCGCCGCCGGAATGCCAGCCATCTTAGAACCTAATGGGCTGGCGCGCGACGACGGGAAGAGGCCGGACGGTATGTCGTTGATGCCTTGGAGGATGGGTCGGCCTTTGGTGTGGGATGCAACTTGCGTCGACACCCTTGCGCCGTCTCATCTTCTAAGGACGGCCGGTGCTGCTGGAGCTGCTGCTGCGGCTGCCGAAGACCTCAAGCGGCGCAAATACAGTAGTCTTGTTGGCGACTATGTCTTTGAGCCGTTTGGGGTCGAGACGCTGGGACCTTGGGGCCCTAGCGCTCACTTACTCTTTAAGGATATTACCAAACGCCTGGTCGACAGTTCCCGTGACCAGAATGCTGGCATTTTCTTGGGACAAAGATTGAGCATTGCCATACAACGTGGCAATGCTGCCAGCATTCTGGGAACGTTCCCGATTGACAGCGATGTGGAAGAGTACTACGACGCGTAGTGCGCTTCCCATGTTTTTGTTTTTTTTTTCTTTTTTCTATTTAATACTTGTTTCTTTTATTTATTTTTTACCTATTTGTATATATAGTAAGTTTATTGTTGTTAATTTAAAATGTAATTGTAAATATTTTCTTTAATATTAATAATTTATAAATATTGATTTCTGATTAAAGTGAACCAAAGAGGTTTAATAGTATAATGATAAGTTTTTTCTCAACCTATGTTTCTTTATGTAACTTTTGTATGTATGACTGAAACTCTTTCATCTTGCTTTCGCTATGGTTGCTGTTAATGGCACTGAAATGAATGTTGCCAAAGTACAACTTACATATTTACTATATTTTAAAAGATAATATTTAGGTCAATTACATTATTTACAGTCGGTTACGATAAATAAATAAATATATATCATTGTACAAACCACAAACTTTATTTGAATCTATTGTAAAGTCCTTAAAAAGATAAAGAATACAAAATGAATAAATATTTCATTGTAAAACTCACACACTGTCATCTGATTACGAACTTAGCAGAGCTTGTACTGTAACCAAATAACTGATAACACATACTAAGACTTATGTACTTCAAAATACATACTTATATAGACAAACTGACAACTAGGCTCAGAACAGATACTCGTGCTCATCATACAAATATTTGGCCCGGGTGGGAATCGAACCCACCACACAATCACACATTTTACTTACGTACCTGACCGACTTTAAGTCCTTATTTGCTTAACTTACCCGCGTATGGGGAAGATATTATTACCTGTCAACATTGGAGAAAAAAATAGAATTATCTATTCTTCTTTATTTAACCATACTATTTTATATTTTATTGTGAAATGATGTTTTAAATTAAATCTATAATAATAAAATAATTTTACAAATAAAATAACAACATATGAAATAAAAAAAAGGTTTTACTGACGACAAATCTTCTCTGAAATATACAAAGAGGTTTTATGACGACAACCTCAAACAGCTAGACGGCCTCTTCACAAAAAGAAAAGAACATCGTCAAGAATTTGAAAAAACATTTCAGTGATATTCGAAAGAAATAAAAATTCAAATCAGTCTTGCATATTGTCTACACCACAAGCCTTCTCACTCTGCATCTACCATGGCCAAAATTCTCAAGTAAATAAAATTTCATACCAAATGAAATAAATTCTATAATATCTACCAAATTTTATTTAAATCTCTAGTAATAATATAATAGTGAAACATGGCTCTAGTACTGAGGAAGGCAGTTTTACCCAAGAACATATCTTTGTTAAAATGCATCAAAGGCAGATCCTTAGCTACCGCGGCGAATGTAAAGAACCCCGCAGCAATATGTAAGTATATTACTCTATTTATCATAATTATAGTGCGAAGTAGAAAACAAAACTTTCGGTGACAGTTCGAAATAACTCTCGATTCAAAGTAATGTTTAGAACGTCAGAATTACGGGCTAAAATGATTGAAAAGTCAAAATTTGTTTGTGTAAAATGTATGAAACATAAGGTAAGTGTAGATTGTGTATATAGCAAAGTGACGTTCTCTAGCCTTAATCTAACTATTAGGGAAACAAGGCATTTAAAGCATGTAGATTATTTAAGTTTTGACAGTTAAAACAAAAGTATTGACACCTGTCAGTTTGACGTTTGCGTGACGCGCTCCGATTGGTCCGTTATTCCCGCCGCTGGTGGGACTCGTGTTATTTTGGAGAACGGTGGCAGCCGTCGCAGAACCTCCAAGCTATAATACTCGGCGAGTGCGCGGTCCTTCGTTCTTCCGAATAGCATGCGTCGGCCCCAGCCAGCGGCTCCCTCGCCCGGTATTATAGCATGGACGTTCTTTCCAGCACACGGCGCGACGGGCTCCATTCTCGGCCTGTCGTGGGACGAGGGGCGGACGAGCCTCCTTTGCGGTGGAGATCAACGCGGTTCATTACGAGGTTTTGCTGATAAAAAGACTAAGAAAGATGGGTGTCCGTGTTGCGGCTGTCCTTGCGGCCCGTGTGGACCGTGCGGCCCCTGCGGACCTTGCTGCCCCTGCGGACCGTGTGGACCCTGCCGATGCCCCTGCGGCCCCTGCGGTCCTTGCGGGCCTTGTGGACCGTGCGGCCCGTGCGGCCCCTGCTGCCCGTGCGGCCCATGCGGCCCCTGCGGTCCTTGCGGGCCCTGCGGACCGTGCGGCCCGTGCGGCCCCTGCTGTCCATGTGGGCCGTGCGGCCCCTGCGGGCCATGCCGCTGTCCCTGCGGACCTTGCGGCCCCTGCTGTCCTTGCTGTCCTTGCCCGAAACCATGCCCTAAAAAGGCGCAGGCAGGATGTGAAGTGCAGGGACAGATGCAGTGCTGCTGCAGTTCTCAGTGCGGCAACACGTGCTCGTGTCCCTCGTGCTGCTCGCCGTGCTCGTGCCAACAAGGAACGCCGGCGGTGCCTAAAAAAGACGACACGTGCAAAGAAAAGAAAGTCCCAACGCGAATGACGAGCAAACCTTGCTAGCTTCCACTATGCCATGCCATGACGAACACGTTTTTAGATCAATCTTTTTATTAATGTACGAGGCTTATTTACAATAAAATCTAAATATATGTACTGGCTCGTTTCATTCAGTTTACTCGCACAGATCACAGCACCCAAGTAAAGACAAAACCCTAACGATAATTGAAATGTAGTAATTAAGTTGATCGTAGTAATCTTTGCGAGTAGCGAGACACACAAACACCGCCGCCTTGACTCTTGTATCGGATCTTTAATGAAGGTGAATAGCATGAAATACCTTTGCAGCCACGGCGGTCCCTTGGCGAAGGAAATGGGACAAGACATTGCCGACGAGAGGATATGTGAAGATTGCGAAAGAGAAGCAGCTGACTTCGGTGTGCCGCCAACGCGGCCGAAGCAGAGTGACTCTAGCAAGGAAGTGCACGTCATGTCCCGAGCTGCTGCCTCTGTGCAGGACGCGGGCGCACGTGGCGCCTCGCCGGAGCCTCACCCCTCCCAGAACTAGGCCCATGAGTCACGAGCTGCTCAGCACCTTCATGACCCTCTCCCGCTTCTGTCCCCCTAGCTCCAGCGGAGCGTTCACCTCCAGCTCGCGAGGGTACGCGGACAAGCCGTGCTGCGCGCCCTGCTGCGGCTGCGGCTGCCTCCCCCCGCCCTGCAACACCCCCCCTAAGTGCATTCAGTACATGACCGGCTACTACTACTATCCCTACGGCTTCTGGTTCTGTGGACCTTACCACGTGACCGGCACTTGCGCCCCGTGCGGCCCGTGTTGTCCCGGTGGTCCGTGCGGGCCGTGCGGCCCGTGTCCCGCCTGCATCACTCCTTGCTGCAAGTGTTGCGCTTGCCTGTCGTCTTCTTTCTCGAACGTGTGCGACGCGCCGCACATGGCCGCGGCGGTGCCGTGCGCTCAGTTCACCCGCGTGCAGCCCCAGTTCTCGTCTCCGGTCAGAGCGCCTCCAGCGCCGATGATGGCTCCGTCGATGGCATCGCGGGTTACAGCGCCGATATCTTCGCTGAAACTGGATCCTCGACCTGCTCCGGCGCCAGCGCCCGCCCCAGCCTCAGCGCCCTCTCCCGCGCCCACCATGCATTTCAAACCGTTAGCAAAAGCCTCGCCTCCTCGCCCTCCCTCTCCGGCTAAAAGTACGCCGAGCGCTAAAAAGCCATCCCGCTTAGGCATATCGAAGTTCTTGCCCTTCCAGTCTAAGAATCCGAAGCAGCCGCCGCCCACGAGCTGCATGATGACCCCCAAGGGCGCACAGATGAGTACGTTCCCCCCTCACGTGCACACGTTCTGTACTCCGTGCGTCGAGCCGATAGCGATCAAGACAATGAAAGTTCCTAAGCCGAATACGATCGACCCGTTCCCAAAACACCCAAAGAGACATATTTCGGGTTCGTTCTCGAGATGCTTCGCGGACTGTAACTACAGGCAAGGCAGCGTGCAACCGAAATATAGCAAAGTTACCAAGGCTTCGGGTGATGCGTGTCCGTCTTTACACGACCCCAGAACGACGCTCTCGGCAGACCAGTACGAGGCTCCTCGCTGCAAGCCGGCGGTCGACTTAGACGCGGCCCTCTCTGAACTCACGAAACCCCTCTCGGCCCGCAGGTGTAAGACCTCCAGCCGCAAACTTTGAATCTAAATCAAACACCACACATTCACATCACCGCACATCTGATTGCAATGTTTGAACAGTTGACAATAAACGCTTAAGATTCAGTTGTCGTTTCATTTATTCGAAGTCCCTATTCCAAAGTGATAGGACTGTGATTACAATGCGACTCATCCTTTCAGCGTCTCTCGCGCCGCGGTTGAGTGTGAGGGAGCAAGTGAACAGTATGTTACCGGATATCTCGGCGATGAAGTTAAAACAGACGGCTCCGGCGGCGCCCGAAGATCAGACGAGGACGGCGACGTCTTTGTTTAAGAGCATCTCCTGCCCCTGCTTCGTGCCCAGCCGGGGCCCGGACGAGGGCCCGACGTGTCGCTGCCGACATCACGGCCTGCCGCGCACGCATTCCGCCATGCTGCACAGCGAGAGTAATGTCCACGACTCGTACGGTCAGCCGACGATCAGCAAGCATCCGAACTTCCGCTCGTACTTCATCCCCATGTCGCAAGGCGCGTCTCCGCCGCCCGCGGAGGCGCTGGACTCGGGCGCGTCGCAGATGATGCAGCAGTTGTGCCAGGTGGGCGCCGCGTGTCCCCCGTGCAAGTGCGGCTGTGGCTGCGGCTGCGGCTGCTGCGGCTGTCTACCTCCGCCCTGCAACACGCCCCCGAAGTGTATCCAGTACATGACAGGTTACTACTACTACCCGTACGGCTTCTGGTTCTGTGGACCTTACCACGTGACCGGCACCATGTGCCCCGGCGGGCCCGTGTGTCCTGGAGGGCCCTGCGGCCCTTGTCCTCCCGCTCCTGGCGGTCCTTGCGGCCCCTGTTGTCCTGGATGTGTTTGCAGTGTCTTCAGCACTCTCCCCCTCGGGGAGCCAAGCTCTGATGCCGATGCTAAAGCTACTGATGCTCCACCCAAAGTCGATCTCTCAAAGATTAATGAAATATTTTCTAAGCTATGTTGCTTTCCCTTGACCTGCGGCAAACAAGCAAAGCCGGGCAGGCGCTTAGGTCCAGTTGCGCCTTGTGGCGCCATCTCTTGTTTCGGCAGCTTCGGCTGCACGCCCTACCCCTACGCCGCCGCGTGCGGCCCGTGTAAAGCTTGTGCCTGTGGGCCTAGTGGCTTCGGCCCTTGCGGCCCGTGTGGACCCGCGGGCCCGTTCGGCCCCTGTGGAACAGGTTTTCCTGGTATGAACTGCGGTAGCTGTGGATGTTGTGGTTGTGGTCCTTGCTGCGGCCCATGCGGTGCGTGCGGGCCATGTTGCGGTCCTTGTTGTGGCCCCTGTTGCGGCCCCTGTGGACCGTGCGGTCCTTGCTGCGGCCCCTGCTGTGGTGTTTCATGTTATCCTCCCTGCGTCCCCATGTGTCGGGGATGCTGTGGATGTGGACCTTGTTGTTGTGGTGTTGCTCCTCTTCAGATGTGCGGCACTGCTATGTCCCCTGGTTTATGCTCTTCACCGTTCCCGCCACTGTCTATGGGGATGATCGGTCCATCGTCGACGGCCATGCCTCCTTCGTTCCCCATCCCGCCCAACATGCCGTTGCCACACGTACAACACGCGCTGAGCGGCTCCACGCCGGTCACGTGCGGCAGTAACGCGAGGGAGCCGTGCTACTGCTCTATCTGCAGAACTGGAAAGCCTATCGTAGAGACGGAAGCGATAAACGAATGCCTGCCGAACCCTGATACGGCACGCCGTGGGGGCAGGCCCACCGCGGGAATAGATCCTCGCCTGATAAGGAAACATCCTTTCAACACGACAGACCCGCCCACTCCTCCTAAAACTAGAGCGATGTCGACCGTTACTTCAGCATACTACTCAGTTTTACGAAACTCAGATGTTAAAATAACCAGCCGATCTTTCGACAAGCCTCGCTCGAAGGCGCTTCACCTGAAAACTCACCAGAGAATCCCAAAGAGTCATAGTTGCGCTGGATGTACGATTTGTAAAACCAGCTGCAGTGATACACGACGTATGAAGAGTCATTCTAAGGAAAAAGATGTCCACAGTCGAAGCTCCCGAACTACTCGGAGTCACTGAACCCTGAAGCCAGTCCTGAACTAATAAACTGTTACTGAACCCGTTGATCTAATCCTAGTACAATAAGCTTATGAAACTAATAAAAAAATAGTAACTAAATATTGTTTTTGATTTCATTTAGGGCTAAGACACCTTCTAGCAAAAGTTACACATAAATATTGCAGATATACACGAACACATTATCGAAATATCCAAGAGAATAAATATATCTGATATTCATTTTAATGACCGTCTGTCTGATGGATAACTAAAGTCCATTTTGACGGCCGCTTTATATGTCCATCTGACGTTTATTCAATGGACATCTCATGTCATGGCCACTCTGATGTCTATCTGACATCCATTCACTGTCCACCTATCGTCCATTGTAAGACAACCTGATGTCCACTTCATGTCTACCTAGTGGCTACTTTTGATGCCTATTTATCCAGTACTAATATCGTTTTCACATAGCACGCTTTCTCGTTTACCCGTTGGTAAATAAATCATTACTTGTCATGGTTAGGCTGAAAAGTGACATCACACAGTCACATACACTATTAGGTTCATATCTACATAAAGACTTTTAGGAACATAACACTCTGTCAAAAGTATAGCACGCTCTCGTTTCTCTTTGCATCTCAGCCCATTATATGAATACGAATGTTACGTAGATTTTGTACGCTATGTAAAACAAATAAAGACAATTTTCTTTTGGCATCAGAAAATTACACAACTAGGGACTTTTTACAGTACTGCGCATATGACAGCTATACATAGTTACATTAGCTACACCTCCTTTCCACACACATAGAATCCTGCGCCTAACCGGGACCCTTAGATAGATACCTATGTACATCTGAACGCAACCTTACTGTTTAATAAGACACCAGCGTTTTGTCGTAGCCACTATAAAAGTATATATCAATACCGTTTTACGATTGTTATTCCACGTTCCAAGGATTTGTGATCCCAAACGCAATATGTTGATGCTGTGTTTACAATACGAATCATCCTTTCAGCGACAATCGCGCCGCGGTTGACTGGGAGAGAGCAAGTGAACATAATATTTCGGAATCTGTCTGCGATGAAGACGAAAACCGTAGCAGCAGCGCCTGAAGACCAAACGAGACGCCCGTCTTTATTGTACAAGAGCGCATCCTGTCCTTGCCTGTTCTCAAACCGGCGTACAGACGATGGATTCCAATGTCGCTGCCGCCATCACGGCCTGCGGCGAGCACAGTCAGCCATATTTTACAATACAAATGATATACAAGATGTCTTTGAGCATGACAAGCCGGCGACTACAAAGCATTCAAATTTCAAGTCACACTTTGCCCCTATGATGAGCGATGCTCATCGAACGTCACCGGCGTCGCTCCCGCCGTCGACTCCATTGGATCCTGATGCAGTGACGCAATTTATACGATACTTATGTCAGGTGGGCGCCGCGTGTCCCCCGTGCAAGTGTGGCTGCGGCTGCGGCTGCTGCGGCTGTCTACCTCCGCCCTGCAACACGCCCCCGAAGTGTATCCAGTACATGACAGGTTACTACTACTACCCTTACGGCTTCTGGTTCTGTGGACCTTACCACGTGACCGGCACCATGTGTCCCGGCGGACCCGTGTGTCCTGGAGGGCCCTGTGGCCCTTGTCCTCCGTCTCCTGGCGGTCCTTGTGGCCCTTGTGGTCCTGGCTGTGTCTGCAGTGTTTTCGGTACCCTTCCCCTCGGGGAGCCAAGCACTGAAGTCGATGCTAAACCTGATAATGATACACCCTCACTGCCTATGGCAAATGTTCACGATATCTTTTCGGATATGTGTTGCTTGACTTCCTCAAGCGAGCAATCCAAACCTGTGCCTCCTAAACCAGGCACCCGTGGTATCTGCGGCAGCTGTAATTGTCCGTGGGGACCCTACCGTGGCGGGTGTTGTAGACCTTGCGGCCCGTGCGGGCCTTGTGGTCCGTACGGCCCGTGTGGACCATGTGGTATATGCGGGCCGTGGACCTGTCGACCCTGTGGGCCATGCGGTGCATACCGTTGTCGATACCTGCCGTACAATTACCGTTACACATTTGGATGCTGCACGTGTACCCCGTACGGTCCTTGCGGGCCATGCGGCGCGTGTGGTCCTTACATTCCTTGGGCTCCTTCCTGCTCTTGCGCTTGTATCGGCCCTTACTGCGGCTGTTGGCCCTTCATTAACTCTTGTGGTTGTTACTGCGGTCCCTGCGGTTACGGCCCATTCGGCTCTTGCGGTCCTTGTTGCGGTCGTTTTTCATATTATTGTGGTAAATTGTGCGGGCCGTTCGGTATATGTGGGCCTTGTCAACCGTTGAGTCCACCGTGTTGCACCTGTGGGGTCTTTCCTTTATCGCTTACTGGCACCGATCCTAATAGTATACTCGGCAAGTGCCCTTTCCCTCCGCTGTCAGCTGAAATGGTCAGCAACGCTTTCAGGGAAATGTCTCTAGTGTTCCCTAAGTCGTCTTTGCCTTTCCCTACGTCCTTGAGCTTTTCAAAACCAGCGCCTGCACCAGTCCCTCCTCCAGTCAGAGTCCAAACACAAACCAAAATGGAGCATCCGCACCCAACTCCTGAACCGCCCCCAAAAAGCGACCCTCCCACGAAAGGAGATACACCAACAAAGTCCTTCTTCCCTCGAGTAACGCGAAAAAACCCATTTTCTTCAAAAACTTCTGCTGATCAGAAGATGTCGATAAACTCTGTGCTCAAAGCAAGTTATTGCTCCGTAAGGACTACTGAAGCAGAAGTGGCGAGTAAGCCCAGACCACGGGTTTCAGTACACGTTAGCGTTTGCAAGAAAATGTTCCAAAGAGTACCTAAGACTGAAAAATGTGATGGGCGATCACACAAACAAACTACCAGTGAGACTAGACGAGTGAAATGTAATAGAAAAGAAGCATCGTAGAAATGAATTCTGTTTATATACTGTCTGAAAAGGCCATGGTAAACTGGACGCGCAACTACAAAATCTGTACCTATTCATTTTATAGCAATAAGTCTAACATGAAACTGTAATAAATATAGTAACTAGTAACTGTTCAGTTTGAGTTTTATTTCTTTTACAAACCCACACGCAAATATTCAGGTAGTACTTGCAAAAAAGTTATTCAAATTTATACTGCACACTCAAAGAAAACCATGTGAATTCTCTAACCTCTAGTTTCTAAGGTACATTTAGCGGCAGTTCATCTATTCAATAGCGTTTAAACTCATATAAAAAACGCTATTGAATACATTTAACTACCGCTAAACGACGTCATGCTTGGGCTATATGATTTCATGATGAGCTACACAAACTATTGAAAGAAATAGTCAGCATGATTTATTTTAATGGCTCTGCCTTCTCACATGTAACATACACATAAGAACAGTAGACTTGAAACTAGCTGCCAACATACCAAATCTGTGATCCAAAAGCAATAAGTCCCACCGGCCGCAAATGTCGAAATTAGGGGTCACTTTGATGTAATAAAATTAACTTGAAAATACAACAACATTTGATGCTTCACATCTTGTAACTTTAACTTGCAATCTAATCACCTATAACACAATATTTTGACGTTATGATTACAATAGTACTCATCCTTTCAGCAACAATCGCGCCGCGGTTGAGTGGGAGAGAGCAAGTCAACATAATATTTCGAAACCTATCTGCAATGAGGGCGAAGACCGTAGCAGCGGCGCCTGAAGACCAAACACGACGGCCGACGCTGTTGTACAAGAGTGTATCCTGTCCTTGCCTATTCTCGAATCGGGGCACAGATGATGGATACCAATGTCGCTGCCGTCATCGTGGCCTGCGGCGAGCACAGTCAGACACATTTCACAATAAAAATGATACGAAAGAGCGTTTGAAGTCGGCGGTTACTAAGAATTTAAGCGGCGCCTGTCCTTCGCCGCTCCCGATAGACTCTGAAGCTGTACCTCAGTTGATCCGGCAACTATGCCAGGTGGGCGCCGCAGACGCTCCGCCGTGCAAGTGCGGCTGCGGGTGCTGCGGCTGTGGCTGCGGCTGCCTCCCCCCACCCTGCAACACTCCCCCCAGATGTATGCAGTACATGACAGGTTACTACTACTACCCGTACGGCTTCTGGTTCTGTGGACCTTACCACGTGACCGGCACCATGTGTCCAGGCGGTCCAGTGTCTCCCGGAGGACCCTGCGGCCCTTGTCCTCCCGCTCCTGGCGGTCCTTGTGGCCCGTGTAATCCAGGTTGTGTCTGCGGTGTATGCAGTGTCTTCAATTGTCACTCCAGAAACTTTTTCCGGGGGTGCTGCCGGGAGTGCTCTGAAGAACCGAAATCTGAGCTAGATCCCAAAACTGGTTCACCTAAACTAGATACGTCTAAAATTCACGACTTGTATTCCAATTTGTGTTGTTTGACTGCGCCTAGTCCGACGTCCAAGCCGCCCGGGACCCGTGGTATCTGTGGCCCGTGTGGCAAATGTCCCAGCGGGAAATGCTGTGGGGGTTGTTTCGGCTGTGGTGGCTGCTGTGGGCCCTGCGGCGCCTGCTGCGGTCCGTGGGGACCGTGTAGAGTTTGCGGCCCATGTGGCTACGGCGCCTGTGGCCCATGTGGCCCCTGCGGACCGTGTTATTATCATCCGTACTCACCATTCTGTTGCCGTGGTTATTTCGGTTGCTGTGGCCCATGCGGACCCTGCGGCCCTTGCGGTCCATGCGCTCCATGCGGCCCCTGTGGAGCATGCGGATGCTGTTCCCCATGTGGCCCGTACGGTCCTTGCTGCCCATGTGCATTCTCACCATGCGGTTGCGGATTCTGCGCTCCAGTCTTTACTTGCGGGGTTCCTTCTCAAATGCCTTCTAACATACCAGCCAATGTGTTCGGTCAGTGCCCGTTCCCTCCCCTAGCTGTCGATATGCCCGGTAATCCGGCCACTTTCTCACCCTTACAACAAATGCCGATGCCTTTCATGCCGACCACACCGTCGAACGTGTCCATCCCACTAACTTGCGGCAGAAACTCGAAAGAAACGTGCTTCTGCTCTATATGTAGGAAAGGCCGGTCTGAGAATGAACAGAAGGCCATCGACCAGTGGCCGTCGAACGCACCTATGACTCCACCTAAAGAAGACGGTCCTCCGCCAATGCTGTTCCCTCGCCTCGTACGTAAAAACCCATTTGGGCCTAAAGGTCCGAGCTCGCGGACCATGTCGACGACAGCACACAGCTTTATAACTATACGTAGTGATATAAAATCTAAGCCAAGACTCTCTGTGCATGTTAGTTTGTGTAAAAAGACGTTTCAATTGGTTCCCAAGACACAGAAGTATGATAAAAGCTGTGCCGATTGTAAGCAATCGACCAGTGAGTTCAGACGCACTGAAAAAACTGAAGTTTAGTCATTTTCATACAGTTTAACTATCGCGGCTTGTAAATACTAAATTAGTAAACGGGTCTTAAATGTGATGAGAATATAAAACATTACCTTCTTTGTTAATCATCTTTTCAACTAATTTCCATCGGCCGTGGTCTATCAGCAAATTTCAATGCGTTTAAAACCTGTTTACCAATTTAGTATTATTGAAAACTTTGGCTTATGATTTTTATCACATCATTCTTTATTATTTAAGTAATACCTAAGATCGTCTTTTGATCACGTGATGGTTTGAGAAACTATTAATCACTTTACAGACCTTTCCAGAAAATTCTACGCTTACTTCGTCTGCCCTGATATTATAAGTTTTAAGACACCATATCTCTTTTTCAAACTACCTACCCATAAACCTCTACTTTTTAACCTTACCGAAGTAACTTTAAACCCCTATCCTTAAACCAAGATATGATAAGATTTAACTTAACCTACTAATAAGTCTAACCCCTTCCCCCTATCCGAAATAACCTGTATTTCTTTTCTACACTTTACACAGAGTAAAAATACACACGTCCTTTAAACTAACATCTTATTGCGAACCCTGCCATTTTCGTGCTTATTTTTCTACCCTTCTGTGCCAAACCTCACGTGATTATCAACGATAAAAGTAGTATAAAAACTCCGAATAAATATTCAAAACATAAATCTACATCATCTTTCAAATTCTATATATCTGATTACAAAATAAGTCTCTGCTAAAGACGAAACATAAATACAGTAGACGTATATAAGAATTGCGTGTAATGGAACGAAATGACGTCGTTACGTCTTCGTCACACGCACTCCGCGTATACTTTTTTGTATTTTTTCATCTTTTTTGCATTGTTTTGTTGTTATATTCAAAGTTAAATACTATTATATTAAAATAGATTTATAAGCTGAACCTTTGAAACGGACCTACTATTATAGTTTTACTAATAAACGTGGTGTAAGCTGTGATTAGTTTTTCAGTGTTTTGGCAATCAATGTTGTAACTGTATATGAGTGAAGACAAAACACTGTATAACTAATCAGAGCTTACACCATATTTATTATCCCCGTTTAATGAGTACATTTAGCGGTAGTTTATCTAATCAATAGCGTTTTTTATATGAGTTTATACGCTATTTTATAGATAAACTACCGTTAAATGTACCTCAGAAACCCGGGGTTAATAAGGCAGTCCGTATTTAAGAAAATTTTGAATGTGTTTGGAGTTTTTTTACGGTTTTTTTAGGTTTTAACTGTAAGCACTATTTATATTATTACTAGAGAGATCCAATATTATTAGAGATCTAAAGCCTTTCCATTTAATAAGTACAATAGCAGAATTCATAATAAACTGGTTACTAAACATTGTAATGGTTTTATTTCGTAGTTCTATACTAATATTACAAAGTTGAAGAGTTTGTTTGTTTGCTTGTTTGAACGCGCTAATCTCAGGAACTACTGGTCCGATTAGAAAAATTCTTTCAGTGTTAGATAGCCCATTTATCGAGGAAGGCTATGTATCATCACTCTACGACCAATAGGAGCAGAGTACCAGTAAAAAATGTTACAAAAGCGGGGTAAATCCTATGTGACGCAAGCGAAGTTGCGCCGGTTAGCGAGTGTTTCATATTGCTGCTAAATTAATCGAATCCCACCCGGGACAAATCTTTGTGTGATGAGCACGAGTATTTGTTCTGAGCCTGGGTGTTAATTTATCTATATAAGTATGTATTTAACAGTATATAAGTATGTTTATCAGTTATTTGGTTACCATAGTACAAGCTCTGCTTAGTTTGGAATCAGATGACCGTGTGTGAGTCGTCCAAAATATTTATTTATTTAATTAAGTAAATCAATTTACGTAGGTATCATGCTGTTTATTCATATTCATTTTTCTGATGCAACGAAACCTTTTTTTACCCAAATATCACAAAGAAACTGGCAACAAATAAAACACACGTTACCATGACAACGCAACAAAAGACTGTTTACAAACAAACGCACTGACAGCCCTTGAAAATATACTGCGGAGTTTGTTTCTGACTAGAAAAATAATAAAATACATTATAAAATGTCCAATTTAAGTGGTTATGATGGAGAAGCAGTGGGATTTGACTCTGTTACTTTAAACAGAAGAGATGAAACAACATCTTCGACACAGACGACTGAATTTTTCGAGTCTGGCGTTGGTACCCAAACGGCGTTAACCCAAGAAAGCGGGTCTTTAGTCACTCCAGACGAGTTGAATGCACAAGATGAGATTTTGAAAGAATACCCTCCTCCAGGCTTGAATGAATTCCTCCGAAAAGTAGTCCCGGCGATGCTTGAACAACTGGATCAGAACGACAAAGAGTTGCTGTACAATTCTAGCGATTCCGACGAAGAAGAAGTTTTGAATGCAAAACTCTTTCAAGAGATCAAGCTCACTGATTTGCCTGCTATAGGAGGAGGTGACGAATCCCGTTCCGTCCTAGATTTATGCTGGAGCAACGCTGGGAACTCTCTTGCTGTTTCTATCGGTAGAAATCAGCACGAAAATTGGTGTAACGATGACGGTTTGATCCGAATTTTTACCGTCAAACGTACGGCGGGAGATACGTTTGTTCGGACTTTAGATGTGACGGAAAAGAGCTGTATTTCAGTTGTAAAGTACCACCCGTCGGCTGCAGCATTGCTAGCTTACGGGACAACTTCGGGAGAAGTCGTTTTATGCAATTTGAGAAATCTAGATGCCGTTTTACTAAGTTCTCCAGCCGGTTCCCACGGCTCCAAACGAGTAACAGCATTGCAATGGGCAGACGCGCCATTAGCCAACACATTTTTGACCATGCAGATAATAAATACAGGTAAAAGACGCAGCGCTACCGACCACATCCTTATTTCATCAGGCAGCGATGGTACAGTCAACGTATGGCAAGTTAACGCTAACCTAACGATTAAAGTCTTCGAAAATGTCATTTCGTATTTGATAAATGGGTCGCGCAAAATGGCGGCCATAGACATCAGCTGTTTTGACTTCATAAAGTCTTATCCGTTGAGACCTAGTGACCAAAAAGTTCCTGATGATGTTTTTGTCGTGGGCTCGAGTACTGGCAGCCTGTTTTTGTGCAAGACAAGGAGTTACCAACAGATTGTGGACAGCAAGATGGTGGATCCAGTTTATGAAGTCTTGGATGGACATCGCACTTGTATTGTTGATGTGGCTTTCAGTATCCATAAGCCTGGTGTGTTTATTTCGGCGTCGATTGACTCGGAGATCAGGCTGTATGATATTAATCAGACTAGTCCTTTGAAGGTAAGGTATTATGCCCGGTTGCCGAGTACATTAAGCGGTGGTTTATCTATTCAATAGCGTATTTTTATATAAGTTTAAACGCTATTGAATAGATAAACTACCGCTAAATGTACCTCAAAAACCGGTGGTTAAATATGTAGTTGTACTTACTTAAGAAGTAAAGCAACAGGTTGTCGACTTGCGATTGTTGTTGCTCTTAGAGCCGATGGTTCAATTCCTATATATAATTTAGTGTCTAATCATCAAAGATATGATTAGGCGCTCGATTTCCATCTACTTATATATCTATCTAATCAGCCCATTTCCACCCACTGTTGAGTATAGGCCTCCCACTCAGTACGCCACCTTATACAGTCCTACGTTAGTCTCATCCATCGCAGCCCTACACATTTATTGATGTCGTCCGACAATATGATGCATATGAAAACTGATTTATTTATTTTTATAACTTTTGTGGTCTTACGAAAATAAATCTTTGTCTTAAAAAGAATTCAATAACTATATTAATATTATAAATAACATTACCAGCATTGTTAACGGGTCTTAAACGTAAAAAGAATTGTAAGGTTTACAATACCTTATTTGCTGCCCGACGTTTCGATCGCATTGCATCGACCGTGGTCACGGGCTGACTGATGTAGCTGCTAAGCGTCGTCTTCTTGTGGCGCGAGTTTCTACACCTACCCTCACTTAGTCAATCAAAATCAAATCATTTATTCATTTAGTTCAAATATTGACACTTATGATAGTCGTAAGTGTACAGCCTTATGAGAACAGTTAGCAAGAAAGTTACGGCCATAATTTTCACTATTTTTATTTTTAAATAGTTTGTAATTACCGGTACTTCAACACACAACACTAACGACGTATTCACACCGGCGCGTAAAACTTTTGACATTACCAGTAAAATTAGGGTAGTTGACTATCAGTCAAATCAGCAACTTTTTATGAACTAGGTATCAGTATGTATAGAAATATGACGAAGGTACTAACGTCACAGTACCTAATAAAATGTTTCAGTCTGTAATAATTAATATTTCAAGATTATTTACGATAAAATTTACATAGCCTGAGTTATTTAGATAAACTGTTTACGAGTACAAGTTTAATAATTGTTCAAATTCAAATCAAATTCAAATTATTTTTATTCAAAAAAAATATATTCATAGAAAATATGGTTCAAAAATAATATAGTATCACATATTTTGTCATAATAGGCATATAGGTACATTAAACATAAGTCAATCTAAAATTAGGTACCTTATATACATTTTTAAAGTAATTTTTTAACTAACAACACCTTCGCAACTGGAGGGTATAATTTTTTTTTTGCAAAGTTTTGATATGGCAAGATTGAGTGACGTATTAAAATTTAAAACTTTTTCTTTCATTTGTATTTCCCAGGTACTATGCCTAGACGTGCCAATATCCTGCATGGCTTGGCTTCCGAACAATCCTTGCGTGGTGATACTCGGTCTCGCGAGACCTGCTGGGCAGCTGCTGAAAGTGTACAACGTGAACAGCGGCCGCGCTATACCGGTAGACGGGCTCACTGGCCCAGGAGGATCTGTGACTGCTATTACTGTGAATCAGAGCGGGTGAGAATTACTTTTAAAGCTCCCGTAACCAAAGTGTAAAAACAAGCCACGAGTTTAGTGCAAGGACCGCTGAGGAAATACGGAGGAACTAGTTTGTTAAATTGTGGGTCCGTCATTCGGTCGATACCAGTACCTCGCCGGTTGTCGGTAGTCGATAGTAATAGAAAATTGGGCTACAGTAGTCAGAAGCTAGTAAGTCTGACAACCAGTCTTACTTATCATGTTATAACTCAGTGTGTTGTGGAGTTCCAATAGGCAGTCCAGTAAAAAAAAAATACTGGTATTCAACTGCATCCGGTGATACTGATGAGATGGCTTTCCTTAACCATAGTTATAGAATTCATAATACCTACCGGTTTAAATTTAAATGCAAACAAATTTCGTTCAAATGCTTGGTAATTGATAAAATGGTGCGAAGAAATCAAAAAACATCCAAAATTTCGCGCGGACATTTGTTTTTTTTTTTGTTGAAATGCAGTAAGCCTCTAGGAATCTACACTTGGGCTTTGTATCCAATAGGTGTATTTAATTTAAAAAATGTCTTAATACAAGTTTATATTGTTTCAGGGTGTGTCGCATAGCAGCCGGTGACACTGACAGCAATGTTCGCATCTGGGAATTACCTTCTCGTCGTATACGCTTCTCGGCTGAAGATCTTGAGTTTTAACTATTATTTTAACTTTAATATAGTCTCTAGATTATTTATAGAAAAGCAGTATAACACTAACTATGCGATTTTTTGGGAAAAATAGCATTTTATGTAACTGAGATAATATTGCCGCGTAGTTATCGGCAAACATTGCTCAAAATATGCACAATAATAGAAATATTTAAAGGGTCGTTTGCGTATTACTTAATGTATTGTCGCTAATTGAAAGATGAAATGATATTTAAATAACGTATAATTGGGTACATGTACATGAGTCTTACTGGCTAAATTGCGTGTCAACTTATGGTTAGCAAGTAACCGAACCGGGCCAGCATCTTGTTGGCCCGGCAAAGGCAGCACGCCTACATCTTTTCGATTTTGAGTAAGTCGATGCGCGGCGATTATTCTATTTTTGCAGAAGGGGATTTTAATAAAAAAAAAATGAGCATAGCTCGAAATGTGTTCATACATTTACCAGTTTAACGTGAACTACGAGACTACAGTTCTTTATCATGTGCTAATAATTTATTCATAGCAATAATTAGATAGAGGTTATCTATAAAATATTATTTATTAGAGACTTTTTTGTTTGTAACAACAATAATGTATTATTATTTCTATTTAATAAAGGTACCTATGTGTTTAAAATGGAAATTGTTGTTTTATGACTGACAACATTATTGCAGGCGCGGACTTAGAATGTTGTGCTTTTATTTTAAAATACCTAGATGACTAGACTCCACGCTCGGCTCGTGAAAATTGAGACTCACTCTCGATTAGCGCTTAGAAAAATAGCAACAAATTTGGTAAAATTGGCGATATTTTTTTTACTTAATTGATGTGATACGTAATAATAAATATACGATATAACACTTGCAAATGAAATTCCTAATCTTATAAACTAAGAGTAGGTAGGTAATTCAAAAGCGTTTTAAAGCAGATAGTATTTTGTTTTCCATAAACTTACATTTATTTAACACGCATGTCATAGTAACACAACACTATTCATTGATCGATTAACTTAATCAATACAATTTGTAATAACTAAAGTTATTTACTGCTAATGCATATTTTAAATTTTATTACTTCGACAATCTAAATGGGGACCTGAATAATATATTATTTACTGACTGCATTCTAAAAATATCACATAGTTAGGCCATAATCAATATCGATTCAACAAACTAGTTGGTGGCGGTAGTGTCTGTGTCAAGCACTAGAAGGGAAGCCGCACCGGCAGCCATCTTAGTTCGACATTTGTTGATTTCTGTGCAATAAAATGAAGTGAATCGCATTTCTTCAACAAATAAAGCAGTTGATTATGAGGACATAAGTTTATCAGTGTATGTTTAGTGCTAAAATCCATCATGGAGGAAGAATATACTATGGAGACACAAGAGTCACCAGTGGCTGAAGCGGTGAATCGTGCTAGTGAAGTTTGTTAATGAAAGTATAGTGGACAGTACCAAAGAATTTGCTGAAGGTTTAGGATACGGAGACGAGGGTTACGATGACGAAGAAGGCGGCAACAGTTTCAGAGCGGGCCGAGGCCGCGGCAATTTCAGGTAAATTCGAAAAAATATTGTGTCTTTTGTGTTCTATTTTGGGCTGTTTGCGGCGTGTTCTGTGTGTTTTTAGCGCTTCGGTAGCGTAGACCACGTTTTGTTAACTGTTTTTTAGCATTTGTAATGAGTATGAGCAAGTAAAATGAATAAAAATCTCATGTATGTATAATGTGGCCTTGGGCGCGTAGTGAGTCCCCTATTTGAATGATAAAGCTTTAGCGTGTCTCATTTGATTGCTCCAGCGACTCCGATAATGACCCTTGAGCCGTTTTCCATACATTCCGAAGTCTTTCCATGTATTTGTAACTAAAAGTATCAGTAAGCAGCCATTTTGAGCCATCAAATCTGACAATTTATGCATTATTGATTTGTTTGTGTAGAATTTATTGCACATATAGTCTGTTCAACGAGTTTATCACTTTATTGAGGTAGATAGAACACAATTACTATGTATTATCAGTCTTACACAGTCATATACAGAATATTTATTATATTGACCAAAAGCTCAGAGCCTGTTTCTCATTTCAATCAAACATTTGAGCTGAGCGTTGCTGCTTTATATACTGTAATTGGATCTTGTAAGTAACACTGCCTTGTCAGGTTTATGCAACACAAAACTGCATTTATGAACAATTCAGAAACGTTGCAAAAATAATGTAATTGCGGGCAGAAAAATCTGTCGGAATAAACAATATTGCATGTCTGCATCATCGGTAAATATTAATTTTGAGGTCTATGTTCATCAGCAGTGGTTATAATGCTTACTATTACAACTACTACTGTTTGCAGCTGTTGTAAGCTTCATTCTCACACGATACAGATATTTGTGTGAGGTGCTATTAGTATTTATGGTCTGATTTTGTGTCGGTACTTTTTATTGTTCCCGATGATATGATATGGAGGTTTTCTTTTTAAAAATAAAGCATTTTAGTATGATATAAATATCCCTATTATGATGTAGATGTTATCAGCAGTAAGCTTTTCAATTTAACTTGCTGAATAATTAATTTTATATGTAGCTGATGAAATTGAAATGTATATTGAGTATAAATCTTTTATGTGGCTCTCAAATATACAGAAATTTTAAATAGTGAATATTTTTTCACATTGTTATTTCAAAATGTCTGACTATTGTATGCTAAATTATGTTTTATTGGTATAAGAAACACTAACCTTCATTTGTGTTTGTATATTGTTAATTTATACTGTTTTTCTTGTCATATCAAAGTAAGAAAGACTACAATTCAAATGAGCAAGCACTTACAACCAATAGACAGCAACACAAATAAGCAAGCATTAAGAACCAATATATCGCAATAATAATACAATAGTGCTATAACTCAAAATACAACTTTTATCTTAATCAACCAATAACTTGAACACTCATTTTACCTTCAAATGCCTATTATACATTAAACATGCAACGTGAGAGTTTAAAAGTTATGAACCAATAAATTGTTTATTACTCCCTATAATGGATACAAAAAAATTAAATGCTCTGTGTTTTAAAAATGAAATAGGAGATATTATTTTGTGACTGATAAATCAAAAAATTACAGTATGGCTATAGTGTTAAGTCTAGTTGTAGTTGTGTCAATGTATTTTGAGTAACTACACTATTGTTTTATTAGTGTGTATCATTATTATATGCACAGCTTTGCACGAGCATGCCTAGCTTCACAATATGTTTGATTTTTGTAGAACCCTGACTATCTAAAGCAGTGGTTCCCAACCATTTCCTAGTATGGAACCATTTTTATATTATTCTCATTAGCAGTAACCACTATGTAAGTATATTAAAAATAAAGTATAGTAATCATCAGGAAAATTTAAAATTTTAAAATCATTTGTGGACCATATTATGACTCTCACGGACTATTGGAACCACTGATCTAAAGTAATCAATATATTGAAAACTCTTCCGTTACTGAGTGACTGACTGATGGATAACGCACAGCGAAACTCCTGAGCACAGAAAGTCAATGCTATGTAGATTCCGTAAGAGCACTAGGAGGGGATATTTTACCTTTTGGGAATAAATAGTTGTTAAACCTATATTTAACCACCTGTAACATGTGCATTGCAGCAAGGAATTTCATACTAATAATAAAGATTAACAGCTCGAGTTCATATGGTGACAATCCCTTTCCTAGTTCAAACATGTGCTATGAGCTTAAATTAACTTCAGTGTGGTCACTTTCCATTGACAATAGATTCAGATAGTTAATCCTAGCAATACCAATCATTATTTAATGTTTCCCAGCACTATTAGAAATGAATAAATGTTTGAAAATTGATGAATCTTCAAACTTATATAACTTGGTTTATGGCGATCATACAACATTTGTGCCACACTAACTATTGCTTTAAATGGCTAGTTCTGTCAATACATACCATTTTGGTTTTGTTGGTCCACCCTTTTAAAAAGGCCCATAAAATGTATGGAACCTGAATGATCTTCTTTTGAATTTGAAAGTATTAAATTCATCTAAGGAGTGATTTTAGATGAAAATATGTTTCTTTTGTGTATGATATCCACTTTTAAAGTGCACAAATGGCTGAGCAAAGCTAGCATGTACTTGATATTATTAAGACATTTAAAAGAATGAGGTTAGGTTAACCATTATCTAAGATAAACTTACGAAAATTAATTTTGAACAGCAGAGGCCGTGGGCCCCCACCAGGCTGGATGAATGGGCCTCCCATGAGGTTCCGAGGACGAGGGTACGGGCCAGGAGGACCACCGATGCGAGGCAGAGGTTTCTTCCGCGGCCGCGGCGGCCCTCGAGGCTACGGGCCAAATAATGGACCAAACTTTGACAACAACTGGGGCCCCATGGGTCCCCCGCCTCCTGGTATGATGGGCGGACCTCCACCAGGTATGATGGGTGGTCCACCACCGTTTGGACCTCCTCCCGGTATGATGCCGCCGGGAGGTCCGATGGGGCCCCCACCTAATATGATGGGACAGCCGCCGCCGTATGGCGGCCCACCTGGAATGCCACCACCAAATATGGTAAGATAACATTTTGTTATTTCTCTACTTCTTAACCTTTTGACCGCTACGGTCGAGGCTTTCGTCAGCAAATGTCGACAAAAATATAGCGTCGTGACCACGTACTGATTGGTCCTATCTACTAAGGTAGAAGCTCAGTGTCTAGTAAAGAAACGAAATCTATAGCATAAACTATTATGCACTATTTCTTTGACTAACTACATGGTCTAGTAGCCAAGGTGGTAGCTACACCGGTCACCGCGTCAGTGGTCGTTATTTCGAATCCCAAATAGAACAAATATTTATATATACACAAATACATAGTTTGGCTTGTATGTCCATGTTTGTATGTTTGCAAAAGTACTCGCTATATAAGTGCAATGTTTAAAGCAGGAGTTATCATTTTTATAACAAAGAATTGTCAATTAGCATCATTAAAGAGACTTTTATCATACTTCTTGTTTTTCCACCAGCCTGCCCCAGAGATATGGGTGGAAACAAAGTCGGAGGAAGGCAAATACTACTACTATCACTCGAGGACGCGGGAGACTACCTGGACGAGGCCGCAGGAGGGACCAGCCTGTAAAGTCATCTCTCAGGCTGATGTCGAAGCCATGGCTGCTTCAGGGACCAGTCCTTTCACAGGTAAATGACGTAACTTTTATATATCCACTAATTACTGCAACTTCGTCAACAGCAAGAATTTATACATAATATTATTTATGTTGTGGAGGAACGAGGTTTCATGTTCCTCCATCACAAGGGCAGGATCCTCCGACCAGGCGAGGTGATCATGCCTGGTGGGCCTAGGCCTCCCGACTGTTCTAGTCGTAAACTTATGTACATAGTGAATTGCAATGTACATAGTGAATTGCAGTGCAAACTCTGATCGTGTGATTCAGGACTTGAGACGTCAGTCACTCTGCGAGTTTGGTGATTTTGCGCTTTTAGTGTTAGGGACTAGGAATCTATTTAGAACTATCACTATAATTATTTACGTGTGTTCACGGCGTGTAGGCGAGTAAAAGAAAGATAGTTGTACTCACGACATATAATTCACGAACACACAGAAGAAGGTACAAGAAGGGTTCACAGGCACACAGAAACACAGAAGAAAGTACAGCATAGAAGTAAGGCACAGAAAGTCAAGCACAGAATATAAGAATAGAAAAAGCACAGCGAAATATAAAATATGCAACAATTAATATACTCGCCCCGACTCACTGGGGACACTTCACCGCACACCGCACACCGCACCTCTCCGACTCACTGGAGTTAGCGGCATACAGTTCCGACTCACTGGGACTTGCGGCATACAGTTCCGACTCACTGGGACTAGCGGCATACAGTTTCGACTCACTGGGACTAGCGGAATTCGAGTTCCGACTCACTGGAACTCATCAATGCATGGCACTGGAGAGACTGACTGACATGAAGAGAAGATCGACCTACGGTCTGAGGGGGAGTGATGTAGCGGCTCGCTACATACAGCGACATCTACTAGGACCAGTGCGCAACCAACCACCACGCGCAGTGTGACTGACGTCATAAGTCCTAGATCGCGCTATCGAAGTTTGCACGGCAACTGACTATATATACAAGTTCCCGACTACAACAGTCGGGCAGCCTAGGCCCACCAGGCATGATCACCTCGCCTGGTCGGAGGATCCTCCCTTTGTGTTGGGGGAACATGATCACCTCGTTCCTCCACACGCTCGTACTATTAGATGTCGCTGTTTGTAGCTATCCGCTATAATGGAAATGCTTTTAAGACGCAGTCGGTAGTTCCAACTGCTGATCTTAAGGTCTCAGGATCGATTCTCGGATCAGGCAATATACCCTTTTCCAGTTTATATCATAATATTTTTCATTTGTATCCCAGGGTGGTATCATGGCCGGTAAATGGCGATAGGCTCCGCTTTCTCGCCCCTGTTACATATAAATATATAAATAAATATATCATTGGACAACTCACACACGGTCATTTGATTCCAAACTAAGCAGAGCTTGTACTGTAACCAAATAACTGATAAACATACTTATATACTTCTAAATACATACTTATATAGATAAATTGACAACCAGGCTCAGAACAAATACTCATGCTCATCACACAAAGATTTGTCCCGGGTAGATGGAACTTTGATAATAGCGAATCGTGGATTTTTTTCTTTTTCATTTTAAAAAAGACAACTCCCGCATTAAGAATCACTCTTGTGTCGCGGGGACTTATACAAACAACGGTCACAAAGTACAACCACACAGGAGACAATTATTTGTGAATCGCACAAATAATTTCTAGGAATCGAGCCCATGGCCTCCCGGCACAATGGTAGTTTCGTGGCGACCTAAACCACTGCGCCACGGAGGCAGTCAAATTTATTTCATAAACCTTTACATCTTCGAGTATAACAGGCCACATCTCTTGTTGATTTATTGCACAGGATATGTGACAATTGAATAATATGTAATGGCCAAGTTGATTGAACAATTTGTTCCTTTCGTATCGTACGATGCATAGTGCAACTAGCTAACTCGACGACGCACGGTGGATCGAAAATCGGCTGTAGAAGACATAGAATCTCGATGTCGTGAATGTTATTTTTTTTTATGGAAATGTATTCTGCTGATCATTACTGTTCTATAAAATGTCATATGACGTAATTGTGTGCACAAATGGAAGAGTTATAATTTTTTAAAGAAAATTTTGTATGGAGCTGACATGAAAAATGAGAATATCTCTGGAATCGCAAGGTTGGCCGTTATATCCTTGCACACTGATATAGTACTATTTATTTGTGAATTTTTGACATACTTTATATCGCGGCATCACTTGCGATTTTTTTTCTTAAAATCGTCAAAATTTTCAAAAAAAATATTTTGTTTATGAAACATTTAAACGCTTAAGTATGACTATAACAAGTGTAATTTACAATATTTTTTATGCTTACACCAAAACGTTCTTAGAAATCACAAAATCGTACTACTCCTCCTCCAATGGTGTTCTCTAAACCTCGTATAATCTTTGTTTCGGGCCTCCGAAGCTTCTTCCGAAAGACTTCCAATTGGTACTAGCATTTACTGCAATTATGTCCCCTCCGTAAATCAACAATTTGTGGACGGTTGATGACATGTAGCACCCATCATACAGTTCCATGTATTTTTCAGCGGTTGTTCTAGCGTATTCGTTAAATTACGGCATGTCTACAAACTCTTCAGATGTGATAGCTCTCAGAATCACAACAAGTCTGCGTATTATGTGTTCATCTAATGCAATGATCATCTTTGAATCGATCTTGGATTAGTTTTTACGTGGATGCAATAACTCTTGAAAGCCTTCTCCTCTAGCAGACCACTTTTTGTAGTCGAGACGATACGGCATGTGTAAAAATTATTCCATCACATTTATGAAATGCATGCATGAAATGATGATAATCCGGACTCATACACACCAGAAGAAATGGTTTTTGACGCAACAGCATCAAACTTATTCATTTATGTGGTCTTAGCCAAACACATGTAGCAGGCCGCATTGACTTCGCTTTTTTGTACATATCTATACAAATTTTGCCCTCAATTATCGTCATCATTAATTGGTGACTAATTTCATGTCCCTGACATTTAGAGGGAACGAGAGCTGCAATTTTGTTATCTGTAACGAGAGTTTCAATATCCATAGCAGTTTTTCCTTTATGACAACTTCTTTGGTTGCTTTCGAAAAACTAAACTGGACTGGAGGGTAATACATAGGTGAGTAGGGTTTTGGAGTCACCGATACGGTATATCGGTATCACCGTCAGCTACTATCAACTACGGTATCACTTTCATGCCCGCATAAATGTGATGGAATAATTTTTACACATGCCGTATCGTCTCGACTACAAAAAGTGGTCTGCTAGAGGAGAAGGCTTTCAAGAGTTATTGCATCCACGTAAAAACTAATCCAAGATCGATTCAAAGATGATCATTGCATTAGATGAACACATAATACGCAGACTTGTTGTGATTCTGAGAGCTATCACATCTGAAGAGTTTGTAGACATGCCGTAATTTAACGAATACGCTAGAACAACCGCTGAAAAATACATGGAACTGTATGATGGGTGCTACATGTCATCAACCGTCCACAAATTGTTGATTTACGGAGGGGACATAATTGCAGTAAATGCTAGTACCAATTGGAAGTCTTTCGGAAGAAGCTTCGGAGGCCCGAAACAAAGATTATACGAGGTTTAGAGAACACCATTGGAGGAGGAGTAGTACGATTTTGTGATTTCTAAGAACGTTTTGGTGTAAGCATAAAAAATATTGTAAATTACACTTGTTATAGTCATACTTAAGCGTTTAAATGTTTCATAAACAAAATATTTTTTTTGAAAATTTTGACGATTTTAAGAAAAAAAATCGCAAGTGATGCCGCGATATAAAGTATGTCAAAAATTCACAAATAAATAGTACTATATCAGTGTGCAAGGATATAACGGCCAACCTTGCGATTCCAGAGATATTCTCATTTTTCATGTCAGCTCCATACAAAATTTTCTTTAAAAAATTATAACTCTTCCATTTGTGCACACAATTACGTCATATGACATTTTATAGAACAGTAATGATCAGCAGAATACATTTCCATAAAAAAAAATAACATTCACGACATCGAGATTCTATGTCTTCTACAGCCGATTTTCGATCCACAGTGCGACGTCTGTATGCACTATATTACCATATTGTATGGTGATTTGAAAAATTAAATGGCCTGTGTTTCTAAAGGTCTTTAACTATTTCTATAGTTAATTTAATTGAAATAGGTTCGACAGTTTGGCTATCACATCTTTACAGATATAGTTTTGCATTTATTGTATCCATTGCACTGCATAGGTTTAGATATCATATAACAATTATTTTTTGAGATACATATATATACTGTTAGGCAGAGACAAAAGATACAAACCTCCCCTGCATTAATCACATTCATACATGTTGTCATACAGGACCGCCGGTTACGAGTACTTCGCACGCATTTTTGAGAATCTATAAGCACTCGAGACCTTATTAAAACTATCTATTTAAATTACAGGAACAAACCAAGTGCCCGGTGGCCCACAGAACCCGATGAACGGTCCCATGGGCGGACCGATGACCGGCCCGATGGGCATGATGCCTAACGGTATGATGCCGTCAGGAGTCATGCCGCCCGGCGTCCACGGAGCTCCAGGAAACGGCGTCCCACCGTTCATGACGCAGCCCCCACCTTGGGTAAAAGATGGTAAGAGGAACTTTGTATTTACTAAAGATTTACCCTCTTATTCATAAAAATGTATCAAGTTATAGTGTTTTGTTTCTTTCACACCTTAGCGAAATAAAAAAGAGATAACATTGTAGCTTTTTATTAAAAGAGGTTTATAGTGTGTTTATGAATAAGAGGGTTATGTGATAGTTGCGATTGCGTGACGTGAGCGTGGCGGCGCGTGTGCGTAGTGTGTACGTTCTTTGGGACGTTACTGTGATAAGGACGTTGCGTTTGCGTGACGTGAGCGTGGCGTGTGCGTGTTAATCATTTGTACGTTACGACTGGTACACGTATGCGTCACGTGCACGTTTCTTATGTGAAGGAGCTTTTAATCAAGCCCCTGGTTTTCTAATTATGTAATAGAATTATCATCTATCGATTCATTACGTAGCTAAACTATTTCATTTACATTAAATAATTCAAAATTTTAAGAAAAATAAGCACTTTGGAACTTTAATAATACGAAATACGTAAGTCACAGCTGTTTTTAAATTAAATCAATTTAATTAAAAAGGCGAAATCTATATTTTCTGGCGTTTCAACCGAATAATATTCCTACCATTTTATGTAACGAAATCATATGACGATCACAATATGACATAAATAGCTCCTTAGGTCCTAATTTTAAAGTTCATTATTTTATATGGTTACAAGGTTACTGCGAAAGTTACCATTTGTCCCCTTTGGCACGATTTGCAAAGGGAGCAACTGGGAAAATTCGTCATTCGGGTGACAAGTGGGAACGAAAATTCCCAGCTGTCAACCAAGGGGACAGTGCTCGAGGAATATTTGGAAATATTTTGTTTAGAAAAAAAAAATATATAGAAATTTTTCTTTTGATTAACGCTTTTAAATATGACATTAAGAATTTATCAGCGACTAGCTGACCCGAGCAGCTCCGCTCACGCTTTCTTGTTTTTACACTTTTTCTTGACTTCCACAAAGAATTCAAGCCAAGAATAGCCAAATCGGTCCCGCTGTTCTCGAGTTTTAGCGAGACTAACGAACAGCAATTCATGTTTATATAGATACTAGCAGACCCGCGCTCACGCTTTCTTGTTTTTATTTAATACCGCACATTTTCAAATTTATTCACCTTTTACACATTCTCTGGACTTCCACAAATAATTCAAGACCAAAATTAGCCAAATCGGTCCAGCTGTTCACGAGTTTTAGTGAGACTAACGAACAGCAATTCATTTTTATATAATATAGACAACTATACTCTAAAATTCGGTTGAAACGTCAGGAAAATCACAACAAAACAAATCTGAATAGTCTCAAATGTAATTTGAAACTTCAATCTATATTTGCTACCGCGAAAGTTGTTCTAAATGACAAAAGTGACGAATTCGCGTGTCGACAGTAATGAATCGTCGGTCGGGGCGCACCACGTCCGCCGTGGTCCTGTCACCGGGCTCCGGCTCACCCAGCGACATTACAGGTCAGACACTTGACGACTAAGTGTGCAAACTACATTTATAACTACAGTCAACCTGGGTAACTTTGAATCATTTGGGTAACATTGAACGTGGGAATTTGAACTAGTTTCGATCATTTTTTCATATGAAACCAACACAATTGATAAACGTTTGCAAAACTAAGTTAAACCTTTATCAATTGTGTTGGTTTCATATGAAAATTATCGAAACTAGTTCATATTCTCACTGTCAATGTTACCCAAATGATTCAAAGTTACCCAATTTGACCTTATTACTTTCGCTTTTTATTTTTCTTTTCAATTACTGCTTTGTACTTGGCTTACGTGAACTCAAGCTTTTGATCTTTGAGGGTTGCCAACTTTTAGATGAAACAGAGTATATCTGATTTTATAGAAAAATTAATACGGACATATAAAATAGAGAATAATTTAGGTAAAAAACAACAGTTAATTTATTAAGAATAAAATTCGTTATTTTAAGGGATGGTTGGCAACACTAAAGCCCGGTTTCCAACACGAGCAAAACGCGCTCATAAATAACTTTGTTAAACTCGCAAGCGCAAATTGCATACTTATATTTCCACTAAAATGGTATTTCAAAGTTTGCGCTTGCGAGTACGAGAAACCAAGCTTCCATACTTTCCTCGTCCTGGGAGGAGAACCTTGCCCAGCAGTGGGACAGTAGTGCTAAATAATTTTTACTTATTGAGCCAGCTTGCATTAGTGACACTATTTTTAAACCAGTTTTACCGAAGGGTACCATCTTATAAGCCAGGTAACTGTGTTGTGGAGGTCCGATAGGCACTGCCTATTAGGCAGTCGCCGCTTGTAAAACACTGGTATTCAGCTGCATCCGGTGAGACTGGAAGCCGACTCCAACATAGTTGGAAGAAAGGCTAGACTGATGATGATCAGATTAGTTAAACTATTTTTATCACTCAGATAATTAGACTGACAAACATAGTGTATTAAAATTTCTTGATGCAAGGTTTCACTTGGCTAGTATGGTAGACTTTCGGCTAATGCTTATTTATTAGGTACTTAATACAGGTCTTAAAATTTTCATTATTTTCTATCAGAAAAATGCCTATAGCTAAGTTTTTTTTTTATCGTGTGCGCTTGTTTTTTTTAACACGTTCGCTGCCCCTGACGCGTATGTGCGTTTTGTAGAACGCACATACGCGTCGCGGGCAGGGAACGTGTTAACGTATACGCGCGTATACGTATGCTTTGTTAATGATTGTAAAGAATAGAGCTTTTCCTTCATAAAAAGGCTTTACGTAAATAAGAAAACTATTATAAAAATGTAAGATCATTATTAGGTATTTAAATCATTGGACCTAGGTAATATCAAAAGAATATTAATGTATATTCCTATGTAGAAAAGAGGTGAATCGAGATAAATATATAATCTTTTAATAAGTGACATTTTATTCGCTATATTTTAAACTAGCTGACCCGCGCAACTTCGCTTGTGTCACATAAGAGAGAATGGGTCAGAAGTTTCCACGTTTTTATAACACTTTTTACTGTAACTCTGCTCATATTGGTCGTAGCGTGATGATATATAATATGCCTTTTTTTCACGAAAAACATATCCAAATTATTTAAATATCTCCTAATATAACGAAGTCGCGCTAACGCATATCCGCCATTAAAACAGTTGCCATGACAACGGAATTTTGTTATTTTAATGTCATTATAATATTGATTATTCGCGACTTAATTCGCCACCTGAATTTTCCCGGGAAATGCGTCATTTTCTCGGGGTAAAAAGTAGCCTATGTCCTTTCTCGGGTATCAAAATATCTCCATACCAAATTTCATGCAAATTGGTTCAGTAGTTTAGGCGTGATTGAGTAGCAGACAGACAGACAGACAGAGTTACTTTCGCATTTATAATATTAGTATGGATAGAAATCGTATATTTCGTATTTATACTTCAATTACCCAAATCTGCTGTTGTTTTATATTATTTATGATTTGCGATTTTTTTTTAAACCGGCTTACCCATTTTTTTATTAAGCTTGGTATTTAGAAAACATATTTGTGACGGTGATATATCATTTTGAATATATTTTAAAATATTATTAATAATAAATACGTTTATCTGTTTACAAAATAAACCATACTTTAGCTTACTATGAAACTCAGATATTTTCCGAAATAACTTTGTAACATTATGTTAATCTCAAAATCTATTATTAATTGATATTTCACCGTCATAACTTATTATTGTTATTCTCTGTTTTCCAACAATGCATGTGTGTGTTACTAGCTATACAAACATATTGACGTAATGTGTATACATAAATATAGTCCAACAACTTGGTAAGCCCAGGCTTACTCCCTACAGTATCGAATCGAATCTCAAATTAGATTAGTTTGAACGAATGTCAAATCGAATCGTGGTATTGCAGCATATAGCTGAATGAGGGCCTCATTGTTGGCAATACGTGCACATATTGTTCTCTTTTTTTTATTGTTTATATTTGTTTATTGCCAACAATAAAATTATTTTCATTTCATTTCATATCATTTCAAAAAATAGTAGTTTTTAAGCGTGCGCTTAGCAAGGCTCGGATACCGGTTAAATTTTTAAACCTCTATTATGCACTTGACCTATTATGTACAAAGCCTTTACATTTGGTTTCGTTGCATAAACCGGTTTTTTTGAACCTATATTTGGAACAGTATTTACATAAAGGTCTTTTCAAATGTAACGGTTTAGAGTGATAAAAACCGGTTATAATAATACGTTTAAGTTGCAGCTCGTTTGCCGACATGCCTAGTGGTCTTTGGATATGCCGCTCGACGAATAAACCGGTTATTTATTTTTTATGTAATTTAGGTTAAAATAAAGTTCTGAAAATGTTCACGTTCTTAAGAAAAATTCGGAGGAAAACCGGTATTTTTTAAACTGGTTCCGAGCCTTGTGCGCTAGTTTGAAATTTAAAACTACCATTTAATTTTTGACTCTGTACTGTCGAAAGTAAGCCTGCTGGACTTCCAAGATGTATCTAGCAAAATCCTTGGTTAATAACGGAGTCGATACCGACCTCTTCGTATGTCCTTTAGGACTTCGTGAGGACCGGTAGCAAGTTTAATAATAAATATTAATAAAAAATATTTCTAAAACCATACGGTAGTTCACTACCAGTCAAATCAGCTACTCTTTATGAAATGACAAAAGCACAGTCTAGAAATACGACGTAGTGACGTCACTATGTCATATTTTCTTTGTTATCAAATAAGTGTCTAATAAAATGTTTCAGTCTGTAATAATTACAATTTCAACATTATTTACGAAAAAAGTTACATAGTCTGAGCATTTTAGATGAACCTTTTACGACTACAAGTTTATTATAGTACCTTATTCTTGTAGTGTCAATATCTAATGTTAATTTTTATATAGCCGGTCAGACGAAGGACAAGCCGGACCAGCAGACAAGTCCCTCTGAGGCCATGAACGATGACATCCCACCCGGTGAGACTGCACCGATCACACAGACTGCTAACGGTGAGTATAGTAAAGAGTTCTTCAGTAATTCTTTGTACAAGGCTTCTTGTAATACTAGGTCGAGGAAAAAGTCTTTTCGCATTACAGTATGTATGAACTTGTAATAACATCTCTTTGGCTTCAACAATCACAAATGAGTACACGGTTCATTAGGTTTCTTTCGGTGAGCTCGTGAGGTACCCAAATATCGAGCTTTTTTGTGTAGAGAAATGATTTTTGATACAGAGCAGTGATAGCCGAGTGGTTTAAGTTTACACCTCCCACGCAAGTGGTCGCAGGTTCGAAGCCGAGGCAACACACCAATGACTTTTCGAAGCTATGTGTGTATTAGAAATAATTGTCACTTGCTCCAACGGTGAAAGAAAACATCGTGCAGAAACCTTGCATGTCTAAAATTTGTTTAATACATTTATGGAGGGCATGCAAAGTCCCCAACCCGCACTTGGCCAGCGTGGTGGACTCAAGGCCTAAATAGGTTAAATTTATTTATTATTATTTAAATCAAATTATTTTTTTTCCCAGGTAACATGGTAACCGGTTTCCCCGGTCAAGGCTACCCGCCGTCGTCGTTCCCCGGCGCGGGCGGGACCGGCGCCTGGCCTGGCCCCGCGGCCTGGGGCCATTGGCCCGCACCTCTCGTGGCCCAGCCCCCACCGACCATAGCCAGCAACGTACCTGACTCAAGTAAGTTTCAATACAAGTTAACTTAAGTACAGCTTTATTTTCCAGGTTACTTAAATTAATATCCAATCAAAAACATTCTGTAAAAACCTCAAGTCTCGCCGTAAAAAGTTGTGAGATCTATACAGGGTGTCCCAAAACTCAACGATAATCCGAGACAGGATGAAAGGCCAAGTCATACCGGTTCTAGGAAAAATAAAAAAAAAATTCCATATCACTTAGTTCAGCAATAATAGACACTTTTCAAAAAAGTTGAAATTCCACACCCTTGGTCGCATTTTCAAGTCCTGTGATCACCAATGTCACAATTTCGCTGTGTTTTTTTCAATTTCCTGATCTTCATTAAATATGCTATTAATCGTAAAACAAATTAATGCACAAAACATTGTTAATTTAATAAAAAAAGTTAAGTTTTAGTGAGTCATGGTTCACAAAAATATCGTTAGTTAACTTTGACGCTTCATATTGAAAAAAAAATGTACTACACTACCCTTGGCAAGTTATTTCAAAAGTTGGCGCATTTAATCAAGATTTGAAAATGGTGCAACACTTGCCACTTTTCTTGCCATTAAAAATGTTATTTTTATTTGAACGACGAGTATCCCCGAAAATGGATCGGACGGAGTGGTACAATTGTATGGCCTCCTCGTTCCCCCGATCTAAATCCAGTAGATATTTTTTACTGGGAATGCATAAAAGAAAAAGTCTATTCGAAATCAATACAAAATCTATCAAAACTGCGCCAGAAAATTGACACAGCGTCAGAAGAAATAAATGCAAGGAATTTTGCTTGACTGGTGCAAAGGTCTTTTGTAAGGCGTTGCAGAGCCTGTATTCGTGCTAGAGGAAAGCAATTATTTTTAGTAAAGAGGTAATTGATTCAGTGCATAACCAATATTTAATGTAATAAACATAATAGGTAAAAATAATAAAAAAAAAGGAATGAACAAACCATCGTTCTTTTTTAATTATTCTCCTTAAACTAATGTAATTCCGAATTGTTTTCCTCTGGCACGAATACAGGCTCTGCAACGCCTTACAAAAGACCTTTGCACCAGTCAAGCAAAATTCCTTGCATTTATTTCTTCTGACGCTGTGTCAATTTTCTGGCGCAGTTTTGATAGATTTTGTATTGATTTCGAATAGACTTTTTCTTTTATGCATTCCCAGTAAAAAATATCTACTGGATTTAGATCGGGGGAACGAGGAGGCCATACAATTGTACCACTCCGTCCGATCCATTTTCGGGGATACTCGTCGTTCAAATAAAAATAAAATTTTTAATGGCAAGAAAAGTGGCAAGTGTTGCACCATTTTCAAATCTTGATTAAATGCGCCAACTTTTGAAATAACTTGCCAAGGGTAGTGTAGTACATTTTTTTTTCAATATGAAGCGTCAAAGTTAACTAACGATATTTTTGTGAACCATGACTCACTAAAACTTAACTTTTTTTATTAAATTAACAATGTTTTGTGCATTAATTTGTTTTACGATTAATAGCATATTTAATGAAGATCAGGAAATTGAAAAAAACACAGCGAAATTGTGACATTGGTGATCACAGGACTTGAAAATGCGACCAAAGGTGTGGAATTTCAACTTTTTTGAAAAGTGTCTATTATTGCTGAACTAAGTGATATGGATTTTTTTTTTTATTTTTCCTAGAACCGGTATGACTTGGCCTTTCATCCTGTTTTGGATTATCGTTGAGTTTCGGGACACCCTGTATAATACCAAGTCGATTAATCTATTTAGTCTCTACTTAAAGGACCTTCTGTCTTAAGTTATTACGTATGTTATTATCATGCCAATTTTAAAAAAATACCTTTAAAACAAATAGACCGACCTGGCCATCGCATGATTTGATTATTAGTATGTATCACACTACACAGCACGACGAGAAGTTAATGCTCCTGAAATGTTAATGGCGAATTTGTGTTTTCTTGCGATGACCAAGTCGATCTTTTTGTTTTAAAGGTTTTTTTTAAGGCCGAAGCTAGTTATATATAAAGGCACATAATTTTCATTTTGTAATGATAGTTCATGGCTAAGTAACTGTCATTTTTAAAGGTCTTTGACTGTAGTTACCAGTAGTTAGAAGCTGGAAAGTCTGACAACCAGTCTTACTAAGTATCGTGTTATAACCAAGGTGTTGTGGAGGTCCGATAGATAGTCCCTTCATGCAAATACTGGTAAACAGCTGCATCCGGTGACACTGGAAGTAGTCTCTAACATAGTTGGGAGAAAGACTAGATCATACGTTTGTTATGGCCCCAGTATAGTAGTATCGCTATCTATCCAGAGGCATTTTAAGGTAAAATGCGTGTTCGCGCTAATTCCCGTATTCTATTATACACTAGCTGACTCGCGCAACTTCGCTTGCGTCACATAAGAGAGAATGGGTGAAATTTTTCCCCGTTTTTGTAACATTTTTTACTCGTACTCTGCTCCTATTGGTCGTAGCGTGATGATATATAGCCTATAACCTTCCTCGATAAATGGGCTATCTAACACTGAAAGAATTTTTCAAATTGGACCAGTAGTTCCTGAGATTAGCGCGTTCAAACAAACAAACAAACTCTTTAGCTTTATAATATTAGTATAGATTAAACATGCAACGCGAGAGTTTAAAAGTTGTCTATCCGGATGTCATAATGTGTCGATATTTCCGAGGTGCAGCCACGCAGCTGGCGAGCGCGGCGCGCGACGACGACTCCTCCGCCGCCGAGGAGCCCTCCTCCACACAACCTCCCCCTGAGAAGAAGGAGACTGTGAGTACAATGCATTTTGTAAGTTAGAAGTATAGGAATCCATGCTAACTAGCTCGTGGCTTAGTTAACAACAGCCGCGCGGATCGATCTCAGAGGTTAAGCTACGTTTGCCGAGGTTGTTCTGTGGATGGGTGACCGTCTTATTTATTTAAACTTCTTATACAAATTTGTATAAAGGCGGACTTTATGCCAAAGACATTTTCTGCCAGTCTAGTCTTGTAAGAATATTAAGCGTACTAATAAAAGGTCATGTCTAAGATCCTTACAATCTAATAACTCAGCCGACCTTAGAATAATAAACACTGCTTTAAACTGTAGTGTATAGTTTCTTATCCTCTAGGCACTGTTGATCACGAAATCTAGGGTCGATTACCGTAACTGGCAAAGTTTATTGTTAGAGATTATTTCTCAACTAGCTGACCCGTGCAACTTCGCTTGCGTTACATAAGCGTTAAAAATTTTACCCGTTTTTGTAACATTTTTCACTGGTACTCTGCTCCTATTGGTAGTAGCGTGATGATATATAACCTAAAGCCTTCCTCAATAAATGAGCTATCTAACACTGTAATAATTTCTTAAATCAGACCAGTAGTTCCTGAGATTAGCGCGTTTAAACAAACAAACAATCAAACAAACAAACTCTTCAGCTTTATAACATTATTAGTATTAGTATATTAGTATTAGTATAGATATGGCAATAACCTCATCTCCTATCACATGAGACTTATAATACATTACACTCCTACATGTATGTATGTTTGTATGCAGGTGATCCCTCCAGAGCTGGTGACGGCGGCAGCGGAGTGGAGCACGCACCGAGCCCCGGACGGTCGCGCCTACTACTACCACGCTGCCAAGCAGGAGAGCGTGTGGGAGAAGCCCAAGCCTATGAAGGATTTAGAGGGTATGTACATCACAAACCCCGGTTTCTGAGGTACATTAGCGGTATAGTACAAGATCCCAAAGCCCCCAGACCTACGTCATTTTAACAAAGCTGAAATTTGAGGATTGTTAGTATAATGTGTTGTTAAGAAGTATGCGCACCCTTGAAAGCGGGGCCGTTTCTCAGGTAGCGCGAAGTACAGGTGCATAAAAAACTAACTTACCTACGTTATAGTAGCAAAGTTGGTTAACGTAGGTAGGTTCGTTTAAACTCGTAAAAAAACCGTTTGAATAGATAAACTACCGCTTAAAGTGCTCAGAAACCGGGATTTAGAGATGATGCTCGTGTTTATAATTATGTCTACCTTGCCAATGTTCGGCTACGGCGGCTAGCTTTATTGTATTTAGTCAACTGTGTTGTAGTTAGTTTATAGTGTGTTGTGTACAATACACAGATACACTCTGTATTACATCACTGCCTGCCTCCGTGGCGCAGTGGTTTAGGTCGCCACGCCGATACCACTGCGTCGGGAGGTCGTGGGTTCGATTCCCACACGAAGCAATTATTTGTGCTATCCACTAATCCTTGTTTCGGGTCTGGTTGTACTTTGTGTGGCGTTTGTATGTCGGTCGGTCGTAGATTCGTTTGCCGGACGGAACAAATATTTATCCGTTTGCACATACTACATACACACTTGTTGCCAATAAAAGTCCCCCGCCAGAGGAAATGACGTAACGCGATTTACCTTTTAAAATTATTAAATTAAAAAAAATGTAGTACACCCTTCAGCCATTCTGGGAGGAGACCCTTGCCCAGCAGTGGGACAGTAATAATTAACACTGGTTATATTGTTATAGAGCTCCAAGCGATCATCTTGAAGGAGAAAGGCGAAAGATTCAGGAAGGAATACGACGGCAAGGTCGTCGACCTGGAGTCTGATGTTGGTGAGTAATACTTTATATCTCTGTCTACATCTTACAGTATAAACGGCGTTATGTTATTTATGTATAGTTTAAAACTACTAACTGCAACTAACTAAACTTGTGTCTGAAATTTTTCTTTTTGAATTTCAGGACATTACTGACCAATGACCAGTTTCTGTGATACATTTAGCGGTAGTTTATCTATTCAATAGCGTTTAAACTCATATAAAATAAACAGTTTGAATAGATAAACTACCGCTAAATGTACCTCAGAAATCAGGGGTGACTGTCTTGACTGAAATTTTGATTAGAAACAAATAAAAACGTGTTTCAGTTCTTTTCTAAAGAAAATTTTTCCCTAAGGCTAAATAATAAACGATATTCAAAGTTTATTTCTCTTAATTTATAAGTGAACGGAGCCGCGCGGCTCTGCTATTTAATAATATGTAATACATATATTAATATTATGTGTGTATGTTTGCGCTATCACGCTGGATATTCTACAGAACATGGTATTTATATCTATTTATATGTTTATTAAAAAGAATATTTATTAGTATAAATAATATAAGGTTATTATATATTTTGTAGCTTGGGTCACTTAGGTAATAAAGCCGTTTAGGTGCTGATTTAAATAAACTTTAGCTATAAATATACCACGGATATAATCTATACTAATATTATAAAGCTGAAGAGTTTGTTTGTTTGTTTGAACGCGCTAATCTCAGGATCTACTGATCCGATTTGAAAAATTCTTTCAATGTTAGATATTCCATTTATCGAGGAAGGCTATAGGCTATATATCATCACGCTACGACTAATAGGAGCAGAGAAGCAGCAAAAAAATGTTACAAAAAGGGGGAAAATTTTGACCCATTCTCTCTTATGTGACGCAAGCAAAGTTGCGCGGGTCAGCTAGTTTATTATATAACAATTAATTATTGAATTCCAATTAGTTATTCTTCTCATAAGCTACCTCTATTCTCTACCATTATCGACTACCAACAACCGGCTAGCTGTCGAAAGATTTTGTATGTCAATCGGTTCAGCGCCTGTAGTAGACGTCTTAGAAACTATTTTTGTAGTACATTTTAAATGTCAAACTCTCGATACTGTAGTACCAACTGTACAGAATCGTGCTACAGATTTAAAATAAAAATCAAATCATTTATTCATTTGGGTCAAATATTGACACTTATGATAGTCGTTACAATTACTGAATCTAACACTAGCTCGGAAAGTGTACAGTCTTATGAGAAGAGCTAGCAACTAACTCACACAATTTTCAATCGCCGAAAGTTTTACAATGTTGGATGATATAATGGAGCTGCTCTATGACTAAAGATTTTACTAACTTATTTATTCTCTTAGACAACGAGTCACACGAAGCAGCGACCACAGCCACAGAGGCGGAGCGCGGCACGGCAGAACGAGAACAGAACGACGACAAGCAGGAGCCCGACGAGGGGGAGAAGGAGAAAGAGAAGGAGAAGGGCAAGCAGGACCGCAGCAGACCTATATCTAGCACGCCTATACTTGGCACACCTTGGTGAGTCACCTCTGTATATTATATTGTAACTGCCTCTGTGGCGTCGGTAGTGTATGCGGCCGCCGTGTGAGAGGTATCGGGTTCGAATCCTAGGTCAAGCCAAAAAGTCTTTTCTGAGATTTTCTGTTAAGAATTTCTTAGAAATTGCCTGGAGTTAGGAAGTTGAGGTCGAAGACCTCCGTGCCTCGGAGAGCACGTGTCGCCGTCGGTCCGGCGCCTGACCTCTCACTGGTCGTGTCGGTTATCCGTCCCACCGGACTATGAGAGTGATGGAATAGAGAGTGTACCTGTGTATTGTGCACACACTTGGACACTATAAACAAAGTCCTGCATCGTTGGCCAGTTTCAATGAAACTGACCGTCGTAGCCGCATCGGCAAGGACATTATTATTATTATATTAGGTCGAGGAAAAAGTCCTTTCGCACTATTGTACGTAAGAACTTACTAGTACGTAATAAAATCTCTTTGGCTTCAAGAATCACAAATGAGTACACGGTTCATTAGGTTTCTTTCAGTGATCTCGTGAGGTACCCAAATATCGAGCTTTTTTGTGTAGAGAAAAGATTTTATTACAAGTTCATACATACTATAATGCGAAAAGACTTTTTCCCCGATCTAATATTATAGAATCCGTTGTAATAAAATTCAATTACCGGGAGTAAACCTGCTGGTCTGAATATCTCTTTAGCATAATCCCTTATTCTAAGTCTCGCTGGTCCAGCAGTGGGACAGTAATAATTTTAATTAGTTAGATATTTCAACCGTATTTCCTGGTCGCAGGTGCGTGGTATGGACGGGCGACGGGTCGGTGTTCTTCTACAACTCTGCGGCCCACTCGTCCGTGTGGGAGCGGCCCGCCATCCTCATGGGCCGCGCTGACGTCGACAAGGCCGTCAGCCAGCCGCCGGCTGCACTGCTGGAATTACAGGTGAGATATATAACTTTGTGTGTATGAATATAGCAACAAGTGACTGTGTACTAGATGGACATAATATAAGGTGATTGTTTTGACTGCATGTGTGGTGCAGTGGTTTAGGTCGCCCCGCCGATATCACGATACCACTGCGTCGGGAGGTCGTGGTTTCGATCCCCACACGGAACAATTATTTGTGCGATCCACAAATATGTTTCGTGTCTGGTTGTACTTTGGTTGTTTGAATGTTTGTAAAAGTCCCCGCGACACAAGAGCAATTCTTAGAGCGGGAGGTGCCTTGAAAAAAAAATCATGCATGGTAAACTGATGAACGAAACCTGTTCCCCTACCCCCAAACCCCTAAAGATCACGTAATAAATAATTTTTCTTGTTATATAACAATAAATGAATTTTCAGACAAGTTTATTAAAATTAAAAAAATCAGGTGGCGGACGAAGTCGCGGGTAAAAACTAGTGTCAAATAATTTGTCGTGTGGTCTGTAGCGCAAAGACGCAGCATCTTCAATAACGTCGACGACGGGCAACAAGAGCAACGGCGAGCTGAAGCGCGCGGCCGACTCCAGCAGCGACGACTCCACTGACTCCAAGCGCAACAAGAACGATGACACTGACGGTACGTGGACTTAAACCTTACAGAGAAAGCAGCTTACAGCTTACAAAGACTTACAGCTTATTTAATCCGTTCAAAAGTTAGTAGTAGTCAGACAGTAAAAAAAAGACATTCTCTAAAATACACAAGCTAGTTGTTGCCTATAAATTTTATTGAAATTTCTATGATTTTATAATTATAGACTAGACTAGTGGTGTAACTACAACCTATGCTTTTAGGTCCTTTGTTCATAAGGCTACGCAAGTCTCCGATATGTAACAATTTTAATCTTTAAACGATTACCGCCATGCAAATCTGAACGTAACGTAACTTCATGCCAAAATTGTTTAAGCCAAAGTGAATATTCGGATTCACTCTAAAAAACCATTTGTGATTGTGGATAGTTCACGTTTTTACTTTAGCGCGTGTGGTATTTCTCGCGATTTGGCCGCGTATGATTCTAGCTTGAGGATAGATTGATGTGGATCTGGCTTTTTTATTAATTTGAAGTGTATTTTGTGTTTGTCCCCCAGACAAGCAGAAGGTAGTATCGTCGTCGCTGTGCGGCGGCGGCAGCATCGACGTGGGCGCGGCGGCGGCCGTGGAGGCCGAGGTGCGCGCGGCGCGCGAGCGCGGAGCCCTGCCGCACCACCAGCGCCTGCGCGCCTTCCTGCACATGCTGCACGAGAAGGACGTGTCCGCCTTCTCCACCTGGGAGAAGGAGCTGCACAAGATCGTCTTCGACCCGCGCTACCTCATGCTCAACTCCAAGGAGCGGCGCCAGGTACGGTGACGTCCTACTAGCCCTTATACGACTAACCTTAATTTCTGACTACATTTAGCAGTAGTTTATCTATTTTAAATATATTTTTTATATGAACTTAAACGCTTTTGGATGCAGAAACCGTGGGTAAGAGAGTAAATTGCAACGACAGGTACGATAGGTTCTTCTAGACGATATAACAACAAATTTCATAGAAATCAGTTAACAATAGTGTGTTGTGTACAATACACAGGATACAGTCTGTATTACATCACTCTCATGGTGCGCTGTGACAGTAGACCAGTGAGAGGTCTGACGGAATACCAGCAAGACTTTGTTCACAGTGTGTTGTGTACAATACACAGATACACTCTATATTACATCACTGTGACGAACACCACCAGTGAGAGGTCACAAGCAGGACTATAGGCGACGCGTGATCACATACTCTGCCTACACCTTTGCGTATAACAAACGTGTAATTATGTATATATGTATATAATATGTTATTTGTATGCAGGTGTTCGATCAATACGTGCGCGATCGAGCCGAGGAGGAGAGGAAAGAAAAGAAGAACCGGCTAGCGCAGAAGAAGACTGCCTTCAAAGCGCTCATGGACGAGGCCAAGCTGCACTCCAAGTTAGTATTGTATTTCAACCTATTACTGTCCCACTGATGGGCAAGGGTCTCCTCCCAAACAAGGGAGGGGTAAGGCCTTGAATCCACCACTCTGACCAAGTGCGGGTTGGAGACTTTGCACGCTCTCTTCAACAAATTTTAGGCATGCAAGTTTTCATCACGATGTTTTCCTTCACCCTTAGAGCAAGTGATAATTATTTCTAATACACACGTAACTCCGAAAAGCCCTAACTCTTTATGTGTCCCACTGCTGGGCAGAGGCTTACCCTATTTCCTTCCAAATCTGTCTGTACTGTGACATACTTCGCCATGATGATACGGCAACTGCCGTTTGATGATCCGTGTTCTAGTCGGTATATATACTAAATAAATAAATAAATTTAACCCATTACTGCCCCACTGCTGGGCAAGGGTCTCCTTTCAGAATGACGGAGGGTTTAGGCCTTGAGTCCACCACTCTGACCAAGTGCGGGTTGCATGCCCACACGAACAAATTTCATCGCATAGTTTTCCTTCACAGTCATAACATGTGATATTGACTTTTAGTCAAATGGGCTACTCTTTATGGAATGTTAAACTTTATGAACATCTCAAGGCATACCAATATTTGATCCAGATAAGATTCGAGGTTTTTGAGTAGCTAGTCAAATACCTTTTTATTGCTAATACACACATTACTTGGAAAACTCATTGGTGTGTTGCCTCGGGCTCGAACCTGCGACCACTTGCGTGGGAGGTGTCAACTTATACCACTCGGCTATCACTTGTGTTATATACTAACTGTATATTATATCCACAGGTCATCATTCAGCGAGTTCACATCAAAGTTCGGCCGCGACGATCGCTACAAAGGTATAGAGAAGGCGCGGGATAGGGAGACGTACTTCAACGAGCACCTCGCCGAGCTGCGCAAGAAAGAGAAGGAAGATAAAGAGAAGGCGAGAGAACAGGTGAGCGAGCACACGGACACGACACGGGGACGACATGAGAGGAGATTGGAGGAAACATATCTATGTGTCTTACTACTAGCTGACCCGCGCAACTTCGGTTCACATAAAAAAAAAATGGGTGAATTTTTTTCCCGTATTTGTAACATTTTTTACTGGTACTCTGTTCCTATTGGTTGTAGCGTGATGATATATAACCTATGTCCTTTCTCGAGTATCAAAGTATCTCCATACCAAATTTCATGCAAATTGGTTCAGTAGTTTAGGCGTGATTGAGTAGCAGACAGACAGTCAGACAGAGTTACTTTCGCATTTATAATATTAGTATGGATAGTATGGATTATAAAGTCACTCATCAGTATAGCCTTTCTTCCAACTATGTTGTAGTCTGCTTCTAATGCAGCTGAGTACCAGTATTTTATATAGAGCTGTCTGTAGGAACGGGCTTATAACACGATACCCCTCAGTCGTTCGTTCATTGTATGGTTAGTGGTCAAACTAGTGTCAAAGTTGTTCAAGCCGCCCGAGAGGCCTTTGACATGACTTAACGACTGTTATTTTAGAATACAACTGCCGGGACCGACTTTTTACGTGCCCTCCGAAGCACGGAGACGCTACGTTCGAATACCACTATGCGGTCATCCATCTATAGAATGACCGCGCCAAAAGGGTGCTTTTAAAAAATAAACATTTCTGTCCCACTGCAGGGCAAGGGTCTCCTCCCAAACGAGGTGGAAGGCTTAGGCCTTGAGTCCACCACGCTGACCAAGTGCGAGTTGGGGACTTTGCATGCCCTTAATAAATGTATTAAACAAATTTTGGGCATGCAAGGTTTCATCACGATGTTTTTCCTTCACCGTTAGAGCAATTGATTTTTTCTAATACGCTCTTAGGAAAGTCATTAGTGTGTTGCCTCGGGTTCGAACCTGCAACCACTTGCGTGGGAGGTACCAACTTAAACGACTCTGCTATCACTGCTTCTATCTTGGTCATAATGTTATAATTTACTAGCCGACCCGCGCAACTTTGCTTGCGTCACATTAGAGAATGGGCGAAATTTTTTATCGTTTTTGTAACATTTTTCACTGGTACTCTGCTCCTATTGGTCGTAGCGTGATGATATATAGCCTATAGCCTTCCTCGATAAATGGGCTATCTAACAGTGAAATAATTTTTCAATTCAGGCCAGCAGTTCCTGAGATTAGCGCGTTCAAACAAACAAACAAACTCTTCAGCTTTATAATATTAGTATAGATTTTACTGATTCCTCCAATACTCCTCTTAGATACGATTTTAATTAATTTAAATATGAATAATTATTATATTTAATTAAATATAATTGCCAATGCTTTATTTTAAAAGAATTTTAGGAATAAACAACAATGAACGTTGCCGTACTCTGTTCAGTCCCGGGTTCAAATCCCGTGCGAAGAAAAAAATAATATTTTTGGATTTTTTTTCTAGGTGTTTTCTACTAAGAGAATTTTAATATATTTGACTTACTATATGGTTATATACCATATTAATATATAACTAGCGAAATGATTATATTTTAATAGTAATATATGTGTGGTGCAGTTTCTTTTTTTATTTCGCATATTTGATTTTTTATATGTCTATATTTCATTTGAAAATAATATATCAATCTATTTAGTGACTTTAAATATGTAAAAACGGTGCGAGTTGGGTGCGTGACGTTTGCGTTGCGTGTGCGTGGCGTGAGCGTGACGTATGCGTTTATAATACATATATTGTTAGTGTTTTTTATAGTTTTTCTATAAATTTTTAATGTTTTTTTTGCATCTTCTTTACATATTTATTGTATATTGTCTATTTAAAAGTAAGGTGTTATCAAAAAGCCTATGAATATTTAAATTGAGTTCATTTACTGTATGTTGCCAGGTTCGATTCCAGGTTTCAATGCAGCTGTTAACTAATCTATTGTTTTTTCTTTCAGTCATTTACGCTCTGATGTTTCAGGTTCGAACCCTGATTGGTGTTTCGTATGCTGAGTGCGGGTTCGATTCCCGTTTTTGAGATATTACAGACTTTTATCTTATATTTACTTTTGAAGTTTATTTAAACGAAATGTTGAAAGTTTATTTTTACTATTTGAATTTTTTATTAAAATTAGTACTGAAATTATTAGTTTTTTATACTTTTGATAAAATATTATGAGTATTTTTAAGCTAAAAGTCTGTGTTATAAATTATTTTTCTCTGAAGCTGAGCGCTTTATTAAAAGTATTGTCGATTTTACTACTTATAGATAAAACTATCCATGACTTATCTACTTTCCGAATTATGAAATAAAATAAATATTAAGAACATATTTTTGAAGAGATATTTTAGCTCCAAGTTGTAAAATCGATGTCAAATATATAAATAAAATGATTATTTCTTATTTAATTTGAATAATACATTTGGTATTATTTTCCAATAATAACAAAGATAAAATAATTAACTATCAAACTTATTTTTCAAAGAAAATGATACCAAATAAAAATTTATTATTACACCAAACTAAATTTCTTATACAAATACGACAGTGTTCTTGTCGCTTATATATCTTTATATATACAACGAAATCCGTACAATTTCACTGTCGTACTAGTCGTAACATATAGCAACAAGCATCGTTGTCTCAGTGCGCCGCCGGAGCCCTGCCTGCCGCCCGGGGAGCCCTGCACGCGCGGTCGTGGCTCATTGACGTGAAAATTAAAATTTTGTTAAGAAAATGTCACGTGGGAGACGTTTTAAGGAACTGGCTTGAATTTTTGATTATTAGTTGAGTAGGTTTTGAATAGAAATATGTTAAAATTGTAGTATTGAAAGGGTTTAAGAGACTAACTTCGAATGAAAAGTTGTCTTCGAGAGAGCCGGTTGTCGGTTTTTCAAAACTTTTCTGGTGGGAACTCGCAGTAATAGTTTAAATTCGCGTCATATGTAAAAATTACTGTGAAAAGTAATTTAATATTTTATTAGCATCCAACTTAGTTGTGGACGTCGAAAACGATATCTTGTCATTACATCCTTATACATCAAAATTAATGCTTGCATAAAATGAAAAAGATTTTGCTTTCAGTTTATTTTAAGTAATAACAATAAATACCAAATATTTAGTCATCAATTTTGCTTTAAACCGTATAAATAAGACATAACGCGACTATAACATTTAAGATTATCACAGTAATTAAAGTCATGTTCTTTAAAACTGTCTTGCTATTAATTTCCAAATTTTTTCTATAATTTCTCGTATTATAAAACGTCAATGGGTCACACCATATCATCAGAAAGAACATAAGGTTAGATATTATTTTAAGCAGATCCCAATATCAAGAGATTAACAATATATAGTTGATTATCAAAATGGCTATGTCTGCCTGTTGGTGGTTATATGAGCGATGTATGCCTTTAGAACATAAAACTGTCGCTGTAATGAAATAATGTTGATTCTTCATCATCATCATCATCTCAGCCGGGAATCGTCCACTGCTGGACAAAGGCCTCCCCCATCGAGCGCCAATAGGACCGGTCCTGGGCCGCCCTCATCCATCGGACTCCGGCAACCCTTACCAGGTCGTCGGTCCATCTTATGTTGATTCTTACCACGATCTAATTATTTTCAAGCTTTATTTACCCCCGGTTCCTGAGGTACATTTAACGGTGGTTTATCTATTCAATAGCGTTTGGGTATTATTGAATTTTGTATCTTTTAAGCCGTCGGTCCTGCGTCTGAGCTCTCACTGGTGGTGTTCGTCACACGCACTATGAGAGTGATGTAATACAGAGTGTATCTGTGTATTGTACACAACACACTGTCAACTAACTACAACACAGTTGAGTATCTGAGTTGGCCCGTTGGCTGGTTTCTATAAAACTTACCGCTGTAGCCGAACTATATATTATTAGCTGACCCGCGCAACTTCGCTTGCGTCACATAAGAGAGACATAATTTTCCCCGTTTGTGTAACATTTTTCACTGGTATTCTGCTCCTTTTGGTCGTAGCGTGATGATATATAGCCTATAGCTTTCCTCAAAAAATGGGCTATCTAACAGTGAAAGAATTTTTCAAATCGGACCAGTAGTTCCTGTGATTAGCGCGTTCAAACAAACAAAAAAACTCTTCAGCTTTATAATATTAGTATAGATTATAATCCGTTCTGAAGTTTTTGCCTTTACGTTTATAATCTTGATATTTCTTGGATTGTGGACCTATAATATGGGTTTGTGGTGCCGATAACATGCATATAATAATATGTGTTACATTAAAGTGCCTATTTCTTCTGTGAAGTGCCTTTCTCTTTCTATCTTCAAGTACTCTAAGATTTCAACATTTTTTGTAAATCTTATTTGTATTGCCCTTATCCCACGTTGAGTAGAGTCGGCACAACTTGTTTTCTTTCTCAAAAACATACCGTTAAAAAGATTTATTTGATGTTTTTTTTACAACTGGCCGCCTGTCTAACGTCCGTTCTTGGGAATCCCATTTAACAAGAATTTTTTAGAATAAATTAGGTCAGTAGTGTGAATGCAGGAATGATACAGAAATCTGGAATATAATAAGATACAATATCAACATTATTTTTGAATATTCTGAAGAAATCCCTCGTGGTTTATCTTCCAGTCTTTACTCTCTAGTCAAAAATGTTTAGATACTCATGGTTATTTTAAAAATAAATGTTTTTATCACTCATATAGCCACCATTTTGATAGAAAACCAATCATATTTTTTTATTATATAGAGTAAAGAAATCCCTTAAAGGCTTCGAAAAGATATAATGCATGCGTAATGCTATGTAAGGCAGTGTTGCCATGCTAAAGGGAGAATTAAATAAATTGGCAACACCATCGTTGCCTAATGTTGCCAGTATCGCAACGGTGATGGGTCGCAAATGATGAGAGAATGTAAATAAAAATTGGAAATTAAAGACAAACAATAGGATTTCTAATAATATTCTTTTTCAGCGATTTTTTTTTCAATAATTATTTTTTTTTACAAATTTGTCCTTGCATCCAGAGTTACTGAGTCTTTTTTGATAAAAATCAAATTAAAAGATGATTTTCCTTTTGATAAATTCAGTTTCGAAGATTTAAATTGTCAAAACATTTAAGTTTTTATTTCACCTATAGTTAAATGTAATTTTTGAAAATTATATACAAGTAAATTTAAAATTTTAACTAGTTTTACGGGTATAAGTATCGCTAAATATGGCTTTTTTACACTTACACGGGTTCGATCCCCGTACGACTTATTTCTGTGTCAAAGTGAGACAGGTTCGAATCCTGATCATGTTCATTTTGGACCCACTTTTATCTTTTTTTAATGTCCCTGTAGACATATTTTCCACAATTATATAATAATATAATTAAACCATAATTAAGTTTAAAATATTTATTAATAAGTAATACTAGAGTTACCGGGTTCGATTCCCGTATATTGTGATTTTAAAAAAAGTACTATTACACATAATTGAACACACATACATTTTTTCTGAAACATACTTTAACTTAAGTAAATAATTTATATAGAAAATACCTTTTTTATAACTATAAGTAGGTCTAATGAGATTAATAAAATAAATGAATAATGTACTAAAAATGCCAAAATTGTAACCCATTAAGTTCCCACTGCTGGGCAAGGGTCTCCTCCCGTAATAAGAATTAGCACTTGACTCCAAAGTACACACTTTCCTTCAAGAGCTGTGTTAAACAACTGTCAGACATGTCATTCATCACGATGTTTTCCTTCACCGTTAAGCTCAACCTGGGTAACTTTGAATCATTTGGGTAACATTGACAGCGGGAATTTGAACTAGTTTCGATTATTTTTTCATATGAAACCAAACACAATTGATAAAAGTTTGCAAAACTAAAATAAACCTTTATCAATTGTGTGTTTCATATGAAAAAATAATCGAAACTAGTTCATATTCCCGCTGTCAATGTTACCCAAATGATTCAAAGTTACCCTGGTTGACTGTATAACAAGTGATCATTATTTATAATACACACATCACTTGGAAAAGTCATTGGTGTGTTGGATTCGAACTCTCGACCATTTGTAAGCCCCGGTTTCTGGTGCACTTAAATTAATATATAAATAAGGTAACCCATTAATGTCCCACTGCTGGGCAAGGATCTCCTCCCGTAATGAGGGAGGGGTTAGGCCTTGAGTCCACCACGCTGGCCAAGTGCGGGTTGGGGACTTTGCATGCCCTCAATAAATGTATTAAACAAATTTTATGCATGCAAGGTTGTCTCACGATGTTTTCCTTCACCGTTGGAGCATGTGATAATTAGGGGAGGTACACTTAGCGAAAGTTTATTTATTCAGTATCGTTTGAACTCATAAAAAACGCTATTGAATAGATAAACTACCCCTAAATCTACTCAGAAACCGGGGGGTTAGGGAGCTACAAGATATAACTTAATTAATTAAATATTTTATAAATAAACATGGTGTAAGCTCTGATTAGTTATACAGTGTTTTGTCACTTACAAATTCTATGTATATAAGTGAAGTAACAACAGTCCCGCAGATCGATCTCTGAGGTTAAGCCGCGCTTGTCGAAGTTGTTCTGTGGATGGGGGACCATCTTATACATATCGAGTTCCTCCGTGTTTTGGAAAGCACGCTAAAATGTGGGTCCCGGCTGTCATTTTCAAAGATCTTTGACAGTCGTTAACAGTAGTCAGAAGCTTGATAGTGTGACAACTAGTTTTATCGAAGGGTATCGTGTTATAAGCCAGGTAACTGTGTTGTGGAGGTCAGATAGACAGTCGCTTCATGTACAATACTGGTATTCAGCTGCATCCTGTGAGACTGGAAGCCGACTCCAACATAGTTGGAAGAAAGGCTAGACTGATAGACTTACGTTTATACCAAATGCCTAGCAGTGGGACAGGTTAAATTTCTTCTAGAATATTGATATTATTATCTCCTTAGACATACTTATGATATAAAGTTTATTTTTTATAGATATAGTCATATTTTGAAGGGAAATTTTCAAATATTTAATTTATTGAAATACCCGTAAAGTTAGTTAAATTGAATATTTAGAACGAATTAAAGAAATTAAGGTCAGTTAGTGAGAAATAAATTATTTTTTTGGTAAACGGAAGTATTGCGGAACGAGCTTAAGTTATAGATGCTCGGGTACGATTCCCGTTGCATTAAATATGTTAATATTATAAGGCTTAGTAGAGGATAAAAAATATCTTAATACTAGAATATGATTTCCTATATATATAAACCTTTAATAATGCCCCTGTTTTTGTTAATGATAGTAATATCTTTTGTGTTTGATAGTCGTGGGTTCGATTCCCATACAAAACGAATTTGTGTGATTTTGTTTTTACTTCTTGAATAGATGATCCAAAAATAGTTGTTTCGGGTCTGATTGTACTTTGTGTCCGTTGTTTGTATGTTTGTAAAAGTCCCCGCGACACAAGAGCAATGCCTATTTCGGGAGTTCCCTTTGAAATAACTGATGATTTTCAATTAAATAAATAAAGAATGTGGATATATTTTTGTCCATTTAGATAAATAGACTCATTCATATTAGTATCTAGGAATAGGTTAATTTCAAATGCCTTCCTAGCAAAATAGTAGCCTCTGGTTCGAATCCCTGCATTCACATTATTATTGAATTCTTTCATATTTTATTTTTATAGTTTACTATAGAAGATAGAACATGAAATTTGGACAAAGTGTGCCTTTTATCATGTAGGCACCCCATAAGAAAGATTTTTTTAGTAATCCATCCCTCAAAGGAGAAAATAGTTTTTCAGCTCGAAGTATAGCATCTTATATCTAAATAAACAAGTATGAATTTGTCGTTTTTAAAAAATCGCCCCTAAAGGGTTTAAAACAGGGGTTGATTTTAACCTTTATTTTTCCTAACCTTTTCGCGAGCCGCGCGAGTCCACTAGTACGATATGAATTAAATATATACTTCCGTTTGCCAAAATACCTAATACTAATGAACAAATTTCTTTCAGAATCTAATACACATTTCTATCCACAGGTATTAATATGATATTTAATTGTTTTCAGCCACTAATTATATATTTTTTTCAGCTAGTCTTTGCTAATGAGCGAATAGAAGTGTTGATGTGTGTTGTAGAGATGGATGCTTAGCGATTTGTTAACTGTTTGTCTGTCTGTCTGTGTGTTTTTGGAGGGATTTTTTATGTATATTTATATCTTTTGCGTAAAATAATCTTTTTTCCTGAATGCAATTTGGGTCTTTTTATAAAGTTATATTTGAATAGGTTTAATTGATTATACCGACTTCAAAAAGGGTACTATGTTCGAATGGTTGTATTTTTTTTAAGTTAATTAATAACTCCACCATCGGAGAACGGATTTCAAATTATTTTTTGTTTAATAGAGAGGTTTATAAGTAATGTATGACGGCAAATAGGCTTCCTTAATAAATGGACTGTTCGATACAAAAATATTATTTTAATTTTATTAGTTCCTAAGATTAGCGCGTTCAAACAAACTCTTTTGCTTTATATAAGTACCTAGTATAGATTAATATAAAAACATATATATTAATATCAGTTTAAATTATAAGAGAAATTCGTCAGCTTTATATATATTTACGTACATTCCCTCCAAACCACAGACTTAGAAATAATAAAAACATATTATTCAAATCTCCACGAAACACATCTACAAACACTTCTCGTTAACAAAAAAACAATAATTATAACCTCAATTAATTGTTTTAATATTTAATTATAGGTGAAAACTGAGTTCATAGCGCTGCTTAAAGAAAAGGGGGTCGACAGACATACACGCTGGATTGACGCTAAGAAGAAAGTTGATGCTGACCCGAGGTACAAAGCGGTGGAGAGTAGTAATCTTAGAGAGGATTACTTTAAAGAATATTGCAAGATGATTAAAGAAGAACGGAAGAAGGATAAGGATACTAAGGAGAAGAGTAAGAAATTTTTATTTTTTTTATGTATTTTTGTATGTATGTGTGTGGAAAATGTATGTAGTTAGTGCCGTTCTCTGCCTAATTCTTGGGGAATAGGTGTGATTTTATATATGTATGTGGATTGTTTGTCGTAGTTCTCTTATGGGGAAAAGGGCGTGATTCGGTTTCTATATGTGCGTGTGTAGAAAAATATAGTTTTTTTTCTTTGTGGTAAAAAAAATATTCCCTTCTTATCCCTATGGGTAAAAGGTAAGACTATGTATGTATTTAGAAAAATGTAGATTTTTTTGTCATTTTTTTGTCGCAGTTAGAACTTCTATATGTATATTAGTGGTTCCTTAAATTCCCTAGTTATGTCCCGTCCACACGTTTGTAGAGGGGAGCAGACGACAAAAAATACAGTAGACGTATATAAGGAGTGCGTGTGAGGGAACGGAAGCACGTCGTTGTTACGTCTCCGTCACATTCCCTTCATATATTTTTCTCTTTTCTCGCAACGACTTACTTCTACAAACAGACACAGTTGTTGAGCCCGATCGTTGCGTATCCAACAGCTGATTACGGTTCGATTTCCGAGTCGGGCAAAGAATATTTTCGACTAGCTGACCCGCGCAACTTCGCTTGCGTCACCTAAGAGAATGGGTCAAAATTTTCCCCGTTTTTGTAACATTTTTCGTTGCTACTCCGCTCCTAATAACCGTAGCGTGATGTTATATAGCCTATAGCCTACCTCGATAAATGGGCTATCTAACACTGAAAGAATCTTTCAAATCGGACCAGTAGTTCCTGTAATTATAATAATAATAATTAGCGCGTTCAAACAAACAAACAAACAAACTCTTCAGCTTTATAATATTAGATAGATATTACTCGGGAGTTTGGTAACGTGCCCGCTATATAATAGACTCTACCTCTAATACATGGGAGTAATAGCGAAACGCATTTCGTATAACTCAGCCTACAATCAACAAATCTTATACGTTATCCAGATTTTAAGCTACAATTGTATCAAATTTCATAAAAATCCGTCCAGTAGTGTTTTCGTAAAACAATAACACACATACATCCATACTTTCAAACTTTCGCATTTACAATATTAGCAGGATGTATGTACATTGTACATATGTATAAATGATCGGTGTTATATTACAGAGCGGGAGCGAAGCGGCACAAAGAAGGAGAAGCGAGACAAGGAGCGCGCCGAGAAAGACAAGGACGGCAAGGAAAAAGACGAACCGCCCAAGAAATCTAAGAAAAAGGACAAGGGAGATGTGAGTACTATGTTATTTATCGTTTGTACAGTGCACGCGGTATTATATCATTCGTTCATTCATTCGTTCGTTCGTTCGTTCATTCGTTCGATCGTTCGTTTTCGTTCGTTCATTCGTTTCGAGAAGCTCGTGGCTTAGTAAACAACAGCCGTGTGGATCCATCTATCTAACGTACTTTTCGAGACATGGTCACCCATCCACAAAAAAATCTTGGCAAGCGTTGCTTAACCCACATATCGTTTGCTGATCGGTGAGCGCAACTGGCTACGAGCGTCTTACTTGAAGTAGAAAGGCCGGACTATCCACAAATGCTAAATGCATTCTATTTATTTCGGACAACATTTTTTCTATTTCTATTTATTTTGAGACAACAGCGTAGATTTAAATATGTAGTATTTCCTCTTCTTTTTAACTCATTACTGTCCCACTGCTGGGTAAAGGCCTCCTCCGCAAATCGTCATTAAAATACACTCATAATAATAAGTTTTTACCAATTTATGTCCCACTGCTGAATAAGCGTCTCTTCCCGTAACGAGGGAGGGGTTAGGCCTTGAGTCCACCACGCTGACCAAGTGCGGGTGCCCTCAATATTTTCACAATCGGACAATTTTTTAGCAATACTCTAAAAACATACATACTAAAGGGTTTTTCATTAAATGTTGTTCAAGTCCTTTATAAATTAGTGCACTGATACAAGCGATATTTATATTATTTTATACATTTCATTTTAATCAGTAGTTTTGGTGTTTACGGCAAACCAAATATGTACAATTCGATTTGAAAAATTCTTAGGTATAGCTTATGACGCGATTTCGTCTGCTTCAAAAGGTTTCCCAGGGTAAAAACAATTTTTTGTTCGATTCATAAATAGTTGTTTCGTGTCTGGTTGTACTTTGTGTCCGTTGTTTTTACGTTTGTAAAAGTCCCCGCGACACAAGAGCAATTCTTAGTGCGGGAGTTGTGTTTTAAAAATATAGAAAAGTGAATTAGAATTTCTGATTTATTTGTTGATCATATTCTTGTCATAAGACTTTAAATTGTTGCTAAGCAAAGTTCAAGCCAGATTTCACTAATTCTGTAGTAATAGTTTATTTTTAAAGTATTTTATAGTGACCACGGTCGATGTAATTCGATCGAAACGTCGGCGTCGGGTGAACAAATAAGGTATCCTAACCCTTAATTTTCAATCGCGTTTAAGACTTGCATTATAATATTACGTGTACAAGTCGCGAGAGTTTTAAAATAGTATCTTTTTTCATACATATACACTCTACCAGATAGGTTATCTGGCAGTTATCAGCTGTAAAACTAAATAAATAAATAAATTTAACCCACATTACTGCCCCACTGCTGGGCAAGGGTCTCCTCCCGTTATAAGGGAGGGGTTATGCCTTGAGTTCACCACGCTGGCCAGGTGCGGGTTGGGGACTTTGCATGCCCTCAATAAATGTATGAAACAAATTTTAGGCATGCAAGGTTTCCTCACGATGTTTTCCTTCACCGTTGGAGCATGTGATAATTATTTCTAATACACACGTAACTTCGAAAAGTCATTGGGAGGTGTCAACTTATACCACTCGGCTATCACTGCTCTACAAAACTAGTCTCATAAATATTAGGTCGGGGAAAAAGTCTTTTCGCATTATAGTATGTATGAACTTGTGATAAAATCTTATCTTTTTTCGTACATCTACTTTCTTACAGATAGGTTATCTGACAGTTGTCATTCTACAAATATGTTTGGTTTGCCGCACGAATGCTTTTCATATAGTAACTTAGTGTTGAAGTTGTGTCGTAGTGAGTGAAATTAAAATGGCAATGTCGAATTTATTTGACTTATATTATTATTTTAAAAAAGGCATTAAATTCCACTATCTTTGGAGGGAAATGAACTGTCTATGTGTTGCCTAGACTTAATAGGTATACAACAGAAAAAGTTTTATTCAAATCCGCGCAGTAGTTTCGGAGATGAGCGCGTACAAATACACAAACAGACATTTTTATGTGATTTAATGGTTTGTGTTTTATTATTGTTCCTAAACCCACCTTATTGCTAAAATGACATGCGCGGTTGTAAAAATGAAGTTAACTTGTATTTAAATATGTTATTATGAATATTATAAAGCTTTCCATTTTAGTACTTTCGAAACGTATTTAAAAATGTTACACATATTTGAAGTTTTAACGTTTAGTAACTTTGTCTAATAAAATTTTAAATTGGCAACATCCTATTTACCCCTCGTCATATATTTACTAACATTGCCTATTTATTTTCCACTTGCGGTGCGAATTTCATCATCATTCATAATAAATAGTATATACTTTATATATTAAATACTGCGTCGGACACGGTACTTTATATTCTATAATCTGGCAACACTAATTTGTGTTGCCATACTTTATTTATTACCCCGAATTGTGGGTGATTTTTGACTGGTCTTTAAATTGTGTGAAATAAAGTATTTTTTTGACGTTTTATTTACCCTATTCCTTTAGTATTATTGGAGCTGATATGTAATTAATAAAGGTAAGTGCTAGTATTTAAGAAATATAGATTTAAGTACTATTTTACATGTAATGATGAAACATATAGGTTCAATTATATTTTTGAAACTTGATACCGAAAGGAACTTTTAATTATGTTAAGGTTTCTTACGGTTTTTTTAAACTGTACCTAGTTAACTATTTCTCGTCAAGAATAAATAATATTAGCCTCGAAACGGACGTTTGATAATACTGATTTCTAAATAAACGGCGCTGTAAATATTTTCAGAGAATAATTTTGAATGTTATTCATATTTTTGATATAAAGGTCAAATGTATTGACGTCACCACTGCTCTTACCTGCTCTCTCGCTCTTTCTTAGCACATTCGACTTGTGAAAGAAAGAGAAAGAATATGTGTTTTTCTTTATAATATAGAGATTACACTTGTGAAAGAAAGATTAAGAATATGATTTTTTCTTTATAATATAGAGACTACGGCTATGTGGTGAACTGAAGCCTTTTTCTTAATCAAATAATTTATTAATTTAGGTCAAATACTGACACTTATGATAGTCAATGATACAGAGAGTGAATTTGCCGCCAGTTCGGAAGGTACGGCCAATGAGAAGAGCTGCCAACAAACTCCTGGCCACAATTTGCGACTACAATATAAGTCGGTTTATACAATCGCACCCTTATTTAAGGGTGGCGACGAAAAATTTTCGGACATTTTTTTTTGTTGTTTATAGAAAATGCCGATGGTCATAATCTGCGGGTGGCGAGTTTTTTAGCTACCCCTAATTAATTATAATTATAATTAAAAATGGAAAAAAGATGGTGTTTTCTTCTTCTACAAAAGTGCAGTGGTTAATATATTTGAAGATCTCGTGTTGCAGTTAACATACGGAGCGCTGAGGACGTGTTTGCGGCGATAACTACATCGGACCGGCTACGAATGCGCTGTAGTGTGTTGCGATTTTTTTGTCGCAGTCGCAATTTTTTTGTCGCACTGAATACTGTGTGCGTGTTTAACCTTTGACATAATGTCGAATGGTGAACCGTGATTTTGCGACTTTTTTGTCGTGCGATTTTTAGTCGTTGCGACTTTTTTGTCGCAGACGGCAATTTTGATTTTGACTAGCTTATTAATTGATATTTCATATAAACGTGCCATTTATAATAATATCACGACATTTTTTATCTAAATATTAATCACTACAGTACATTCGCAGCTTAATGGGGCGTTTTCGGCGTTTTTTTATTATTTTATAATTTAATGGTCATATTTTTATTTTATTCGCACACTCAAAAATCCTTACATTTATCTCTGATGTAAGGATTCCAAAATGTGCGATACAAATCTCATTTTAATATATAAAAACATAAATAATCGTACTCTAAAAATGCGTAAAAATTTCATAAAACTATTATTTATATAGTTTTCACCACTTTTGTCACAGCCCAGTCTACATGATACGAATTCGAATCCCGGGTTTTGCGAAAATGTTTGAGTTTTCTTTTGAACATATCCTGGAGTTAGAAAGTTGAGACCTCCGTGCCTTAGAGAGCACGTAAAGCTTTCGGTCCTGCTTGTGAGCTCTCACTGGTGGTGTTCGTCACACGCACTATGAGAGTGATGTAATACAGACTGTATCTGTGTATTGTACACAACACACTGTAAACTAACTACAACACAGTTGACTTTGGTTCCTATGAAACTGAATATCTGCTATGATATTTCAATTCATACGATTAGGTAGATTTGACTACCAGTCAAATCAGCTACTCTTTATGAAATGTCAAAAACACACTTTAGTGTAGATATACGACACAGTGACGTCACAGTTTCGTATTTATGTTGGTAAAAGAGTTTCTAGTCAAATGTTTCAGTCTGTAATTATTACAATTTCAACATTATTTACCAAAAAAATTGCATAGTTCGAGCATTTTAGATGAACCTTTTACGAGTACAAGTTTGATAATTTTTCATTCAGCCAGTCAACTATCAAATTACTGAATCTATCACTAGCTCGGAAAGTGTACAGCCTTATGAGAAGAGCTAGCAACAAACTCACACACTCTTTTCAATCACTTACCCCCGGTTTCTGAGTACATTTAGCGGTAGTTTATCTATTCAATAGCGTTTTTTTTATATGAGTTTAAACGCTATTGAATATATAAACTACCGCTAAATGTACTTCAGAAATTCAGATTAAATCATATAAATTACTAGCTTACCCGCGACTTCGTCCGCCACCTGAATTTTCCCGGGGTAAAAAGTAGCCTATGTCCTTTTTCGGGTATCAAAATATCTCCATACCAAATTTCTTGCAACTTGGTTCAGTAGTTTAGTTTTGATTGAGTAACAGACAAACAGAATTAGGTACTTTCGCATTTATATTTTTCGATTTTCGTTTTAAGCACATTTTAGAGTACGATTATCATCGCAATTAAAACATTAATAATAAAAATGTGACCATTCATCTATCGGTAGCGAAGCCACCCCGCAGACTTATGACACGGCCTTAGGGTTACAGCTATCTACACCACGATAACTACCCCCGTAGCGGGCGAGCAATATTTCACCCCAACAAAAAACCTGATTCAACCTACCCTCGATTTCGGGCGAGAAAAACCCGGATTTACGGCAAGCAATACCCCTATTTCGGGCATCTGCAAACCCGAATCCCGGTTACGACAAAAGTAGATTTTTGGCACCAAATTTTTCAGTACCTATGGTTTTGTAACTAAATTTTTAGGTATCAAACCATTGGTTTAAAAGTTGTTGCTGAAAAATTTCTACTAAAAAAAGCAGAGTTTTGAAAACTTTGCAACAATGCGATTGTTATTGTATATAGACGATGTTTGAATGTATATTTTTATATATATAAGGTGTGCTATGTATTGTGTTTATATACTTGAGGCCGTGTCAGTCAACAAACCGTGTCCGATGCAGTATCGTTTTAAAAAATAGATATTCCACTATGTGTTTTAAATATTTTGGTATTTTTTTCAATGCTGAGCGTGTTTTTTTAGTTTTTTTGCTTTTGTAGTGTGGTTTGTGGTTTTTAATTGACTAATATGTAATTAAAATCTGTCTTTTTTGTCTTAGATTTGTCGCGTAATTTACAATTGTGTCGATTATGTCCCACTTCAAGAAATAATCTGCCATTCTATTGAACTTTATAATTCAAATCCAACGTTTAACGAAAATATGCTTTATTGAGTAATAAACTATTTTTTGGCTCTTTCGCGTAATTTGCGATAACTTAGTTTATGTGCCACTTCAAGAAATTATTAGTAAGAAATTGCCTAATGCGTCTCCGTGCTTCGGAGGGCACGTAAAAAGTCGGTCCTTCTTTTGTCATTTAAGATAACAGTCGTTAAACCACGTCGAAGGCCTTCGGGGTTACGATAGATAGATAGTATCTTAAGTCACAGACTGACACAGATTTTCGCATATTTGATTATCAATTTTATAGATAATTCGGTTGAATGGTGTAGTAACATCTTAACAGACAGACTGACTCGCTTATTTAATTAAAATATAATTCACGTAGATTATTTAAACTTAAGTTTATCTTAACCACAAACCACACTAAAACCTTTAAAAAAATACCAAAACCAAACACACAGTGGAAACTCGCAAACACGTCTAACGTTCCGTTTGTCAACAGAAGAGCGAGCCGGTCGAGGAGGAACGCAAGCAACCCACGCCCCCACCCGACCAGTGGGCCGAGATCCTCGGCATCCCCGGCGAAGACAAGACCCCCACCAAGAAAACAAGAAAATCACAAGACGCTAAAACAAAAACCACAGAAGAAGAAGCCCCTTCACCGAAACAATTGCGATCTTCTAAAAAAGAACAACCGACCCCTGAAAAGCAGATCAAAGTTGAGAAAACATCCCCAATTAAACCACCGCCAAAGAAGCGAAAACCGGAAGATTATCCATCGCCTGAACAAGACGACTTACCGTTATCTCTCGTGCCTAAGAAAGCAGAGAAGAAAAAGGTCGAGAAAGTTCGACGGCGGAAAAAATCCGAGAAAGAATAGTGCTTAATGTATGTGTTCTTTGGCAGGTGATCGTACCTACGCACCGCACCAAGGAACACACTAACGTGTTGAAGACGTGGGTTTTAAATGACTGCTAACGGATTGTGTTTATGACCAGTGTAAATAATACGGGAATGAATGATAAGGTGTTTTGTTTTTCTATGCATACGGTGGTATATATTAACGTAAGGAGATAATAATAGAAGAAAATTAACCCAATATTGTCCCACTGCTCGGCATTTGGTATAAACGTAAGTCAGTCTAGCTTTTCTTCCAACTATGTTGGAGTCGGCTTCCAGTCTCACCGGATGCAGCTGAATACCAGTATTTTATATGCAGCGTCTTTTATTTGTCAAAGGCCAGTCGTAGACCTGCAATAAGTTTGCATATTGTATAAGAACCATCAAAAATATAATGTATTGTGTTATGTTATTGATCGTTTACGAACGGCCTTGGTTACTTGATTTTAATTATTATAATTTAAATGAATTATTATATTGTTTGATTTAAAATTACATTATTTATTCATCAATCAAATTATTTATTGTAAAATTAATCAATTTATTTACCTAAAAAGGTATTTATTTTACCCAAAAAAATTTTGTTTAACTATAAATACTGGTACGAAATCTATGAAATTATTGTACAACCGTATGCAAAGACGGGCAGACACAACAAGTGATATAATTTAGTGTATATAAACGAATTACCCACGTTGACAGTGCGATGCGATAAATACAATAGTTTAAAGACATTTTTAACACATTTAATCTTTATATAGAATGGGTAGACTGATGTAATATAATGTCGTCCTAGCCAAAATGACGGCTACGGCGGCCAGTATAATTTAAACCATGACTCTGCAGGACTTTGTTTATAGTGTGTTGTGTACAATACACAGATACACTCTGTATTACATCACTCTCATAGTGCGTGTGACGGATAACAGGCATGATCAGTGAACATCAGCAGTGAAATCATGAACGACGGCTTTATCAATTTATTTATTGACTATATACAAATGTTTACAGGAGAACTTAATAAACAACAGTCGTTAAGCCACGTCAAGGGCCTTTCGGGCGGCTTGAACAACTTTGACACTAGGTTGACCACTAACCATACGATGAGAGAGAGAGAACTTAATGCCTTAGGTAGACGCTGACCCAGAAGCCTATGTTGGACCTCTTATCTTGAACTATATAAATATTTATTTAAACTTAATATACAGAGCTGTATAAAGGCGGACTTAATGCCAGGGGCATTTTCTGCCAGTCTACCTTAGGGTGATGCAGAGATATTGTGTTTTGTTGTGAAAGCGTGACAAACGGACTTTATATTTTTAGTATTTCGTTTAGCTATAGCGAACATAATTTCATTATGGTATTATAGATTTCCCTCTACATGCAAAACTCGCAAACTCGTTATATCTCTCTATTCAAAAAGTAAACTATTCTATACAATATTTTTATTAGAAAAACAATCAGTCTGCCCGTTTCTATAGTAATAGAATTAGAAATAAAATACACGTGCTATTAATAAAAGCTTATTTACTCTTAATACATAATTTCTTGCCTTTGATATTTGTGTTGTCTATCGATCAATTCCAGAACATCAAAACCCATTCTGACTATTTATCAATTGTAGCAAATTAGGTGTTGATGACAATTAATATATTGTTACAATAACTAATGTAACGTTTAATCTATTTTTCCATTGGTAGATGATCGATCGATATCATTGGTCGATAATTGATTGATTATTCATTGAGAAAATCAGTAGCTTAAAACATATTTATTTTATATTAAAAAAACCGTTTGTCAACCTAAGCTTTTATTATAATAGCACGTGAATTTTATCCGTCGTTTTAAACATTATAACCAATTCGGCCGAAACTGTATATATAGCAAAATTCTAGTATATAAGTAATTTTAAATTATATATAAATACATAGTTTTAGTACAAGGGTACATTATGTACATGAAGAGAAATACATCACTGAATGAATTATAAATATGCGATGTTTCATTCAGATTTAAAATATCAGTAGCCAAATGGTGGACTGAGATCTCTCTCAAATTTGAAATCGGTTTCAAACACTCTAAACTTTAGACTATGACACTAACCCCCGGTCTTTGAGTACATTTAGCGGTAGTTTATCTATTCAATAGCGGTTTTTTTATTTGATTTTAAACGCTATTGAATAGATAAACTACCGCTAAATGTGCCTCAGAAACCGGGGGTTAGACAGTTCTTTAGATAACTTATTTGATAGAATATGTCTGTCAAAATTCTTTAAGATAAGCTATCTAGAGCTTAAATAAGCTGGAAAACTGGCCTTAACAGTCAACTTCATAGTCTAAACTATTTAAAGAAACTTTTGTAAAATAAACACTTAATGAAAACGATTTCAAACGAAAAATCCCATTTTGATAAGAAATTAGTTCCCATAATGGGATTTTTTAGATATCTGTGTAAATAAATTGAGATATTTCAGTCTCCTTTTCAGGCTTTCAGTCAGTACCGAATGTGAAAGATCGGTTGAAAAGTGTGTGACAATCGGTAGAAGAGATAATGTGTTATGACCGCCTAAACGCAGTATACTGCTTTCAAAGCTCTTATGAGTATCAATATGATGACGATATGGGAATTATATGTGTATAAGTGTTACTATAATGGTGGATAATCGGTTATAGTTACTATCTATCGAAAATCAACCGATGATAATTGACAGTCGATTTTTTATTATTCTTTGTCGATAATCGATTGGAATTTTATCGATTTTTTTTATAGTATATCAATTATGAATCAATTTTCGATTAGTATTTGATTTATTTGTATTGTCTATGTGTAAATAATAATATAATGTAACGGGTCTTAAACAAGATTGAAAATTAATGTTAGTATATTTGTTTACCCGACGTTTCGATCGAATTACATCGACTGTGGTCACGGGCTGACGTCTGGTAAATAAATAAGGTATAAAAAAATAATAAATGTAGTCAATTAATGTCCCACTGCTGGGCAAAAGTCTCCCGTAATGAGGGAGGGGTTAGGCCTTGAGTAAATAAGGTATCTTAATGTTTAATTTTCAATCGCGTTTAGGACCCGTTACATTATAATATGTGTACAAGTCGCGAGAGTTTTAAAATAGTACCACCTGATCGAATATCAATTAATGATAAATCGATAATCGGTCGGGAAAAAAGTCTTTTCGCATTATAGTATGTATGAACTTGTAATAAAATCTTTTCTCTACACTAAAAGCTCGATATTTGTGTACCTCACGAGCTCACTGAAAGAAACCTAATGAACCGTGTACTCATTTGTGATTGTTGAAGCCAGAGAGATTTTATTACAAGTTCATACATACTATAATGCGAAAAGACTTTATCCCCGACATAATAATTTGTCAATAAGTATACCTAATTGATTATCGACCATTCTCTATAGTAATACAAACTCTGCCTACCTCTTTGTAGGTATCGGGGTATTATGTTATGATTTTATAACAATACACTATGTATTGAGCTACCCCGTGATTTTGTATCCGACGGGTGTTGTATCATATATTTGTATTACGTTGTATTCAATACAAAAACATTGTATTTATCACTTTTCTAGTCTTATTCATTGATCAGTGTGTTAATAAGTAACATTACATAGATGTAGGTGCAGTGTTTCAGCTGAGCGTCTCCGTGATACAAGTCACCGTTGTTGTTTATAACTACAGTTCACCACAAACGTACAACTTTGACACTAGGTTGACTTCAGTCTAGCCTTTCTTCCAGCTATGGAAGTCAGCTTCCAGTCTCACCGGATGCAGCTGAATACTAGTATTGAACATGCAGCGACTGTCTATCTGACCTCCACAACACAGTTACCTGGCTTATAACACGATACTCCTTTTTACATAGGGTCAGGTGACAATCAGTCGGTACATACACACACACACACATACATACATACATACATACATACATACATACATAAAATCACGCCTTTTTCCCTCACAGTAGGCAGAGAGCAACGTAACTTGCGTACTCCCTACGAATTAGTGTCGTATGCGACTGAAATACACAATTTTTTTGTATTGAATACAATATTTATGTAGTATGAATACATAAATTGTACATATTTGTAGTTACTAAGTTACGTACATGGATTAATGTTTTTTAATGTATTGTATGGGTACTGAAAGTATCCTTTTATCATGTTTATACGCTTCGGAAGATGTTCGGTTATAATCGGGTATTTTCGCCAAAAATCTATCAGTCTAGCCTTCCAAACTATGTTGGAGTCGGCTTCCAGTCTCACCGGATGCAGCTGAATACCAGTATTTTACATGCAGCGACTGTCTATAAGACCTACACAACACAGTTACCTGGGTTATAACACGATACTAAGTAAGACTGGTTGTCAGACTTTCAAGCTTCTGACTGCTGTTAACGACTGTCAAAGATCGTTGAAAATTACAGCCGGGACCCACAATTTAACGAGCCTTCCGAAATACGGATCGCGTAAAATGCCTATAGAAAAAGAAAAAGTCATACAGGTTCAACATTATTTACGAAAAAATTGCTTGAGTATTTTTACGAACCTTTTATTAGAAAAAGAGTAATAATTTCCTGATGAAGGAAATTAACCTTTTCACCGCCAGAGTAATATTGAAAATCGGTGTTCCCCACGCCAAGCAATAAATTCCTTCGTTTATACCTACAAAATAATAGTCACGGGAAAAGTGTATATCGATAAAACTTCGATTAATTTTACGTGTTCTTATATTATGAGTAAAAATTGCATAAAAGTACCACAAAATTTTATTGAATTTCTCCCATGTGTCAACTTTACACTACTCAGTACTCATTACCCAAAAATAACAATGATATACACGAACAATTTGCATAAAAAAAGTACTTAATTCAAATATTTTATTCAAAAAGTCACAGCACTAATCCCAGTTGTGACGACACCTTTTGACGTTAAGAAACGCCACTGGCGTAGTCAGCGCTGCGATTTCAAATTTTGCCGCCTTATATTAGAGATGTACCAGTGTGGCAAGTCGGAGTGAAGTATAATATATCGTTACGTTTAATCATTCATCTGAATACGTTAAATTATAATCAATACTCAATTTTGCACAATTGTTTCGTACTCGTATCTTACGATTTTAATAAATGTAGAAATAAAATTTTCGTAATATTTTTCTAGTCTATAAAATTTATTTTGATGTAGTAACATGGAAACACAGTTTGAAAGAACTCTATGACTCGGTAAAATAAATATGTTTTGTGCTCTATGATTCGAAATACGAAAAATTTATTATACACAAGAATTTATGTACCTATTATTAATAACGTATTGCAACAACACTACGAGTGTCCAGCAGCGCGGGTGACGTCAGAGCGCGCCGTCTGATTCCGTCAGTGGCGTACGAAGCACTGTAAGGGATTCCGCTAATAGAGATGCGCGAGAGTTGCCACAAAATGATCGATTTGCACTTATTTAGTCATGAGTTTATCACTAGATATGGTAGTTTTATTACATATTTAGGTTTGTATTGAATCTAATTTAAAACATATCAGACAAAAAATTTTTTTTTCAGAAAGGAGTGAAGTATTTCAATTTGTTTTCGAAATATTGCATAAAGTGTTTAGATTGTAGTCCTTTTCCTTGCACATCACTAGTTGACGCGTCTTCACGTCTGTGGCGTGGATTTGCGGGCTAAATTTATACATTTTGCATGATGATTTACTTTGTTTTTTTTTCAGGTACAACTGTCTAATTATTATATGTCTTTGTGTAATAATGTAATAAATATGTTTAGGTAATAATAACAGGAGAAAGAAAACACTTGAAACGTATTGTTGTATGTTTATTTTGAACTATAAAAAAGTGATATTTTTGACGTGCTATCACGTCGATGGCGTCGTGAGCGATTTTCAATTTTACGTCTCTTAACGTCCGTGGCGGTGAAAAGGTTAACTTTTTATAATGTCTGAAAAATTATTACGTCTAGTATTCAATCTTATTAAACATACGTTTATAATCGAAATCTATCGAAGCGTGTAAATAAATACGTGCTATGTTTCAATTTACGTGTACACTGAAACTGAAAATTATATACTTATTGGCAAATATATAGTAAAATGTTATATAATTGATAGATATCTGGGCCTGATTATCACAATGGAGAATGTTAACAAATTTGGATTATTAGCTCTCAATATTCTCTGTTAGAAATAAAAAATACTAGTGAAAGAATTACTTTGATACGTCAATTAGTTTCCGATTTATAAGTAAAACAAGTTGCAACCGCGCGAGTCGGTGACGTCATTCTACATTACGCTAAGTCTGGCTCACATAGTCTTTTTTAATAATATTTACTATTATTACACTTTAAATGTAATAAGCAGACGAAAACACAACAAAATACTGCATAAACTATTACATCTACGGCTGGAGACTTGATATTAAGCGGGACGCGGCCCGCGCGGCATGGTGTACTATGACGTCACGCCGTTAGCGGGACTCGATATTTTTTGAAACTTTGAATGCTTGTAAAATCAAAACTACTTAGTATTTTTGACTGAAACGAAAACTAGTTTGCATGTACATGTACAGGCTTTACTGAGTCAAAATTTCAAGCGATTTGGCATACCTAGTAACATTCTCCATTGTTTGACTCTTTCAACAAAATGCACTGACCCCCGGTTTCTGAGGTACATTTAGCGGTAGTTTATCTATTCAATAGCGTTAAAATTCATTGAAAAAGAAACTGTTTGAATAGATAAACTACCGCTAAATTTAAAACACTAACCCCCGGTTTCTGAGGTACATTTAGCGGTAGTTTATCTATTAAAACAGTTCTTTTCAATGAGCTTTAACGCTATTGAATAGATAAACTACCGCTAAATGTACCTCAGAAACCGGGGGTTAGACAAACTTTATAAGCTTTTCTTACAGTATGTTATGATTCATATTTTACAAATACTGAAAGTCTGAAAAGTTCAGGAAAGTTTATTTCAAATAAAGAGACCAACGCAAATCAACGTGTTTTCAAAATAAAACTGTGATTCCTTGTAATTTCAGACTTTCAGTATTTAAAGCAAAAATAAGTTTTTATTCTCAACATTTACTTAACTTATTTCATGAAATTAACATGTATCGATAAAAAAATATTGATTTTAATTAAAAACCCGATATAGTAAGACCAAAATACTATTATTTAATGTAAAATAATTACCAATATTACTACTACCTTTGTTTTAACAACAATCGCCTTTTATTAAGTTCAGTGTACACGTAACTTAAACAAAAAAATAATATTTAAGTATAATAATATATGTGTTTATGCCTCAATATATTAATAAATAGTTGTTATAAGGAACCCTGTAAACGTCTCGACTATATCCTACGACTTGCGACTAAACCTCGACTTACGACTAAACGCTAATACTAATCGCAAAAATGACTTAGTAGAGAGCATTCACAAGGACTTATAGCAGCATTTCTTAAGCTTTTTTTCAGTCCAAAACACCCCCTAGGAATTTAATACACAATTTTAAACAACCAGTTTTCTTTTTAAATTTAAAATAAATTATTGTATAATAATGTCTTCTTAAGTCCCCAACCCGCACTTGGCCAGCGTGGTAGACTCAAGGCCTAACCCCTCCCTCATTACGGGAGGAGACCCTTGCCCAGCAGTGGGACATTAATGGGTTAAATTTATTTTATTTATTTATTAATGTCTTCTTAGCTGGTATTATTTATTTAAACTTAATATTCTACTATGTATAAAGACGGACTTAATGCCAGGGGCATTTTCTGCCAGTCTACCTTAGGGTCTTAGTATGATGCAGAGATAGTTACGAAGGTGATTAAAAGAGGAAGTAATTATTAGGCTGCGATAGCCATCTTAATTGCAACCAGTCAACTGTGTTGTAGTTAGTTTATAGTGTGTTGTGTACAATACACAGATACAGTCTGTATTACATCACTCTCATAGTGCTTTAAGGTTAGGTCCAAAACCTCAATCAGCGGAACCTTGCATGCGAAGCTCTCTACTAAGTTGTAAGACTATTATTCTAATATTTGACTTTATACAGTGACTATTTTGTTGTCTGATTTTCGCAGCCGTTGTTATAAAACGTTTAAAATATTAGCCACCTTTACACACACACTGTATCGCACGTTCTTAGGAGCGTACAGTATTACGCGCGGGAAAGCAGCGCGGTCTTTGAGAGCGATTTTCTTCGCGGACTTGACAGATGAGCGCGGCGCGTGCTCTTTCCTTTCTCCTTACACGCGCGATTGTTGTTTCATGCGCGATAGAGTGTGTGTGTAAAGGGGGCTATTATCTCTGAATTTCTTTCGGAACTGTATTAAACGGCTCTCACGATGTTTTCTTTGATCATTATTTCGAAGACAGAACGTGGACTTACTACGGTTCCTTACACTTGAAAATTTACATTTGAACTTTTCGAAAACACTAAGAATCTTACAAAGGAAATTTTACTAAATTTAAATCTATTCAAAATTATGTCTGTCTTGACTATCCCAAATGACAACTCCGACTATGACTTTGACTTATGAATTACGTAAGAACTAATATCTAATATTGTACGGGAACTCTCGCGAACATGCATTATTCTTCAAATTGTTTGACATTTCGGCCCGTGTGATAATTACCATGGTCTCAATCTCTATCTGCGATAACTATTCCCAACAAATGTACCGGAATCAGTGAATGCAGTTTATTATTTAAAACTAAAATAATGTTACCTTTTAGTGAATTATGATATTTTTGTTATTTAAAGTAGTTTCTTTAAGGTCCATCATTTTTTACACCTTAAATATGAAACGGCACTTATGAATCTGCCCATATATTTTTCTATTTACATACTTGACAGAAATGTCAAGAAAATTGAATTCCTTACGCGTTATTCTCGTATAATATTACACATTAGTCAATGAACGCGAAACTGAATTTCAGACCTGTAAACTATGTCCTATTGACTGCTGACTTTATAAAATACGATCTTCATCCCAAAACTATGACTATTATTACTGACTATCAGTTTTTCCACTTGCAGGTGAAATTAGGTCGATTTATAACACTCCAGCTGACCTAGGCAACTTCGCTCTCATTATCTACTATATCAATGTATAATCAGTCTAGCGTGCGCTCATAGCCAGATGCGTTCACCGGTCGGTAAACGATCTGTGGGTTAAGCAAACCTTGGCGCGGTTATTCCATAGATGGGTGACCGCATAGTGGTATTTGAGCTGAACGTCTCCGTGCTTCGAAGGGCATGTAAAAAGTCGGTCCCGGTTGTTGTCTACTAAGATAACAGTCGTTAAGCCACGTCAAAGGCTAGGCTTGAACAACTTTGACACTAGGTTGACCACTAACCATAGGACAAACAAACAAACAATCAATCTAGCCTATGTTTGTTAAATCTGCAACGTTATCTTGATATCTTCATCTGTTATTGGTGAAACTGAAACGAGACAACACACGGCGTACTTATTTACATTTTGACTGTGACTATTAAGAGTCGCGATCTGCATAATGACTATTTTAATTTCTATGATTAAATAACTGCTTTATGACTTGACTAAATAAGATGTTATTTTATGATTATGACTATCTACACTTTATACTATGTGCCACTAGCGACTGACTTTTGACTATCTGAAAATGCCATATGACTATTAAGACGTTCTCATAAATGATTAGACTGTCGCCGTGTGTCATGACTATCCTTTTAAAATAAGGGCCAGTTACTGTTTCACGGCTTCTGTATAAGCGTCGGTTAAGCTATCCGGTAGATTGTAACAGTGATAATAACTGTTATTATTCCATCTGATAATCTAATCGAAACTTATCCAGAGGTTGTAAAACTGGAGTTAAATGTCATTAAGTAATCAGTGTCTATGTTTTACAAGTCGTTATTTAATAAATAAATAGATTACAATAAGAATATTCAATAAAAATGACTATCAAGATTTAAATGACTTTGAAATGAAATTTTAATTTAATCCCGTATTTTATGACTATTCAAAATTGTGACTGTGACTTGAAGACATATATAAAATTTGACTATCCTGACTCTTTTGACTGTTGTGACTATTGATAATAACTATCTTGAATTAATCGACTTGTTGACTCACTATTTTAATTAATTGATTTCCTGACTATGAAGACTATATGACTATTTTGACTAAGTATCGACTAATATGACTACGAAATTAACAAACAACTCTGACCACGAATTAACAAACCGACTTTAATGACTATCAAGTTTAGTATATAACACAGAATGACTATCATTTTCCCCCCGACATGGACTATCCAGACTCAATCGACTAATTTTTAATCGAATAAGCATTTTTATAATAATAAGTACATTAGTAAAGTTTTTATTTTAAATGTAACACTGTAAATAGGTTTTATATATTGTTTTTGAAACTAGTAACGATCATTGTGAATAAATTGATTATTGTCTACGGGTGTTTGTTTATTTTTGAAACCTTATCTCCTGAATTGGTGATCTAGGACAAACTAATTTGTGTCCGCAGATCCGCCCGCGTATGTCGCCCGCATGTCTTCTTACCTTTAACATTCGTCACACTGACATATTTTATTTTATTAGGGTTTGACGTGAAAATAATGCAATCGAGCGAACAGACTTTCAGTTTGTTTTCATAAATATAGTTTTCGTCAATAATTTTGAAAAAAATAAAAACAAGTAAATCCGGCTAAGTGCGAGTTCCGCACGTTCTCGCAGCACGGGGTTCCGTAATATTCATTTTTTAACTTAAGATTGCGAATATCTGTTGTCGTTATATAAGTAACTTTTGTCAAAGAGAAACCCCCTTAATATTTATTTTATTCTGTTTTTAAACCGTATCTATTTGTTGTTACAGCGGCAACAGAAACACATAATCTGTGTAAATGTCAACTGTCTAACTATCACGGTTCATGAGATACAGCCTGCTGACAGACAGACAGCGAAGTCTTAGTTATAGGGTCCCGTTTTTACCCTTTGGGTACTGAACCTGAAAAACACAGCGCAATTGAGTGTATAACTCAACTCACACTATGGCGTAGTTGACCGGGCAAAATGTGGAAGCATATTCATAATTCTACATTTATATTTTTTATAGAAAAAACAATTCCCGCTCTAAGAATTGCTCTTGTGTCGCGAGGACTTTTACAAACGTGCAAACAGCGGACACAAAGTACTACCAGTGAACAAAATATTTGTGGATTTCACAAATTATTGTTCCGTGTGGCAATCGAACCCACGACCTCCTGACGCAATGGTAGCGGCGTGGCAACCTAAACCACAGCACCACTCAGCAGTCTTCGACAAATTTTGTATTAATACCCAAGAACTATATTTATTTATTTATCTTCCTTACAACTATCTTTACAGGTTTGTACCCAATGCGACAGTGTGGCATATTTATAATGTAACTTCTAAATTCAATTCTTCTTGTAGTCTAAATTAACATAATATAATTAACTTTTTAATATGACTGTTCTTACCATACTAAACTGAAATATTTTAACATAAATTAAATTAGACATATTGTCTTCTAGGAGCCAGCTCCGGAGCCCGTGGAAGCCGAGGCGGAGGAGGCCGAAGCCCCGAGCGACGGCGAGTCGGCGGCGCGGGCCAAGGAGGCGCGCGCGCAGGCCTCCATCAAGGAGCGAGAGCGGGAGGTGCAGCGAGCACTCGCCAACAGTCTGCGCGACCGGGACAAGGAGAGGGAGTACCATAAGAGGGATGAGGCTGTACAGGTATTGAACAAAAATCCATACTAATATTATAAATGCGAAAGTAACTGTGTCTGTCTGTTATTCAATCACGCCTAAACTACTGAACTAATTTGCATGAAATTTGGAATGGAGATATTTTGATACCCGAGAAAGGACATAGGCTACTTTTTACCCCGGGAAAATGACGCATTTCCATGGAAAAATTCAGGTGGTGGACGAAGTCGCGGGTAAAAGCTACTATTTTATATTCTTAAACTTAGCTGCCTCTATCTTTCTATCAGCCTAGTCTTTCTTCCAGCTATGTAGTCGGCTTCCAGTCTCACCGGATACAGGTGAATACCAGTATTTTACATGCAGCGACTGTCTATCTATCTATCGTATGGTTAATGGTCAACCTAGTGTCAAAGGTTTTCAAGCCGCCCGAAGGCTTTTATACCGAGTCTTCAACCACCATTATGCTAAATTATGAATCAATATTATATAAAACTCTTACTGACTGACTGATGGACAACGCACAGTCGAAACTACTGAGCGTACAAACTTGACATTTGCGAAACGTAGAAAAGCACTAACCCCTGGTTTCTGAGGTACATTTAGCGCTATTTTATCCATTCAATAGTGTTTAAACTGATATAAAAAAACATTATTGAATAGATAAACTACCGCTAAATGGGGGTGTAAGTGAGTCTTCTTCCCTCCCGAAAGTAGTAACAATGGTAAAACTCGATCACACATTTTAGTCACCTAAATCTTATTTGTTTTGTACAGCATTTCAACGCGTTGCTAGCGGACCTAGTTCGTAACCCGGACTTGCCGTGGAGAGACGCCAAGAAACAGCTGAAGAAGGACCACAGGTACAGCCTCGCCGAACTACTCACCAAAGATGATAAGGTAAATATATTTTATACTAATTTTAATATATAAAACTCAAAGGGGACTCACTGACATAGTGATCTATCAACGCACAGCTCAAATCATTGCCCTCGATTTCGTCCGTGTGTTTTGTGACTTAGGACAGAATTTTTATACAAACTTTCATCCCCTATTTTATCCCTTGAGGGAAGAATTGATAAAAACTCTTTCTTAGCGTCATAACATCTACCTGCAAGCCAAATTTCTGCTCGATCCGTCCAGTGGTTTGTGCTGTGCGTTGATAGATCACTATGTCAGTCAGTCACCTTTGAGTTACACATATATTTAGCTTATTCCGAGTGGTTTAAGCGCCCCCTACGCAAGTGGTCGCTCATCAAGAAGTTATATGTGTATGAAAAATAATTATCACTTGTTCCAACGTTGAAGAAAAACATCGTGAGGAAACCTTGCATGCCTGAGCGTTCCAGTGTGGTGGACTCAAGGCCTAAGCCCTCCCACATTACGGGAGGAGACCCTGGCCCAGCAGTGGGACATAAATAGGCTAAATTTATTATTATTTGTGTATATTTCCAGGAGCGTCTCTTCATGCAGCACACGAGCGCTCTGGCGTCCAAACGTCGCGACAAGCTGCGCAGTCTGTTGCAGGAGCGAGGAGTGTCGTGCACCGCTCACTGGCGGGACGTGAAGACCATGCTGGGAGAGGAGCCCACCGCGCCGGTCTATAGTAGCGCCTCACAGGTATGTTGAACTAACACCTTAAATATATTAGGTCGGGGAAAAGTCTTTTCGCATTATAGTATGTATGAACTTGTAATAAAATCTTTTCTCTACACAAAAAAGCTCGATATTTGGGTACCTCACGAGCTCACTCCATATGGAAGCGTCCATAGCCAGTTGCGCTCACCGGTCGGTAAACGATCTGTGGGTTAAGCAAACCTTGGCGCGGTCATTCTATAGATGGGTGACCGCTTAGTGGTATTTGAGCTGGGCGTCTCCGTACTTCGAAGTCGGTCCCGGTTGTTGTCAATTAAGATAGCAGTCGTTAAGCCACGTCAAATTCTTTTCGGATTCAACACTGACGCCCAGTTTCTACGTACATATCTAAAGCCGCTAAAGCCATTACATTTACTTGACATTTGCGGAGTAAAAGCAAATCTGTTTCTTCATAAAACTATCAGTAAACTCGTAAAGAACCAAATTTGACTGTTATTCTTTACTTTAACCCTATACTTCGGCTTTTACTTATGATAAAGAAACTGGCACAACATTAACACAAAATTGACCACTTAAACGATAAAATAAAAGTAAGACCTTCCTTTTATAGATGGAGCGTGAATTCCGCGACTACCAACGCGACAAGCAGTCTGCGGCGAAGACGGCGATGAGACAGCTACTCCTGGAGACCAGGTCCATCACCCACAAGAGCCTGAGCGCGGTGAAGGAGAACCCTAATGCGTTGCAACACGTGCTGGATGCGCTCAAACATGACGCTAGGTATATAATTTAATTATAATATACTAGCTGACCCGCGCAACTTCGCTTGCGTCACATAAGAGAGAATGGGTCAAGATTTTCCCCGTTTTTGTTACATTTTTTATTGTTACTCTGCTCCTTTTGGTCGTAGCGTGATGATATATAGCCTATAGCCGTCCTCGATAAATTAATTATTATAATTGTTATTATTAATTATTGTCTAGTTGAAGTTGTGTTGATGTATTTTGAGTTACTACACTATTGTATTATTAGTGCGACATATAAAATCACGCCTTCTTCCCATAGAGGTAGGCGGAGACTAAAGAACGCCAATTGGTACGATCCTTTTAAACTTCCCTTGCCTCACTATACTGCAATGAGTGCTACAAGTGATGTGTGTATTATAAATATTGCTCACTTGTTATAACGGTGAAGGAAAACATCGTGATGAATGACATGTCTGACAGTTGTTTTATTGCGGAGTTGGTTGTAAAGGTTCGATAATGAAACGAGTATCTTGCTGTAATACCAGACGTATAATAAATCAATAGCTGACTCATAAATTACATATATGTATAAGTGAGATATGTGACACACATACTACATAACACAGCTCTTGAAGGTATACTTAGTCCGTAATCCATACTTGTTCATCGTGGTGGACTCAAGGTATAATCGCTCCCCAAGGTATAATGGGACAGGAATCATTCAAAATTTTCATTTGTGTTCTAGGTACACAGCACTAGACCACATAGCGGAAGAGCGACAACAGATTATCACGAGCTACCTCGAGGAACTAGAGAAGAAAGGCCCTCCCCCTCCGCCCACCGCCACCGAGCCCTCCCGCCGGACCAAGCAGTGACACCACACTAGTCTTATTAAGAGGTATAACATAAGGAATCATTTATTCATTCAGGTCAAATATTGACACTTATGATAGTCGTTACAATTACTGAATCTACCACTAGCTCGGAAAGTATACAGTCTTATGAGAAGAGCTAGCAACTAACTCACACACCATGTTTTGAATCGCCAAAAGATTTTTAATTGATTCATACATACGTAAAATCACGTCTTCCTCCCACAAGGTAGGCAGAGACCAGAGAACGCTACTTGGTACGATCCTTACAAACTTCCATTGTTTCATTCACGTCCAATCATTCATTTTCTGTTTTTTTATTTAGTCATATATTAATTTTCTTATTAGTGTATATTCAGAAGTATATAAGTATGTTTATCAGTTATCTGGTTACAGTACAAGCTCTGCTTAGTTTGTAATCAGATGACCATGTGTGAGTTGTACAAAACATATTATTACTAACTTTTGCCCGCGACTTCGTCCGCGTGATTTGTCACAATTTTGACTTAGGACAGAATTTTCATACAAACTTTCATCCCTTTGGGCGTAGAATTGATCAAAATCCTTTCTTAGCAGATGTCTACGTCATCGCGTCATAACATCTACTTGCATAGCAAATTTTAGTTCGATCCGTCCAGTGGTTTGGGCTGAGTGTACCTTTGAGTTATATTTAGATTTAGATTATATTAAGGTTAACCTATTAGGTCGGAAAAAAAGTGTTTTCGCATTATAGTATGTATGAACTTGTAATAAAATCTCTTTGGCTTCAAGAATTACAAATGAGTACACGGTTCATTAGGTTTCTTTCAGTGAGCTCGTGAGGTACCCAAATATCGAGCCTTTTTGTGTAGAGAAAAGATTTTATTACAAGTTCATACAACCTGTAGTGCGAAAAGACTTTTTCCCCGATCTAATAAGTTAGTCTTTATACGTTAATTTATAATTATGATTATTTGCACAGGTACTTGGGTTCTAGGTGACACGGACACACAGTGCGAGGAGAAGCGAGAGATAACTGCAGTGTACATTACAAGCGGACAGAGTTAATGATTCCTTTAGATGTAATTTTAAATGAAATAAATGAAAATACCTGTAGTTTACTTGTTTTATTACCTTAAAAAAAAGACGGTTCTCATTTTGTCGCGGGGTTCTTAAACTCGTTTCTGTTTTTAAACTCTCGCGTCGCATGTTTAATGTATAATAGAATCAATTCATTCAAGACACGCATTTTAATTCCCGTATTTTAAAAGTTATGACGCATTTTACCTTAAAATGCCTAACATTTCAGCGCAGGTTGCACTCGTCGTGGTCGAAACATTAGGCATTTTAAGGTAAAATGCGTGTTTCTTGCTAATCTTCGTTTCTGTTTTGCCGCTGGGCAAGTCAATTTGAAGAGGATTTTTCCTGTCCCACTGCTGGGCAAGGGCCTTCCGGAACAAAGGAGGGGTTAGGCCTATAGTCCACCGCGCTGGCCAAGTGCGGGTTGGTTAGTATGTTGAAGTTATAAAATAAAACAAAATGTATGATTATAAAAAAGGTATTTAATACTTGTTTTCTTGTTATATAATATATTGTTGTCTATGTAATAGTAATTTCGTTAGTGACAAGTGCGAGCGGCGGCGAGGGCCCGCTGTATCTGTGCACGTGACGAACGTGCTTGACCGCGTAGTGACGACACTTGTACGAACGACTGCATATTATACACCTGGAAATATAACATTTTATCTATTACTAGCTGACCCGCGCAACTTCGCTTGCGTCACATAAGAGAGAATGAGTAAAAATTCTCCCCATTTTTGTAACATATTTTACTGCTGCTCTGCTCCTATTGGTCGTAGCGTGATGTTATATAGCCTAAAACCTTCCTCGATAAATGGGCTATCTAACAGTGAAAGAATTTTTTCAAATCGGACCAGTAGTTCCTGAGATTAAACAAAAAAACAAACACACAAACTCTTTAGCTTTATAATATTAATAAATAATAATGACTTCCTTTATAGAAATTGTTCCCGCACTAATAATATTGTAATTTTTTTAAAAGTTCAGTTTTGTTTCTTTGAAAAAACAGCTCCCACAATTGCTCTTGTGTCGCGGGGACTTTTTACAAACATACAAACAACGGACACAAAGTAAGTAAATCGTATCTGCTTACCTGTATGTTGAATTACTATGGCATGTCAGTTTGTGCATGTGTAGACTATTGTTCGCCTTAAACGTAGAGGGACAGAGATCACACTGGAAAGAAATAATATATTATCAATTATGTAGACAACGTACAGCAATTATTAGTTATGTATATGTATATTTTGTTCCGAGTGGGAATCGAACCTATGATCTCTGCGCTAAATGTTTCAAGTTGATTACCATATCATTATCATACCACATCATAGATATCGCAGATCAAAATAATTTGTTTGAAACTTCCCCTAATTTTTGAGATTTCTTTAAGAAACCCCTAAATTAAACGAAGCGGACTTAATTAATATCGGCTCCTTTAGTGATACATTTTAGGGCACTTATAATTTAACGAAAATGAAAATATATATTTATTTATCTTCATTACATATATCTTTACAGGTTTGTACCCAATGTGACAACGTGATATAGCCCTTTATTTAACTTAGCATAATAAATACATAAATATGTTTCTTACCATCACTATTATTTCTCTAATATCTATCCCAACGAAATTTGTTAGCCATAAAAAAAATCTATTTCATGAAAATACGAAACATAAAAACATATTGCTGTAAAAAAAGCTCGATATTTGGGTACCTCACGAGCTCACTGAAAGAAACCTAATGAATCGTGTACTCATTTGTGATTCTTGAAGCCAAAGAGATTTTATTACAAGTTCATACATACTACAATGCGAAAAGACTTTTTCCCCGACCTAATATGATGCCAGCCCTTCTAAGGGGTTCCCTAACTTAGGGTCTACTTACTTTGACAGTCTTATCAGTTCGATGTGAATGCTTGTGTTGTGCCAGCAGGTATGCCGCGTGGAACTTGGCGCCACACTCCTCGCAAACAAACGGCTTCTCATTGCGGTGGCGACGCTCATGATTCTGTTACATACATACATACAAAATAAAAGTAGGTACTTGTAGGAAAAGGTAAATAAGAAATATATTATGTATGTAATTATAAGTGTATAAGGTAGTAAATGGTCGATGGTTCGAACCGGGGCAACACACCAATGACTTTTCCAAGTGATGTGTGTATTATAAATAATGATCACTTGTTACAACGGTGAAGGAAAACATCGTGATGCAACCTTGCATGTCTGATAGTTCTTTAGAACAATTCTTGAAGGTATACAAAGTCCCATAGTCCCGCTCTTTGTTAGCGTGGTGGACTCTAAGCCTAACCCTCCCCTTCGTTTGGGAGGAGACCCTTGCCCTGCAGTAGGACAGAAATGGGTTAAAAAAAAGAATATATAAAGTGCTTTATTCTACTTCTTTTCCTGTCTTGTCTTTTTTTGCCTCTGCCCTAAGTAAATTTATAAAAAACTTTCCTAAGTTTGATTGCAGGTCTTTCAAAACAGCAGAGATTTGCCTAAAAACCTCCTACCTAGTAGTTAGTGTACAGTGTGTTGTGTACAATACAGATACACTCTGTATTACATCACTCTCATAGTGCGTGTGACGAACACCACCAGTGAGAGCTCAGACGCAGGACCGACCTCTCACCCAACTGAGATATGACCCAGGGCACATTGCCCAGCATTGGGCCCGTGGGAGTGTAGAACTCACCCTCATAGCTTCAACTCCCGCGCTGGTAAACTCACAGTAGCCACACTGAAACTTTTCATAACCATGTTTAGCTCTGTAGTGCTCTTGTAGACGTAGTTTGTTGCCGAAGCTCTTGCCGCAGTGCTGAAATACATACAAACAAAGTAATTATTACATGATTTTAATGGGGTAACCCTATGGGGAAAGGCGCGATTTTTTAATCTATGTGTACAATTGCCAGTTTGCCACAGTCGAATCACTTCCAAGACAAAAAAAAATATTTTATTTGTTAATTTATCTATATAAAATTTGTATTATCAGTTGATTGACTCCGTGGCGCAGTGGTTTAGTCGCCACGCCGCTACCATTGCGGTTCGATTCCCTAACGGAACAATTACTTCCACGATCCACAAATAATTGTTCTGGGGTCTAGTTATAGGTACTTTATATTTGTATGTTTGTAAAAGTCCCCGAGACACAAGAGCCCTTAGAGCGGGAGTTGTCTTTTTAAAATAAACATAAAATAAATTTGTCTAGTTACAGTGTAACCCAGCGTTTTTTTATGAGTTTTAACGCAATTGAATAGATAAATTACCGCTAAATGTACCTCAGAAACCGGGGGTTAGTTCTCCCATTATACCGACGATTTATTTATCTACATCTCACCTCGCAAACAGGCCTCAAACCCGCATGTTTGACAGCCACATGCATCCTCAGACTAGCTTTCTGCATCACTTGATGACAAACATCACACTCTCTCATCTCTCTCCTCGACTCGCACGCTTTACGTTTACGCTTCTTGTTAGAGCACGATGCTGCGTGCGTGATCAGTGCTTCGCGGGTGTTGTGGTCTGATTTACAGTACTGAAATATTGATCAATTTTTTATAACATACTAGCTGACCCGGCAAACGTTGTTATATTATATTAAATAAAAAAAGTGTCACTTATGGGTATGAAAAATAGATGTTGGCCGATTCTCAGACGTACTCAAGATGCTCACAAAATTTCATGAGAATCGGTCAAGCCGTTTCGGAGGAGTATGGCAACGAAAATTGTGACGCGAGAATTTTATATATTAGACTAGCAGAGTGGCCCGACTTCGTCGGGGTATAGAACAATTTTGTCCCATTAATTCCATCAATTCATTGACCCACACTCAACTATATTGTACATGGCTACATCCACCGTGTTTCGGAAGGCACGTTAAATTGTGGATCTAGTCAGAAACTTGAAAGTCTGACAACAAGTCTTACTGAGGAGTATCAGTTTATAACCCAGGTAACTGTGTTGTGGAGGTCCGATAGACAGTCGCTCCATGTAAAATACTGGTATTCAGCTACATCCGGTGAGACTGGAAGCAGACTCCAACATAATTGGATGAAAGATAAGTCTGATGATGGTTCAGACTTTCAAGCTTCTGACTACTGTTTATGACAGTCAAAGATCTTCGAAATTGACAGCTGGGACCCACAATTTAACGTGCCTTCCAAAACACGGAGGAACTCGATATGTATGAAATGGTCACCCATCCACAGAACAACCTCGGCAAGCTTAACCTCTGAGATCGATCCGCGCGGCTGTTGTTTACCAAGCCACGAGCTAGTTAAATTAAAGTTAGTTATTGAAGTATAATATACTTACTCCACACTTAAAACTCGCCCCACCATGAGTTACAGTCATGTGCTGTTTCAGTCTCTCTCTTAAAACGTACCTATCGCACAACTCACACTTGACCTTTCTCCCATCACTGCCCGGATGTGTCCTCATAATATGAGAGTCAATACTCCTTATTGATAACTCTTTATTACATAGTTTACATAACACTTTTGTTGCTTTCCCTTTAACGGAGTCTGTTATTAATTCATACGGTAATTCTGACTTTAACGTTTGTAGATCTTCGTTAAGTTCACTTTTGGTGTCAGTTTTTTGTTTCAAGAAGGTTTCTGAGTCTGAATCTATTTTGGAATTGTTATCGTTACTTTCAGAATTTGTATCAGGTTGTATTGAATGTGGTTGTTCAATAAATAGTGTCAAAGGTTTATGTTTTGTATTTTCTTTCTTTAATTTCAATTCAGTTTTAATTCCGTTATTACCACTTTGTTGATTTTTCGTTCCTTTCGTTTTCTCGTGAATCGTAAAATCATTTTCGATGAGCATTTCTATCTTGTTTTCAGTTTTTATGCTTAATAATTTATTTTCTGTGTCTTGACATAGTTTTCTAAAGTGAATCGTATCGTTCAGTTTGCTTTTACAGTCTGAACATATGTTTTGTGGCAAGTTATCATTGTAATGTACCTGAAAGAGTATACATCTGAATTTTAGTATAGGTGACTGAAAATATTTTTTACGAAAAATATTGGCCATATAAAAGAGAGTAGTGGGTTAGAATCGCGTGTATAACACTATTTATAATAAATAGTATATTAAAGAATCATTTGAGAATAAATGATACAGGTAACAGCTGTTTATTAGACGTAAATTTAATATTTTTCAGACGTCGTATTTTTGTCCATTATTCAGTATTTTTATCTGTGATTTTGACATAAATGCAAAGATACTGTACCTGAATACCTGTAGCGATATATATAGTATTAGAATACGAATCATAATCATCCATAATATCAAAAATTGGATTCAAAAACTCTGAACTCAAACAAGTTCGACAAACTTTCGAATAATCCATAATTATGAATTAAATGTCATAAAAAATGCGTAGAAAAGTATCCTTTGTTCATTAATAGTGTTAGGGGTACTAATTTAAGGGAGAGAAAGTTAATTTTACTACAATTTTTCGGAAACAAAGTGCAATGTTTGCAATATTGAAGTTTACATCTTTGACATTGTCTTGGTCACTTTGTTATTGACATTTAAATGATTGGGGTAACCAGATTCTAATTGGAAAATTGTCATGTAAGTTGAATATTATTATCAATCTATTTTCAAGGAGTAAGTGCCTTTTGAATCTCCTTAAACCCGTTATTTCTCATTACCTGAGTTAAAACATGAAGCCCCTTGTTAGGACTAGTTGTTAGAGTTAGACTTCAGAAGTTAACCGCAGTAGATTTATAAAATGTACATAATTAAAGATTTACTCGGAAAATATTAAAATTTGTTTCAATTTAATTTGGTTAACTGCATCCTTTTTTAGGAATTTATGAATCACCTTCAAAGAACCTACCATTTGTTAGTTTTTAAGATCTAGCAATTATACACCTTTCTGTCACGAACGAAACGTCAGGCTTTGGAATTCCTAAACGTAAACGTCAAACGTCAAGTTCTATTGACAGTTCTATTCACGTGCGTTGTATTGCATGTTGTTATTATCAAATGTGTTAAAATATAATAATTAAATAGAACTAGAAACAAATCAAGATGATTATATCAGAAGACAAAGAGATCGACATATTCGTCGCTAGTAGAATAGGTTCTTTTAAACGTAAGTTTTAAAAAACATTCACAATTTTAACTCGTAAAATTATCATAGTTTGGAACGCAAAAACGACGTGGTTTTTTAGGATTGAAAGAATATATTGTATAGTTACGATATCTATAATGTTAATATAGTGTCTTAAAATCCAATATATCGTTATTCCATAGCTTAAAACATAAGTTTATTGACCGCTTGCTTGGTTATGTTTACATCCAAAATGTCCGTTTGACAATAAGGTCTGGCTTCGCCTTTTCGCGACAAGTATGAAAAAGCTTATCATATCGAATTTCGAGTTCTTTTTATACATTTGCTAGCGCAAGTAGCCAGTTACGCTCATCGGTAAACGATCTGTGAGTTAAGCAAGCTTTGGCGCGGTTATTCCATAGATGGGTGACCGCGTAGTGGTATTTGAGCTGAGTATCATCGTACTTCGGACGACACGTACATGGTCGGTCCAGTTTGTTGGCTAGTTAGATATCGGTCGTTAACGACGTCAAAGGACTTTCGTACGGTTTGAATAACTTTGAAACTAGGTTTAAACATAGTTTCTTGACAGCAAAACAACAAAGAATATACCAAGACCAATACTTTATCAAAGCAACTAGTACCAAAAAAATATTACATTAAAATAATATCTTATATCATTATTGTTTTCCAGATATAAAATACCACACAGACTCGTCAAAAAACTCAAAGAAATGCATCGAGAACTTGGTAGATATAAAGAGTTTGCAGAAAGAGGACAGTATCACTCGCATGGAGTGGGGCAACAGTGAACAGACTGAGATATTGATCGGTCGGAAGAACCAACAGGTAAGAATACTGGACAGGTTGATTGAGAATGGCTTTTTATACGGTTAATCTATAAAGGTTTATGTACTTAAAGGGTAACATTTTAGTTTTAAAAAAAAATGGTGCACTCTTAAACTCTTAATTTCAACTTCTGGCCCTGTAACATTAGACTTAGAGGATGTATTGATGTATGAGACTCCACTGCTGATGTCTCAAGATTGATTTGTCATGTGTGAAATTTCCTGATGATTCTGACTCAACAAAAATTGCTAAGTCATTGTAAGTCGAGTACTGCGGGCTTATCACGTATCTCAGTTGACAGCTAGTATACGTCAAATCTATGGTCACTATTCAGTACATTGCTGCTTTGACGTAACATACTAATCACTATAATCTAAGAGAGAAAACAATGGACAGCATAGTGGCTTTCAAATGGCTGTCAACTGAGATACGTGATAGCCCTCCTGGTTGTGTTGGTCATCCATCCCACTGGGCTATAAAAGTGATATAATAGAAAATGTACCTATGCAGTGTTCACACACTCGGACACTCTATAGAAACACCTGCACAGTAGGCCAGTTTCAATAAAAGTTGCTGCTGTAGCCGTATATCAGCCAGAAGTTATATATATGGGATATAGTAATATATGGGATCAATATTATTCTTAACTTTTTTTTTATTTTTTATCAAAAAGTTAATGTGTGGATCTCAATCACAGCATATACCTTAAAGCAGCCCATAGAACGAATCATTTTATTGTTTTTAGATCCAAATATACAACACACTAGACGGCTTCACGAACACATACACAGCAGACTTCGCCCCGGGAGACATAGTGGGCCTGGGACGGTACAAGCGGAGGCTCGTAGCGGCCGTCAATAGCGGGACAGTGAAGATCTGGAGCAAGAAGAACGAGGAACTGGTCACTGTTGGCAAGATTGATCGGATGAGGGTGTGTGCAGAGCATGAACTGTTTGCTACAGGTATTTATATATGTCTATAATAATGTTATGTTAACTACCTTTGTGGCACAGTGGTTAAGGTCGCCACGCCATTTACCATTGCGACGGGCATCGATTCCCTCACGGAACAATTATTTATGCGATTTCGGGTCCAGGTGTTGTGTCCATTGTCTGTATGTTTGCCAAAAAGTTATCCTTGCTTGTTTTTATTAATTTTGTAATTAAGGCATAGATTCCGAACCGCTACCTGAGTGGGGCTGCAGCTAGAATTATTTATTTTTGTAAGTAATGGTCAATTAAAGGTTAGGGACCTGTGATGCAAGTCTAGCTTTTAATAATCTTGAGTCCAGACTTTAAGGCAGAATTTTTACCTGAGTGATATAAGTTGGTACCTCCTATGCAAATGGTCGATGTTTCGAAACCTACGCAACACACCAATTACTTAAGAGTGATGTGTGTATTATAAAATTAAATAATGATCACTTGTCTGACAGTTGTTTAACAAATAACACAGCTCTTGAGGGTATGCAAAGTCCCAAACCTGCACTTGGCCAACGTGATGGACTCAAGGCATAACCCCTTCCTTGTTCAGAGGGCAACTCTTGCTCAGCAATGGGATAGCAATGGGTTAAAATATACTAAGGCCGTGATCACGGTCGATATAATTCGATCGAAACGTCGGACAGTAAAAATCTAAATCAAATCATTTATTAATTTAGGACAAATGCTGACACTAAACTTATGACAGTCAATGATACAGAGAGTGAATTTACCGCCATTTCGGAAGGTAGCGCCAATGAGAAGAGCTGTCAACAAACTCCTGGACACTCTTTTAATCGCCAAATAGTTTGAACAATAAATCTGTTAGGCATAAATCATTGATGATGTAAGGAGCTGCTACCAACACCACTGAACACACTTTGGTCATCATAACATAAATTAAATTAATATACTAAGGTGCTAATAAACAAAATATCGGTAAATAAGGTATATCGATGTTATTCGATCGAAACGTCCAGCTTCGTGACTTGTAAAATATTCACCAAGACCTTTCATGCATCTTAGTATGATACATTATATTTTTCTGCAGGTGGCGAAGAAAACGACCTCAAAGTCTACCGTATAGGTGAACAGGCTCCCATATTCAGTGCTAAGAACTTGCCACACGACTGGCTGCAGCTGCGCCGCCCCGTGTGGGTGTCTGACCTGTGCTTTATCAATAACGAGGGAGGAAACGTGCTGGCTGTGTGCTCCAGACATGGGTATGTTAGGTAAGTGGGTACGAAATTATGTTGTTATATTTCTACCGTAATACTCCGCTCCTAATGGCCTTAGTGTGGCCTTAGTTATCTATACTAATAATAATATTATAAAGCGGAAGAATTTGTTTGTTTGTTTGTTTGAACGCGCTAATCTCGGGAAGTACTGGTCCGATTTGAAAAATTATTTTACTGTTAGATAGCCCATTTATCGAGGAAGGCTATAGGCTATATATCATCACGCTACGGCCAATAGGAGCAGAGTAGCAGTGAAAGATGTTACAAACACGGAGAAAATTTTGAACCATTCTCCCTTATGTGACGCAAGCGAAGTTGCGCGGGTCAGCTAGTATCTTATATATCGTTAGCCTATAGCCTTCCTCGATAAATGGGCTATCTCTCTCTCTCTTAGCTTAGCCTTTCTTCCAAGCTATGTTAGAGTCGGCTTCCAGTCTCACCGGATGCGGCTGAATACCAGTGTTTTACATGGAGCGACTGTCTATCTGACCTCCACAACACAGTTGTCAGACTTTCAAGCTTCTGACTACTGTTAACGACTGTCAATAATCTTCGAAGATGACAGCCGGGACCCACAATATAACGTGCCTTCCGAAAGACGGAGGAACTGGATACGTATACGATGGTCACCCATCCACAGAACAACCTCGGCAAGCATGGCTTAACCTCAGACATCAATCCGCGCGGCTGTTGTTAACTAAGCCACGAGAAAGTTTAATAAGAATTTTTAAATCGGACCAGTAGATCCTGAGTTAAGCGCGTTCAAACAAACAAACTCTTCAGCTTTATAATATTAGAATAGATGTTATAACTTGGAAAAGTCATTGGTGTGCTGCCTCGGGTTCGAACCTGCAACCACTTTTGCGTGGGAGGTACCAACTTATGCTACGCGGCTATCACTGCTCTATTAAATTAAATTAAAACAAATTCTTTAGTGATATTATTTTTTTTATTCGCAGGTTATACGACACGCGAGCTCAGCGTCGTCCGGTGCAGTGCGTTGACTTTGAAAACATGGCTGCCACATGCATCTCTAACAGTTTTGATGACCGGTCAGTATATAAACTAAAATTTATGTAATCTTTCTAAATATATATATCTCAAAGATGACTGACATACCCCCGGTTTCTGAGTATATTTAGCGGTAGTTTATCTATTCAATTTTTTTTATATGAGTTTTGACACTATTGAATAAATAAACTACCGCTAAATGTACCTCAGAAACCGGGGGATAGTGATCTATCAACGCACAGCCCAAACCTCGGGACGGGTCTGACTGAAATTTGGCATGAAGGTAGATAGGTGTGTCGGGAGGTCGTGGGTTCAATTCCCACGGAACAATTATTTGTGCAATCCACAATTAGTTGTTTGTATGTTTGAAAGTGCCCCCGCGATACAAGAGCAATGCTTAGTGCGGGAGTTGTCTTTTAAAAAATATTTGGTCCGGGAAAAAGTCTTTTCGCATTATAGTATGTATGAACTTGTAATAAAATCTTTTCTCTACACAAAAAAGCTCGATATTTGGGTACCTCACGAGCTCACTGAAAGAAACCTAATGAACCGTGTACTCATTTGTGATTCTTGAAGCCAAAGAGATGTTATTACAAGTTCATACATACTATAATGCGAAAAGACTTTTTCCCGACCTAATATGTAGGATGCGCGGACTAAAGAACATAAGTCAAAAAAATCGATCTTTTTTTATAAGGTCTCTCGACTTCAAATAATTCAATACGCTATCTGACTAAAGCACTTAAGTCACTGAGAAATAATTCCCAGCATACTAAGTGGTGTACCTTATCAGCCTCGCACAATTTGAAAATTCCAAGACGGAATAAAAAACGTTTTTTATTGTTCCTGTAAAGTTCGACTTTTTGGTCTGCCGACCCCAGATATAATGTATATGTATTTTTATTCTTTCTCTCCTCAGTCAAGTGCTAGTAGGCTTCGGCCGCGGTCAGCTGCACCAGGTAGACCTGCGTAAAGGCAAGCCCGACAAGGGCTACAAGGGAGCCACGGGAGCCATCACTGACGTCACCATAGCGAGACAAGAACGACTGGTCGTTAGTGCCAGTCTCGATAGAAATGTGCGCGTACATGCTTTTGAGAGCAAGGATATGGTTTATAAGGTGAGGTTTATCTATACTAAATATATAGCGTGATGATATATAGCCTATAGCTTTTCTCGATAAATGGGCTATCTAACACTGAAAGTATTTTTGAAATCGGATCAGTAGTTCCTGAGATTAGCGCATTCAAAAAAACAAACTAACTCTTCAGCTTTATAATATTAGTATAGATAAGATATCTTATGAATAAAGTGACGGCAAATGTCTTAAATCTTAAAATATTTGGTACAAGTCACACACGATCATCTGATTACAAACTAAGTAGAGCTTGTACTGTAACCAGAGAACTGATAACTTATACTTATATTATTATTATTTTTCAACTGCACGTTTGTCGCAGTGGTTAACGTGGTCACCTCACCGCAATAACCGTAGCGCCGCGTGTGGTTCCAATCACACCCGGGACTAATATTTGTGTGATGAGCACGAGTATCTGTTCTGAGCCTGGTTGTTAATGTATCTATATAAGTATTTATTTACAAGTATAATATATAAGCATCACATAAGAGAAAAAGGGTCATAATTTTCCCCGTTTTTGTGACTTTTTTACTGGTGCTCTGCTCCTATTGGTCGTAGCGTAATGATATATAGCCTATGGCATTCCTCAATAAATGGGCTGTCTAACACTGAAATAATTTTTCAAATCGAACCAGTGCTTCTTGAGATTAGCGCGTTCAAACAAACTCTTCAGCTTTATTATATTAGTATAGATAAGTGTTGGATAAGATATCTGCTGGATAAAGTAAACTAAATCTATACTAATCTATACTAATATTATAAAGCTGAAGAGTTTGTTTGTTTGTTTGAACGCGCTAATCTCAGGAACTACTGGTCCGATTTGAAAAATTCAGTGTTAGATAGCAAATTTATCGAGGAAGGTTATAGGCTATATATCATCACGCTACTACCAATAGAAGCCGAGTACCAGTAAAAAATGTTTCGGAAACGGGGAAAATTTTGACTCATTCTATCTTACGTGACGCAAGCGAAGTTGTGCGGGTCAGCTAGTTATAAATAATGCTCACTTGTAATAACATCGTGATGAATGACATGTCTGACAGTTGTTTAACACATTTTAACTATACATTTTCTATCCACAGCAATACTTAACATCGAAACTATCCTGCATACTAGTTCAGACCGAGGGCTCCACTCCTCTCAGACACGCGGACACGGAGATCAAACAGGAGGAGATTAAAGAGGAGGAGGGAGATGACTACGATCTTATGTTTAATAATATGGAGACAGTCGGGTGAGTAATATCATCAGTGTAGCCTTTCTTCCAACTATGTTGGAGTCAGCTTCCAGTCTCACTGGATGCAGCTGAATACCAGTATTTTATATGGAGTAAGTGTCTATCTGATCTCCACAACACAGTTACCTGGCTTATAACAAGATACTGAGTAAGACTGCTTGTCAGACTTCCAAGCTTCTGACTACTGTTAACGAATGTCAAAATTCTTTGAATGATACCTGGGACACACAATTTAACCAAAAATGCCAATGCTGTAATTGGACTCAGAGTTGAAGCAGAACCGCGGAACAATTTAATGTCACGTTTGACTTTCATTTTACAATCAACATCATATTTTAGTAAATTTACAATAACCTTACTTAATTACACTCTAAAATCTTGATGACTGACATGAAAACAGCACCCAATCACAATAAACAACAACGGTGACTTGTATCACGGAGACGCTCAGCTGAAACACTGCACCTACATCTATGTAATGTACAAGTTAACACTGATCGTTTACCCACCAATGTACGCGACTTTTACTCAAAAATTATCATGTAAAATACTAATATCACATTTTCTTCCAGTGACAAGCCTTTAAAGAAGAAACTACCACAAGAAGAGTTGCCAGCTAAGAAAATCAAGCCGTCTTCAGAAGGACGTACAGACGTCGACCTTGAGGAGAGCAACACCGAAGATGCGATCAAGAAACTCCTCAAAAGCACAGAGCGACAGAAGAAGAAGAGAGAACAGAAGAGAAAAGAGAAGAAAGCAAAGAGCGTGTTCCATAATGCTTGAAATATATCAAATTAAGAAGAATGTATATTTTACTAGCTGACTGGCCAGGTGTATGTACCATGTCATCCCGTTGATTCCATTCCTGTGGGAATTTTGATCCCATCGATCCCAAAAACCTTGTCCCGACGGTTACAAATATATAAAAAAGTAATTATTCAATTTAGTTTAGTAGTTTAAAAGTTATGCGCGTACATTTAGGTAATTTATTTTTATTTATATAATTTTTTACAGCAGCCACCTGAAAAATACAGATTACCAAGATCTGGGCTATTATTGACATTTTAATATAAGTTAGAAAAGACCAATACTACTTCGTTTGGCTCAGTAATCAAACTATAGACCTAATGATCAACAGCCGGATACACTACCCAGTACCTCAAAGGCAATAAAAAAGCACAAAATACGTCAATAATATATTTAATTAAAATCTACATCTATCAATTATGTGGTCTATTCTCCTTATCAGTGAAGGGCCAGCCCGGGGCGGCGGTGCTCTGTACTAAGGACCATAGGGCTCCGCTGTCGGCCCCCGACGACATGTCCAGCTCGAACGGCTGCAGTAGCTTGCGGGATTCGCTCTTGATATCTGATGTTAATTAGTTAAGGAATTTATCATATGGTTAGTGATCAACCTAAGTGTCAAAGTTGTTCAAGCCGCTCGAAAGGCCTTTGACATGGCTTAACGACTGTTATTATGATTGACAGCAACCGGGACCGACTTATTACGCGAAGACGCTCAGTTCAAATACCACTATGCGGTCACCCATCTATGGAATGACCGTGCCAGCGGTTGCTTAACCCACAGTTCGTTTACCGACCGGTGAGCACAACTGGCTATGAGCTCAGTAAAGGAATATAACATACAAAATAAGCTTTACTTGTAGGTGTACGAAAAACATTCATTAAAATGTACTTGTACAAAGAAAAATATGTTTTGTAAAAGGATACATCCTTTGGCAATATGTGAAGGGGCACTGAAGTCCAGCCTTATGTTAGTCAACTCTTTAGCTAACTGGTATGTCTCCCTGAAACATTCAGACAAAATATATAAGCATTTCATCTTGTAGAGGCTTGATAAGAAGAAAAAAATGGACACAAAGTACAACTATGGCATCCAGCAACTTTGTAGAGAGTCTTGTATACAAGGTTCGCCTTGAGGAACATCAGTGACTCGACTTATACAGCTGACGGTGACCTGTTTCATACAGATACTTTATTTTGATTAACTATCAATAATAATCTAGATAAATTGAGCATGCTGAGCTCTACCAAGTTGTTGGACTACTGTTATCATTGTTATAACACCAACACTGCATTGCAAAAACGCCATCACAACTACAAGATTCTTAGGCAATCATCACACTTATGAAGCTTTGATGCAGAGCAGTGATGCAGCTTTGCCTTAAGCCTTCTTTAACCGCCACAGTCGGCTATACTCGTCAAATCAGAACATGCTCACGACGCAATATTTTTGTCGACATTTGCCGACGAAAGCGTGGTAAACACTTTCTGATTTGTCGAGTATAGCCGACCGTGGCGGTCAAAGGGTTAAGAATGTCTTAAATACACATACTTAGCATTGTCCAATCTGTTTCTATCGCTCTCAGCTATAGTGACGTTCTCGAAACTCGCACACACGCGGTCCAGCTCGCTACCTCGGCGAGACAGCTCAGCTAGACGGTCTGTCAACTCATTCTGTAAAGAGAAGTGATTACTTTGATGAAAAATGGGAATAATTGATGAGAAAGTAGCTATTAGAAACTTCAATTATGCTCTACAGCCTTTACAGAACACCCTTAATATACTAGTAATGGTTACTAAATTGGTAGAAAGCTAAAAAATTGAATAGAAAACGGATTTTTTTGTAAAGATATATCGGCAATTTTACTTACGTGTAATTTCATTTCCTGCGCCAATTTCGTTTCCAATTCGGTTTTCTTTTTAGAAGCTTTTAGTTGTTGTTGTTCTTTGTCGATTTTCTCTGAAATTCAGGAGTAATTGATGTGAAAATTATGTGAAAACGATTGTTCGTAACGGCGAGTGTTAGAAAAGTGTAATATTACCATCAACGCGTTTGCAAAACTCGTCCAACTGGTCAACAACATTGACAAACCACTGATCTTTAGTATCCATTACCATTTTTGTTATTATTTTGTTAGTGAAAAGAGAATTCAACAATTTTATCGTAAACAAACGGCAATATTTTGAATTTCAAAACGATAAACAAACGCTACAGATAACAAAACGTTTGACACAATATGGCAGAGTATAAAAATACCGCAGATTGTCAACCGTTTCTGGAGAAACTGACTGGTCTAAGACGCTTTGTACGTTTATCCGAACGTATTGATAAAACAAAAGCGACAGTGGCGCCCCTCGGTGATCGAAAGTGGAAACTTGTTTATCGCCATTTTTGTGATGGCGACCGATATTTATAGATCGTAAGGGTGTTGTTATTTAACAAATAAATGCGTTAAAAATGGAGGAAACGAAAGTTATTTATTACATAGACGATGAAGAAACGCCGTATTTAGTGAAAATCCCCATATCACCGGAGAAAGTGACGTTGTTGGACTTTAAAAACCAGTTGAATAGGCCGAACTATAAGTTTTTCTTCAAATCTATGGACGATGATTTTGGTGTTGTTAAAGAAGAAATAGTGGATGATAACGCTCATTTGCCGTGTTTTAACGGTCGTGTGGTGTCGTGGCTTGTGTCTGCGGAGGGTTCGAACCCATCGGACGGTGCATCACAGTGCACAGACAGCAATGCTGGCAAGGGGAAACAAACGCACGGTGCTCCGGCACCGGTCACCAGGGACACTTGTACTGACACGGACAGCACTATCAGCTCGCGCCCTGGTCACAGAGCGTCCTGCGACAAGTATAAATACCGTGGATTACGAATAAACGGCCATTCAAAATACGGCAATCACGGTTTGGAGTACGAGACAGCTTCGGTGCTGTCTTCCGACTTGGACTCCACAAGCCTGTTCGACAGTCAGTCAGAAATCACCACGACGACTGGCAGACACACAAACGCGTCTGTAGACCGCGCTTTGACAGAATGTAGCAGTGTATCCCATCTTCAAGTGAGCTCTCGCAAAAGACCACAGAGAAGACGCAAAAGACCTCAAGTAATGTCTAGAACATCATCCTACTCATCTATAACAGACTCTACAATGTCTATGCACATAATAACGGTGACTCTAAACATGGATACAGTGAATTTCCTGGGTATTTCCATAGTAGGCCAGTCAAATAAGGGTGGTGATGGAGGTATCTATGTAGGCAGTATCATGAAGGGCGGTGCCGTCGCCCTGGACGGAAGGATAGAGCCTGGAGACATGATATTGCAAGTAAGTTTAAGAATAAGATATAAAGTGTTTTTACTTGCTTCTGAAGAGGTTTTTGGTACATAAGTGGCCTGAATTTAGGTTTAAAACAGTCAAGTAACTTTATATTTCTGTATTTGTATAATGTGTTAAGTTCTGTTGCTACAAATATTTGCTAAGACAAATTAGGTAGCTTCCTAGTCCTAATGGTAACACAAAGTAATTTTACAATAAAAATACATTAACCCCTTACTGTCCCACTGCTGGGCAAGGGCTATACTTCCTGAATAAGGGAGGTGTTAGGGGAGGAATGTGATATAGCTTAAAGATAATACAAATACCTAGGTTTTGAGTTATTTAGCCTAGTTTTTCTCAAGTATAAAAATTACAGAAATAACTTATTGAAAAGTTGTTATATGGGATAAACATTATTAATGACAAAATGTGGTTGTATTTCATATACCTCTGTCAACACCTTCAGGTATAACAGGTGTGATATTATGATTATAATCTATGTAAATAAAAATGAATCACCAAAATGTATGTGTGCACGTAACTTTTGAACAACTGAACTAAACTGGATAGATCGTTCTTTATATACCTATATTAGGTTTATTTCCATACATATACATTACATACAAACAAAATATTACACCATTTTCCTCCAGCAGTAGTCAGTGCCCGGAGACTATAACTAGGTATGATCCTTTACAAAGTTCCCTTGCCTCGTTCACATACATACATCTCAGTTAGTGGTCATTACAATTTATTAATGAAATTATTAATGAACCTGCAGGTGAAGGTATTATTATTTATCCGTGTACATAATTATGTGTTATTATGATAATATTATTATATTATCTATAATCCTTATTGATAAAGAAAGAGTGTCTGTTTGAACATGCAACAGAAACTACTGGTTTGAATTGAAATAAAATATTTGTATTCAATAGTACATTTATGGAAGAAGGCTATAGGCTAGATATTATATCACGCTATAACGAACAGGAGTGGAGCAGCAACACAAAATGTTGTGAAAAAGAGTACGCGCGGCGGCTCTCGCGGGCGGCCACTATCCATACTTCCATACTAATATTATTAAAGCGAAAGTAACTCGGTCTGTCTGTCTGTCAGTTACTCAATCACGCCTAAACTACTGAACCAATTTGTATGAAATTTGGTATTGTGATATTATACCCGAGAAAGGACATAGGCTACTTTTTATCCCGGGAAAATTACGCATTTCCATGGGAAAATTCAGATGGCGGACGAAGTCGCGGGTAAAAGCTAGTACAATAAATTTTTTTCATATCTGACATCAGCATGTGACTGATATCTACCCATTTATAAAGAAATTGTGTTATCCATCAATCAATTACATTTCTGACTGGTGTGATGTAACTTATTTAAACACTGTTCATATAAACTGGCTTGAAAGTAGAGACAGTTTTGTTAATGGTTCAAATACTGTTTTATTGGCTATCTTATGCATGCGGCTTCTCCTGCATGCTATTTTGTTTATTTAGCATACTTATATAGATACACTAGCTGACCCGCGCAACTTTGCTTGCGTCACATAAGAGAATCATAATTTTCCCCGTTTTTGTAACATTTTTCACTGGTACTCTGCTCCTATTGGTCGTAGCGTGATGATATATAGCCTATAACCTTTCTCGATAAATGGGCTATCTAACACTGAAATATTTTTTTTAAATCGGACCAGTAGTTCCCGAGATTAGCGCGTTCAAACAAACAAACAAACTCTTCAGCTTTATAATATTAGTATAGATATTTATATAGATACATTAACAAGCAGGCACACATTAACAAGAACAGATACTCGTGCTCATCACACAAATATTAGTCCCGGGTGTGATAAGCCACCATACGCTATGGTTATTGCCTTGCAGTGGCTACTTGAACCACTGCGCCAAACGTGCAGTCAAATCTAAATGTAGTTTAATATGTTTAAAATCCATTTCATCATCTTCCAGGTGAACGACGTGAACTTTGAAGACATGACCAACGACGAAGCGGTCCGCGTGCTACGGGAGGTGGTCCAGAAACCTGGCCCCATCAAGCTGGTGGTGGCCAAGTGCTGGGACCCCAACCCTAAGGGGTACTTCACTATACCAAGGACGGAGCCGGTCAGACCTATCGATCCTGGTGAGTAGGACATATTACAACATTAAACAACCCATCTAAATATATTAGGTCGGGGAAAGTCTTTTCGCATTATAGTATGTATGAACTTGTAATGTAACTGTAATGCGAAAAGACTTTTTCCCCGACCTAATATATAACTCAAAGGTGACTAACTGACTTACCCTCGGTTTCTGAGGTACATATAGCGGTAGTTTATCTATTCAATAGCGTTTAAAATCACAAAAAAACGGTATTGCATAGATAAACTACCGCTAAATATACTTAAAAACCGGGAGATAGTGATTTATCAACGCACAGCCAAAACCGCTCTACGTTATGACTTAGACATCCGCTAAGAAAGGATTTTGATCAATTTTAACCTCAAGGGACTAAAATATAAAATGAAAATTTGTAGGATAATTCTGTTATATGTATGTCACAAACCACGCGGACTAAGTCTCGGGCAACAAGCTAGTTCCATCATAATAATAAAAAAAACGAAAATGACACGTTTATCGTATCGGGACCCCCCTTACTAGAGAAGTATTCGAACCCATCACACGCGGCGCTACGGTTATTGCGGCGAGGTGACCACTTTAACTATTGCGACAAACCTACAGTTGAAATATATCAATATGAATATTAATTAAATTTAACAATAGATTATAATAAAATATGGAGCCTTACAGGGAGGCAATTTACATAATATTCTTTTAAAAATCTATATAAGGTATTGCTATCAAAAACAATTTCAAATTTGGATAGTTTGATCGTATCAGAAAGGTTAGGTGCAAATATAGAGCGCCTCAAACGAAATGACATAGACTGACTTATGTTAATTATAAAGAATTTTATTTTAATAATTATAATAATTTTACTAAACAAGTGTATTAATAGTGTGTAATTCTAAACTATGAAATGTAGCTAAATTTTATTGTTATGTTCACTATCTTATTTCAATATTTAATCTTGTGACAAACTTTATTAGAATAAGTAATTTATATAAACTTATGCATGCAAACGATTTGGTGATTCCACTGTAAGTTTGTTTTTTGCTTAATAAATGAATTGAAATGAAATTGAAATGAAATGTGTGTATTAGAAATAATGATCACTTGTTCCAATGGTGAAGGAAAACATCGTGATGCAACCTTGCATGCCTGAGAGTTGTTTAGAACAGTTCTTGAAGGTATACTAAGTCTCTGAGCCGCACTTGGTCAGCGTGGTGGACTCAAGGCCTAACCCCTCTCTCATTACGGGAGGAGACCCTAGCCCAGCAGTGGAACATTTGTTAAATTTATTTATTTGTTTTATTTAACTGCACGTTTGTCGCAGTGGTTAACGTGATCACCTCGCCGCAATAACCGTAGCGCCGCGTGTGGTTCCAATCACACCCGGGACTAATATTTGTGTGATGAGCACGAGTATCTGTTCTGAGCCTGTTTGTAATGTATCTATATAACTATATATTTTAAAGATATATAAACAACCGTTATTTGGTTACTTAGTTTGTAATCAAATGACCGTGTGTGAGTTGTCCAATGATATTTATTTTACATCTATATAACTCTTTTCCTCTCTTCCAGGAGCATGGGTAGCCCACACACAAGCGCTGCGGGAGGCCTACCCTCCGCCTCCCCCCTCTCTGTCCGCCCTCCCAGTGTCGTCAGTATCGGAGCGTGGGGCCTCTGACGCCAGCACGCTGGCTGCCGGCGAGCCACAGCTATCAGTCAATATGGACATGGCCATCGTGGTTCGAGCTATGCTAAGGCCTGAGTCTGGTAAGAAAATATCTATACTATAGCAATATATGTACTATTGTACTAATTGTACTAATTCACAGGTCCGATTAGAAAAAATATTTCAGTGTTAGATAGCCCATTTATCGAGAAAGGCTATAGGCTATATATCATCACGCTACGACCAATAGGAGCAGAGTATATATCTAAGTATTCCTATTGAATCCGTGGCGTAGTGGTTAAGGTGGCCGCGCCGCTACAAGTGCGTCTCCGTCAGAATTCGTCTTGTGTCGCGGGGACTTTCACAAACATACACACAACGGACACAAAGAACAACCAGACCCGAATCAATTATTTGTGGATGACAAATAATTGTTCCGTGTGGGAATCGAACCCACGACCTCCCGACGCAATGGTAGCGGCGTGGTGTCCTAAACCACTGCGCCAAGAAGGCAGTCAAAATTTTCAATGAATAATTGCAATAATGAATGATTATTCCATTCTCCTCAGGTCTGGAGATCCGTGACCGCATGTGGCTCAAGATCACGATACCGAACGCGTTCATCGGAGCTGACGTGGTGGACTGGATCCTGCAGCATGTTGCTGGCATCGCGGACAGAAGGGACGCTAGGAAATACGCCTCGCATATGCTCAAGGTACCTACATACATATATACTCATATTACTCACCCATCAGCCTAGCCTTTATTTTCTTTTAAAATCTTTCACACTTTCGTGTGTAAATCGAACCCACGACCTCTCGATTTACTGATAGTAGGTCGGCTTCCAGTCTCACCGGATGCAGCTGAATACCAGTATTTTACATGCAGCGACTGCCTATCTGACCTCCACAACACAGTTACATGGGTTATAACACGATACTAAGTAAGACTGGTTGTCAGACTTTCAAGCTTCTGACTACTGTTAACGACTGTCAAAGATCTTTGATAATGACAGCCGGGACCCACAATTTAACGTGTTCTGCCAAATACGGAGAAACTTGATATGTATAAGATGGTCACCCATCCACTGACAAACCTCGGCAAGCGTAGCTTAACATCAGAGATCGACCCCCGCGGCCCAGTGGTTAAGGTGGTCGTCACGCCACTACCAGTTACGGGTCGTGGGTTCGATTTCCACACGAAAGAAATATTTGCGCGATCCATAAACGTAACGGAGACCATACGGCTAATCTGGGTATATTTAATACGGTCACCCATCCTCTGGTCGACCTCGGCAAGCGTGGCTTATCCTGAGAGATCTCTAACTATACGAATATAGTAATATATACATATATATAGAAGTAAAGATATATAAAAATAGATAAATCAATAAATATATGTTTTTCTTTTTCAGGCCGGCTTCATCCGTCACACGGTGAACAAGATCACATTTTCGGAGCAATGCTACTATGTGGCGGGAGAGCTGTGTGCTGAGCTCGCCGCGTTGAGACTGCGTGGAAACGATAGCGACAGTTTGTTGAGTGATACTTTAGCACCACTGCCTAACCCAAAGTAAGTATGCCTTGAAAATATCAAGAAATATTGACAGACTCCTGCTATATATTTTTGTCTACATTTCTTGACGAAAGTGTCGTAAGCACTTTCTGATTTGTTTGAGGCGCCCATAGCTAGTTGCGCTCTCCGGTCGGTAAACGATCTGTGGGTTAAGCAACTGTTGGCGCGGTCATTCTATAGACGGGTACCGCATAGTGGTATTTGAATTGGGCGTCTTCGGTGCTTCGGAGGGCACGTAAAAAGTCGGTCCCGGTTGTTGTCAATTAAGATAACAGTCGTTAAGCCACGTCAAAGGTGTTGGCCGCTTGAACAACTTTGACACTAGGTTGACCACTAACCATACGATTAGAAGAAGTCTGATTTGTCGAGTATAGCCGACCGTGGCGGTCAAAGGGTTAAGGTCACCATGCCAGTCTCTCTTGTGTCGCGGGGACTTTTACAAACATACAAACAACGGACACAAAGTACAACCAGATTGGAAACAATTATTTATGAACCACACATAAACTAGATTTTTTTCTAATGACAAAATTAGTATGTAATGTCGGAGCAAGTGACGTTCTCTGGTCTCTTACTACCATAAGAAAAAGGCGTGATTATATTATGTCGGGGAAAGTCTTTTCGCATTATAGTATGTATGAACTTGTAATAAAATCTTTTCTCTACACAAAATAGCTCGATATTTAGGTACCTCACGAGCTCGCTGAGAGAAACCTAATGAACCGTGTATTCATTTGTGATTCTTGAAGTCAAAGAGATTTTATTACAAGTTCATACATACTATAATGCGAAAAGACTTTTTCCCCGACCTAATATGTATTTATGTATGTATGTAGATATGTATGTATCTAATATATATTTGTTATGTGTTTCAGTGTGATGGGTCCCGGGTACATGCCCTACGCGGGCTCGTACGGCTACCAGCCGATACCGTTCAAGTACTCCTCATGTCTTAACAGTGAACACACTATATATGGGTAAGTTTTAACATATAATATACTATAAATAAATAACATCAAATAAATAAATTGCCCAAAGCTAGGAAGTTGAAGGTGTAGACCTCCGTGCATCGGAGAGCATGTGAAGCTTTCGGTCCCGCGCCTGACCTCTCACTGGTGGTGTTCGTCACACGCACTATGAGAGTGATGTAATACAGACTGTATCTGTGTGTTGTACACAACACACTGTAAACTAACTACAACACAGTTGACTGGTTTCTATGAAATCGGCTACAAAAGCTTATAACGACTAGGGGATGTAGGGATATTGCTGACGATACAATATTGTGAAGTTAGGCGCACGCCTGCTATGGTCCGACACGGCAATCGTCTCCTCGCACTCATTTAGTCGTATTATATAATTAGTAGTTAATATGTAGTAATATATTGTTTAATCTGGTACCAGGAAATATTACCATACCATTATAATAAATAGTTACCTCTCAAGTATTTGTATTCCCTAAAGGAGACATAATTGGGTAGTTGCCTACCAGTTAAATCAGCTATTCTTTATGAAATGTCATAAACACATTTTAATATAGAAATACGACGTAGTGACGTCACTGTGTTATATTTTCGTTGGTATCAAATGAGTTTCTAATAAAATATTTTAGTCTGCAATAATTACAATTTCAACATTGTTTACGAAAAAAACCACATGGTCTGAGCATTTTAGATGAACCATTTACGAGTACGAGTTTAATAATTTTTTGTTAACCCAGTCAACTACCTAATTATTTATACTATTGTTTAATATTTTCAGTTACAATCGCGAGGAGAGCGTGATATCGGGTAGCGGCGGTTCCAGCGGCGGCTCGGAGCGGCTGACGGCGAAGGAGGCGCCCCCCGACCTGAAGTCCACGAGCTCGGGCTCCGCCCCCGACCTGGCGCCCGACGCGGCCGGCGCGCCCAACCTGCCGCCCAACAGCGCCAACTTGCAGGCCAACACGCGCCGCAGTCACTCGCACTCCAGCGGCTCGGAGAGGAACGTTAGGCCCGTGTTGTTCCTATAGGTGGGTACCATATTATAATCTACTAGTACTACGTTTTGTTATATAAAAAAGAAACATATTTTCTCCCTTCGGGCGAGAATTCCCGAAAATCTTCTCTTAGTGCTCCTCTACACTTACTAAGGAATGTTCATAGTAAATGTCAAGTTTGTACGCTCAGTAGTTTCAACTGTGCGTTGTCCATCAGTCAGTCAGTAACGGAAGAGTTTTATATATATGGATAGACTAGCCGTCCCGGCTTTGCTTGGTTTGAATAAGTAGTTTTAAATTTTTTTTTGCACATAAACAGTCCTCTGGAATCACTCTATCTTTTAAATAAACCTTATCAAAATTCGTTACGTAGTTTTAAAGATCTAAGCATTTACTGAGGGACAGAAAGTAAAAGGAGTTAGGTCTTGAGTCCACCACGCTGACCAAGTAAAGACTTTGCATTCCTTCAAGAGCTGTGTTAAACAACTGTCAGACATGTCATTCATCACGATGTTTTCCTTCACCGTTATAACAAGTGAGCATTATTTATAATACACACATCACTTGGAACACTCATTGGTATTTTTTACATTAGACTAATATTATTAATCACGAAACGTTAGTATCAGGTCGGGGAAAGAGTCTTTTCGCATTATAGTATGTATGAACTTGTGATAAAATCTCTTTGGCTTCAAGAATCACTAATAAGTACACGGTTCATTAGGTTTCTTTCAGTGAGCTCGTGAGGTAACCAAATATCGAGCTTTTTTGTGTTGAGAAAAGATTTTATTACAAGTTCATACATACTATAATGCGAAAAGACTTTTTTCCCCGACCTAATATTACATACACCTCTAACTACAATTTCGTGTAAAAAAGGCGTAAATTTCAACATATTTTTTATATTTTCAGGACCAAGCGTCTGGGGACGACCTCTAACTGCCAAATATTGCGTCGATATAGTCTTACTATATGTATGTATGTACTGCAATTTTATATATATAACTATATGTTTATATAGCAACACCGTTGCGAGGAAAAAAATGCGATTAGTCGCAATGTTTTGCGATTAGTCGTGATGTATTGCGATTAGTCGCGATGTATTGAGATTAATCGTAATGTACTGCGATTAGTCTTGACGTATTGCGATTAGTCGCAATGTTTTGCGATTAGTCGTAATTTGTGTGAGATCTGTTTCGATTAGTCGCGTTTATGTGCAGTCGTAACGAACTGCGATTGGTGGTAATTTGTCGTTGCGATTAGTAGCAATTGTGTGTGATTTGTCGTAATTTATTGAGTTTAGTCGCAAAATACTACGATTGGTTACATACAAATGCGATTTGTCGTTATTTTGTACGATTTCTTTACGATCCAATTTGATTTTTCGCACATATATGAGACTAATTATAATTTAATATTGATCATAATTAATTGAATTGCATTAATGTGCGATTAGTCGCAATCTTTTTTTTATGAAAACATGTATGTATGAAGCAAATATGATTTAATATGATTTATACAAGTGCCATTAGATATTCTAAGATTTATGATTTGAAATACTATATTATTTGTATGTGAAAGATCATCTATGTAATTGTAAAAGTCCCATTAATATTGATTCAGTTATTTCTGTGTTTCGTAACATGATTTTGTTAATTTAATTAATTCAGTCTTAAATATTGAAAATATCCTCTTTATATGCTAAAGTTAAACTTATCTTTCATTACAAGTTTCATTCAAATCGGAATAGCTGTTTCATAGATTATACCAATCACGCAAATATTTGCTTAAAACAAACTTATCTAATTGTTGTACCAAAAGTAGCCGTTTCTATACCCCAGTTAAAATCATACATTTTAACCCATTACTGTCCCACTGCTGGGCAAGGGTCTCCTCCCGTAATGAGGGAGGGGTAAGGTGATTATATAAAAATCTATCTATCTTATAAAAATAAAAATGAATCATTAAAATGTATGTATATGCATAACTTTTCAACAACTTAACTAAATTAGATATATTAGGTCGTGGAAAAAGTCTTTTCGCATTATAGTATGTATGAACTTGTAATAAAATCTTTGCTCTACACAAAAAAGCTCGATATTTGGGTACCTCACGAGCTCACTGAAAGAAACCTAATGAACCGTGTACTCATTTGTGATTCTTGAAGCCAGAGAGATTTTATTACAAGTTCATACATACTATAATGCGAAAAGACTTTTTCCCCGACCTAATATTTTTTTATGTTTGTTACTGTCGGGACAAGGTTTGTATGGGATCGATGGGATCGAAAATCCCACGGGAATGAAATCAATGGGATAAAATTGTACTATACCCGGACGAAATCGGGCCATCGCTAGTATATTATATAAATTGCAGTACATATATATTTATTATCTTTATATTAATCATATAGAAGAAGCCATAGAAATTTAGTATGTATATTATTTTATATAATAAGTGTACATATATAATAATATAATTTGTATATACGAACATCTATGTGTAAGAATCAAGAAATTTTTTGCCCTAAATTGGACATTATTGCACAAAAAAATCTTTCTATGTCATACTAGCATATACATGCGGTTTCGCCTCTTTATAAATTGTATGTTTGTCGTATGGTTAGTGGTCAACCTAGTGTCAAAGTTGTTCAAGCCCGAAAGGCCTTTGACATAGCTTAACGACTGTTATCTTAATTGACAACAACCGGGACCGACTTTTTACGTGCCCTCCAAAGCACGGAGACGCTCAGTTCAATTACCACTAAGCGGTCACCCATCTATGGAATGACCGCGCCAAGGTTTGCTTAACCCACAGATCGTTTACCGACCTATACTTATCCTCGGGTCTTTAACTGTCTCCAAGCTGAAATTCAGCGAAATCCCTTCAGTCGTTTTTGCGTGATACTTTAACAAACGTTTTGACATAATTATTTTGGCATTTATAATTACATATTGCTAATTTTTATTCAAGATTGGGCTTAAATACTTTTAAATATGGATGTTCGTATATAAATGTTCTTGTTTAAATAGCTAAATTTTGTCGGTCATGAAGATTAATACTCTAAACCTATCAGTCCTGACCTCTCACTGGTGGTGTTCGTCACATGCACTATGAGAGTGATGTAATACAGAGTGTATCTGTGTATTGTACACAACACACTGTCAACTAACTACAACACAGTTGGTTAAACTAGCCTATCAGTCTAGCCTTTCTTCCAACTATGTTGGAGTCGGCTTCCAGTCTCACCGGATGCAGCTGAATACCAGTATTTTACATGCAGCGACTGTCTATCTGACCAACTCCCGCGATAAGAATTGCTCTTGTGTCGCGGGGACTTTTACAAACATACAAACAACGGACACAAAGTACAACCAGACACGAAACAACTATTTGTGGATCACACAAGTAATTGTTTCGTGTGGGAACCGAACCCCCGACGCAATGGTTGCGGCGTGGCGACCTAAACCACTGCGCCACGGAGGCAGTGATTATGAAAAGTTTTAATTCTTCGTACCGACAAAATTTTGCTGTACCCAATTGTATTGTAATTGTTTAAGGATATAGACGGAATGCTAGGATAACTTCGTGTATTATAACACCAGTGTATGTAAAATGCTGGTCCGTTGTGTATGAGAATTTGGCTAAACGATAGCCCAACGCGCTTATTATGGTTGTATTAGAGAAATTATAATTTTTTGACGACTTTATTTTACGAAAAAATGATTTTATTGCAAAAATTGCCCACTTTTTGTGGGACGTAAGCCCAATAGTGGGGTATTTTAGGTGCAGTAGTTAAAATGGTCGTCAGGTGACTGTTATTGCACAGATTCGATTCTCTATACTGTTGAAATTTAAAGTTATTATAGTCTGAATCTTTGACAACATGTATGTATGTGAATGAAGCAAGGGAAGTTTGTAAGGATCGTACCAAGTGACGTTCTTTGCTCTCTGCCTATCTCTATGGGAAAAAGGCGTGATTATTTATTTTTTAACTAATAAATCTTTATGGGAATCGAATTATGAACAGTAAATTATATGCCGATCACTTTAACCACTGCGCTATTACAAATTTTGCAATAAAATCATTTTTATTTATAATATACTGGCTTTATTTTTAATAATATTCTATTATAGTGAAAATATATATTTATTTTATAACTAGTTGCTCGTGTAAAGGCTACGCAAGTCTACGATACTCAAAGATTTAAGAATTCAAACGACTAAATTTAACCCATTACTGTCCCACTGCTGGGCAAGTGTCTCCTCCCGTAATGAGGGGTTAGGCCTTGAGTCCACCACGCTGACCAAGTGCAGGGACTTTGCATACCTTCAAGAACTGTTCTAAACAACTCTCAGGCATGCAAGGTTGCATCACGATGTTTTCCTTCACCGTTGAAACAAGTGATCATTATTTCTAATACACACATCGCTTGGACAAGTCATTGGTGTGTTGAGGTCGAACTGCGACCACTTGCGTGGGAGGTACCAACTTATACCACTCGGCTATCACTGCTCATAGGCCTATAAATTTTTGACTAGTTACAAAAATGTGCATTGAGAATCGAATTCATGACCTCTCGATCGTAAGTCCTTTGATTTAGCAGCTATTATAAATAAATATATAATTTCAACTATAATATAATATTGTCATATATTTATATTCTTATAAAAGCATTGCTTTTTATCACTGCCTGATCATTTTGTTATTTAATATTGAAATACTATTTTTCATTGGTTTGTAGAAATATGTATACCAAAGGGTCAAAATGTGGCTATATTACTAAGACTTCGCTGTCTGTCTGTCAGCAGGCTGTATCTCATGAACCGTGATAGTTAGACAGTTGACATTTACACAGATTATGTATTTCTGTTGCCGCTATAACAACAAATACTAAAAACAGAAAAAATAAATATTTAAGGGGGTTCCTCTACAAAAAACGTGATTTTTCTATATATTTATAACTCATTGGTATACATATTTCTAACACGGACCATTTAACTATGAAAGAAATATTTCAATATATAAAACATTTATTTATATTATGTGTAATGAAATCCCTGTCCGGTACACAAGGACTAATATTTAAAATTTTAAGCTAAAAATCTAAAAAATATTACTTATTTCTGTCCCACTCGGTTAGGCCTTGAGTCCACCACGCTGGCCAAGTGAAGACTCCATTCCTTCAAGAGCGGTGTTAAACAACTGTCAGACATGTCATTCATCACGATGTTTTCCTTCACCGTTATAACAAGTAAGCATTATTTACAAGGTCAAATTGGGTAACTTTGAATCATTTGGGTAACATTGACAGTGGGAATATGAACAATTACGATTATTTTTTCATATGAGACCAACACAATTGATAAAGGTTTATTTTAGTTTTGCAAACTTTTATCAATTGTGTTGGTTTCATATGAAAAAATATAACTTGTTATAACGGTACCTCTACTAAGTTGTTAGGTCCGGAAAAAGTATTTCATTACACATTTTCAAAATTATTTTTTTATTTAAAATATCATTTACTAGTAGTAATATGTGAAAAGCAATCTGTATACGTAGTTTCAAATATATAATTAGATATATATAAATATAAAATGAGGGTTTATATGTACGTAAATATATAATATATACATTGGCATGTAATCGTAACATTTTTGATTAAAAATTTGTAGAAAGAAAAATACGAAATTCGATATTTTTTTGGAATTTCAACTATTTTTGTTATTACCTCTTATTTATTGGGAAAAATACGTTATGTATGTATTTCAATAGGCATTCAAGGAAATAAATAAGTAAGAATTCTGTATGGTATGGTTAGTGGTCAACCTAGTGTCAAAGTTGTTCAAACCGCCCGAAGGCCTTTGACGTGGCTTAACGACTGTTATCTTAATTGACAACAACCGGGACCGACTTTTTACGTGCCCTCCGAAGCACGGAAACGCCCTGTTCAAATACCATGCGGTCACCCATCTACGGAATGACCGCGCCTAGGTTTGCTTAACCCACAGATCGTTTACCGAGCGGTGAGCGCAACTGTGTATTTCCAATATAAAGTATCTGTCATCAAACAGGTGACCGTCAGCTGTATAAGCCGAGTCACTGATGTTATACATTCTGTATGTTGTATACCTCCAGCCGCGAACTGCGCATATAACACTCTCTACTAAGTTGTTAAAATAATAGCTTATTTTAAAATCATGGCAAAAATAGTTAAAATTCTTAAAAAAGTTAATCGTATTTAATTTGGCGATTATCCATGTTATCGCTTTTCAACGACGGTGTTGCCATAGTAAATTATTTAGCGCGTTAATTTTTATTGTTGGCAACTCTTATTTAAACATGTATTGATTACCTAAATAGGTAAATATTATTTAAAATATAAAATTAATTTAAAACATATCATAAAAAAGCCATATTTAAAAGTTATGATTTTTAGTATTAAAATGCTGATGGAATGGAAATTGCAGCTGAAAAAAACGGGTTTCAAGCAACTTGAACAATTTAAGTCGACTGTAACGTCGAGTTAGGGCGCGTTCCTACTATGTCCTGACGACAGATAATCGTGTAGTTTTAAGTGTCGTGGCTTATATGTTTAAATGAAGGTGTTCACATATACAACGACACGACTTACTGTCGTCTACATTTTTTGCAGTGACGACAGATTATCGTGACAGTGGGGACGGCTAGATGCGACAGTCACTACACGATTAAATTGTTGACGACAAACAATCGTTATAATGGGAACAGCTAGAGACGACAGTCGTCCAACGATAATTTTGTTTTTTTAAGACAACTCCCGCACTAAGAATTGCTCTTGTGTCGCGGGGACTTTTACAAACATACAAACAACGGACACGAAGTACAACCAGACCCGAAGCAATTATTTGTGGATCGCACAAATAATTGCACCGTGTGGGAATCGAACCCACGACCGTTGCAGTGGTATCGGCGTGGCGACCTAAATTATTAATCGTTACGACATAGTGGGAACGCCCTTTCGATATGCGTCAACTAACTTTGTGTGTGTGAATATAGCAACAAGCCATACATAAGTTGAAATATAGATACAGTAGACGTATACGCGGAGTGCGTGTGAGGGAACGGAAGCACGTCGTTGTTACGTCTCCGTCACACGCACTCCGCGTATACGACTACTGTATTTATATTTCGTCTTCTCAGATTTGTTGCTATATTCAGACATACAAAGTTAAGTGGTGTTTTGTTACGTTTTGGCCGACGTTACATTGTTTTTATGCAGACATACAAAGTTAACTGACGCGTTTTGTAACTGGACGTTTTGGCCGAAAGTTACATTGTTTTAAGACCCGTTTTTTTTCAATTTTGTTATTATGTGTACAAGTCGCGATAGTTTGAAATGTTTTATAGGCAGCTTTTTAAAGTCAAATAAAGTCATTTTTTTATATCAATTGTAAGAAAAATTATACTTTAGAAAATTGACCCTAATTTTCTAAAAAATGGTTTCTAAGGTGACCTATGGGGAACCAAACTCCGGGCTACTATTACGAATATTTTAACAAAAACTACTACTTCAAAACAGTTTGTCCGACTCGGGGATCGAACCTGGGAATGAACAGTAACTTATTTTGAATAATGATTTGACCAATCTTGCAAGAATGGTGTATTAAAATTGAGCGTACTCTAAAATATTTTGAGTAAACGACTGCCACATATTTTTATTGATTTTATAAAAAGTCCTTTGACATTGTAAATTTAAAATACTCACAAAAAATTATAAGCATTTATTTTTTATTTAAATTTATGTAGTTCTTTTTAAAATTTTATTAAAATATGTCACTATATAAAAATAATATTGAAGGTATGCAAAGTCCCCAACCCGCACTTGGCCAGCGTGGTGGACTCAAGGCCTAACCCCTCATTACGGGAGGAGACCCTTGCCCAGCAGTGGGACAGTTATAAGCTTTATATAAAAATAAACATCCCACTGCTGGGCAAGGGTCACTTCCTGAAATAAGATGAGTTTAGTTCGCAGTCCACCACGCTGGTCAAGTGTGAGTTGTTACTTTTTAGGGTAAAAACGGGACTATATTACTAAGACTTCGCTGTCTGTCTGTCAGCAGGCTGTATCTCATGAACCGTGATAGTTAGACAGTTGATATTTACACAAATTATGTATTCCCGTTGCCGCTATAATATTAGGTCAAAGAAAAAGTCTTTTTGCATTATAGTATGTATGAACTTGTAATAAAATCTTTTCTCTACACAAAAAAGCTCGATATTTGGGTACCTCACGAACTCACTGAGAGAAACCTAATGAACCGTGTACTCATTTGTGATTCTTGAAGCCAAAGAGATTTTATTACAAGTTCATACATACTATAATGCGAAAAGACTTTTTCTTTGACCTAATAATTTTATAATAGTGACTTATTTTGATACAGTTATACTGTGGTATCTTTATTATGTTATTTTAAATACATAATATCACGCTAATTATAGTTCATACACATTATAATTAGCGTGATAGCTAAGTTACTATGACAAAGTAAATTTACTGCAGTTAACTAATTCCTTCCCCTGATAGTTGAAAATACGTGTCTAACTAGACAGAAACGGAGAAAATATATTTTAATCTTCAAACAAAAATATTTGCCGATGCGCCTTTTTTTGTAACTCCCGCACTAAGAATTGCTCTTGTGTCGCGGGGACTTTTACAAACATACAAACAACGGACACAAAGTACAACCAGACCCGAAACAATTTTTGTGGATCGCTCAAATAATTGTTCCGTGTGGGAATCGAACCCACGACCTCTCGACGTAATCTGCTCCACTGACCCCCGGTTTCTTAGGTACATTTAGCGGTAGTTTATCTATTCAATAGCGTTTTTTTATATGAGTTTAAACGCAATTGAATAGATAAACTACCGCTAAATGTACCTCAGAAACCAGGGGTTAGTCAGTCATATAACTCAATTTCGATAAAAATGTTAGATAAGTCTTTTCAACTATGGGAGCAGAATGAATAACTTACTTCTATTCGAAGTCGGTAAATATTATTTTAGTTCTAAGTCGTGATATGTGCAGCCTAAATATTATAATTTAAATTTTAATTTTGTGTATATTATTATATAATAATGCTATTATTATTATTATTTTTTAATAAATATAATGGCTATATGCAATGTTTAAAATGTGTAATTTTTAATAAACAGATAGCATTTTGTAATTTATTGATTGTTTCATTCTTCCTTTAAATTAATTTTAAAGTACTTTTTGCAGAGAATTTTGCAGCCTTCTATGTAATACTAGATTAGTCTACGGCTTCAATCGCGTGAAAATATTTCCTCTGAAAAAGGTAACTCTTGTGTTAATCTAGATTATAAACTTATCAGTATATCGAATTTCATTTAAATCCATTCAATAGCTTTTTCATGAATGAGTAACAAGAAAAATAAATTCATCTATCCTCAAAATTTCAATAATATTGGTAGAAGATAATTCAACAACTTAGTAGAGAGTCTTATACAAAGTTTCATAGCTGGTGGAGGTATACAACATATAGAATGTATAACATCAGTGACCCGCAGACTAATACAGCTGACAGTATTTTGAAAATAAACGAATGAAATGACGAAAAGAAAAAACGAAAGAATTTTTATTTATAATTTAGATAAATCATCACAAAATAGCGGTTTGTTAACTACATCTCCTGTGCCCGGTTTGAGTACATTTAGCGGTAGTTTATATTATATTCAATAGCGTTTGAACTCATATAAAAAAAACGCAATAAACAATTATTTGTGGATCGCACAAACAATTATTTCGTAAAATAAAAACATTTAAACTTGTAAAAGGTTCATCTAAAATGCTCAGGCTATATTATGTTATATTGTAAATAATATTGAAATACCAACTATTGATACCAATGAAAACACGACAATGACGTCACAACCTAAGTTCTTTTAAAATTTTGACATTTCATAAAGAGTAGCTGATTTGACTGACAGTCAAGTACCCAATTAGCCGTTGTAGCGAGTTTGACACCTACCCTCAGTTGGTCTTTACTATTTCACAAACAGTTTTACATTGTCGGTACTACGACATAAAACTACCGTCTTTATTCCGGCACAATATGTCATTACATAATTCTACGTGGAATGATAAACGGTATCCATTTTCCCAAGTAAAATTAGTGTTATTTTATATTAGGTCGGGGAAAAAGTCTTTTCGCATTATAGTATGCACGTACTTGTAATAAAATCACTTTGGCTTCAATCACAAATGAGTACACGGTTCATTAGGTGTCTTTCAGTGAGCTCGTCAGGTACCCAAATATCGTTTTTTTTGTGTAGAGAAAAGATTTTATTACAAGTTCATACATACTATAATGCGTAAAGACTTTTTCCCCGACCTAATATTTCAACCGCTTTTCTTACTATCATGAAGTAATAGTGACGATCTGTGGAAAAGACTCGGGGCGGAGTGAAAGATAAGACTTGATTTGGCAAATATGGGTCGGGCTAGTTATGTTATAGTGAGAATCTGTGAAGCTGTGGACCCTAGAGAGACCCTAGACCCTAAGGTAGTTGTATCCAGTGATTGGTTCCTGCTTCCAGCAAGTGCTCAGCTATCGCGGTTTTGGTGGCTTCTCCGGATAAATAAGGTATCGTAACCTTTAATTTTCATGGTATTTAAGACCTTTTACATTATAATATTATGTTTACGAGTTGTGAAAGTTTAAAATTGTTAATTATAATAATAGGTAATTCTTACACAAGGTTATGAAAATCTTTGATAATTAGCGATTTTTTAGTGTTCAAGCGACAACCGCCGCGCCGCCATACAAATCTTTTAAGGTCCGTACACGTGGTTTTCAGACTTTCAAGCTTCTGACTAATGTTAACGACTGTCAAAGATCTTTGATAACGACAGACGAGACCTACAACTTAATGTGCCTTCCGAGAAGTTCGATATGTATTAGATGGTCACCCATCCACAGAACAACCTCGGCAAGCGTAGCTTAACCTTTGAGATCGATCCGCGCGGCTGTTGTTAACTAAGCCACGAGCTCCGTTCGTCCTGTGAGCATATTAGGTTGGGGAAAAAGTCTTTTCGCATTATAGAATGTATGAACTTGTAATAAAATCACTTTGGCTTCAAGAATCACAAATGAGTACACGGTTCATTAGGTTTCTTTCAGTGAGCTCGTGAGGTACACAAATATCGAGCTTTCTTTTGTAGAGAAAAGATTTTATTACAAGTTCATACATACTATAATGCGAAAAGACTTTTTCCCCGACCTAATATTTTGTATGGCAGTAATTGCTAGCCGCGTGGTATAAGCATGCGGTTCCCACGCACGTGTTCGAATTCGTACCCGAGGCAACACACCAATGACTTTTCCAAGTGATGTGTGTATTAGAAATATTTATCACTTGTTACAACGGTGAAGGAAAACATCGTGATGTAACCTTGCATGCCTGAGAGTTCTCTAGAACAGTTCTTGAAGGTATGCAAAGTCCCCAACCCGCAATAAGCCAGCGTGGTGGACTCAAGGCCTAACTCCCTCATTACGAGAGGAGACCCTTGCCCAGCAGTGGGACATTAATGAGCTAAGTTTATATTTTATTATTTCCTTTCAACAAATTTGCTTTTAAACCGGTCGTTATTAACAAAATGGTAGCATAAGTATCGTTCTGCTTAATAGTTTTAAACAATGGCGTCAAATTTTCTTCACACAAAGACAATCTGCATATTTCTTTATCCATTTTTTTAACTCAAAATATACAGTCAACCTAGGTAGCTTTGAATCAAAACTAAAAAAGCAAAACTAAACTAAACTTTTATCAATTGTGTTGGTTTCATATGAAAAAATAATGGAAACTAGTTCATATTCCCACTGTCAATGTTACCCAAATGATTTAAAGTTACTCAAATTGACTTTACTCGTTTGTTATTTTTTATAGTCGAGTATACTTCGATTTTAACAGCTGTTTTCTGGGATACCAGTCTAGAAATCCAATTTCCCTGAGTAGTTAAAGTTGCTATGTTATAAATAAATTTGCTTATAGGGTAATAGGAGTATCGAATTGGGTATTTGATAGCTAATCAAGCCCATAGCCAGTTGTGCTCACCTGTCGGTAATCAATCTGTGGGTTAAGCAAACTTTAGCGCGGTCATTCAATAGATGGGTGTCCGCATAGTGGTATTTGAACAGGGCGGCTCTGTGCTTCGGAGGGCACGTAAAAAGTCGGTCCCGGTTGTTGTCAATTAAGATAACAGTCGTTAAGCCACGTCGAAGGTCTACGGGGGGCTTGAACAACTTTGACACTAGGTTGACCACTAACCATACGTCAAGAAGTTTTATAAATGAAACAAAATATAATAAACAAAAAAGTTTTATTTTTCTTTGAGATTTCTTTTAAATTATAAATTAAATTAAACATAGTTCATCTTAACATAAAATTCCCACAATAAAAATTGCTCTTGTGTCGCGGGAACTTTTACAAACATACAAACAACGGACACAGTGTACAATTAGGACAACACATTTTTGTATCACACAAAAATATATTAAATTAAGCCTTACAATAATAAATATCATGACAACTTAAATCATCGTTATTAGCCTTTCTTCCAACTATGTTAGAGTCGGCTGCCATTCTCACCGGATGCAGCTGAATACCAGTATTTTACATGCAGCGACTGTCTATCAGACCTCCACAACACAGTTACCTGGCTTATAACACGATACTAGGTAAGACTGATTGTCAGACTTTCAAGCTTAAAATACTTAAATACTAATTAATTTAAAGACAAAAACACAATTTAAGCGTAAAATCACATTAATAGAGCACAATTTTATTTGTTTTTCATAGTTTAGCTTAGTAGGTAGCTAAATATAATTTTATAACAATGACTTACAACTATATTTTATACAGTCTTTTAAATTTTATTTTATGATGTAGACCATGAATTTTATTGGTTGTTAAATTTATCTACTTAAGTATGCATTTAGGACTATATGTGTATGTTTATCAGTTATCTGGTTACAGTACAAGCTCTGCTTAGTTTGGAATTAGATGACCGTGTGTGAGTTATCCCACAATATTTATATTTGCAACTTTATATTATTAGACAAATAAATACTTATGCAATAAAATAGAAAATTTCGTTCAAAGTCTAGATGACGTATGTCGACGCTAAAATAAGACTGCTAATAGATTTGCGATGCGTACTATTATCTGCTAACGTGTATTTAAATCATATTTGAGCAAATAAATTATTTAATTTGCTGATCACAAGGTCTCGGGGTCGATTACCGGGTCGGTCACTTTTGCTTTTTATTAGATTTTTTTCAAAATAAACGGGTTTGGTAATAATTTCGCCGATTACATAGGACCAAACTTTGGGTGTAACCGGTTATATGCCGCATTTAAACAGCTTCAATTTTGCAATTTTATCTATTGGTTAGGTTATTCCGCATTTATCTACTGTAAAAAGTATTTAACTTTCGCATTTAGGCATTTTCAAGATGAATTCCGAGCGCCATCTTATATCAGCCTAGTCTTTCTTCCAAACATGTTTAAGTCAGCTTCCAGTCTCACCGGATGCAGCTGGATACCAGTATTTTACATGCCGCGACTGTCTATCTGACCTCCACAACACAGTTACCTGGGTTATAACACTATACTAAGTAAGACTATTTGTCAGACTTTCAAGAGTTTAAACGTTTATGAATATCGTAATGTTGGCTCCCCTGCTCCGATAAGTACTTCGGGCGTCGTCGGCGGCGACTTGAACGCAGCTATGAAATTCTTCAAATTAGGTTTCATTTTTTCCACTAAATTTCTTTTAATTTTCCCTATACTTATGTCGTTTTCATCGTTCTCCCATTGTAAGCGATGAATAAAGTTTATAAAATAATCATCATTATATACACTAACACTTTTGTCGTCAACTAAAGAGCTCATAAGCCGTTGGTGTTTCTCCATCGACCAATCGCCCGAGTGACAGAGCAACCGATACCACGTCAAAAACGTAGGCCGTTTCTTCTCAATATAATCAATTATATCATTCAATTCAGCATCTATCTCTCGTTTTTTAGTTATAAAAGGCAATATATCTCCTATATTCAACACCATTAGAGTCGTGTACAAAATTTCCTTGTTACCAATCTCGAATTTGTCACTTTTAAAAATGTCACAAATGAATTCGGCCGCGCAGTACTCGGCAAATGTTCTATGTATAAACACGGGCATATTGTCAGCTGTTACGTGTGATATTAGGCCTGTTTTCTCAGTCCCTTGTTTAATTCTATTAATCATAGCTTCGAATTCCTTTAACCCAGCGACGTTGAACGGCTGCATGTCTTTAAACTCGTCCAAATTAAATTCATCATTGAATAGAGAGTTTTTCAAAATGGCGTACGCGCCTATTTTCTTATGCATAGTTATACAGTCTGTGCGTTCTTTCTCATATCGCGTCATAATATCTGGGTTGTAGACATCCATTTTGTTTTTATCTTGGAACAAGATTTTCTTCAATTTAGTTTCAATAAACATCTCGTATATATTATGTATGTTGATGTCCAGTTGCCATTTCTTCGTCGTCTTACCTACTTCAATGACGTTTACGAAATAATTTGCGACGAGGTATAAAAGTAGCGGAGTGCCTAAAAGTTTGTCGACTTTCACTCTGCCGCTTGAAGGAGCACTAGGAAATTGTTTCCTGTCAATATTTTCGTCGAAAAATAAATCTAAATCTAGTTTTTCAACATCAGAAGTATTAACCATCTGAGGATTGAATTTGTCCGCGTAAGGCGACTGTGTTGCGTGGTCCACGTGTGGAAAATGAGCATTAACATAAACGTAGAACAAGTAATATATTCTTGAGAAACGGTAGTCAAGGGACGCGGCCGCACTGGTTGTCAACATTTCAGTCATGAAATCTATGAACGAAGTCACGTTCCTAAGTTGTGCTTCTGTCAATTTGTCAAACTGCACTTTGTCCTCCCAGAACTTCTTTAAGAAAATTTGTTGTTCTTCATCATTGATGTATTCTATCTCGTAAGGTTTACCCAACGCTTTCTGCAAGTCCGGCAATATTTCACTGTACGGTCTGCTAGTAACCCACATTTTGTTCCTTCGTGGGTAACTTTTGACTGCGTTGAAAAACTTTATTACATTAGTCTTGTAATGAGGGCAAATTTCATCGAAACCATCGAAAAGAAGCAGTAAGTTCTTCTTATTATAAAAGTGTAGGAACATATTTATTTCGAAAGCCGTCCATTCGTCGCCGCCGCATTCCTCTAAGTAAACTTTTCCATTTACTTCTTTTAATTTTATCGCTACATTATTATTCTTTAATATAACATGACAAAGGAACTTTAAAGTCTCTAAAGTGTTAATCGGTTTTTCCTCATGCCACTCATAAAACTCTTTAGAATAATCTAGCAAGTTGATTCTTACTATCCAAAGTTTCTTATTCCTGTCTTTAGTTTTCAATGACAAATGAGTTAGTAAAGTAGATTTCCCCATCCCAGGTTTCGCTGTGACTAAAACAACATCGTTTTTGATGTCATAAAACGTTCTAACTGGACGTATTCTTACTTTATTTTCATACTCATCTTCAGAAGAATAATTCACTTCATCGCAATTATAATCCGGTGCTTGACTCACTTTTCTATCAACGTATAAATATTTAATTTCTTCATAACTGGCTGTGTTTAATGGAGCGCCAAAAATAACATCTTCTTTTCTTATTACTTTGCTTAATACTGCTCCTTTTATATGCGAGACAGAAACATCGTCTATTATCAAATCTAGGCCAACTCTTTGCCCTTGAAATATCACTTGAGTGTTCTTAATAATCTCCTTTTGGGATTCCGGTGAAAGATCAACTAAACTCTGCTCTCTGTCGTTCAATTTTTCTTTCACTTCTGGAAAGTATTCTTCAATCATTTCTTGAAATACACTACTTGTTATAACTATTATATTTTTGTTTATAGTAGATTCTGCTATCTCATCTAACCGTCGGTGCAGAGTTCTGTTTTTCTGTATATCATCACAAATGACCACAAGAACTTTGTCAGTATTTCGTATTTCCTTTATTAACCCTTTAAAATCATCGCTTCGAAGGTTTAAAATACATTTTAAATCTAAAATTGCATATTTATTGTTGAATTTATCTCTTATACATTGTATAACTTTCATTGTAGTGAGTGTTGTCAAATCAGAGACTATTACGCAACTAGGTGACGCGCCTAAAGATTTATAAGACTCTGTACAATTATCGCTAAACGTATAATTTATATTAGACATGTTGTTTATATAAAACATATGTTGTAATGCACTTATTTGAGGTTCTATTACAATATTATTGATTGCCTGTTGGTATATGTCACTTGTTTTAGTTATATACAGGCCGAAAGGTGACATCCACCATTTTTGGATTTCGTTATGGTAGTTCTGAAGCACGGAGTCCGATTTTACTTGAAAATTATTAGGATTGTTCGTTCTTTGATGTATTTCAATCTGTTCTTTTAGCAAATCCTCTACTCCCCGATGGTTACTCTGCTTTTCGTAAATAACTAATTTCTTTAATATATCCTTCGCTTCATCAGTACAATCAAATGCTAATTTCGGAAAAGTAATTGCTTTCACATCGAATCTGTATACATGTAAGTCTTTAATTTTATCATTCAGTTTAGTGTACAATGCTTTAGCGTTGTCTTTGAGTGATGTAACATCATCAGTGACTTTTAAAAACTTAGTTTCTTGGTCGTAAATTAGTAAATTGCCGACGGCCCCGCCGAAACCGCCATTGGAACTCAGAAAACCATCTCCTAGACTCTCATCAATCGTAACTATTTTATAATTGTCGAGTATTTTAGACTTATCACACAAATCTGCTACAGTATTAGTCAAATGTATCATTCTTCTATCAATTTTTTTAAGACTGCCCCGAATTGCTAAATCTGAATTACCAAATTCGACCGGAACTTTTAATTTTAAGGACATAAGTATATTTCTTGCTACAATTGCTTTAGCGTCAAAGACCAAAGAAGGTGTCAAATTATTACTAATATCTTCTAGTTTAGCTTTATCACTACTCGGCCTGTCTACAGTGAATTCTAATTTACAATTTTTGTAGATAATATAAGTATCTATTAAACAACTTAACGCAGTAACAGTAGGTTCATATAAAAAGGTTGATATTCGATCATCAAGACTTGGTATTCGAGCTTCTTGGTTCACAATTTTTTTTGGATCTTCTGTGTTTTTCTTCTTAGCTTGACTCTTGCCGAACAGCTCGTATAGTTTCTTCCTCAACATGGATAGAATCATGTCTTCAGTGTCAAAAAATTCAGGTCTAAAAGTCATTATTCTCCATTTTTTTACCTCTCCTTGACCAGGCTTTTCGGGCTCCGATTGTGGTTCAGATAAATTAACAACATTCCTAGCTAGAATCACGTGGTAACGGGCTATGTACTCGTTATTCATGATACTCATAGACTGATCATTTAGAAACTTATTCATATTTTCAGCTAACGTCGTAATTTCTTCGGTTAAAATCGTTTTTCCAATGAATTCAACGTCGTCAGTCGTGTAATCTGGTTGAGAACCAAGCGCTCCTTTGTCGCTAGTAGCTAAAATGTTGTTCAAATTATCTGCAAACACGCTCTGGTAAGGTCTCCTTGCTTGCTTGAATAACGCAGTATTCGTCGCAAAACGATCAAGTTCGGCACTATTAGTATCATCGTAGCATTTAGCATTTGTATATAAAATAAACAAGCATTCAATATCATCGAATTTTCCGTTCAAAATTTTGTCGTTAGTAACTTTAGTAGAGTTCAGTTTTTGCTTGACTTTCATGTAACTAGTGTAGAAATTTTTAACTAGTTCGAAATTGACGAATTTGTCGTCATCTTCCTTGTGCTTTGCTTGTACAAAGACTAGAATTGGTTGGTCAATGCCTTTGAGTTTTGCTTTAAAAGTTATATCATCGAAAGCGCCAATGTCGTCCATATTTGATGACATATAAAATTCTTCGACATTATCATCGTGTAGTAATCTAAATAATATCAAACTTATAAGTTTCGTTTCGAATAATTGTCCGCTAATACCGGAGGTTCCTGGGCGTTTCTTGTACGTAGAAATGGCGGCCATTTTGTTTGTTATTGGCGCGAATTTTGACAGTTGATTGTTGAAATATTGAAGATTTCTTGATTGCAGGAATATGAGGATTGATCTGAAATTATAAAAAGTAGAAATTAGTTAATGATTTAAATATTGTTATATGTAGTTAGTAGAAAGTCTTTGTATGTACGATCTATTTAGATTATAATAAAGAATTCGAAGTATTTCTAAAATAAAGTATCTGTATCAAACAGGTGACCGTCAGCTGTATAAGTCGAGTCACTGATGTTCTACATTCTGTATGTTGTATACCTCCAGCCGCGGACTGCGCATACAACACTCTCTACTAAGTTGTTGGACTATATAATTTGTCTGTTTCAAAATGGCCGTCAGTCTGTCTTTATATTCACGATCAACTTAAAAACTATTAAAACGATTAGGTACATTTTACAAATAAATATAATTATGTATGAAACAAAGTTTTAGTGCATAAATTCATAAATTGACTGAAATTTCAACGACTGTTGAAAATGTCAAAAACTTTTAAGTTTTTCCACTCTTTATCTCTTAAAGTACTGGTCGGATTTGAATAAATCTTTTTGCATATAATAGCCACATTAATGAGGAAGGTTGTAAGATATTATAACATCACGCTACGACCAATAGGAGCGGAGTAATCACTGCAAAAGTGAATAGAGCTGTTGGGCAACTAGTTTGTTTACAATATGAAAATTATAAATTGTTAACTGGTAAAACCTGTTTAGTTGCTTGGTTTCACAGCTACGTAATTATTACGCATATTTGTCTGAATCAGAATTCTTGAAAACTCATACTTAATTGTCATCATCAGTCTAGCTTTTCTTCCAACTATGTTGGAGTCGGCTTGCAGTCTCACTGGATGCAGCTGAATACCAGTATTTTACATGCAGCGACTGTCTATCTGACCTCCTTATTCGTCCTGTGTGGGAATCGAACCCCAACGCAATAAATAAATAAATAAATATGATTGGACTACTCACGCACGGTCATTTGATTCCAAACTAAGCAGAGCTTGTATTATGGTAACCATATAACTGATAAACATACTTATATACTTCTAAATACATACTTATATAGACACATTAACATCCAGGCTCAGAACAAATACTCGTGCTCATCACACAAAGATTTGTCCTGGGTGGGTTCAATGGTAGCGACGTGGCGACCTAAACCACTGCGCCACGGAGGCAGTCAATATAAATAAGTATTTCATAACATATAATAGATTTGCGTGTATATAAACCAATGTTGTAACGTTTTGCAATTTAGCATGAGTCATGATAAAATCTCCACACAAATTATAGCATTATATCAACCTAGTATGAAATGTATACGTCTATGTGTTATTATAACTCAAAAACTACTGGACGGATTTTGATAAAGTTTGTTAATCCATTGAGAAGCTACATTTAGGCTTCCGTTTTTCTAAGTAGTGTTGGTAGCAGCTCCTTACATCATCAATGATTTATACCTAATAGAAATATTGTTAAAACCATTTGACGATTAAAAACAGTGTCCAGGAGTTTGTTGGCAGCTCTTCTCATTGGCCGTACTTTCCGAACTGGCGGTAAATTCACTCTCTGTATCATTGACTATCATAAGGGTTAGTATTTGAGCTTAGTGAATAAATTATTTGATTTCAAGGACGCAATTTTATTTTTTCATGTGTAGGTCAGTAGTCATTTAGGATCAATAAAAGCTTAAGTTCAAGTTTGTGTGGTAGCTACCCTTGTCTATGTATTTACCTAACTTGTATAGATTGGTTTGTGCAATAATTAATTATCAATCAGGCAATCAGTCAGTCAGTCAGTCAGAATAAGTGATTTTATATGTATCAAGAAAGCAATTACTTTGTCTTAAGTCAGTTTTAAGTCAATTTTACTCTGAAAAGGCCTTCAACCATGTCATAATTATCAAGCGAGATGATTCATTGACATTCATTTCACATTCTTGAGTGTGTGACGTTGATTTTGACTCAAAACATGTCATTATACATTCATCCATCACGCAACTATATTAAGTAACCTCCCCTTTTTAACCTTGCTCGATGATACGTAGGTAACATATTTCTACAACCCTCCCATCCTCCTGAATTTTTTGCGTTACCAAACCACAAAATTTCATCGTGATATCTTGAAAGATACCCATCTTTTGGAATATAATAAATAATAAATTTAACCCATTTATGTCTCACTGCTGGGCAAGGGTCTCCTCCCGTAGTGTGTCGAGAGATCGTGGGTTCGATTCCCATACGGAACAAATATTTGTGCGATCCACAAATAGTTTTTTCGAGTCTGGTCTGGTTGTACTTTGTGTCCGTTGTTTGTATGTTTGTAAAAGTCCCCGTGACACGAGAGCAGGTCATATTGCGGGAATTGTCTTTTTAATTTTTTTTAATAACAAATAATAAAAAAAATCATTCTATATAATAGCAAGCAAAGCCTTGAGTTTTCAGCTAGTAACTCCGAAAATTTGATCCAAATCGGTTCAGTAGTTGAGACATGATGCTCAGTATAAATATGTATATAACATCGGAACAATGGCCGCGCTTGGGTATTTCCCTCGAGTTACAAACTACTTGTGTTTATAAATAACTAACGACTAAAACCGGTTTATTATTTACATTATGCACGGATCGATCTCTGAGGTTAAGCCATGCTTGCCGAGGTTGTTCCGCGGATGGGTGACCATCTTATACATATCGAGTTCCTCCGTGTTTCGGAAGGCACGTTAAATTGTGGGTCCCGGCTGTCATTTTCGAAGATCTTTGACAGTCGTTAACAGTAGTCAGAAGCTTGAAAGCGTGTTAATACCCAAGTAAATGGGTTGTGGAGGTCCGATAGACAGTCGCTGCATGTAAAACACTGGTATTCAGCTGCATCCGGTGAGACTGGAAGCCGACTCCAACATAGTTTGGAACAAAGGCTAAGCTAATACATTATACATACATACTTTTCTTATTAATTGGGTAGGGACGCCCTAGATTTTTCTTTCATTTGTCGTAAGGTCAGTGGTCAACCTAGTGTCAAAGTTGTTCAAGCCCGAAGGCCTTTGACGTGGCTTAACGACTGTTATCTTATTGATAACAACCGGGACCGACTTTTTACGTGCCCTCCGAAGCACGGAGACACTCAGTTCAAATACCACTATGCGGTCACCCATCTATGGAATGTCCGCGCCAAGGTTGCTTAACCCACAGATCGTTTACCGAACGGTGAGCGCAACTGGCTATGGGCGCCTGCTAACATTGCCTTAAAAATCTTATCCTACTAATATTATAAATTCAAAAAATTGAGAGGATGGATATATATGGTTTGTTAGTTATCCATTTGGACGGCCTCCGTGGCGCAGTGTTTAAAGTGGTCGTCACGCCACTATCGATGTGCCGAGAAATCGTGGGTTCGATTCCCACACGGAACAGTATTTGTGAGAGTATAGTTGTTTCGTATCTGGTCGTGCTTTGTGTCCGTTGTTTGTATGTTTGTGACGCCTCTATTATGGCTGTGATATACTGTTTACATTATATACTACAACTAGCTGACCCGCGCAACTTTGCTTGCGTCACATTAGAGAGAATGGGTGAATTTTTTCCCCGTTTTTGTAACATTTTTTACTGCTTCTCTGCTCCTATTGGTCGTAGCGTGTTGATACATAGCTTATAGCCTTCCTCGATAAATAGGCTATCTAACACTGAAATCAGATTTTTTCAAATCGGACACATAGTTCCTGAGATTAGCGCGTTCAAACAAACAAACTCTTCAGCTTAATAATATTAGTATAGATATAATAGGAAAACCCAATGACGGGCTGTTTAGAGGACTATTACGTAAATAGGATAAATGTTTTAATAAACAAGAACAACTTCTTGACAATTAGTTTTATTAAGAATTCTAGCTTTTAAGAAACTGACCATTGCCCGCGACTTCGTCGTCGTAAGATCGTCCTTCTAAATAGGGAAAGTGTTATTAGGCCTTGAGTCCACCACGCTGGCCAAGTGCTGGTTGGGGACTTTGTATGCCCTCAATAAACGAATTAAACAATTTTTAGATGTGCAAGTTTTCATCACGAAGTTTTCCTTCACCGCCATTCGGTTATCACTGCTTCACATACAATTATGATAAACTAGAGGCCGCCCGCGACTTCGTCCGCGTGGAAACCCTTCCCGTATTAATACCTATCTGTGGAGGAACGAGGTGATCATGTTCCTCCAACACAAAGGGAGGATCCTCCGACCAGACGAGGTGATCGTGCCTGGTGGGCCTAGGCTGCCCGACTGTTGTAGTCGGGAACTTGTATATATAGTCAGTTGCAGTGCAAACTTCGATAGCGCGATTCAGGACTTGTGACGTCAGTCACACTGCGCGTGGTGATTGCTTGTGCGCTGGTCCCAGTAGATGTCGCTGCATGTAGCGATCCGCTACATATCCATCGGTAACTCCGGGATAAGTAGCTTATGTGTTATTCTGGGTCTTTAGCTACCTATATACCAAATTTCATCGTAATTGGTTTCTTAGTATTTGCGTGAAAGAGTAACAACCATCCATACATACGTACATTCTCACAAACTTTCGCATTTATAATATTAGTAGGATTTATAGGGCATTTTTTACTTCTGTTTTGACTTTTTGAGCGAGGCATTAAGGCCAAGTAAAGATTTTGTATTCCTTCAAGAACTGTGACAAAACAACGCCAGCAGAAGCAACTGTGTTATATATTTTAAATGACGTTATATAAATCAAGCCTGTTTTATTTTCCCTGTGAGTCATTTGGGTCATGACTAAGCAATGTTTTGCTTAAGAAATAATGTCACTTGTTGTAAGGATAGAAGCGAGAAAAACTTATATTGTATAGGAAAGGAATAACCCGTTAAAACATGTAAATTTGCATGTTTTGTCACAGTGGTTAAAATGGTCACCTCGCCTCAATAACCGTAGCGCCGCGTGTGGTGGGTGGCTTCCAATCACACCCGGGACTGATATTTATAACTACTGGTCCGATTTGAAACATTATTTCAGTGTTAGATAGCCCATTAATCGAGGAAGGCTGTAGTCTATATATCATCACGCTACGACCAATAGGAGTGCCAGTAAAAAATGTTACAAAAACGGGGAAAATTATGACCCATTCTCTCTTATGTGACGTAAGCGAAGTTGCGCGGGTCAGCTATTATAGATAATTACCGATTACTCACATTTACCGTAACATATGTTACATTTGGTTACTATGGTGCTTGTAGTTTGCAAACCCCGTGCACTTTGACAACCCGGGAATCGAACTTGAGACCTCACGATCAGCAGCCGCATACACTACCGACCGCGCGACAGAGTCATGTAAATAAATATTAACATTATGCAAGGATAATGTGCTATCAAACAGTCTGCCTGATTATCAGTGCAATATGTAACGAAAGGAAACGATAAAAAATTTGTCACTATCAATAATTTACAAAATATTAAGTCAAATCCATACTAATATTATAAATGCGAAAGTAACCCTGTCTGTCTGTCTGTCTGCTACTTTGACTGAACCAGTAGTTCCTGAGATAAACACGTTCTAACTAACTAAAGTCAAACTTTATATTATTACTTTAGATGGAAATCAAATTTTAAAATTCTTTTCCTAATGAACACTGTACCTTAAAGTTCGTTTGGACTGCAAATATTATACATTTATTTTTCGATCCTGCACCCGCGCGTAAGGTCAACGACCTAGACCCATCGTGACGTCATCCGAGGACAATATGGCCGACCACAAAGAATCCTTTATTTTATTCATAACAAGGATTTTCATACTAATTTAAAAAAGTAAACCATTTTAATTTCGTAGCGCATTAGTTTAGGTCGCCACACCGCTACCAGTGCGCAGGGAGGTCGCGAGTTTGATTCCCACACGGAACAGTCATTTGTGCGATCCACAAATAATTGTTTCGGGTCTGGTTGTACTTTGTGTCCGTTGTTTGTATGTTTGTAAAAGTTCCCGCGACACAAGAGCAATTCTTAGTGCGGGAGTTGTCTTTAAAATAACTTCTGCCTACACCATTATTTACAATAGTTGTGATTTTAAAAACTCATAAATAAAGGCTATCGGTTCAGTAGTTTCGGAGTATTTTGCAAACAAAGAGACGTAATTTTTCCTTCTTATAAGCATGTGTATGTATAAATGTATGTATGCATGTATGTAGGTATATACTTCTGGCCTTGAAACAACGTTGTTTCTGAGCAACTTCAAGTTTTGTGAACATTGCATCCTGTTTATTCGTTACTAGCTGACCAGCGCAACTTCGCTTGCGTCACATAAGAGAGAATGGGCCATAATTTCCCCCGTTTTTGAAACATTTTTCGTTGCTACTCCGCTCCTAATGTTTGTAGCGTAATGTTATATAGCCTGTAGCCTTCCTCAATAAACAGGCTATCTAACAGTAAAATAATTCTTCAATTCGCACCAGCAGTTCCTGAGATTAGCGCGTTCAAACAAACAAACAAACTCTTCAGCTTTATAATATTAGTATAGATTACACAGTATTTATCTCTATCTTCATACAATGGCATACATTTGCGGTCTGCAAGTGGTCAACCTAGTGTCAAAGTTGTTCAAGCCGCCCGAAGGCTTTTGACATGACTTAACGACTGTTGTCTTAATTGACAACAACCGGGACCGACTTTTAACGTGCCCTCCGAAGCACGGAGACTGCTTGTCAGACTTTCATGTTTCTGACTACTGATAACGACTGTCGAAGATCTTTGAAAATGACAGCCGTAACGTACCTTTCGGAAAACGGACGACATCATTACGCATCATATGGTCACCCATCCAGTGACCAACCTCGGCAAGCGTAGCTTAACCTCAAAGATCGATCCGCGCGGCTGTTGTTAACTAAGCCACGAGCACATCAGCTGTAGTGTGTGTATATATGTATCACTAGACTAAAGGCGTGGAATCCCTTCCTGTGTAAATCCCGATCCCTCGAGAACTCCGGGATAAAAAGTAGCCTATGTGTTATTCTGAGTCTTCAGCTACCTACATACCAAATTTCACCGTAATCGATTCAGTAGTATTTGCGTGAAAGAGTAACAAACATCCATACATAGATATTAGATATATATTTTATTGTTAAAATTGAATAAATGATTTAAAAAAATATATATATGTACTCACAAACTTTCGCATTTATAATATTAGTAGTAATATGGATCAGCCTATAATATATTTTTTTCCTTACATTGTGTGAATCGTTAACACAGTAATATGTTAATATGTTATGACGTTTACAAGGAAACTACGCTACAATCATTCCTATAAATAAATATATGAATGTCGTACTTAACACGCAACTATCATCAACCCAGCTGTTACGTAGGCGTAGGCAGACCTACGTGTAACTATTAATTTAATGTTCATTCCTTCAATAACAACAACGGTACTAATTCTGAGGTTAAGCTACGCTCGAGGTTGTCCTGCGGATGGGTGACCATATTATTTATTCCGAGTTCTTCTCTGTTTCGGATGGCATGTTGAATTGTGAGTCCTTGCTGTCATTTTCAAAGATCTTTGTAGGATATACCAGTAGTTTAAAGCTTTAAAGTCTGACAAGCAGAGATTACTGAGGGGTATCGTGTTATAAGCCAGGTAATTGTGTTGTGGAGGTCAGATAGACAGTTGCTGCATGTAAAATACTGATATTAAGCTGCATCATGTGAGACTGGAAGGCGACTCCAACATTGTTGGAAGAAAGGCTAGACTAATTGATTTTTTCATCGTATGGTAAGTGTTCAACCTAGTGTCAAAGTGGTACGTTTGTGGTGAACTGTTGTTATAACAAACGGTGACTTGTATCACGGAGACGCTCAGCTGAAACACTGCACCTACATCTATGTAATGTACAAGTTAACATACTGAGCGTTTACCGACTTGTGAGCGGAACTAACTATAATTGTCTCAAAATTTTATTATTTTATCTATATAAGTATGTATTTACAAGTATATAAGTATGTTTATCAGTTATTTGGTTACAGTACAAGCTCTGCTTAGTTTGGAATCAAATGACCGTGTGTGAGTTGTACAATGATATTTATTTATGTATTTATAACTAGTGATTCTCAATAAATGCCCAGATTATGGAATTCAGGATCGTTTACAAATAACACTATCGGTCCTGACCTCTCACTGGTGGTGTTCGTCACACGCACTATGAGAGTGATGTAATACAGAGTGTATCTGTGTATTGTACACAACACACTGTCAACTAACTACAACACAGTTGACTGGTTTCTATGAAACTGGCTACCAAATATTACATAGGAGGAAATCTTAAGTTTTAAACGTTAAATAAACCCAAGAATGCTGTAACTATACTAGTCTTGTATGTAAATAAGAAGGTAAATATCGTACACCTAGTTCAACAACGACGTATGTACAAATACGTATTTTAGATGCAGTTTTCAACTAGAAAATATACATACGGTATATTTTATCGTTTCATTACATACATACATAATATCACGACTTCTTCCCATAGTGGTAGAGAGGCAGGCAGAGACCAAAGAACGTCTTTTGGTACGATCCTTACAAACGTTCCCTTGCTTCATTCACATACATACATGTTGTCTACAGGATTATAATTCTAATTTCCCATCAAAAATTGCCTGTTGAATGTAGGTTTTCCAAGGAGAATTGAAGCCACGCGAGCGGCCGATGGTAAATACATCATCCAAATCTCTTTACAGCATATGTTTTTGACGATGAAAACCCATATTTTAACAGCTTTTTCTCTCGCTGACCCGCGCAACTTCGCTTGGGTCCAATAAGAGAGAATAGGTGAATTTTTTCCCCGTTTTTGTAACATTTTTTACTGGTACTCTGCTCCTTTTGGTCGTAGCGTGATAATATATAGCCTATAGCCTTCCTCGATAAATGGGCTATCTAACACTGACGGAATTTTTCAAATCGGATCAATAGTTTCTCAGATTAGCGCGTTATAACAAACAAACAAACAAACAAACTTTTCAGCTATATATCATTACGCTACGACCAATAGGAGCAGAGTACCAGTAAAAAATGTTACAAAAACGGGGAAGATTTTGATCCATTCTCTCTTATGTGACGCAAGCGAAGTTGCGCGGGTCAGCTAGTACATAATATCACGGATTCTTCCCTCAGGGGTGGAAAGATACCAAATAACCAGCCACTTTTTACATACTTTGCTGGGCAAGGGTCTTGTCCCAAACGAGGAAGGTGTGAGCCTTGAGTCCACCACGCTGACCAAATGCGGGTTGGGGACTTGTAAATAAGTGGATTCGACTTATGCCGTTATTTCATTAAGTGCGTATATAAGCAGTAAATAAGTAGGACATAAGGTATATATTGCATACATAATATGCACAAACGCGTTGAGGAAAATCCGTTGCTTACTTATTTATTCTGCTTAAGTCGTTTTTGAGACTGAATGGATGCCAAGAAACTCTAAACATTTTATTTTAAAATTACGCGTAGCATGTTTATCTATAAAAAAAATTACTTGTCCTGACTGACTAACCCCTGGTTTCTGAGGTACAAAATTAAAATCAAATCATTTATTCATATAGGTCAAATGCTGACACTTATGACAGTCAATGATACAGAGAGTGAATTTACCGCCAGTTCGGAAGGTACGGCCAATGAGAAGAGCTGCCAACAAACTCCTGGACACTCTTTTTAATCGCCAATTAATTTTAACAATATTTCTATTAGGTATAAATCATTGATAATGTAAGGAGCTGCTACCAACACTACCGAACACACACAGGTCATAATATAAATAAATTAAATCAATATTAAGGGGCTTATAAGTAAGGTAACAAGTGTATTGGAAGCAGGATGGGAGCATCAGTTTATCAATTCAATTGCGTTTTTTTTGTATGAGTTTAAACGCTATTGAGTAGATAAACTACCGCTAAATGTACCTCAGAAACCGGGGGTGACTGCATTTACTGCTTGGTTTAAAAACATACTGATAATCGCACAGCTTAAACTATAGAAATTACTTCGTAAACCTTGTAAGAATCGATACTCGATTTTACTTCACCGTTGAAACAAGTGATAATTATTTAATCTATACTAATATAATAAAGCTGAAGAGTTTGTTTGTTTGTTTGTTTGAACGCGCTAATCTCAGGATCTACTGGTCCGATTTGAAAAAATATTTCAGTGTTAGATAGCCTATTTATCGAGGAAGGTTATAGGCTATATAACATCACGCTACGGCCATTAGGAGCGGAGTAGCAACGAAAAATGTTACAAAAAACGGGGAAAATTATGACCCATTCTCTCTTATGTGACGCAAGCGAAGTTGCGCGGATCAGCTATACACATAAAACTTCGAAAAGTCGTAGTAGATTCTTGTTAGACACTTTTAAAACAACATAATACATAATTTGTTCCGAAATCTTACAAAAAAATATGTTAATTATTTCCCCAAAACAGAAACCGGTATGTTTTTGAAAAAACTAGTTTGTTTATGAAGATACAGGTTGCGAACTGCGCTCACCGGTCGGTAAACGATCAGTGTGTTAAGTAACGCGCACATTACATAGATGTATTTTAATAAATAAATAGATATTTGGATAACTCACACACGGTTATTTGATTACAAACTAGAGCTTGTACTGTAACTAGACAACTGATAAACATACTTATATAATAACCGTAGCGCCGCGTGTGGTAGGTTCGAATCCTACCCGGGACAAGTCTTTGTGTGATGAGCACGAGTATTTATTCTGAGCCTGGTTGTCAATTTATCTATATAAGTATATATTTAGAAGTAAATAAGTATGTTTATCAGTTATTTGGTTACCATAGTACAAGCTCTGCTTAGTTTGGAATCAAATGACCGTGTGTGAGTTGTCCAATAATATTTATTTATTTATTTATATACTTTTTAATACATCCTACTCATACTATCCTATTAATATTATAAATGCGAAAATTGGTGAGGATGTATGTATGTTTGTTACTCTTTCACGAAAAAGCTATTGGACAGATTTTAACGTTTTTAAATTCATTCATTCAAAGGTTAGGTTAGGTTACCTTATTTGTTTATCCGACGTTTCGATCGAATTATATCGACCGTGGTCACGAGCTGACTAAGGTATCCTAAACTTTAATTTTTAATCGCTTTTAAGACCCGTTGCATTATAATATTATGTAGACAGATTTTTATGAAATTTGATGCACAGATAGCTTATAACCTGGATTAACACATATGATATTTTTTACTCCGGGAAATCTTTTCATGTAGACGAAGTCGCGGGCAGAAGAGTCCTTATATCCAGTGTAGCTGAGCGTCTCCGTGATACAAGTCACCGTTGTTGTTTATAACAACAATTCACGGCAAACGTACAACTTTGACACTAGGTTGACCACTAACTATACATTAAATAACACATATTTGGTTACAAAACTACAAATAAATCATTTCCAAAATCGACTTCCGCATAAAAAACTCTAACTCATTTACAAACATACAAATTATGAATACAAAAACAACTTAATTGTTTTATATTACATACAAAAAGTACTCGTAACCGGCGGTCCTGTATGACAACATGTATGTATGTGAATGAAGCAAGGGAAGTTTGTAAGGATCGTACCAAGTGACGTTCTTTAGTTTTTGTTTACTTCTCTGAGTAAAATGCGTGATTTTATGAGCGTCTCCTTACTTCGGTGTGCTTTAAAATGTCGGTCCCGAGAGTTTTTAATAAAGATAACAGTCGTTTAGCCACATCAAAGGCCTTCGGGCTTGAACAACTTTGACACTAGGTTGACCACTAACCATACGATAAGAAGAAGAAGTATTGTATGAGATAGTATGATAAAGATCATGTATGTATGTTTTATAATGACCTATCTCAACATGTAATTATGAGTAGTCTTGAAAGAAATTATGCAATAGTTGCCAGTCTCACCGGATGCAGCTGAATACCAGTATTTTACATGCCGCGACTGTCTATCTGACCTCCACAACACAGTTACCTGACTTATAACACGATACTAAGTAAGACTGGTTATCAAACTTTCAAGTTACTAACTACTGTTAACAACTATCAAAGATCTTTGAAAATGACAGCCGGGAGCCACAATTAAACATGCCTTCCGAAATACGAACGAAATTATGTATAACATGGTCACCCATCCAATGACCAACCTCGGCTAGTGTAGCTTAACTTTAGAGATCGATCCTTGCGGGTGTTGTTACTTAGCCACGAGTTCCTCTATGGCAACGGGATTTCCAGAATATTCTACAATTCACAAAGACTGTATAAGGATTTAAATTATAAATTTTCCTGTTTCTAGATTCTTCATAGTATAAGCCAATGAGTTTATCATGTTTTAAATAACAACAACTTGGTTTTACTTTTGTACTGCTAACTCCGCTAATTTTAGTCGTAGCGTGATGTTATATAGCTTATAGCATTCCTGAAAAACGTAGCTTTTATACTGAAAAAGAATTATTCAAATCGGTTCAGTAACTTCTGAGATACATGTAAAATACTGATATTTAGTGCATCTGATGAGACTGGAAGCCGACTCCAACATAGTTGGAAGAAAGACTAGACTGATATATAGTTTTTGACATACATACATAAAATCACGCCTTTTTGCTATAGCGGTAGGCAGAGAGCAAAGAACGTCACTTGGTACGATCCTTACAAACTTCCCTAGCTTCATTCAAATACATACATGTTGTCATACAGGACCGCCGGTTACGAACACCAGACCTTTTTGTAAGCAGTTAAGTCTCATCTTATATTATAAGTATAGATCAGATAGACTTTATACTATACTAGCTGACCCGCGCAACTTCGCTTGCGTCACTGAAGAGAATGGGTCAATATTTTCACCGTCTTTGTAACATTTTTTACTGGTACTCTGCTCCTATTGGTTGTAGCGTGATAATATATAGCCTATAGCCTTCCTCGATAAATGGGCTATCTAATACTGAAAGAATTTTTCAAATCGGACCAGTAGATCCTGAGATTAGCGCGTTCAAACAAACAAACTCTTCAGCTTTATAATATTAGTATAGATGAACCAGTTGCAAAGCTTCTGATAAGTTATCCAATAGATAAAGTATTGAATAAAACCAACTGTTAATATCCATTAAGATAATCGCTACTTTTCAGCTGAGCGTCTCCGTGATACAAGTCACCGTTGTTGTTTATAACAACAGTTACAGGGAGGGAGTAATAAATAAGTAATTCGTCGATTCTGATAAAAGTTGTATTTTGAGTTACAGCCCTATTGTATTATTAGTGCGATATATCTTTATATATATAATTCTTCTGTGTGTATGTCACTGAACTTCTCTTAAACGACTGGACCGATTTTGATGAAATTTTTTGTGTGTGTTCAAGGGGATCTGAGAATGGTTTAGATTCTCAATTTTGTTCGCTGGACAATGTTTTTTTATTATTTTTTAATTTATTAGACAGGACAACGTCTGTCGGGTCCGCTAGTACATATTATGTTCTCAAACTTTCGCATTTATGATATTAGTAGGATTGAAGATGGCCACACTTATTCGAACTACAAAAGAGATAATCTGTTTATTTATACCGTTTATAATCCCACTGCTGGGCAAGGGTCTCCTCCCGAACAAGAGGAGGGTTAGGCTTTAAGTCCACCACGCTGACTTAGTGCAAGTTGAGGACTCATGCCCTCAAGAAATGTATAAAACATGTTTCAAACATGCAAGGTTTCATCACGATGTTTTCCTTCGCGATTACGTTTTATTATTTTCTAGTTTTTACCCGCGACTTCATGCGTGGTTTTCAGAATTTTCTTTAAAAATTTCATCCTTTATTTTATCCCTTTAGGGGTAGAATTGATCAAAATCCTTTCTTAGCGAATGCCTACGTCATAACATCTATCTGGATGATAAATTTCAGCGCGATCCGTCCTGTGGTTTGTGCTGTGCGTTGATAGATCATTATGTCAATCTTTGCGTTATATATATTTACCGTCTTATTCATAAACACTCTATAAACCTATTTTAGTTAAAAAGCTAGTAAAATAATGTTTTCTCTTTTTCAATTCGCTAAGGAGTGAAAGAAACAAAACACTTTATAAGCCTTTTATAAGGAACTTCATATATTTTTATGAATAAGAAGGTTCGATCTTAGTAAACAGATTAATATTTTCACTTTTGAGGTATATATATTTAGATTTTTAGTACATAAACACAGTACATACCAGTATATAATCACAAGTGGGAGCACAGTACACAGTAACTAACACAGCGAGCGACTGTCACGGACGCGCGCGGGCCACTGACTCACTGGCAACTGCGCAGGCGCATATGATACATTCTTACGATTTGCAGTGATACCACGTGGGACGGAGTAGGGAAAATAGTGTATAGTCACGCCCCTTTAGCTATAGAGGGGTGAGCAGGGGGTGTGTGAGGTTTACAAGTGATATATTAGGTCGGGGATAAAGTCTTTTCGCATTACAGTATGTATGAACTTGTAATAAAATCTCTTTGGCTTCAATCACAAATGAGTACACGGTTCATTAGGTTTCTTTCAGTGAGCTCGTGAGCTACCCAAATATCGAGCTTTTTTGTGTAGAGAAAAGATTTTATTGCAAGTTCATACATACTATAATGCGAAAAGACTTTTTCCCCGACCTAATATATAAAAATGAATCACTGAAATGTATGTACGCACATAACTTTTCAACAACTAAACTAAATTGGATAGTAGGTGTTTTTTTATTTCTTTGAAATAGTCGCGACAAGGATTGTATGGGATCGATGGGATCATAATTCCTACAGGAATAGAATAAGAAAGATAAATTTGTGCGGCGGGTTCGAATCCCACCCGGGACAAATCTTTGTGTGTTGAGCACGAGTATTTGTTCTGAGCCTGCTTGTTAATATATCTATTTAAGTATGTATTTAGAAGTATATAAGTATGTTTATCAGTTATTTGGTTACCATAGTACAAGCTCTGCTTAGTTTGGAATCAAATAACCGTGTGTGAGTAATATTTATATTATTAATTTGCACGATACTTCTGCTTGTATTTGTAACTTATATTTTTCAAAATTGTTTTTGAAATTGCAATCAATAACCGATAACAGTTGTATGCACTAAATATTTGAAAGATAAAAGTATTTATCTTTAAAATACAGTTGATTATCACTATCACTACGTAGAATTAAGCAAAGTCGCTTTCCGCAGCTGTCCCTATGTCTGTATGTATGTACTAGCTGACCCGCGCAACTTCGTTTGCGTCACATAAGAGAGAATGGGTTATAATTTTCCCCGTTTTTGTAACATTTTTCGATGCTACTCCGCTCCTAATAGTTTCAGCGTGATGTTATATAGCTTAGAGCCTTCCTCAAAAAGTAGGCTATCTAACACTTTAATAATTTTTCAAATCGGACTTGTAGTTCCCGAGATTAGCGCGTTTAAACAAACAAATAAACTCTTCATCTTTATAGTATTAGTATAAATTTATTTATTTATCCCAAGATCGGTTCACAAGTGAATTTATAACTCGTAAAAGTAGATTTTGAACCCTCAATCATTTGCGTGGAAGGCGTCTTCTTACGGTTATCAATGTTTCAAAAGTGGCCTTGAAATTTTGACTATAAGGTCGATTGCGTAACTTTTGAAGTGTTGTAAAAAACCCGTCGTCTTGACTTACGTTTTATTGAGAAAATCCATATTAAATCAAGATTAAATAATAAACTTGTTATTAGAATAAATTATTTATTTTAATTATTTTTTTACTAAATGCAATTTGAGGAGCTTGTATAAGTAACGAACGCGCGGATCGATATCTCAGCTTAAGCTACGCTTGCCGAGGTTGGTCAATGGATGGGTGACCGTATTATACATATATGTCGAGTTCCTCTTTGTTTCGAAATAACAGTCGAAACCCACAATTTAACGTGCTTTCAAGTTAAATTGTGGGTTTCGACTTATCAATAGCCGAAACTTGAAAGTCTTACAAGCAGTCTTACCAAAGGGTATCGTGTTATAACCTAGGTAACAGGGTTGTGGAGGCCCGATAGATAGGTTGCTACTAGATTATAATATATTTTTATAGACTGTCAATCTATAGGTATGAACCCACGACCCATACGTGCAGTAGCAAAGACGTGGTCATCTTAACCGCAAAGCTATTAGCCACACCTCTCGGTCAACAGCTGATAACATTTCTAAGAATTATAAAAACGTCATCAGTATTACAAAGTCAGTTGTTATTATATAATTCAGATATTTATTTATCGTATAGTATGTATGAACTTGTAATAAAATCTTTTCTCTACACAAAAAAGCTCGATGTTTGGGTACCTCACGAGCTCACTGAAAGAAACCTAATGAACCGTGTACTCATTTGTGATTCTTGAAGCCAAAGAGATTTTATTACAAGTTCATACATACTATAATGCGAAAAGACTTTTTCCCCGAACTAATATTTTGGCACAGTTTTTTCATAGATAGGGTTATTAAAGGTCTATGTGTAATATTGTAAACGTTTTTTTTGTAAAATAACTTTTGAAACCTAGAGAAGCTGGGACGGGCCGCTAGTAATAAATAATTCAGTGCATTTCCAAAATAAAGTATCTGTATGAAACAGGTCACCGTCAGCTGTATAAGTCGAGTCACTGATGTTCTACATTCTGTATGTTGTATACCTCCAGCCGCGAACTGCGCATACAACACTCTCTACTAAGTTGTTAACTAAATCATTCTTTTTATAATGTACTAGCCGACCCGCGCAACTTCGCTTGCGTCACCTAAGAGAAGGGGTCAAAATTTTCCCCGTTTTTGTAACATTTTTCGTTGCTACTCCGCTCCTTATGACCGCAGCGTGATGTTATATAGCCTATAGCCTTCCTCGATAAATGGGCTATCTAACACTGAAAGAATTTTTCAAATCGGACCAGTAGTTCCTGAGATTAGGGCGTTCAAACAAACAAACAAACAAACTCTTCAGCTTTATAATATTAGTATAGATTTTCCTTAATTGACGTTTAGTCTATATCGCTGATTGTTGGCAGCTCCTCGCATGATCAATTTATTGTATCAACCACATTGTAAAACTTTTTGCGATTGAAATGAGTGTGTGAGTTTGTTGCTAGCTCTTCTCATAAGACTGTACACTTTCCGAGCTAGTGGTAGATTCAGTAATTGTAACGACTATCATAAGTGTCAATATTTGACCTAAATGAATAAATGATTTGATTTTTGATTCGTACCTTCAAGAGCTGTGTTAAACAACTGTCAGACAAGTCATTCATCACGATGTTTTCCTTCACCGTTATAACAAGTGATCGTTACTAACACACCTCTTGAAAGCGGATGTTATATTTATAAAATGAAAAGGAAGATCCGTTTTGTATATAAATTTTCTATTTTTTTGATGTAATTAAAGCAATTTGCAAGGACATCCGGTGTCCGGGTTAGTCATATTATTTAAACGACCAATCAAATCAGCTACTCTTTACGAAATGTCAAAAACATATCTTGTTTTACATATTAGGTCGGGGAAAAAGTCTTTTCGCATTATAGTACCTATGTATTACATACTGAAACATTTTATTAAGCACTCATTTGATACCAACGATAATACAAAACTGTGGCGTCACTACACCGTATTTCTTCTATATTACAATGTGTCGTATTTTTATACTAAAACTAGCTTTTACCCGCGACTTCGTCCGCCACCTCAATTTTCCCATAGGAATGCGTCATTTTCCCGGGGTAAAAAGTAGCCTATGTCCTTTCTCGGGTATCAAAATATCTACATGCCAAATTTCATGCAAATTGATTCAGTAGTTTAGGCGTGATTGAGTAGCAGACAGACAGTTACTTTCGCATTTATAATATTAGTATGGATTAGTATAGATGTATTTTAGTCATTTCATAAAGAGTAGCTGATATGACCTCTGTCAAGTACCCAATAAAGAAAACAGTCGTTAAGTCACGTGAAAGGCTAGGCTTGAACAACTTTAACACTAGGTTGACCACTAACCATACGAACCTTGCTCGCGTCATAAGTTGAGTAACACAAAACTATATCACATTTTACGCATGAATTATCCTTGAATATTATATACGTCATCATAAATTATATATAAACGTCATGGTCAATAATTTAATGCGAAATCTTTCTCAATATGGTGGAAACGCAATATAAAATATGTACATCTACTTATACTAATATTATAAAGCTGAAGAGTTTGTTTGTTTAAACCCGCTAATCTCAGGAACTACTGGTCCGATTTGAAAAAATCTTTCAATGTTAGATGATAGCGCATTTATCGAGGAAGGCCATAGGCTATATATCATCACGCTATGACTAATAGGAGCAGAGTACCAGTAATAAATGTTACAAAAACGGGGAAAAATTGACCCATTCTCTCTTATGTGACGCAAGCGAAGTTGCGCGGATCAGCTTGTACATAATATTAGGTCGGGGAAAAAGTGTTTTCGCATTATAGTATGTATGAACTTGTAATAAAATCTTCTCTCCACACAAAAAAGCTCGATATTTGGGTACCTCACGAGCTCACTGAAAGAAACCTAATGAACCGTGTACTCATTTGTGATTCTTGAAGCCAAAGAGATTTTATTACAAGTTCATACATACTATAATGCGAAAAGACTTTTTCCCCGACCTAATTATGTAAACATCATGGTCAATTAACTTATGCAAAATCTTTCTCAACATGGTGGTGACGCAATAACATATTACATAATATATATTTCTAGCCTTTCTTCCAGCTATGTTGTAGTCGGCTTCCAGTCTCACCGGATGCAGCTGAACATCAGTATTGTACATGAAGCGACTGTCTATCTGACCTCCACAACACAGTTGTATTATAACACGATACTAAGTAAGACTGGAAGTCAGACTTTCAAGCTTCTGACTACTGTTAACGACTGTCAAAGATCTTCGAAAAAGACAGCCGGGACCCACAATTTAACGTGCCTTCCGAAAGACGGTAAGATATTATATAATTTCAGTAAGATGTTATGTATTTTCAATAAGATGTCATGAGTTTAGTAAGTTCTTAATTTATTTTAGTAACTTGACAACCTATTTTAGTAACTTGATAACTTATTTTAGTAACTTGATAACTTATTTTAGTTACTTAGTAACTTATTTTAGTAACATGTTAAGATATCTTCACGAAATGTTTAGTGAGTTTAGTAACTTGGTAACTTATTTTAGTATTTTGATAACTTATTTTAGTAACATGTAAAGATATTTTCACGAAATGTTTAGTAACTTTAGTAACTTGATAACTCATTTTAGTAACTTTAGTAACTTGATAATTTATTTTAGTGACTTGATAACTTATTTTAGTAACATGTACAGATATTTACAGGAAATGTTAAGTAACTTTAGTAACTTGACAACTTATTTTAGTAACATGTAAAGATATTTTCACAAAATGTTAAGTAACTTTAGTAACTTGATAACTTATTTTAGTACTTTAGTAACTTGATTACTAATTTTAGTAACATGCTAAGATATTTTCATGAAATGTTTAGTAACTTTAGTAACTTGATTACTTATTTTAGTAACATGTAAATATATTTTCATGAAATGTTAAGTAATTTAGTAACTTGATTGCTTATTTTAGTAACTTGATAACTTATTTTAGTAACAGGTCAAGATATTTTCATGAAATGTTTAGTAACTTTAGTAACTAGATAACTTATTTTAGTAACTTGATAACTTATTTTAGTAACATGTACAGATATTTTCACGTAATGTTTAGTAACTTTAGTAACTTGATAACTTATTTTAGTAACATGTAAAGATATCTTCACGAAATGTTAAGTAACTTTAGTAACTTGACAACTTAGTTTAGTAACTTGATAACTTATTTTAGTAACATTTTGTCTTATTTTAGTAACATGTAAGTATGGATATTTTCACGAAATATTAAGTAACTTGTTAACTCATTTTAATAACGTGTTAAGATATTTTCAGGTGATGTTTAATAATTTCAGTATGATGTTTAATAATTTCAGTATGATGTTGTATTTGCCAGATGATTTGGCAAGGGATACAAGGAGACAAGAGATGGTTTTAGTCTGATTTATTGCGAGTATAACAAGTGCTTATATACTAACAAATACGTGAGAATGTTGCTGTGTGAATGCTTGTGCCCTATCTGTATACCTACGTGCTAATATTTATGTACGTGCTGATATGTACGACATAGTCGCTACATTTAATAATTTCAGTATGATGTTTAATAATTTCAGTATGATGTTTAATAATTTCAGTATGATGTTTAATAATTTCAGTATGATGTTTAGTAATTTTCAGCTAAGTTTTGGTAATTTCATGTCAAGTTTATAGTTTTAGTATGAATATTAGTAATTTTCATGAAATGTTTAGTAATTTTCAGGATTTTTTAGGAATTTTCAGAATATTATGTTATTTTCAGGAAATGTTTTGTAATTTTCCGGAATTGTTAGCCATTTCGGGAAATGTTGTTATTTCACGAATTGTCTAGTCATTACAGGAATCGTCCAGTCATTTCAGGAATTTTCAAATTTCAGGAAATGTTTAGTCATATAAGTGAGATGTAGGGAATGCAATCCCGACTCGAGATCCCTCGCGATCAGAAATATCAATCCCGCGGGATCCCGAGATTTTCGGGATCCCGTCTAGTTAGTAAAAATAATACAATTCGAACGGCTTGTTTAATGTAATATGTGTGTGATAGTGTGGTGAATGCAATAAATTATTATTTGAAAGAAAATAAAAGCCTTTATTTTTCAATATTACTAACAACGTAACATAATTAACAGGTGTAATAACATGAACATAATCAAAAAAGTAGGTGTAGCTCCAGGAGATCAAAATAAAAAGTAATCACATGGCATTTTGAAAGTAGCCTCTTAAAATACAAAGTGTATCAATAGTACGAGCTTCTAATCGGCATCTTAAGTCTATTGCAATGTAGCCAACTGCTGAAAATGCCCTCTCCGACAATCCCGAACGGGATCTCGTCATATTATGCTTCGGGATTGATCCCGAAAAAATACACGGGATCTCGCGAGATCGGGATCCCGCGAGATCGGGATTGCATTCACTAGTGAGATGTCTAGTAGAACAATTCAGACGTAAGCGTAGCCGCGCTGGTAAGTTAGTATAGAAGAAAATAACAAACACATAATTTAAAAATTGTTTAATTAATATCTTACAATAATCTTATAAAAATACATACTTAATTAATAATTTTAATTTCTTATTATAAATGTTGTCAAACAATTTGAACTTAGATCCACTTGAAAATTACTTGAAATCAGTCAAATCAGCTACTCTTTATGAAATGTCAAAAACACATTTTAATATGAGTCTACGTTCAGTTTGATAACAACTTCTTGTGTTCAAGTTGTTTGGCAACACTTATAACTGGATTAACAACATTATATTTATCCTAATATTATAAAATTGTATTTTGTTTGGTTTGGAATTGAAAAAATTAAATAAATAAATAAATATGATTGGACAACTCACACACGGTCATTTGATTCCAAACTAAGCAGAGCTTGTACTGTAACCAGATAACTGATAAACATACTTATATACTTCTAAATACATACTTATATAGATAAATTAACATCCAGGCACAGAACAAATACTTGTGCTCATCACACAAAGATTATTTGAAAAGAAACAATTATTTGAGGATCGCACTAATAATTGTTTCAGGAATCGAACCCACGACCTCTCGGCGCAATGATGTCGGCGTGGTGACCTTAACCACTGCGCCACGGAGGCAGTCAACAAACTTCGGGAACAAGGTGTAATTTCATATATTAGGTCGGGGGAAAGTCTTTTCGCATTATAGTATGTATGAAGTTGAAATAAAATATTTTCTCTACACAAAAATACTCGATATTTGGGTACCTCACGAGCTCACTGAAAGAAACCTAATGAACCGTGTACTCGCTTGTGATTCTTGAAGCCAAAGAGATTTATTACAAGTTCATACATACTATAATGCGAAAAGACTTTTTCCCCGACCTAATATGTATTTATTATTATATCATCATGTTGTATGCGTATGAGCAGTGATAGCCGAGTGGTATAAGTTGATACCTCCCACGCAAGTGGTCGCAGGTTCGAACCCAACACACCAATGACTTTTCGAAGTTATGTGAGTATTAGAAATAATTATCACATGCTCCAACGGTGAAGGATAACATCGTGAGGAAACCTTACATGCCTAAAATTTGTTTTTAAACATTTATTGAGGGCATGCAAAGTCCCCAACCCGCACTTGGTCAGCGTGGTGGTCTCAAGGCCTAACCCCTCCCTCATTACGGGAGGAGACCCTTGCCCAGCAGTGGGACAGTAATTAAATTTATCATATTGTATGTTATCTGAGGTAGTCAGAAACCCAAGGATTCATATCTTGTGTGTATTTAACAGGCGGCAAGTCGTAAGGAATTATTAAACGATTCTTAGCTCCAGCTGACAATGGGAAGAAATCTGCATTTATCTGAAAATATATAAATAATATTTAGAACCATTTTCACAATTTTTAGATATTATACGCATACAAAGTCCGATTTGTTAAAAATCAGTTAAGTGTACCTAAATATTCAGAAAAACATGCTCTATCGATTGGTGAAAACATATATTGTTTATCGTTAAAAATTAGAAAGTTAGCAATATGCATAAGTGGTTATCTTACACAAAAATATTGCAAAAATCCATATCCATACTAATCACTACATAGTATAAAACAAAGTCGCCCATTTTGTCTGTAGTCCCTTCGTATGCATAAAACTTTAAAACTACGCAACGGATTTTGATGCGGTTTTCACTAATAGAAAGAGTATTTTCTCCGACAGGTTTTTATATATAATTGAAATACATTGAAACTATATTAGCTGAGTTATAGCGATTTATGTCCAAGAAGTCAGAAAAAAAATCTAATTGAAGATTGCATTTGTGCGTGCGCCGCTTATACCGTTGGATACAAGTAAGAACAATGTATAGCAAAAACATTGGTCTTTATTAGTTCTACAAAAAAGTCCGCGATGACATATATCCAGCTTTTTTATTTAAGTCAAAAAACTACTTTTCTGTATTAAAAAAACATTTAATTCGTTGGGTGATGTTTAACTGGTGATATAACCAATAATACATATATCCTTATCAAAATAAGTAAGTTCATCATCACGAGCATTTAATTTAGATTATTTTTGCAGTTTACAGTGTGTTATTTAGACATATAGTTTAGGAGATATCACGATATTAGTATTGCGGCACGGTACGGGCCGGCTGCGGCGGCGGGGGCAGCGTCCCTATAAATAGCACATATAATTACTATACTAATATAATAAAGCTGAAGAGTTTGTTTCTTTGTTTGTTTGAACGCGCTAAACTCAGGAACTACTGGTCCGATTTGAAAAATTCTTTCAGTGTTAGATAGCCCATTTATCGAGGAAGGCTACAGGCTATATATCATCACGCTACGACCAATAGGAGCAGAGTACCAGTAAAAAACATTACAAAAACGGGGAAAAATTCACCCATTCTCTCTTATGTGACGCAAGCGAAGTTGCGCGGGTCAGCTAGTAATATTATAAATGCGAAAGTAACTCTGTCTGTCTGTCTGTCTGTCTGCTACTCAATCACGCCTAAACTACTGAACCAATTTGCATGAAATTTGGTATGGAGATACTTTGATACCCGAGAAAGGACATAGACTATATATCATCACGCTACTACCAAAAGGAGCAGAGTACCAGTAAAAAATGTTACAAAATCGGAGAAAAATTTCACCCATTCTCTCTTATTGGACGCAAGCGAAGTTGCGCGGGTCAGCTAGTAGTATATAAATGTACTCTCATTTCTTAATTCATTTTACCCTGCTAGTGGTGACTTGAACCCGAGAGGTAGAGTAAGGGAAGTTTGTTAGGATCGTATACCAAGTGGCATTATCTGGTCTTTGCCTATTAAGGCGTGATTTTATGTATGTACTAGCTTCTGCCCGCAACTTCGTCCGCGTGATTTGTGACTTATGACAAAATTTCCATAAACACTTTAATCCCATATTTTGTCCCCTTGGGGGTAGAATTGATCAAAGTCCTTTTTTATTTAGATTTATCTTAGCGGAATACTTAAGTCATAACATCTACCTGCATGTCAAATGTCAGCTCGATCTGTCCAGTGGTTTGTGCTGTGTGTTGATAGATCACTATGTCAGTCAGTCACCTTTGAGTTATATATATTTAGAATTGTAGATAGATGTACTTACAACAAACTTAGGTAGAAACAACACTCCGGCCTCATAACTCATAAGCCTTAAGGCTCCATTCCCCTTATTAACTTGCCCCCAAGCCGCTTTGCTGATGTTGGCCGAAGTTAGCAGGTAGTAGGGGACCTCCCCCCCCTCGCCCCCCACTAGGCGGGTGTAGGACTTGATGTGGGGCATCGCTTTATTGCGAGCGGTATGACGGGCTTGCCATTGACTGAAAAATAAAATAATAAATTTTATTAATCAATGAAAAAGCAGTGATAGCCGAGTGGTATAAGTTAACACTTCTTACGTAAGTTGTTGCAGGTTCGAACCCGAGGCAACACTAATGACTTTTCCAAGTTATGTGTGTATTAGAAATAATGATCATTTGTTTCAACGGTGAAGGAAAATATCGTGATGCAACCTTACATGCCTGAGAGCTTGCACGCCTCAAAGGTCACTTAGGCTACTTGAACAACTTTGACACTAGGTTGTCCACTCTGCCGTCCTCTAACTATAATGCCATTATCTACAAAAACAATTTTTCGAGATATTCGATAAAAAGGCGCAAGAAAAGAAATGTGCAATGCTGTTTCGTAACTATCTGGAAACTGCGATTTGAAATATCTTTAGCAGCATCTGGAAACAGCATTGCATATTTCTTTTCTCGCGCCTTTTCGCGAATATCTTGAAACAAAATGCCGTTATATACAAAATTGTTTTTGTAGATAACGGCATGATAGTTAGAGGACGGCAGCATTAACCATACTATAGATAGATAGTACTTACTATAAGAAATCATTAAGCCACGTCTGTTTCGCGTGGGCATCAGCAGCGTAAGGTAGACATCCTCCGCCGAGCAAATCGTCGTGGGACTGACGGACGTTCTCTGAAAATATATATAGTATATCCTAAGATTTACCAAGAGAATAGGGGTAAAAGTTCGAAATAAAAGAATTATTCGGACTTTTACCATTGAGAATTGGTAAATCTTAGGTTTTCCCGAAAAATCTTAGGATTTACCGCAGTCCGGGCTTTTACAGTAACATATACATATATTTTATTAAACTTTACATATTAGGTCGGGAAAAAGTCTTTTCGCATTATAGTATGTATGAACTTGTAATAAAATCTCTTTGTTTTCAACAATCACAAATGAGCACACGGTTCATTAGGTTTCTTTCAGTGAGCTCGTGAAGTACCCAAATATCGAGCTTTTTTGTGTAGAGAAAAGATTTTATTACAAGTTCATACATACTATAATGCGAAAAGACTTTTTCCCCGACTTAATACATTTTATCTACACTAAAATAGATTCTAAAATACGCTAAGAATTGCTCTTGTGTCGCGGGGACTTTTAAACATACAAACAACGGACACAAAGTACAACCAGACATGACATAACTATTTGTGGATCACACAAATAATTGTTCCGTGTGGGAATCGAACCCACGACCCCCCCCCCCCCAACTCAATAGTAGCGGCATGGCAACCATAACTTCTGCGCTACCCACAATAAAATACATTAGCTAAACCTTTAACAGACATGTACATAACTTTTGCTGACATTTGCATACATTTTTTACATTTACATTTTATTTACGTGTGAATAGTGAACGCAAATATTTGTGAATGTATAAAATTTCAGAAAGTGTACATAACATGTATAAAAAAATGTATAAAATTCTTTGTAAAATCGTGACAAAAATGTATGTCAATGTATATAACCTTATGTAAACTGTATTGAACATGTATGTAAACGACCAAAAATGTAATTAAAAATGTGTGAATACTTTATAAAACTCACGTAAAGACGGGTATATTATCTTGAGTTCAGGCGGCGCAGACAGCATTTGAGGCATGTCGCGACTCTTAGTGAAATTATGTAGAAAGTCACCCGTCAGCCATAACTGAAACAAAATATATATATTTTATGTTTTAAAAAGACAACTCCCGCACTAAGAATTGCTCTTGTGTCGCGGGGACTTTTACAAACATACAAACAACGGACACATAGTACAGCCAGGCACGGAACAATTATTTGTGGATCGCACAAATAATTGTTTCAGGAATCGAACCCACGACCTCCCGGCGCAATGGTAGCGGCGTGGCACAAGAGCAATTCTTAGTGCGGGAGTTGTCTTTAATTATTTATTCCTTTATTTAATTTGTTTAAAACATTTATTAAGGACATGCAAAGTCCCCAACCCGCACTTGGTCAGCGTGGTGGACTCAAGGCCTAACCCCTCCCTCATTACGGGAGGAGACCCTTGCGCAGCAGTGGGACATTAATGGGTTAAATTTATTTATTTTTTTCCTTTATTTTAGGCAACTGAAACCCATAGAAAATACAATAAATATACCTTCGGTTCTTTCCCATAGCTTCCGATACTACTTGCTTGAGCAATAAGCGGTGCTTTCTGAGCGTAAGCGCAGTGTTGCCTCAACAAGGTACCGACCCGCAACATACCCCAGTCCATGTCGGGATGAGAACCTGGGACCGATGCTACTAGGAACACACTGAAACAATATACATATCACGCCTGTTGAAATCAAAAAAATAATTAATTTAGGTCAAATATTGACACTTATGATAGTCGTTACAATTACTGAATCTACCACTAGCTCGGAAAGTGTACAGTCTTATGAGAAGAGCTAGCAACTAACTCACACACTCTTTTCAATCGCCAAAAGTTTTACAATGTGGTTGATACAATAATTGATCATGCGAGGAGCTGCCTACATAAGAGCTATTATACATAAAGGTGAACTTGACTCCCTCTCTCTGTCTCCCTCTCTCCCCCCCCCTCTTTCTCTCTCTCGCTCGCTCTCTCTCTCCCTCCCTCTCTCTCTCTCTCTCCCCCTCTCTCTCTTCCCCTCTCTCTCTCTCTCTCCCTTTCTCTCTTCCTCTCTCCCTCCCTCTCCCTCTCCCCCTCTCTCCCTCTCTCTTTCCCTCTCTCTTTCCCTCTCTCTTTCCCTCTCTCTTTCCCTCTCTCTTTCCCTCTCTCTCTCCCTCTCTCTCTCCTTCTCGCTCTCCCTCTCTCTCTCAACTTCGAGGTTAAGCTACGGAGGCCAAGGTTGTTCTGAGGATGTGTGATCATATTATACACACCGAGTTTCTCCGTGTTTCGGAAGGTACGCTAAATTGTGTGTCTCGGCTGTCAATTTAAGAGATCTTCGACAGCCGTTAACAGTACTCAGAAAGTAGTAGTAGTAGTTTCAAAGTAGTTGAAAGTCTGACAACCAGTCTTAGTATCGTGTTATAAGCCAGGTAACTGTGTTGTGGAGGTCAGATAGACAGTCGCTGCATGTAAAACACTGGTATTCAGCTGCATCCGGTGAGACTGGAAGCTGACTCCAACATAGTTGGAAGAAAGACTAGACTGATGATCACCGTCACTTTTCCTAATAAATAATTTATCAGAGAACTAGCTGACCCGCGCAACTTCGCTTGCGTCACGTAAGAGAGAATGGGTCATAATTTTCCTCGTTTTTGTAACATTTTTCGTTACATCTCCGCTCCTAATAGTCGTAGCGTGATTATATATAGCCTGTAGCCTTTCTCGATAAATGGGCTATCTAATACTGAAATATTTTTTCAAATCGGACCAGTAGTTCCTGAGATTAGCGCGTTCAAACAAACAAACAAACTCTTCAGCTTTATAATATTAGTATAGATATATAGTATGGATAGTATGAATAAAAAAACTCACTTAATATGACTAAAGTCACATCTTTTCACTCTCTCCACGTAATACGCGAGTGCGGCCAGGTGATAATGGTTGAGGTACCGCAGCAGACTTCGTTTGAACATGGTCGGGGACTCCCCATCATGAGGCATGGCGTCTGCCGGCAGTTCGGGACATGCGGGGCTGAACCATAACCTGGAAATTATAAAAGACTATTTGAAACTAGCTGACCCACGCAGCTCCGCTCACGCTTTCTTGTTTTTATTAATACCACGCGTTTTCAAATTTAATCACCTTTTACACCTTCTCTGGACTTCCACAAATAATTCAAGACCAAAATTAGCCAAATCGGTCCAGCCGTTCTCGAGTTTTAGCGACACTAACGAACGACAATTCATTTTTATATGTATAGATGATAAATAAAAATTACTACATATTTTTATCGTATGGTTAGTGGTCAACCTAGTGTCAAAGTTGTTCAAGCCGTAAGGCCTTTGACATGGTTTAACGACGGTTATCTTAATTGACAACAACAGGGGCCGACTATTCAAATAACACTATGCAGTTACCCATCTATGGAATGTCCGCACTAAGGACTGCTTAACTCACAGAACGTTTACCGACCGGTGTGTTTTGATTTTGTTTTAGAAAAGACAACTACGAATTGCTCTTGTGTCGCGGAGACTTTTACAAACATACAAACAACGGACAAAAAGTACAACCAGACACGAAACAACTATTTTTGGATCGCACAAATTATTTTAGCGTGTGGGAATCGAACTCACGACCTCTCAATTAAATAACACAGTTCACTGGTCTCAATGAAACTGTCTTAGCCGAATTTTGGTTAGAAGTACATTATTAATAGTATTTAATATAATGACAACATGTATGTATGTGAATGAAGCAAGGGAAGTTTGTAAGGATCGTACCAAGTGACGTTCTTTGCTCTCTGCCTACCTCTATGGGAAAAAGGTGTGATATTATGTATGTATGTCATTGTATGTTTGTATGTATATATTATTATAATAAAACTCACCCTTGCGTCCTATTCTCCCAGTCATCGTAGTACAAATTGGCAGTAGATATGACCACTCTTAAAGACCCGTCTTCATAACATAGGATCATCATTTTACTGTGAAAATACAAAAAATGTATGTATTTTTATTAGAAAAATAAAAACAATACTACTATAATATGTTTTCTCTTTTTCATTTCGCTAAGGAGTGAAAGAAACCAAACTCTTTATAAGCCTTTCATAACTTCATATACTTTTAGGAATAAGAAGGTAAGTTTTTAAAAATTTAATAAGTCAATGTTAATTTATAATCATAAAGTTTGCAGTTAGTTCGCAGTTGGCTCACAGTCAGACTGCAGTAACTGTAGTTAGTTTGCAGTTGACTCACAGTCTGACTGCAGTAACTGTAGTTAGTTTGCAGTTGACTCACAGTCGGACTGCAGTAACGGCAGTTAGTTTGCAGTTGACTCACAGTCGGACTGCAGTAATGGTAGTTAGTTTGCAGTTAGCATGCAGTCGGACCGCAGTAACTGTAATAAGTTAGCAGTTGGCTTACAGTAGGACTGCAGAAACGGTATTTAGGTTGCAGTTGGCATGCAGTCGGACCGTAGTAACTGTAGTTAGTTTGCAGTTGACTCACAGCCGGACTGCAGTAACTGCAGTTAGTTAGCAGTTGACTCGCAGTCGGACTGCACTAACTTACGTGTGATGTTTCCCGAACGGTGTGGACATAGTGACCTGATGCGCTTCAACACGAGGTTTCTTCTTAGTTATGTTCTTTAATTCTGAACATTCTTCTCCGTAGAGTATTGTGAGTTTTTTTTCACTGAAAATATTATAAATATTAGGTCGTGGAAAAAGTCTTTTCGCATTATAGTATGTATGAACTTGTAATAAAATCTTTTCTCTACACAAAAAAGCTCGATATTTGGGTACCTCACGAGCTCACTGAAAGAAACCTAATGAACCGTGTACTCATTTGTGATTCTTGAAGCCAAAGAGATTTTATTACAAGTTCATACATACTATATTGCGAAAAGACTTTTTCCCCGACCTGATATTATTACTATGTTTAACTGGTGTTTTTTTAAAAAATATTTGTCACCCACAGTATGCATGTATGTAAGTTAAACTTACCTATATCCAGCGAAATAGTACTGTGCTAATAGCCATCCTATTTCGACCATAAAGTTAATTTGTAAGGAACATCTCAGTTCACCTAGACTGCGATCTAGAATCTCTGAAATAAACAAAAATTACATTATAGGACTGTTATATAAGTTACTTCTAAGTATCTATTAGATAGTAATATTTAAACTATTTTTAAAACAAAGTCCCTATTTTAAAATTTTTGAGTAAGTATCCACAAGCTAAGATAAATATCTAAGGTTAAGCTACGCTTGCCGAGGTTGGTCAGCGGATGGGTGACCATCTCATACATATCGAGTGCCTCCGTGTTTCGGAAGGCACGTTTAATTGTGGGTCACACCCGCCATTTTCATAGATATTTGACAGTCAATAACAACTTGAAAGTCTGACAACCAGTCTTACTTAATATCGTGTTATAACTCAGGTAACTGTGTTGTGGAGGTCAGATAGACAGTCGCTGCATGTAAAATACTGGTATTCAGCTGCATCCGGTGAGACTGGAAGCCGACTCCAACATAGTTGGAAGAAAGGCTAGACTGATATATATTAATAAAAACAACATACCTTGAAAAGTAATAGAATAAGGTTGGACATGAGTTTGTTTGCTGTCTTTAATAGTAGTATAGAATATATAATATGGCGCGGCGGCCGCGTGCTTGGCGGCCATCTTGCCGCGCGGTGCCACCACGGTGAGGAAGTCCTCCACGCGGCGGGTCGGAGGGACTATTGGGTGGTAGTCACTGTCTGGAATAGAGGGGAGGTTTGATAACTTTGCCAAGTACAACTTTGCCAAGTACAACTTTGCCAGGTACAACTTTGCTAGGAGCAACTTTGCCAGGTACAACTATGCCAGGTACAACTTTGCAGGTATAACTTTGCCAGGTACAACTTTGCAGGTATAACTTTGCCAGGTACAACTTTGCCAGGTACAACTTTGCCAGGTACAACTTTGCCAAGTACAACTTTGCCAAGTACAACTTCGCCAGGTACAACTTTGCCAAGTACAACTTTGCCCAGGTACAACTTTGCCAGGTGTAAGTTTGCCAGGTGGAACTTTGCCATGTTGGTAAATAGGAGAAATGTAAAATTGACAATTTTACCAAATAAGGACAAAATCAAATCATTTATTCATTTAGTTCAAATATTGACATTTATGATAGTCGTTACAATGGAGAATGTTAACAAATTTGGATTATTAGCTCTCCATATTCTCTGTTAAAACTAAAAAAAATACTAGTGAAAGAATTACTTTGATACGTCAATTAGTTTCCGATTTATAAGTAAAACAAGTTGTAACCGCGCGAGTCGGTGTGACGTCATTGTACATTACGGTAAGTCTGGCTCACATAGTCTTTTTTAATAATATTTACTATTATTACACTTTAAATGTAATAAGCAGACGAAAACACAACAAAATACTGCATAAGCTATTACATCTACGGCTGGAGACTTGATATTAAGCGGGACGCGGCCCGCGCGGCATGGTGTACTATGACGTCACGCTGTTAGCGGGACTCGATATTTTTTGAAACTTTGAATGCTTGTAAAATCAAAACTACTTGGTATTTTTGACTAAAACAAAAACTAGTTTTCATGTACATGTACAGGCTTTACTGAGTCAAAATTTCAAGCGATTTGGCATACCTAGTAACATTCTCCATTACTGAATCTACCACTAGCTCGGAAAGTGTACAGTCTTATGAGAAGAGCTAGCAACAAACTCACACACTCTTTTAAGTAGAGGGTGAGGTTTAACTTTGCCCATGAATTGGTTACTTAGCCTGGTGTAACTTTGCCTCAAATTAAAAATGTTAAATGTACCTCTATTCTTCTGTGAGGGTCCTGAAGCAGGTGCAGCAGAAGCAGCAGGGGCAGCAGGTGACCTGGTCTCTGTAGTCTTGAGGTCTACTCGAGGAGACTTCTCTTTACTGCTTTCTCCAGAACTTGCTGGAGATGGGACCTCTGATGATTGTGATGTACTGAAAATTAAATAACAATATTCAATTTAAGCCAGTGAAAAAAAAAGGCTTAAAGACCGTTGTCAATTAAGACAACAGTCGTTAAGCCATGTCAAAGGCCTTTTGGGCTTGAACAACTTTGACACTAGGTTGGCCACTAAGCATACGATACATAGATAATACAATAAAGACATACCTACTACTAGGTTCAAAGTTCTTCCCGGGCGTGTAGATCTGTTTGTGCAGCATCATCTTCAATTGATCTACGTACATCTGTCTCTGTGCGTTGTACTTGGACGGCAGAGGGAAGTCTCCGCTGCCAGTGTACGAGTCTAGGATTGATTCTACTGGAAGAAAAATATATTTGTTTTACACTACCTGACTAGTGCAACTTCGCTTGCGTCGCATAAGCAAGAATAGGTCATAATTTTACGAGTTTTTGTATCATTTTTTACTGGTACTCTGCTCCTATTGGTTGTAGCGTGATGATATATAGCTTTTAGCCTTCCTCAATAAACAAGCTATCCAACAATAAAAGCATTGTTCAATTTGCAACAGCAGTTCTTGAGATTAGCGCGTTCAAACAAACAAACAAAGTCTACAATTTTATTATATTAGTATAGATACATAAAACCATTACCTGCTCATGGTAGGTAGACAACAAAGAATGCTATTTGCTACGATTCTTAAAAACTTTCTATGTTTCGACTTTGAAGTCAGATAAACACAAAAAAAGTTTGAAAAATAGTGGTCTATTAATACTTCAGAACTTACTTTTCGAATAAATTAGACACAATTTTAGCTGAGAATTGATTAAGGGCAGATTACAAGTAAATTTAATTTACTTTCACCCAAAATTTTGTTAAAACGTAAAGACAATATGGCAAGGAGGATATTTTTTGAAGATTCGAAATATATTAAAATTTTGTGTTTTTAATACTTACAATGTGCATGGCTGTATTCCTTAAAGTGTATAGGATTCAGTCTATAGCATTTATCACCGTAGGGACACTCCATTTTCGGTTTTTTCGGCGTTTTATCATCTGCAACGTGAAAACATAGTTTACCGCAAACCGCACCCATATTTCTAACAGAACCTCGTCTTTAATGGCGGGAAATGATGTATAATTACCGTCCATTTCTGGTTTCCTTTTAGTTGATGTACTCATAGCAAGTAATAGGGGGTAATTATAAAATAATTGAACGAATTTGAAAGTAAAAATTGTTGTGAAGCTGTGACTTAACAAATGTCAATTTCAAATTTGAATTTGACGTTTACAGATGACGTTGGGTTTTTCGTTTAGAAATACAAAAGGAGTAAAAAGGTTTTATTACTACAGGTACTTAATAAACATGAAGTTAACGTGGTTTAAATATAATCTTATTTAATTTATATAAAAATATATTGTAGACAAAAAATTAAATGACATACATAATGAACTGATTATTTTTTATTATTTTAGCAGCTTGCCAAAGTTTATAACTAAGCCCGGTAGATGGCACTATACGCTGTAAATAAGAGGGAAGGGTGGGTTTTTCAATTACCTGTTTAGTGAGGTACAAATTATATATAAATACTATTGAAGAATACTTCTCTTTTTCTATTTGGCATTTAGTTGATAGACCCGTTGCCTTGCTTCTATAAGATCGTTTGAAATAAAATGGTCGTACGTTTCTAGTACATTACATTAACTTTACAACGAAGTACGAATTTATAATCGGCGTATTTTTTTAATAAAATTAATATTATTTGAGTAAAGTTCGGCAAAGAAATAAAAACGATTATAGACAAATAATTAAAAAGGTTATTTTGACCAAATACTCAAACACAGCCTAAAAACCTAGTTCATAAGGACAATATATTATATCTTAATAATTGTTTTAAACCTAAAATCTTGAACAAAAGTCCACCAATTTGTCTTCAAATTGAAGCGAAGTCGTGTAACAAACTAGTGTAATAGTATTAGTCGCAATAAGATCGTTCCCTGCTAATCCACCGAACACTTTATACAAGGGAGCCTGCATTACGAACGATATAAATTTCTGTCTCTTTAGCCAAGGACGGATTTGGGAACGAAACTTTAATTTTTTTTTTGTTTTTATTTTTATTTTGTTTATGTCGATCTTTATAAACACGGAGATATTCATAAAAAAAATGTTCCGTCGGAAAAAGAAAAGATTATGTATCTAAGACAGATAGTTAAATTCAGTTAAAATTATATTTTTGCGAATTTTATGATGCATTATTTACTTTGCTTCACTACATAACAATTAAAAAGCAATGTCGGACAATAATAATTACTATTGAAATTCATTCAAAATTAAACTAAGTACTTACCGGCTTTTCTTATATTGTAATAAACAGTAATTCGTGAGAAAATGTTTGTAAAGTATTATAATAGGGTTTTATATATGAAGTTAGTTGCATAAGAAGCAAATTGCATTGAGCCGTGCTGCTTCACCTACGATTTTTTTACAATATTTGTTGTTGTTTTCTCTCCAGAAAACCTTTGCCGAGTCTTAAAGATATTTGAACAAAATCAATAAACAATAATCTGTCGAATTTGTTGAGCCGTGCTTGAGTTTGGCGTTTAATAGCACATTTGGCGATTCAATTTGATATTTATGATTAAGTACCTATTTACCGCTCAATTAAGTGTTGTCTTTTTTATACAGATAAATAGCAAAAGAAAAACTACACAAACTATAACTTCACCAAAAAGCTCATAGTGAAAAATCTTAAACTTTTTTCCGCCATTTTGGTTCCAATTCCCGCCCTGCGAGTCAGGAATTCACGGCATTTAAATTAATCGTCTGTACCGAGGGGCGCCATTGTAACCGTCTTTATATTTCAATGAGATAACACTTTTATTTTATTATGCTTTTTGACTGTATATCGCCACTTTTCTATACATTTTAGCGATTTAATAAGTCGCTTTAGTATGTTATTGATTTTTATAAAATATTGCTCGCGTAATCGAAAAGTATCCCAAGAGTTAATACAGGTTATAAACTATAGCTGTGTACATAATTCTGTTATAATTAATTGAGTATTTTCTGCGTAAAAGAGAGTAACAAACATCCATCTTTAAATAAATCTTTTTTATTTATAATAGAAGGTCCGCAGGTTCGATTCCCACAATTGAGATAATTACTTGTGTCATCCACAAATTATAGTTGTCACGTGTCAAGTTGTTTGTATCTTTATAAAAGCTCCCGCGACACAAGAGTTATTCTTAGTGCGAGAGATGTCTTTATAAAATAAAATAAAACATATAATTATCTCAATCCTTAGCTTTTCATTTTAAACTATTTTTGATACACACATAAAATCACACCATTTTCCCATAGGCAGAGAGCAAAGAACGTCACTTGGTACGATTCTTACAAACTTCCCTTGCTTCATTCACATACATACATATTGTTATACAGGACCGCCGGTTACGGACACCTGACCTTACTGCTTCAGATAGTCTGAATATACGTAAGCATTGGTAAAAAGCTTAGATTAAATTAAACTTTTTCTATTTTACATTGCCGACTTAAAAGATTAGCGGGCTCGCCGTATTTCATAATAAACTCAAAATTGACTTAATGGATTTTTATTTAATTTTCATTAATAATATAGTGATTGTCAAGGAAAGTAACTTTGAAATTACGTAGATTAATATTAGGTCGGGGAAAAAGTATTTTCGCATTATAGTATGTATGAACTTGTAATAAAATCTCTTTGGCTTCAAGAATCACAAATGAGTACACGGTTCATTAGGTTTCTTTCAGTGAGCTCGTGAGGTACCCAAATATCGAGCTTTTTTGTTTCGAAGATCTTTGACAGTCGCAAGTAGTCAGATGCTTAAATGAATTTTCATGCAGATTCCACTAATTGATAGAGTAATTTGCGAAGAAGGTTTAAGTAATCATTTATTAAAATTGTAACCTGGCCAAAACCAGGGTGTATTGCTAGTCAAAAATAAATAAATAAATATCATTGGACAACTCACACACGGTCATTTGATTCCAAACTAATCAGAGCTTGTACCTACTATGGTAACTAAATTACTGATAAACATACTTATATACTTCTAAATACATACTTAGGTATATAAATAAATTGACAACCAGGCTCAGAACAGATACTCGTGCTCATCACACAAAGATTAGTCCCGGGTGTTATTGGAACCACACGCGGCGCTACGGTTATTGCGGCGAGGTGACCATGTTAACCACACAGACAAACGTCTAGATTAAAAATAGCTATAGACAAAGGTATAAATCTTTTTTAAAAAACACTATGTAAAAAGGTTTAAGTAATCATTTGTTAAAGTTGTAATCCGGGCAAAACCGGGGTATTACTAGTATAATCTATACTAATATTAAGCTGAAGAGTTTGTTTGTTTGAACGCGCTAATCTCAGGAACTACTGGTCCGATTTGAAAAATTATTTCAGTGTTAGATAGACCATTTCGACGGTCCCTACGTACATTCCCTCAAGTGGTACTTACGGGATTTGCCTTTTTTGTTTCCGTGACCTTCCGGTTGTCATATACTTTCGATTGATCAAAGAAAAATTAGTAAAAATGCTTTAATTCTACCCTAAATCAACACTCGACAAACCCCAGAACTACAACACTTCCAATGTAAAATGTCACTAGTGAGAGTTAAGACATTTTACATTGGCAAGTCAACAACACCCCCGCGCGCCTCCCCGTAACTCCCACATGCGGGCTTGTTGCGCTCGCGCAAAAAAGAAAATGAAAAATGTAAAAGATAAAGGTAAAACCATCAAAATATCGTCAGGTAAGTTGAATTTGACGTTTTATTTTATTGTACCTTCTTTAACTTTAATTATTAGTCAGTAAAAAGTTTATTTTTAATCACATTATCAACTTAAATTACTTTTTTGGTAATCTAAACAAGCTTTATTCAATTCCGACGTAATTAGTCGCTTTTGGTAGTGACGTTATTTTACTTGGGAATGTTTTGAGTCAAAAAGTCTTAAGTGTTACATAAGTGTTTTTACGTGGGAGAACATATACTACTGTTTTAAGTAACTGCCACTTAAGTTATTTTACATCGGGAATATTTAATTTAAAATGTAAGTAATTACCATTTCTGTTATTTTACGTTGTTTTTTGTTATTTTTTTCGGGTCCATTTTCGCTAGCATCAAAAGATGAACACTAAGATCTGGCTCAAATCCATGCAAAAATGAGTCCTACGCCACCCTCGGCTCCATTAGCTTCAAATTTGCTCGGTGATAAAATACTGTCAGATTCAAGTATAGCAGAAATATTGGAATCGCCACAACCGACGTCTTCTCTTTGGCTCCAGGGGGTTTCTCAATCACCTTCCGAACATCGTGTTCCTTCATGGACTCCAACTCCCGCTTCATCGCTGCTATCCACTCATGGCTATCAGGTCTTCGAAGGACTTCTTTGTACGAACGTGGTTCTTCCTCTAACTTGCATGTACTGTTGTAGCAATATAGTCCACTTTGTACGCTACGAAGCCTATTCCTCAAAGGATACCTAGGCTCTTCCTCGATATTCACACTTACTGTTCTGACTCTTGTATCACAATGTTCAGCATCAGATTCATTTGAATTCACAGGCTCCACAGATTCAACACAAGGATCTGTATCCACATCTGCTGAGTCTGAGCTCTCCTCCGCATCTTGAATACTGTCTGGGTCTGTCAGACGTGTTTCGTTCTCCACATGCCTCACGAAGTCTTTGAAAAAGTTCAAAGCTTGAGACTTCTCCCTGAGAAAGAAATTTACTAGTGAAATCGTCTACTATTACGAACATGTTACGAGCTCCACCATAAGAACGTTCCGACATGGGACCACACAAATCAGCATGTAATAAACTGAGTTTGTCTTTCGCTCGCCTTGCTTCACCCTTTGGAAAAGGTAATCTATGTGCCTTACCTCTTATACAAGCAGCACAAGGTTCCATTACACTTTTACCTCCAACCTCGATGTTAGGCAACTTCCGTAAATCATTCAAGTTAACATGCCCTAATCTACGATGCCAAAGTGCCAACGAGTCTTCAACTAGAACCGTAGCCAAAGCACCATCTACAATAGCAAAACAACAACCTGAGACTTCACTAGCAGTAACCACAAGTTTACTCGTTATCTCGCTTATCGATTGGTGAAACATCCTACAGCCATTAGAATCAAAAATAACTCTCCATCCATTCTGTACCAACTTAGATACCGACAAAAGATTAACTTTCAAGCCAGGCACAAAGGAACAATCTTTTACAGTTAACAAAACTCCTATCACATTAACTATAATATCACCTTTGCCTTCACTTGACATTCTATCATCATTTGCACACGTCACAACATTCTTATCAGTAACCTTAAAGTCTCTAAACCACTGCTTCTGAAAACTCATGTGTGTCGAGGCTCCACTATCGAGATAAAACGTCGAGGGGCTGAAGGATGTGTGCACCGACAGTGAACACTTGAACAGCATAACGCAACTTTCTTCGACTTCGAGGAAACCGTTGGTAAGCGTGCAGACCACATCCTTGTCCAGCATCGAGCAATCGGACTTCTTATGACCTTTCTTTCCACATTAAAAGCAGTTGTTTGTTTTGTTTTGTTTCTTCACTACTAAAGCCGAGTTCGACGAGGATTCATTTGAAGAGCTCTGAGCGCTATCTTCTTGTAGAAGCTTTTGCCGAACATTTTGAGAAGTAATCTTCATTCCTGAATGCTCTAGTGCCATCCGTAATAGTCGGTAAACATCAGGTATACCTCGCAAAAGTACCACGGCAACTGAATCGTCATCGAAACTTTGATTGATTTCTTTACGCTTTTGAGCGTGACTCATGACAGCAGATCGGTGGTTTTCCAGCTTCTTATCCAAGAGACAATTCATCAGAGTTATGCGCCTATTTATTCCCTTGTCTTCAAAAATTATTGTCAATGCATCCCACACTTCTTTTGCGTAAGTAAGATTTTGAACATACGGATACAGATGAGATTCTAAGTAAAGGCATATTAACGTGTATGCTTCTTGATCCTTCTCGATCTCCGCTTCATCATCCTTCTTTGGAAGTGTTGATGTATACTTGAAACATTTTTCTCGAGCAACCATATTCAACAAGTACCTAATTATGATTGCTCAATATTATTACTATGTAATATTTTATATCTTTATGATGAAGAAAAAGGTTGCCTATTGTGAATTTAATAAAAAAAGTTTATAAAATATTTCTTTTTATTTTATTATCAGCCCTTACCTCATGGCTTCCAGTATGCAAACACCGTAATTCAATATTATACTCAACGTAAAATTTAGTAAAAGGCAGTTACAATTTAGATCGTTGTTCAATCCCCCATGTAAAGATCAGTAATTACCACTTAGGTAAATGCTAGTCGGAATGTTTCCGATCTAAAACGACGGTTGTGACCAATGGAACATAAAATGAATATATTTTAACGTTTTTATTTTATTTTCTTATAAAAGACAACAAATAAAGACTTCGTGCAAAATTTCATAGCTCTGCGATTGATAGAACTTGAGATACAAGTGTTTGAAACTTCAAACCGCTCTCCTGTAAAATTTGCGTTTTGCAATTAGGTTATTGTACGTAGGGACCGTCGATTTATCGAGGAAGGTTTTAGGCTATATAACATCACGCTACGGCCATTAAGAGCGGAGAAGCAACGAAAAATGTTACAAAAACGGGGAAAATTATGACCCATTCTCTGTTATGTGACGCAAGCGAAGTTGCGCGGGTCAGCTAATAATAAATACAAGTTGACAAAGCAACCCCCGCAGGTGCATAATCCACCCTAATTTTGACTTTAGCTTACAAGTGGCGACATCTATTGTTGATACTGAATGATTTGTTATAAGAGGGGTGAAACTGCAATGTACAGTGACGTTAATAAGGACTGATTTGAGATTGGTGACCTTTAATGTTTTGTATAGTCTAAAAGCAGTGATAGCCGAGTGGTTTAAGTTAGCAACTCCCACGCAAGTGGTCGCAGGTTTGAATCCGAGGCAACACACCTATGACTTTTCGAAGTTGTCAGTAGTGAGTATTAGAAATAATTATCACTCGCTCTAACGGTGAAGGAAAACATCGTGAGGAAACCTTGCATGCCTAAAATTTGTTAAGTACATTTATTGAAGACATGCAAAGTTTTCAACCCGCACTTGGTCAGCGTGGTGGAGTCAAGGCCTAACCCCCTCCCCCTTGTTTGGGAGGAGACACGTCTTGCCCTGCAGTGGGACAGTAAAGGGGTAGAAAAAAAAAATATTTTTGAAAGTCTGATAACCAGTCTTACTTAGTATCGCGTTATAAGCCAGGTAACTGTGTTGTGGAGGTCTGATAGACAGTCGCTCCATGTAAAATCCTGGTATTCAGCTGCATGCAGTAAGACTGCAAGCTGACTCCAACATTATTAGGTCGGGGTAAAAGTCTTTTCGCATTATAGTATGTATGAACTTGTAATATAATCTCTTTGGCTTCAAGAATCACAAATGAGTACACGGTACACGGTTCATTAGGTTTCTTTCAGTGAGCTCGTGAGGTACCCAAATATCAAGCTTTTTTGTGTAAAGAAAAGATTTTATTACAAGTTCATACATACAATAATGCGAAAAGACTTTTTCCCCGACATGATAGTTTGAAAGAAAGGCTAAGCTGAAACACACAAATGTGTAAGTAGAGGTGTATAAAATACACCTACGTTTCGCTATTAACAATGTTAGTCACACATATATACCTACCTATATTAATTTGTTGTCGCGTTTTTATTAAAAATATCAACAAAATGGCGGGCCATCGTTAGCTGTGTGGTATGACGATTAATTCTCCTCTGAGTTCACATCAAAAGCGAACAAAATGAAATTATTTCATAAACTGATTCCACTTTGATCTCTACGGACCAGAGACAAGGAGGAACTGGACAAGATGGCGGACGGGTTCTGTATAGAATAACTTATTATTTGTGATCCCCGGCGGGTAAACGCTCAGTATGTTTACTTGTACAGTACATAGATGTAGGTGCAGTGTTTCAGCTGAGCGTCTCCGTGATACAAGTCACCGTTGTTGTTTATAACAACAGTTCACGACAAACGTACCACTTTGACACTAGGTTGAACACTAACCATAACGTTTAAATAATATAACGTATTTAAATACCACGCGGTTCCTTTTGCTTTTAATTTGGGTAAAGTAAAATGATTTAGGAGTTGTTATATGCAAGATAAGGCCCAGCGCAGACAGACCGGAATAATCCTCGCGCGGTCTCGAGCATTTTCTTTACGGCTCGCGGATGCTCGAGCATGCTCGCGGCTGCTCGAGCCTGCGCGAGGAAAACTTTCTAGGTTACCATTCTTCATTAAACAGGCCAGTTTTCGTGAAAATTCGTCAACGATGGTAAACTGGGCCATGATTATAATTGCTCTTTTGACTGAAGAAGAATAAAAATGACGTTCTCTCTCTTTAAACTCAGTAACAACATTGAAATTTTTCGTACGATGCTCGCGCGTCCTCGAGTATGCGCGGGGATACCCGCGCATCCTCGAGGACGCGCGAGCATTTTTTGTCAGGTTCAAGCAATTATGCACTTTATTTTAATTAATTTAAAGTTGATTTTCAAGTGCGTTAAAAAAATCCTCTCCGCTGCGCTCCTCTTGGTCTGCGCTGACCCTAAAGGAGTTATGTTTGGTCTCAAGCTTTCAAATTCATCCATGTTAAATATCATAACAAACTTTAAAGTTTTACACTTTTATTCATAAACACACTATAAAATATATTATGTTTTCTCTTTTTCATTTCGCGAAGGAGTGAAAGAAACAAAACTATAAGCCTCCCATAACTTCATATATTTTTATGAATAAGAGGGTTAAAATATAAACATATGTAATTTAACAGTATTTTTTTTTTATTATTTCAATGTCTTCCGAATTTGCTATACATACGACTAATAATAATTGCGATGGTTCACTCATATTGCGTGCGGAACCCTATAAATATCCAATAACAGGGTGCGGCGTACCAAAGCATACCTACCACAGGGCGAGGGTTGCCAACGTTAAATAATATTTGATCATCGGTGACAAATATTCTATTATATTATGGCAATAATAGATTAACTTGAATGCAAACATTTTTAATGGGACGGTAGTGTTTTTATGAGTTAAGTGGCGTAGTAGTTAAGGTGATTACTTTTACGGTATTTTGCGTTTCAATGGTCGCAGGTTCGACGCTGAGATGGTACAAATGTTTCCTTTTGTAAGATGCAAGGGCAGTTGTTTCGAGTTTGGTTGCACTTTTGTGTTCATTGTTTGTATGTTTGTAGAAGACCCCGCGGCCCAAGAGTCATTCTTTATGTGAGAATTACCGTATGATAAAGGGAATAACATTACTTGAAATAAATAACTTATTCACTTCAAGATTTCGGTATTTTTATCGGCTTATGAATATTGAGACTCGTGATAAGAACAACGTATATTTATGAGTATATCGCGATCAGAGCAATATGTCTTTCTAAAAGACTCAACAAAAACAAAGACAAAAAAGGACTAATTTTGTAACTTTACAAACAGCACCTTCGGAGTAATAATGTCATAATATTGTACTGACGTCGAGTCGCTTATGCCTTTACTTCACAAAGGGTGCGAACATGGAAATCACATCTTCAGAATGTAAAATTATTCTCTCCAATACTAAAATAATTATTATATTTATAAAACAGCCACATTCTCAATATTACCCATGAACGCGACTATTATTGTGTGTTGGCAGCCCCGCCGGTAATTATTACATTCCGCGGTAAGGCCTGCATTCACTCGCGAAATATGATTTGTTATAACATCGATGTACAAACACATATTTAGCTATACTTATTGAATATTTTATTTTATCGTATGGCAAAATCAAAATCAAATCATTTATTAATTTAGGTCAAATATTAACACTTATAATAGTCGTTACAATTACTGAATCTACCACTAGCTCGGAAAGTGTACAGTCTTATGAGAAGAGCTAGCGAGAAACTCACACACACTCTTTTCAATCGCCAAAAGTTTTACAATGTGGTTGATACAATAATCAAACAACGGACACAAGTACAACCAGACTCGAAACAATTATTTGTGGATCGCACAAATAATTGTTCCATGTGGGAATCGAATCCACGACCTCTCAACGGCGGGCGGCGTGGCGACCTAAACCACTGCGCCACGGAGGCAGTCAAAAGTTTAAGTAATTATTTGTTAAAGTTGTATTTTATAACTAGCTGACCCGTGCAACTTCGCTTGCGTCACATAAGAGAGCCATCCTTTTTCCCGTTTTTTTTTACATTTTTCACTGGTGCTCTGCTCCTATTGGTCGTAGCGTGATGATATATAGCCTATAGCCTTCCTCGATAAATGGGCTATCTAACACTGATAGAATTTTTCAAATCGGACCAGTAGTTACTGAGATTAGCGCGTTCAAACAAACAAACAAACAATCAATCAAACAAACTCTTCAGCTTTATAATATTAGTATAGATATTAATATATTTATCTGCCTCCTCCATTTTTCTTAACTCTCGTCTCTTATTCACTGGCGTCGGTTCATAGTAGCCATTTTGTGCTGATTAATTATTATGTACACCGTAATAACCGCTTACAACCGGCTCTAACCGGTTATACCCGGTTAACAAATTACATAACTAATTGCCCGTCCTATTGGTTTTCATTATAACGTTGGTTAAATTATATTATCATTTTGAGTTTGAGGTTAGGTAAATATATTTTGGGAATTTTTGTTGTCTATGCTACTTTGATAATATGAACGGAATATCTATCACAAGAGGAAAGGGCATGTCATAGTATTTCATTGAAGATGGCTGCCGCCAAACTCAACCGATGACATTTAACGCACACTGAAATATGAAAAGAATAAACGACTATTCCTAACTAGCTGACCCGCGCAACTTCGCTTGCGTCCAATGAGAGAGAATGGGTGAAATTTTTCCGCGTTTTTGTAAAAAAATTTACTGGTACTCTGCTCCCATTGGTCGTAGCGTGATGATATACATATGTATATGTGCCTATGTCCTTTCTCGGGTATCAAAATATCTCCATACCAAATCATGCAAATTGGTTCAGTAGTTTAGACGTGATTGAGTAGCAGACAGACAGACAGACAGAGTTACTTTCGCGTTTATAATATTAGTATGGATTTAAATGACCAGCTGCATTGATATTAAAGTCATATTTATGTAATAAATCAAGCCAAGCCTTCGACTTAAATAACTGAAACACTAGGTTAACTACTCACTATGAAAGAAAGTTCAATTGAAAGGTTATCGTAGACCGCTGTAGAGGCGGCGTACTTATGCTACGAGGAAGACTTATTGCTACGAAAATTGGCTTTAATTAATTTTGAATAAAACTACCCTATGTATTTTATACTAATAATAATGCGATTTAGCATTTGAGCATAGTTATTTTTATAGTTTTTGAGTGTTTAGAGATACAAACATGTGAATGAAGCAAGGGAAGTTTGTAAGGATCGTACCAAGTGGCGTTCTTTGATCTCTGCTTAACCCTACGGAAAAAAGGCGTTATAGAAAACATAATGTTTATTTATTTATTTATTTGCTCAAAAATGTGGTATTTACAAAGATCGTATAAAAGTTTTGCAGTCCGTGACACATTTCGCCATAAAAAACAATAGCATGCAAATATTTAAACATTAGACTCTTACATATACAATTTTACATATTAACATATTTTCGTTGTATCATTCGAAACTTCCCTCGCCTCATCGACATTTAAAAATATTATTTTACAACACAGTCAGCATATTAAGATAAATAAACTAAGAAATCTAAAATACATATATAACTCAAAGGTGACTGACTGACATAGTGATCTATCAACGCACAGCACAAACCACTGGACGGATCCACCTGAAATTTGTCATGCAGGTAGATGTTATGACGTAGGCATCCGCTAAGAAAGGATTTTGATAAATTCTACCCCCAAGGTGATAATATAGGGGATGAAAGTGTATAGCTATAGATGGCCGTGACTTTGTTGCTAGCTCTTCTCATAAGGCTCTACCCCCTTTCCGAGCTAGTGGTAGATTCAGTAATTGTAACGACTATCATAAGTGTCAATATTTGACCTAAATGAATAAATGATTTGATTTGGTCTATGAAAATTCTGTCCTAAGACACAAACCACGCGGGCGAAGTAGGTATAAAGTTATTCTTTTAAACTTTTAACACAATCTCCTTGCAAGCGATGCCGCGTGTTGTCGCTAGTATGTAATATAATGGCACGTTGTAATATTAGTTAGCTACAATGAGTACACTATCTCATTATGTGGCTGGCGTCACCTACTGAATCATAGAGCATAGGACACTCTATAGAGTCGACTCTATGCCTATTTATTTTAAGTCAAACTATGTCTTAAACTAAGGTTGTGTATAAGAGAATGGCTTCCGTATGTAAAACTATGCTTAGACATAGATAACTTTTGAAAGTTTACTACTTTTACTGCTGTATTTTTTGTGATTTCTTTCTTGTATTAAGGTGCTTAAGTTACTGAAAATTAGGCTTATAACATGGCTAAACGAAAAATTGATGCCAACTTGTTACATTTTTTCAATTTTTACTAGTTATCTGATATTTAAACTAGAATGAACTAAATTACGTATTCTATCCCAGGATGTTTGACATTTAGTCGCAAGTTGCATTGTGAAACAAGGTGAAAATATTATGCATTACCCATTAATCGTTTACCGATCGCAACTGGCATTTAAGTATTAAGTAGGTGATTCTAATATACCTAATCAGATACAGTTAGTGCAGGTTTTAGTTAAATATAAAATAAACATTAATGTAAATACCTAAAAAGATAGATAAAGAATGCAAAGATAGAACAACACAAATAAAACTAAAATCTAAATAATTTTTTGTCCTCCCAACTCGTATCTACGCCATTTTTATTCGGAAAACACGCCGGTACCCTCATATCGTAGCCAATAAACCGTCTGCCTTTGTCACAGGGCAATTTGTCATCCATTGTGCACCCCCCACCCCCCACTCCGGCGAAATTACCCGATAATATTCGAAAACATGTCTTTCAAGTGCCAGCACGTGGCCGAAAACAATTAAATTTTTTTCTCTATGGTCAAGTGTTTTGGCGGGAATTTAACTGTCATTTTTGACGTTTGTATTTTATTGTGGAAATTTAATGTTATGTTTTTAACAAAATAGAATTGATAAATAAATATATTTGGACAACTCACACACGGTCATTAATTCCAAACTAAGCAGAGCTTGTCCTATAACCAGATAATTGATAAACATACTTATATACTTGTAAATACATACTTATATAGATACATTAACAAGCTCAGAACAGATACTCGTGCTCATCACACAAATACTAGTCCCGGGTGTGATTGGAACCACACGCGACGCTACGGTTATTGCGGCGAGGTGACCACGTTAACCACTGCGACAAACGTGCAGTTTAAAATATCAATCTTATTGCTAGTAAAGCGAGATCTCTTTGGCCGCCGGACTACAAGAGTAAAGGAATAGAGAGTGTATCTGTGTATTGTGCACACACTTGGACACTATAAACAAAGTCCTGCACAGTTGGCTGGTTTCAATGAAACTGACCGATCTGTAGCCAAAATCGGCCAGGGCGACATTATTCTTTATACCTAACAAATACAAATATATATATACTAATGTTATAAAGCTGAAGAGTTTGTTTGAACGCGCTAATCTCAGGAACTACTGGTCCGATTTGAAAAATTCTTTCAGTGTTAGATAGTCCATTTATCGAGGAAGGCTATAGGCTATATATCATCACGCTACGACCAATAGGAACAGAGTACCAGTGAAAAGTGTGAGAAAAACGGGGAAAATTTTGACCCATTCTCGCTTATGTGACGCAAGCGAAGTTGCGCGGGTCAGCTAGAACGTAATAAAAATCTATTTTCTTCAATGCAAGATTAAATACTTTATTAAATACAATAAAGATACACTCAAAGATGCACTTGCACAGATAAAATAAAATAATTGTCTATAAAAAAAGCAATACGTTAGGGTTGTCAGTTCCACCGATTACCCACTTAATATACGAGCTGGTATTACGGAGTGGAATGTTAATCACCGTTGCGACAGCCCTGAGTGCAGCTTTGACGTTCACCGTTAGATAGGGCTGGTACGAATGAGATTTTATTTTTTGTCTTTAATTTATTTTATAAGTATTTTTATTTCATTGCGGAAAAAATCAATGTACATTTTAGAACGGCTCTAACAAAACTGTTTTAAAGAACTCTCAAGCATGCCAGGTTGCATCACGATGTTTTCAAAATTTCCATAATGTAGTTTGGTTAAGTCAAAATATCTTTTATCAGTCTAGCCTTTCTTCCAACTATGTTGGAGTCGGCTTCCAGTCTCACCGGATGCAGCTGAATACCAGTATTTTACATGCAGCGACCGTCTGTCTGACCTCTACAACACAGATACCTGGGTTATAACATATATTTTATAAATTGTAAATAATCAATTTAAAATTTTATTGTTATATGATAGATTATATTAAGGGTTAAAGTAAAGTTTCTAATCAATCTCGGCATACCTAATCAATCCATACTAATATTATAAATGCGAAAGTAACTCTGTCTGTATGTCTGTCTGTCTGTCTGTCTGTCTGTCTGTCTGCTACTCAATCACGTCTTAACTACTAAACCAATTTGCATGAAATTTGGTATGGAGATATTTTGATACCCGAGAAAGGACATAGGCTACTTTTTACCCCGGGAAAATGACGCATTTCCCGGGAAAATTCAGAAAATTCAACGAAGTCGCGAAAAATCAATATTATAATGACATTGAATTAACAAAATTCCGTTGCCATGGCAACTGTTTTAATGGCGGATATGCCTTAGCGCGACTTCGTTATACTGAGAGATATAAATAATTTTGAGAATATTTTTCGTGAAAAAAAGCATATTTTATATCATCACGCTACGACCAATTGGAGCAGAGTAGGTAACAGTAAAAGTATTACAAAAACATGGAAAATTCTGACCCATTCTCTCTTATGTGACGCAAGCGAAGTTGCGCGGGTCAGCTAGTTATTTATATACCTAAACAAAAATAAATCTGAACTACAAACCTCCTTTTACCAAGTCAGCTAAATATCTAATAGAATCAAAAATCAACCTTTCAAACAAAAATAATCCAGTGCCAGCCCTAGCAAAATCAGGGTGGCCCGATCAAAAAGCGCATCATCCGATTGCGGGCGTCCATTTTGTACTTTTTGTCGTCCCTGTATAAGAGGGGTGAAAGTTTAATAAATATTTGTTAAGGGTAACTATTGACTGTGACAATTATTGTTCGTAGGGTGCACTTGTTATATTGTTGTTTGAATATTAATTTAAGAAAACATACGTTTTACATCTTGCATTAAAGTCTGACAACCGAAAGGTATCTATACTAATATTATAAAGCTGAAGAGTTTGTTTGAACGCGCTAATCTCAGGAACTACTGGTCCGATTTGAAAATTTTTTTCAGTGTTAGATAGCCCATTTATCGACGAAGGCTATAGGTTATATATCATTACGCTACGATCAATAGGAGCAGAGTACCAGTAAAAAATGTTTTCTCTCTTATGTGATGCAAGCGAATTTGCGTGGGTATTCGCGTTATAACCCAGGTAACTGTGTTGTGCAGGTCCGATAGACAGTTGCTCCATTTAAAATACTGGTATTCATCTGCATCCGGCGAGATTGAAAGATTAGTTAAGAACAGCCGCACTGATCGATCTCTGAGGTTAAGCTACAATTGCAGGGGTTGTTCTGTAGATGGGTGACCATCTTATACATATCGAGTTCCTCCGTGTTTCGGAAAGCACGTTATATTGTAGATTTTCAAAGAATTTGACATTCGCTAGACGATTGAAAGTCTGACAACCAGTCTTACTTAGTATCATGTTATAACCGTCGCTCCATGTAAAACACTGGTATTCAGCTGCATCCGGTGAGACTGGAAGCCGACTCCAACATAGTTGTAAGAAAGGCTAGACTGAAAGACATAATTACAAGTCCCACGATACTGGCTATGCTGTGTTTTTACATGTCTATACATACATATGACATGAAACACAAAACTAAAGGCTATCGGCTATTAGGCTATCAATCAGAATATCCAATAACTGGCGTTAGAGCCTTCCCATAGATTTAGCCGTTCTAAACCATGGCGTTTTAATTAAATAAAGATTTATAGCCACGAATGATTGCACCCATATACATACGTCCTACTAATATTATAAATGCGAAAGTTTGTGAGTATGTATGTATGGATGTTTGTTACTCTAGGTTGACCACTAACCATACGATAAGAAGAAGAAATGCGGGTTGGGAACTTTGCATGTTCTCAAGAAATGTGTTAAATAATTCTCAGGCATGCAAGGTTTCATCACGATGATTTCCTTCACCGTTAGAGCAAGTGATCATTATTAAAATTTGTAATACACACATAACTTCGATTGTGAATAATCCAATATAAATTATTATCAAGTAGTTATTATTACAATTGTATAATTGAATATCGAAAATTTATAATTTTTGTAGTCAACCTAGTGTCAAAGTGGTACGTTTGTCGTGAACTGTTGTTATAAACAACAACGGTGACTTGTATCACGGAGACGCTCAGCTGAAACACTGCACCTACATCTATGTAATGTACAAGTTAACATACTGATCTATTATTCTCGAATAACGTTAGATAAATACACAATTTTTGATACGAGTGTGTTATAATATTAAGATATTTGGAAACTATAATTAATAATACATTATTTTTCATTTGCCGTCGGTAAGTAAATAATGAGATGATAATAATAATGCTGATAGCCGAGTGGTATAAGTTGACTTTTCGAAGTTATGTGTGTATTAGAAATAATAATCACATGCTCCAACTGTGAAGGAAAACATCGTTAGGAAACGTTGCATGCCTAAAAATTTGTTTAAAACATTTATTGAGGGCATGCAAAGTCCCAACTTGGCCAGCGTGGTGGACTCAAGGCCTAACCCCTGCCTCATTACGGGAGGAGACCCTTGCCCAGCAGTGGGACATGAATGGGTTAAATTTATTATTATTATTATAATAATAATGAGAAGGAATCGAAGACTAAAACTAGTCATTAATAATAATCTGCTATTTGTATATATCAATTTAAGATAAGTATGACAACTTCAAACATTTTGAAAAACAGTAATTCAATCTTCGTAGCTCCATTTTTTCGTAGCAGTGCTACGCGACCTCTACGATGTTCTACGAACTCATAATTGTTCAGTAGGCAATCTTGAATTAAAGATACCACGCCTGTAATACTCAAATGACAAAATCGGGACCTTTTACGTGCCCTCCGAAGCACGGAGACGCTCAGCTTATACACCACTACGCGATCACCCATCTATGGAATGACCACACCAAGGTTTACTTAACCCACAGATCGTTTACCGACCGGTGAGCGCCATTGAAATGCAACTACTTTAAAGTTAAACTCTCAATAATATAATTTATTTTTAAAGACAACTCCCGCATAAAGAATTGCTCTTGTGTCGCGGGGAATTTACAGACATACAAACGACGGACAATAAGTACAACCAGACACGAAACAATTGTTCCGTGTGGGAATCGAACCCACGGCCTCTCAACGCAATGGTAGCGGCGTGGCGACCTAAACCACAGTGCCATAAAGGCATTCAAAACATTGACACTAGGTCGACCTCTATCTATCTATCTATCGTATGGTTAGTGGTCAACCTAGTGTCAAAGTTGTTCAAGCCGCCCGAAAGGCCATTGACATGGCTTAACGACTGTTATCTTTATCGACAACAAGCGGGACCGACATTTTACGTGCCCTCCGAATCACGGAGACGCTCAGCTCAAATTCCACTATGCGGTCACCCATCTATAGAATGACCGCGTCAACGGTTGCTTAACCCACAGATCGTTTACCGACCGGTGAGTACAACTGGCTACCACTAACCATACGACAATACAATTTAAAGTTATACTCTCAATGATATAATTTGAATAGCATATCTATATAATTCGTAGCTGTGTGGAGTATCGGGCACAGATTATGATATTAAATTGTTTCATGAGAGGCAGAGGGAGGGACGCGGGGAGGGACGCAAGACGGACCGGGACGGATTTGGAGAAGAGGGAATACTGAAAATTGTGAAAAATTTCTTTGAAAGTAGACATTAATAGGTATATTTGTATGTACCGTAAAATGTCAATTAAGATTGGCAATGTAGGTAGGCACTTTCTTAATTGTTTGTTTCTAAAGAAAGCATTATATATATTTATATAATATAAGTATAAAAAATGAATTGCTGTTCGTTAGTTTCGCTAAAACTCGTGAACGGCTGGACCGATTTGGCTAATTTTGGTCTTGAATTATTTGTGAAAGTCCAGAGAAGGTGTAAAAAGATGGATAAATATGAAAATGCGCGGTATTAAATAAAAACAAGAAAGCGTGAGCGGAGCTGCACGTGTCAGCCAGTTTTTTTTTTATATAAAATAACAGTTTATACTTAGCTAAGTTTAGGTAACTTAGCTAAGTAAGAACAGTTGAAAAGAGGTTATTATACAAAAAAAAGCTTATCTTTAGGTGGTAGCCAAATACGACCACTTTTTTAGTGTAAATTAGAAAATTTCAGTAAGTATATTTGAGACAAAAACCGAAGGTTCTCTACAATCGATACAATACTGAATACATAATATTTTACCTTTGTGATAGTCGATAGTGGTAGAGATCAGGCTTCCCTGTTTTATTGATGTTCTTATTAGTATTAAAATAAAGGCTCTAGCTGAGGTACTTTGCCTAGTATGATTTATGTAAATCCCCTATTTATTTACCATAACTTTTAAACTCTCGCGTTGCATGTTTAATGTATAATAGAATACGAGAATTAACGCCAACACGCATTTTACCTTACGTTTGAGCTTTGCGTGTTTGTTAACACTGAAATAACAGAGTTTTAACGTCATAATTTCTTCAATAATTCCCCGGTCTCTGTCTACCCCTATGAGAATAAGGTATAATTTTATGTACATATGTATGTAATTACGTAATTTGTATGTAATTTTTTTAATTTAAATCTAAACTGGCTAGCAAAATTACGACAATACAAATTAAATAAGATACGCTAAAATATTTCTAAAACCGTGCCTGTCTCAATCAAAAGCTTTTGCCGACCGCAAATCACTGCTAAACCACACCCTCGCAATCTGGCCCCACCCCCCACCACGCATGCGCACCACCAGCCAATCACAACCCTCAGATATCACCCCTCTCCCTCATTCCCATCCCCACCCCCCAATTGACCGTTCACGATGTCATTTTTTCCACACCGAACCGATCGTAGCAACCCCGCCCCATCAATTTTAAAATTGTGCCTCTTTTAAAATCAAAACCGCAAGCAATACACATCAGAAACTCAATCGGGATAGTCGTGTTACTAAACTAACTAATTAACTAATATAAAATTAATTAAGTAACCCAATAATACGATTAAAATAAAGTGACGTGTAACAGTGCTTTATATTAACAAAAAAAAAAGAACAATGTGTGTTTAAAAAAAAAGTTGAATAAAAAAAACAATGTGTCAAAATTATAAAGTCAATTAAACATGGAACATAGACAAAATACAAATATGTATCCCGCTAATTTAACAGATTTGCTAGCTGTCTCGGCTTACCAGCAAAATGTAGACCGACTTTCGGCCATATCCGACGGGGAAGAGAAATACACCGGAGATTTTACGGAAAATGGCGACAGATTTACCGAAAACGTTGATAGATCATCATCGCCCGTGTCTACAATAGACGATGGGGACAGTCAGTCAGCTTTTGGCGTTGATTTGACAGGAAAAGGAACGAATTTAGGCGGGAAATCTTTTACGATTGCGGCCATTTTAGGTCTGACAAATGGAGATGAAGACGTTATGAATTTAAGCGTGCAAGAACGCTTGCATCAGAATCAGAGACAGTTGCAGAATTATTTGTACGCCGGCCATGATGTGCAGAGACTAAATGATGGATATTGCAGAAGTATGGTCGGAGTACCGACGGGAATGAGACAAGGTAAGTGCTTTTTTAAAACGATGTTTGAAAATTGACGGTTGTCTTTGGTTAGTTTGCTAACGTGTGTCAAGAATAACTTTGACAGTTTGTAGTTTTCGGTAAAAATGATGAACAATAAATAAATTAAGAACCCATTAGCCCAAATGTATTTAAGATTTGCTAGGGGCGATTTTAAACTCTCTCGATTTGTACACATTATATTATAATGTAACGGGTCTTAAACGCTATCGAAAATTGAAGTTTAGGATAAATTATGCGTTTACCCGACGTTTCGATCAAATTACATCGATCGTGAAAATAGTTACATATTTATTTCAAGACTAGCTGACCCGCGCAACTTGCATGCGTCACATAAGAGAGTAACATTTTTTACTGGTACTCTGCTCCTATTGATCGTACCGTGATGATATATAGCCTATAGCCTTCCTCGATAAATGGGCTATCTAAAACTGAAAGAATTTTCAAATCGGACCAGTAGTTCCTGAGATTAGCGCGTTCAAACAAACAAACAAACAAACTCTTCAGCTTTATAATATAAAGTATAGATTAAAATTAAGACACATTATTACGTCGTGGTAATTACTATACGCTCATTAATAATTATATTATTATTAAACAAAATATCTATAAGTATTTTAAACATTTGAACACTATGTAAAAAGATAAGCGAGAATAAATACCGACTTACGTTCAAGAGCAAAGTACGTGATCTTTTAGTGAACAAAGTTGCAGAATCGTCACAGTTATCTTAGTTTATTTATATATATATATATATTCTTATATATACCTATTCTATATATATTTCTGTATATATTTACTGTATGTTATTTATATTTATGTAGCTAATATGTATGCATATTTGTATCTTTTATTTTGTGTGTATATACTTCATATTATTATTTATTTACTCCTCATATTGCCTACACCTATTATTATTTATTTGTACACCCTTTCTCAACTCACTCTCCTTCCTCTTTTTAACACCTTCATAAAAATCTCTGCATCACCCCAAGGTAGACTGGCAGAAAATGCCCCTGGCATTAAGTCCGCCTTTATACAGCTCTGTATATAAAGTTTGAAATAAATAAATAAATAAATAAATAAATATAAAAAAAAAGAGAGCAGTGATAGCCAAGTGGTTTAAGTTGGCACCTCCCACGCAAGTGGTCGCAGGTTCGAATCCGAGGCAACACACCAATGACTTTTCGAAGTTATGTGTGTATTAGAAATAATTATCACTTGCTCTAACGGTGAAGGAAAACATCGTGAGGAAACCTTGCATGCCTAAAATTTGTTTAATACATTTATTGAGGGCATGCAAAGTCCCCAACCCGCACTTGGCCAGCGTGGTGGACTCAAGGCCTAACCCCTCCCCCTCGTTTGGGAGGAGACCCTTGCCCTGCAGTGGGACAGATATGGGTTATTAAAAAAAAAAAAAAAAAAAAGCTTTGACCAGAGATCCTCCGTCGTTTAACGTCGGTAAATAAAGACCTCTTCTTTATAATTTTTGCCCATAGACAGAGAGTGGTCGACGAGAAAGGTTTTTGTATGTTAATTACCGCCATAGCTAGAAGTAGGCTAAGAAATGATTATTATAGTTGGTTTTAGAACCCCCGAATAAGTATCGTAATATAATAATGTCCCTGCCGATCCGGCTACTGCGGTCAGTTTCATTTGAACCAGCCATCTGTGCAGGACTTTGTATATAGTGGCCAAGTGTGTGCACAATACACAGGTACACTCTCTATTCCATCACTCAGTTCACTCTCATAGTCTGGTGGGACGGATAACCGACACGACCAGTGAGAGGTCAGGCGTAGGACCGACGGCGACACATGCTCTCCGAAGCACGGAGGTCTAAGATCTCTACTTCCTAACTCCGGGCAATCTACGAGAATTTTTTATCAGAAAATCTCAGAAATACTTTTAGGCCCGACCCGGCATTCGAATCCGAAACTTCCGCGGCAGTAGCATACACTACCAACCGTGACACAGGCAGTATATTATGAAGGTTTTCAGGTGAAATAATATTTGTCAGATAGGATATAAGACACTTTTTATCACACACTATAAAACTAGCACTTAGTATAAGTTTTAAGTATTTATTTTATTACTAACCTCGTCCCACTGTTGGGCAACGGCTGCTGTAAGAATAACAAAACATCTAACCCCCTCAATAGCGTTTTTATATATGAGTTTTGACACTATTGAATCGATAAATACCGCTTCTTCTTATCTTCTTATCGTATGGTTAGTGGTCAACCTAGTGTCAAAGTTGTTCAAGCCGCCCGAAGGCCTTTGGCGTGGCTTAACGACTGTTATCTTAATTGACAACAACCGCGACCGACTTTTTACGTGCCCTCCGAAGCACGGAGACGCCCAGTTCAAATACCACTATGCGGTCACCCATCTAAGGAATGACCGCGCCAAGGCTTGCTAAACCCACAGATCGTTTACCGGCCGGTGAGCGCAACTTGCTACGGGCGCCTCAATATACTGCTAAATGTACCTCAAAAACTCAACGTACACATAGGATTCAATATCCGTTGGCTATCCACGTCTTGTATTTCTGGACATAAATTCGATATTTATAACAAAATACAATTTTTTAAATAGATATTGAATTATTATTATCTATTTTTCCTGTATGACAACATATATGTATGTGAATGAAGCAAGGGAAGTTTGTAAGGATCGTACCAAGTGACGTTCTCTTTTCTCTCTTCCAACCGTACGGGAAGAAGGCTTGATTTTATGTATGTACCTATGTATGTAAATGCAGATTGTAATATACAGGGTGTCCCAAAACTCAACGATAATCTGAGACAGGATGAAAGGCCAAGTCATACCGGCTAAAGGAAAAATAAAAAAAAAATTCCATATCACTTAGTTCAGCAATAATAGACACTTTTCAAAAAAGTTGAAAATCCACACCCTTGGTCGCATTTTCAAGTCCTGTGATCACCAATGTCACAATTTCGCTGTGTTTTTTTTAATTTCGTGATCTTAATTAAATATGCTATTAATCGTATAACAAATTAATGCACAAAACATTGTTAATTTAATAAAAAAAGTTAAGTTTTAGTGAGTCATCTTTCTCAAAAATATCGTTAGTCAACTTTGACGCTTCATACTGAAAAAAAAATGTACTACACTACCCTTGGCAAGTTATTTCAAAAGTAGGCGCATTTAATCAAGATTTCAAAATAGTATAACACTTGCCACTTTTCTTGCCATTAAAAATGTTATTTTTATTTAAACGAAGAGTATCCTCGCAAATGGATCGGACGCAGTGGTACAATTTTATGGCATCCTCGTTCCCCCGATCTAAATCTAGTAGATATGTTTTACTGGGAATGCATAAAAGAAAAAGTCTATTCAAAATCAATACAAAATCTATCAGAACTTTGCCAGAAAATTGACACAGTGTCAGAGGAAATAAATGCAAGGAATTTTGATTGACTGGTGCAAAGGTCTTTTGTAAGGCGTTGCAGAGCCTGAATTCATGCTAGAGGAAAACAATTCGGAATTACTTTAGTTTAAGGAGAATAATTAAATAAGATGGATGGTTCGTTCATTGTTTTTTTTTTAATTATTATAACTTATTATGTTTATTACATTAAATATTTGTTAAAGACAAATATTACAGAAAAATAATTGCTTTCCTGTGGCACGAATACAGGCTCTGCAACGACGTACAAAAGATTTTTTCACCAGTCAAGCAAAATTCCTTGCATTTATTTCCTCTGACGCTGTGTCAATTTTCTGGCAAAGTTCTGATAGATTTTGTATTGATTTTGAATAGACTTTTTCTTTTATGCATTCCCAGTAAAAAATATCTACTAGATTTAGATCGGGGGAACGAGGATGCCATAAAATTGTACCACTGCGTCCGATCCATTTGCGAGGATACTCTTCGTTTAAATAAAAATAACATTTTTAATGGCAAGAAAAGTGGCAAGTGTTATACTATTTTGAAATCTTGATTAAATGCGCCTACTTTTGAAATAACTTGCCAAGGGTAGTGTAGTACATTTTTTTTTCAGTATGAAGCGTCAAAGTTGACTAACGATATTTTTGAGAAAGATGACTCACTAAAACTTAACTTTTTTTATTAAATTAACAATGTTTTGTGCATTAATTTGTTATACGATTAATAGCATATTTAATTAAGATCACGAAATTAAAAAAAACACAGCGAAATTGTGACATTGGTGATCACAGGACTTGAAAATGCGACCAAGGGTGTGGATTTTCAACTTTTTTGAAAAGTGTCTATTATTGCTGAACTAAGTGATATGGAATTTTTTTTTTATTTTTCCTTTAGCCGGTATGACTTGGCCTTTCATCCTGTCTCAGATTATCGTTGAGTTTTGGGACACCCTGTAGATGCAAAATACTAATCATCCGTGTTTCGGGCAAACGTCGGTCCCGATTGCTGTTAATTTAGATAACAGTTCTTAAGTCATGCGAATGCAAAGTGCGCGGTTGACGGAGGTATACAACACTAAAGCTTGGTTTCTATCGCAAACGGAACGGAAACATTAATATAATAATTAAAAAAATAACAATCAAATCTATCTATAAATATAAAAATGAATTGCTGTTCGTTAGTCCCGCTAATACTCGAGAACGGCTGGAGCGATTTGGCTAATTTCGGTCTTGAATTATTTGTGGTGTAAAAGGTGAATAAATTTGAAAATGCATGGTAGTAAATAATAAGAAAGCATGAGCGGAGCTGCCCAGTCAGCTGGTTATTAAATAAATTATACACTAACCCTCTTATTCATAAAAGTATATGAAGTTATGAAAGCCTTATAAAATGTTTTGTTTCTTTCACTCCTTAGCGAAATGAAAAACTGAAAACATATTATAGCAGCTTTTTAACTAAAATAGGTTTATAGTGTGTTTATGCATAAGAGGGTAGATATATGACAAAGCTCTCTACCTCCTTTTTAACAAAGTTAATAATGCTTAAACCATTATTATTTACCTAATCAACGAAACAATACTGTCCACCTGCATTAATAGCCAGTTACTAACAAACACTTAGGGAGGGATTATAAGTAATCCCTTTGGGTCAACGCACACCCCCCTCGTTAGATGTAAAGTTCACCCTTTAAACTTGAATATCAGTACATCTGATTATTTGATCTGTGCTAGGATACTTGCTAATCTCTGGACAACTAAATACATCTTTTATAGAAACTATATATTGAGTCAACTGCACGTTTGGCGCAGTGGTTTAAGCGGTCACCTCTCCGCAATAACCGTAGCGCCGCGTGTGGTAGGTTCTCAAATCCTACCCGGGACAAATCTTTGTGTGATGAGCACGAGTATTTATTCTGAGCCTGGTTGTCAATTTATCTATATAAGTTTGTATTTAGAAGTATATAAGTATGTTTATCAGTTATTTGGTAACTGTACGGGTTGATGACCGTACATACGCTGACTCGGCTCATACGCCGACCCAGCTCATACGCCTACTCAGCATTTACGCCAGACGCAGTAACAACCTGCGTCACTTAATATTGTGCAATACCGTCTATATTAATGAGAAATTATGTAATAATTAGCGAGTACCTCTTAACTTTACGCAGTGAAAACTATCAAGGGAAGACTAGCTACCGTTATTTATTGTAACTTTACTCTTTAACTTTAACTTAATATACAGTTTTTAACTTTGTGGCTATCTTTCTATTAGTGCTCCTAAACTTAACTTAACTCTACTCTACTTTACTATTATGCTGGGGCTACATTAGCGAGCGAAGATTCGTATGGTGTTGGCGCGACAAAAACATCGTGTTCGGGTATGGGCGATGTTCTTGTCTACATTAAGGCGGGCGAAGATTCGTGTCGAGTTGACGCGATGCATCGTGCCTTGTGCTATAAAATTGAATGAATTCTAACACTTTTTCGTTACTCCACTCCATAGTGTAAAAAATTAAATGCACGTCCGTCTCGCTTCAAAGTCTGGACGACACTGAATTGACGTAGATGTAGCCACCTAAGCGAATATTGGCGCGACAAATCTCTTTGATTCGCGCCAGTTTACCGACAGCTCCTCGATACTACATCGTCTTCGAACGAATACTACGCGCTGACACGATGAACCCGGCCACATTCATCGCGTTAACACGAATATTCGCCATAGCCCGCTAATGTAGCCCCAGCATTAGTGCAAGTGTGTGAAGCTAACTGGCCCACACAGTAACCATAGTACAAATTCTGCTTAGTTTGGAATTTACTGCCTCCGTGGCGCAGTGGTTAAGGTCGCCACGCTGCTACCATTGCGCCGGGAGGTTGTGGGTTCGATTCCCACGTAGACAATTATTTCTGCTAACCACAAATAATTGTTTCGTGTCTGGTTGTACTTTGAGTCCGTTTGTATGTTTGTAAAAGTCCCCGCGACACAAGAGCATCCGTGTTTCGGAAGGCACGTTAAATTGTGGGTCCCGGTTGTCAATTTCGAAGACCTTTGACAGTCGTTAACAGTAGTCAGAAGCTTAAAATTCCTACAAGCAGTCTTCAGTCTTTCTTCTAACTATATTCTAGTCGGCTTCCATTCTCACCGGATGCAACTGAATACCAGTATTTTACATGCAGCGACTGTCTATCTGACCTCCACAACACAGTTACCTGGCTTATAACACGATACTAACACTGGTTGTCAGACTATCAAGCTTCTGACTATTGTTAACGACTGTCAAAGATCTAATATTATTGGACTTACGTATTTTAATTAGCTCTAAAACGCCCTCGCCGTGCGCCGTCGGCATTTTAATGTTCCGAGTCCGACGGAGCATGTAACAATGCTCTTTTTGCCCTTTGATTTAACAAACCACCCCTATATAAATGACAGCTGACCTCCGCAACTTCGCTTACGTCACATAAGAAAACAGTCGTCTAAATAATAATGAAAAAGACTCGTGGAAACATTTTGGTTTATAAAAACTGTACCTACGTATGACGCAGTGGTCAACGTGGTCACCTCGCCGCAATAACCGTAGCGCCGCGTGTGGTTCCAATCCCACCCGGGACTAATATTTGTGTGATGAGCACAAGTATCTGTTCTGAGCTTGTTAATGTATCTATATAAATATGTATTTAGAAGAATATAAGTATGTTTATAAGTTACTAGCTGACCCGCGCAACATCGCTTGCGTCACATAAGAGAGAATGGTGAAAATTTTCCCCGTTTTTGTAACATTTTTCACTCGTACTCTGCTCCTATTGGTCGTAGCGTGATGATATATAGCCTATAACCTTCCTCGATAAATGGGCTATCTAACACTGAAAGAATTTTTCAAATCGGACCAGTAGTTCCTGAGATTAGCGCGTTCAAACAAACTCTTCAGCTTTATAATATTAGTATAGATTTGGTTACTATAATACACTCTGCTTAGTTTGAAATTAAATTACCGTGTGTGAGTTACATATTCAAATCTAAAAATAAAAATCGGCTTATTCTAACCCCAATTTCATTCATTTTCAAGCTTTGTTTGAATTAAATTTGAATCTTCTAAACCTACTATAACATGACTGTGATAGAACGAAACCAAAAATCTGTTTAGAAAAGTACCTGAAAGTGATCCACTATCAAAATTGTAACGACACTTCAGATTAACGTAGCATAGCTGGCCGGGTTTGAATAGAGTAAGTTAATCATGATGTCCTGCTGGCCGGTATTCGGCTACGGCGGTCAGTTTCATTGAAACCAGCCGACTGTGCAGGACTTTGTTTATAGTGTCCAAGTGTGTGCACAATACACAGGTACACTCTGTATTCTTTAGTCTCATAGTCTGGTGGGACGGATAACCGACACCACCAGTGAGAGGTCAGGCGCAGGACTGACGGCTTTACGTGCTCTCCGAGGCACGGAGGTCTACGACCTCAACTTTCTTACTCCGGGCAATCTCTGAGGAATTTTTAACAGAAAATCTTAGAAGTACTACTTTTTTGCTCGAACGAGGGTTTAATGTATTAAGTCGGGGAAAAAGTCTTTTCGTATTACAGTATGTATGAACTTGTAATAAAATCTTTTCTCTACACAAAAAAGCTCGATATTTGGGTACCCAACGAGCTCACTGAAAGAAACCTAATGATCCGTGTACTCATTTGTGATTGTTGAAGCCAAAGAGATTTTATTACAAGTTCATACATACTATAATGCGGAAAGACTTTTTCCCCGACCTAATATCTCCGCGGCAGTCGTATTCAATCGCCTTAAACGCTTTAAATCGTATAAAGCCTATATTATGGGCGGTGCGCCACGGATTAAGCCCAGTTTCCACTGCGGAACGGACCTATGAGACTATGAATGACTTCGTTAAACTCGTAAGCGCTAACTGCATACTTTGGAGTTCCATTTGGCACAGTGGTTAAAGTGGTCACCTCGCTGCAATAACCAAAGCGCCGCGTGTGGTGGGTTCGAATCCCACCCGAGACCATTTTTGAGCACGAGTATTTATTTGTTCTGAGCCTGGATATTAATATATCTATATAAGTATGTATTTAGAAGTATATCTATACTAATATAATAAAGCTGAAGAGTTTGTTTGTTTGTTTGTTTGTTTGTTTGTTTGAACGCGCTAATCTCGGGAACTACAGGTCCGATTTGAAAAATTCTTTCAGTGTTAGATAGCCTATTTATCGAGGAAGGCTATAGGCTATATATCATCACGCTACGACCAATAGAAGCAGAGTACCAGTGAAAAATGTTACAAAAACGGGGAAAATTATGATTCTCTTATGTGACGCAAGCGAAGTTGCGCGGGTCAGCTATGTATATCTATACTAATATTATAAAGCTGAAGAGTTTGTTTGTTTGTTTGTTTGAACGCGCTAATCTCGGGAACTACTGGTCCGATTTGAAAAATTCTTTCAGTGTTAGATAGCCCATTTATCGAGGAAGGCTATAGGCTATATATCATCACGCTACGACCAATGGGAGCAGAGTAACAGTGAAAAATATTACAAAAACGGGGAAAATTATGATTATCTTAAGTGACGCAAGCGAAGTTGCGCGGGTCAGCTAGTTGTTTATAAGTATGTTTATCAGTTATTTGGTTACAGTACAAGCTCTGCTTAGTTTGTACTCAAATGACCGTGTGTGAGTTGTCCAATGATATTTTGGTAGAAATACAAGTATGTAGTTTGCGCTTGCAAGTTGACTTTAAGGTGTTAAAGGCACTAAATGTGATCGTTTTGTTGCAGACAGTCCTCGGCCGGAGATGAGGCCGCAGGTGGGACAGCTCAAGAGCTCCAGGACCCACTCCATGTCATGTTCCAACAGGTTAGTATGCTATGTTCATGTCACAATGTTAGTTACCGTTCTCCTCCGAAACGGCTTGACCGATTCTCATGAAATTTTGTGAGCAAATTTGTAGGTCTGAGAATCGGCCAACATCTATTTTTCATACCCCGTACTGGCACTATTTTTTTTTATATGGCAAAATAACGTTTGCCCGGTCAGCTAATGTTATTATAAAAAATTCTTTCGTAACTGACTGACGGAACAACTTTTATAATACGAGATTCAACATTGCTAGTTTTTTTTTACTGCATGTCCCGCCCCAGGGAGGAAAGCGGGGGTCTGTCGGGCTCTCCCGCCGGCTAGGCGTTCCGGCTAACGTGGGCATACCGACTAAAAACCTGACGGTGTTCCTTTCACGGTCACCATAACGTGGCCAGGACGCGGTACCTCCAATTGGATACTCCGCGTCCCAACCGGTGACGGCCCGCCTTGGATGCGGGCCCACCTTCGAGCGGGGGCGGGTATGGAGATTGCCCCCCCTAGCTCTCCACTTCAAGGGGGTGCGCCAGGAACACACAGCACAACCCCGCCTCTCGGACCTATTCCCTGTCCAGGCTCAGGTCCCACAGCTCCGCGTCACGGGGAACATTGTTAGTTCCTCCAACCATCGGTAGATGGCATTAACTACACCTACTTCTCTCTCACTCTTTCTACCTCCTTCTCTGTCCACAGTTCAGGTCGTAGCAAGCGAATACGTACGATATTCACGCCAGAACAGCTCGAGCGGCTTGAAGCCGAGTTTGAAAGACAGCAGTACATGGTGGGGCCTGAGAGATTGTATCTGGCGCATGCACTGCAACTCACTGAAGCACAGGTAATAATATAATGTTGTTTTCAAAATCAAAATCAAATCATTTATTAATTTAGGTCAATTATTGACACTTATGATAGTCGTTACCATTACTGAATCTATCACTAGCTCGGAAAGTGTACAGTCTTATGAGAAGAGCTAGCAACAAACTCACGGCTACTCTTTTCAATCGCCAAAAGTTTTACAATGTGGTTGATACAATAATTGTTCTGTTATACATCACACGTTAAATCATAATAAATAAGGCACGTTAAATCGTGGGTCCCGGCTGTCATTTTCATAGATCTTTGAAAGTGGTTAACATTAGTCAGAAGCTTGAAAGTCTGACAACCAGTCCTACCGAAGAGTATATTGTTATAACCCAGGTTCTGTGTTGTGTAGGTCTGATAGACAGTCGCTCCATATAAAATACTGGTATTCAGCTGCATCCGGTAAGATATTTCCCTAGCCTCAAATATTTTTGATCTTAAAAAACCCATCTATACTTAATATTATAAAGCTGAAGAGTTTGTTTGTTTGTTTGAACGTGCTAATCTCGGGTACTAAGGTACAACTACGGTTTGAAAAAAGATTTCAGTGTTAGATAGCCCATTTATCGAGGAAGTCTATAGGCTATATATCATCACGCTACGACCAATAGGAGCAGAGTACCAGTACCAGACCCATTCTCTCTTATGTGACGCAAGCTAGTCCTTATATAGATCTCACCATTCCACCTTTTAAAGACTTTCAAGCCGAAAAACGTATTATCCTGACTTATTCTATTCTATTTGCAGGTAAAAGTCTGGTTCCAGAACCGTCGTATTAAATGGCGGAAACATCACCTAGAGGTGACACAACAGAGACTGGCCGTGTTGCAGCGACATGCGCCGCACGAGCGAGACGACGATATGTAACGTGTGAGTGCGAATGAGATGGACATATGTACTGGTGTTTAGTCCAATATCTTTAGATAGAGATACTTACCCCCTTAATTTTAAACTTGAAAAATTAATTTCCCAAATGAAAACCTAGATCCAACTGATGTTATATGGCGTCCAACATCGTGACTATATTATAACCTGACCAGCGTAGAGCTCCACTCAGGCTTCCTTGTTTTTATTTAATACCGCGCATTTTCAAATTTATTCACTTTTTACACCTTATTTGGACTTACACATATAATTCAAGACCAAAATTAGCCAAATCGGTAAAGCCGTTCATGAGTTTTAGCGACACTAACGAACAGCAATCCATTTTTATATAGATATGATATTTCCGCGTGTTTTTTTTTTTGCGGAGGAATTTTCCAAAAATCCTCTCTTAGTGCTCCTCTACACTTACTAAGGAATGTTCATAGCAAATGTCAAGTTTGTACGCTCAGTAGTTTCGACTGTGCGTTGTCCATCAGTCAGTCAGTAACGGAAGAGTTTTAAACATATTAATTGCTTGAGATTTCGGCGCAGGTCACACTGACTGACTTCTCACGACTGTCAATCCTAACCTTATCTCTATCTAAAGATAGATTATTAACACCGGTATTAACAAACTCTTAAAGAGCATGTAGTTACGTAGTGAGTGAAAAGACTTCAGAAGTATAGTGACGATGAATTTTATATAATTAACATGTAAGTTGTACATTGAACTAAATATAACTATGTTTAAAATAATGATGTACCCACATAATACTATTTGTTAATTGATAATAACGCCATCTGTTATTTTTTTAATACAACTTTTGGGCTAGTAATTTTATTGATCTTGTGTCACGGGGACTTTTACAAACATACAAACAACGGACACAAAGTACAACCGAAACAATTATTTGTGGATCGCACTAATAATTGTGTACTATACAAAAAAGCGTTTTTAACGCTTCATAAAGAAAATAGTAGCTGTTTTGAAATATCGTATTGCGCTGTAAGCTATGTTTTAATTAACTTTGAAATCAAATCATTTATTAATTCAGGTCAAATGCTGACACTTATGATAGTCAATGATACAGAGAGTGAATTTACCGCCAGTTCAGAAGATAGCGCCAATGAGAAGAGCTGCCAACAAACTCCTGGACACTCTTTTAAAAAATAACCTGATTTTTAAATTATTATTGATATAATTTTAACAAGCATGATAAAATTATATAACTGAAGATTATAATGATAATGTGGGAACATCATAAATTATGTGTATTACGACTCTGACTACCCCTTTGAGTTAAAAGGGCTGATATTATAAGCCAATTGTGTAAAGAACTTAAGAATTTTATTTATAAGCATTATTTATTTTATTTAAAAACTACTTATGTATTATAAAATAATAAATAAACAAAATTTTGATTCTTTATTTTACCAATTTTAAGAGTGAAAGTTAACGTTGAATTTGTAACTGGGTAATAATGAAAAGTGTAAAGTGGTACGTTTGTGGTGAACTGTTGTTATAAACAACAACGGTGACTTGTATCACGGAGACGCTCAGCTGAAACACTGCACCTACATCTATCCCAACTAGCACACAAGCTGCTTATACAGTCGTTATACAGCCTGATAGTTGCATAAGAGTCGTTCAAATGCTGTACAATTCTCTATAAGTTGTATACTAGCTATTTAAAAAACCCTTTAACAGCTAGGCGGGACAGTAGCCGTTTAGTAGGAAACTAATGACTTATAGTGATATATGAGCATGTAATTGCATCGCTAGACAGCCTAGGGAAGTATAACTGAGTTAATGGAATCTTCTATAACACCGTTAACTGTATAAGGGGACTTTAGGAGATAAAGGAGTTTAAACGGAGTTATGCGTTGCGCTTATAGCGCTCAAGAGCGTAAATAAGCTTTTTGTAATGCCTTAGGTTCTATAACAGATTTTTTTAGGGCTAGTGTATTACTCATCTATAAAAGAGTTGCGTAGGTCTTTAATAGCGCCTTGAGCGTTATATCAGATATTTATATGGCTTCTGTACGGCAAATAGATGTATAAGGTATCATTCGAAACATTTTTACAGCCATGGGGATTACAGAATTATGTTAAGCACCTAAAGCGCTATAACCGAGTAATATACCTTTATACTAAAGCTTAAAATTATTATCATAATATATTTACATAGGTGCAGTGGTGGTTCAGTCTGTCAACTGTTTTTAAAGAATAAATAAAATAAAATAAAATAAATAAAATAAATAAAATAAATAAAATAAATAAAATAAATAAAATAAATAAAATAAATAAAATAAATAAAATAAATAAAATAAATAAAATAAATAAAATAAATAAAATAAATAAAATAAATAAAATAAATAAAATAAATAAAATAAATAAAATAAATAAAATAAATAAAATAAATAAAATAAATAAAATAAATAAAATAAATAAAATAAATAAAATAAATAAAATAAATAAAATAAATAAAATAAATAAAATAAATTAAATAAATTAAATAAATAAAATAAATAAAATAAATAAAATAAATAAAATAAATAAAATAAATAAAATAAATAAAATAAATAAAATAAATAAAATAAATAAAATAAATAAAATAAATAAAATAAATAAAATAAATAAAATAAATAAAATAAATAAAATAAATAAAATAAATAAAATAAATAAAATAAATAAAATAAATAAAATAAATAAAATAAATAAAATAAATAAAATAAATAAAATAAATAAAATAAATAAAATAAATAAAATAAATAAAATAAATAAAATAAATAAAATAAAATAAAAAAAAATGATTTTCAAACTATTTTAATATTCAACGACTGACCCCTAAAAGTACGAGTAAAATGCTGGTGTGCGACCAAAACAATTATATTGAAGCACTCCTATGCCACAACTGCAGAACCTTGAGGTCTACAACAGCAAACACTAGAGCCTTTGTACAGCTTAAGGCGCTAGAGTAGATGTAACCAACTCTGAGAGGTGCTTGATCGAGACGCCATTACAGCATTTGGTAAACATATTTTTTGAGGTTATTACGATCTTTTGAAGATCATATAAATCTATAGCCTGGTAACGTTAACATAATTAAAATCATTTTATATTATCTATAACCCTAATTAAACTATCTGTAACCCTCAAAGTCTTATTTATGTTCAAAATACAATTTCCAAATCCACATATCTATATAATTTTTGCATTTAAAACTGAATATTTTGAGGGCGCATGAAAATATTGACGATAATATACATATATATTGACAGCAAACTGGCACTCGCACTTTCATATCACGTACACAAAGAAATAAAAGCGATAGACTACTTGTTATTTTCATAATCCAATCCGTAAAAATAAAATGTCTCCTCATTTGTCACTGATGATTCATTTTAATACAATATTTTTAGTTTACACCATTATAAACCGACCATATTACTAATTTAGAGCGTTAGCATTTATAACCGTTACACAGTAGCGCTAAAATAAGGTAAAGGTGGTATAATCGCGCTGCAAGAGCTTTTTCGAACGCTCGTGGCGCTAACCACCTCTGTACAACAGCTGGTAAGCGCCACGAAGCTGCGAAAAAGCTCTTGTAGCGCGATTATACCACCTTCATCTTATTTTAGCGCTCCTGTATTACTACTATACTACGTACTATTATAATTACTATTTACGACCACTGTAGATCCAATGTCGAGCTATAAGCTGGACAGTATGGGCCTATTTGACGCTACAAGAGATCTGTAGCCGCTTATAGAACCACTATACTTCTTACTAAGGAGCCTAAGGCGTTATAAAAATCCTTTAACCGGCCATTGTGCAGCTTGTTATAGCGCTTGTGTGCTAGTTGGGATGTAATGTACAAGTTAACATACTGAGCGTTTACCCACCGGTGAGTCACTAACCCCCGGTTTCTGAGGTACATTTAGCGGTAGTTTATCTATTCAATAGCGTTAAAATTCATACAAAAAAACGTCACGGAATAGATAAACCACCGCTAAAAACCGGGGGAAAGAGCGTTTTAAAAATGAACCCTTTCTGACAGTTGATAAAATTGAGTATTAAATAATTATAAAAATAATTTTGTAAATAATTACGAAACTCTCTTAGTGTCAAAACAAAATGTCTGAATGTATTGTATTCGGAATACATAAATGTAATAGATTTAAGTATTTAGCTATATATTTAATACATATCCCTAAGTGTACATTCCTCTAGTCATTAAATACATTCGGATTTAAATAAAACCAGTCTTTTATTTGTTATCAAGACGTCTCCCGTGCTAAAAATTGCTCTTGTGTTGCGGGGACTTTTACAAATATACAAACAACGGACACAAAGTACAACCAGATGCGGAAACAACTATTTATGGATCGCACTAATAATGGTCCCGTGTTGGAATTGAACCCACGACCTCCCGACGCAATGGTAGTGGCGTGGAAACCTTAACTACTGCGTCACTGAACAGTCAACTTTTATTACCCAACAACGGTAGTAGCGACATCTAGTTCCTAAAATATCAAATTAATTTTTATCTAGCGTCATCTAGTTAGAAAAACAAATGCCATCAAAAACATTCTGTAAAAACCTCAAGTCTCGCCGTAAAAAGTTGTGAGATCTATATAATACCAAGTCGATTAATCTATTTAGTCTCTACTTAAAGGACCTTCTGTCTTAAGTTATTACGTATGTTATTATCATGCCAATTTTAAAAAAATACCTCTAAAACAAATAGACCGACCTGGCCATCGCATGATTTGATTATTAGTATGTATCACACTACACAGCACGACGAGAAGTTAATGCTCCTGAAATGTTAATGGCGAATTTGTGTTTTCTTTCTTGGTATTATATAGATCTCACAACTTTTTACGGCGAGACTTGAGGTTTTTACAGAATGTTTTTGATGGCATCTCACTTCTTTTTGTAGAGCGAATAGAGCAAACATAAGTCCAATTTGTATGGAAAGCCGTATTTTTTTCATAATTCAACATATTTTCCTATGGGAATGTTGTTCAGTTTCATGGGCTAAACACCCATACCCACCCTATACCCCCTCCCGTTATATCTCATATAGTAGATACATATTTACACCAATTTATTTTATTTTCTACAGAAATAATAATTTAATTCATTAACTGCAAATGTAATCTTATACATTTATATGGGATTACAAAGTTATTGTTGCAGTTAGTGTATTTAGAAAACTTGACCGAAATTAGAAAATATTGAATTTTTCCCATGATTAAGACACTAAACCCTATTTGTATTCTAAATTTTAAGCTTCTAAGTCTGCTAGAAGTACCTTAGACTATTGATGATCGGTGAGTCAGTGAGTCAGTGAATCAGTGAGTGACAAAATTCAAAATTTTAACAAGTTGTCATTCTTAAACTACTGGTTCAAATTGACTGAAATTTTAAATATACCGTGTTTATACAATGACTGATTAGTTGCTGAAAATCCAGGCTTCTTGTTTTATCCACTACGAAATTATAGGGTCGTCAAAAATAGCCCGAATTGCTTCGAGAAAAGGATGTTACGGCCGTGCCGCTTTTTTTTGCTCGACTTGCGGGGGCACTTCCGTGCCCCCAGATTCAACTCACCACTAGCGCCCTCTAGCTTTTACAAACCACAACTTTAACAAACAAGTAGCGATATCTATTGCTTGGAATCTGTAACTATTACTACTACTGACATCTAGTTGACACCATGGCAAGCTATGACTTTACGTACCAGTAGTGACATCTAGCGGCTAGTAGTTGAACTATGTTGACATGACACTTTATTAGAGGTCATCCATGAATTACGCGTTTATTTAAATAACGTTTGAAGACTATTTAATTATAATATTGTTAATATTTTCTTCCTTTTCCAATGGGTTTCATTTTGTAACTATTTTTAATTTTCTCTCATGAATAATCGGCATTCAATGTTTATTGAGGGCATGCAAAGTCCCCAACCCGCACTTGGCAAGCGTAGTGGACTCAAGGCCTAACCCCTCCCTCATTTGGGAGGAGACCCTTGCCCAGCAGTGGGACAGTAATGGGTTGAAATAAATATATAATGACACTGGACAATTAATATTTGGTTGATTCAAGTAAAGGTCACGTTTTCAAAACAAAAACAGTATAATATTATGTATGTGATAAAATATAATTATCCTCCACTGTTATCGGTCATATGTAAAGACTTGACATTATCTTATTATTTACTAGATTATGTAAATTTTGTTATCAAACGAAAGTACAATTGTACTAAGATAATATAATAAATAAATAAATATTATTGGACAACTCACACACGGTGATAGCTCGCTTCATAAGCAGAGCTTGTACTGTAACCAGACAATTGATAATACCTATATACTTGTAGATACATACTTATGTAGATACATTAACAACCAGGCTCAGGCTTTTTCCATAGTAGTAGGCAGAGAACAAATAACGTCACTTGGTACGATACTTACAAACTTCCCTTGCCTCATTCACATACATACAGTTACGAACACCTGACCTTTATGCAAGACATCACCGATATGATCTGTGTATGACAACTCACACACGGTGATAGCTCGCTTCATAAGCAGAGCTTGTACTGTAACCAGACAATTGATAATACCTATATACTTGTAGATACATACTTATGTAGATACATTAACAACCAGGCTCAGGCTTTTTCCATAGTAGTAGGCAGAGAACAAATAACGTCACTTGGTACGATACTTACAAACTTCCCTTGCCTCATTCACATACATACAGTTACGAACACCTGACCTTTATGCAAGACATCACCGATATGATCTGTGTATGATTTTCTAGGGGGTCCCCTCCATCGTTTCCATTTACTTTCACAATTAAATCTTAAATCAAGAAATTTCGTTTCTATCTGAATACAAGACAATTAAAACACTTTAAGTCGCCACTCCGCTACCACTACGTCGGCAGGTTGGGTTCGATTCCCACACGGAACAATTATTTTGCGATCCACATTTAATTGTTGTTGGTCTGATTGCACGTTGTGTCCGTTTTTTGTTTGTAAAAGTACCCGCGACACAAGAGCAATACTAATATTATAAAGCTGAAGAGTTTGTTTGTTTGCTTGTTAGAACGCGCTAATTTTAGGAACGGGTCCGATTTGAAGAATTCTTTCTGTGGTAGATAGCCCATTTATCGAGGAAGGCTATAGGCTGTATATCATCACGCTACGACCAATAGGAGCAGAGTAACAATAAAAAAAAATTACAAAAGCGGGAAAAATTTGGACCCATTCTCTCTTATGTGACGCAAGCGAAGTATCGCGAGTCAGCTACTAAAAGATAAAATGAAATATAATTCTAAATTGACTAATTTCGTACACAATTCTTCCGATATCATTTAAACTTTTGTCCTTAGTTTCATAAGATCACGCTAACATCACGGCTGACGTAAATACTTAGATTATAATAATAAAATAATCGTATTTAAAGTAATTATAATAATTAAATGATAAGAAAGAAATGTCAGATTACAAGGATTATTATTAATATGCTTTCTTTTGCGATAGTATTTTTTTATCTTCATAAATATGTCCCCAACCCGCACTTAGCCAGCGTGGTGGACTCAAGGCCTCCTTTCCTTATTACGGGAGGAGAATCTTGCCCAGCAGTGGGACATTAATGGGGTAAAAGTTATCTATACTAATACTTTGGTATAACTAAAAAAATTTACAAGGAAAATCTTGCTTGCTGAAGCGAGATATATTTACCTAACCTCTAAAACCTTCTTTTTTATCGATTTCTGTCCTACTGCTGGGCAAGGGTCTCCTGCCTATGAGGGAGGGGTAAGACCTTGAGTCCACCACGCTGGCCAAGTGCGGATTGGGGGTATTTTTTTTAACCTAGCCTTTCTTCGAACTATGTTGGAGTCGGCTTCCAGTCTCACCGGATGCAGCTGAATACCAGTATTTTACATGGAGCGACTGTCTATCAGACCTCAACAACACAGTTACCTGGCTTATAACACGATATTAAGATTGGTTGTCAGACTTCCAAGCTTCTGACTACTGTTAACGACTGTCAAAGATCTTTTAGAATAGTTTTCCGTAATGTATTACACCTATGTATAGATTTGTAATTACTTCTAATTTACAAAACATCAACTTCCTTAATAACATAATAATATTATTACCACATAATAATATCCTATTATTAACTAGGTTAATATAATTAACAATTTCCTGTACATTATAAACAGCTTGCAAATACTAGCAGACTAGCCCGACTTCGTCCGGGTATAGTACAATTTTGTCCCATTGATTCCATTCCCGAGGGAATTCTGATCCCATCGATCCTATACAAACCTTGTCCCAACAGTTACAAACATATTATACAAAAGAATTATCCAATTTAGTTAAGTTGTTGAAATGTTATGCGCGTACATACATTTCGGTGATTCATTATTATTTATATTATAAACCAGCTGACCCGCGCAACTTCGCTTGCGTCACATAAGAGAGAATGGGTCATAATTTTCCCCGTTTTTGTAACATTTTTTACTGGTACTCTGCTCCTATTGGCCGTAGCGTAACGTTATATAGCCTTCTTCGATAAATGGGCTATCTAACACTGAAAGATTTTTTCAAATCAGACCAGTAGTTCCTGAGATTAGCGCGTTCAAACAAACAAACAAACTCTTTAGCTTTATAATATTAAGTATAGATTAGTTATATAGTCAAAGCAGTTATTTTCCAAAAATATCTTTACTACTTTTATACACAAACCTTCCTCTTGAATCACCCGTTCTATAAAAAAAAACCGCATCAAAATCCGTTGCGTAGTTTTAAAGATGTAAGCATACATACATACAGACATAGAGACAGACGCGGGAAGAGACTTTGCTTTATACTATGTAGTGATTATACTAGAGTTTTAAAATCCTTTTAAAGTAAAAGTTTCAGTTGTGCTCACCTGTCAGTAAACGATCTGTGGGTTAAGCAAACCTTGGCGCGGTCATTCCATAGATGGGTGACGACATAATGTCCTCCTAGCCGATACGGCTACGGCGGTCAGTTTCATTGAAACTGGCCATCTGTGCAGGACTTTGTATATAGTGTCCAAGTGTGTGCACAATACACAGATACACTCTCTATTCCATCACTCTCATAGTCTGGTGGGACGGATAACCGACACGACCAGTGAGAGGTCAGGCGCAGGACCGACGGCTTTACGTGCTCTCCGAGGCACGGAGAGCAAGTAAAGCCGTTGTATGTAAAGAGAAGAGAGAGTATGTAAAGCCGTTTGGTGACCACATAGTGGTATTTCAACCGGGTGTCCCCGTGCTTCGGAGGGCACGTAAAAAGTCGGTCCCGATTGTTGTCAATTAAGATAACAGTCGTTAAGCCACGTCAAAGGTCTTCGGGCTTGAACAACTTTGACACTAGGTTGACCACTAACCATACGATAAGAAGAAGTAAGAGTAAGTGAAGTTATTTTGCAAAAGTCCTTCACATTGTTGTAGTATGCAATTCGAACATTATTTCTGCCTTTCTTAATGTCAATGCACTGTGAAGGCTAACTACTTTTAAAACAGGAAACAATTTTATTGTACAACGACAGTAATTTATATAAATTATAGTTAATATTGCAGCAGTGATAGCCGAGTGGTATAAGTTGGTACCTCCCACGCAAGTGATGACGGTTCGAACTTAAAGCAACACACCTATGACTTTTCCAAGTTATGTGTGTATTAGAAATAATTATCACTTGTTCCAACGGTGAAGGAAAACATCGTGAGGCAGTCAAAATCAAATCATTTATTCATTTATGTCAAATATTGACACTTATGATAGTCGGTACAATTACTGAATCTACCACTAGCTCGGAAAGTGTACAGTCTTATGAGAAGAGCTAGCAACAAACTCACGCACACTCTTTTCAATCGCCAAAAGATTTACAATGTGAAAACATTGCATGTCTGAAATTTGTTTAATACATTTATTGAGGGCATGCAAAGTCCCCAACCTGCACTTGGCCAGCGTGGTGGACTCAAGGTTTAATCCTCCACCGTTTGGGAGGAGACCATTGCCCAGCAGTGGAAAAATAATGGGCTAAAAATATATCTGTTCTAACCCGGGTTGATAAAGTATCTATATAAGTATGTATTTACAAGTATATGTATACGTATGTTTATCAGTTGTCTGGTTACAGTACAAGCTCTGCTTAGTTTGGAATCAAATGACCGTGTGTGAGTTGTGCAATGATGTTTAGGAATATTTATTTATATTATGTTACTAATTCTCAGCAATCATTATACTAACTTAGAACAATGAAAATAGTCTCATATTATATGCAAATAAATAGATATTATAATGTTTTTTAAATATAACTTAGGTCAATTTACATAATGAGATATAAATTATACTTATCGTGGTAATAATCAGACAATAAAATTACTACAAACTGTGTAACTTTATTTCGTTTGTTCAGTACTTTTTGCCCCAACCCGCACTTGGCCAGCGTGGTGGACTCAAGGCCTAACCCCTCCCTCATTACGGGAAGAGACCCTTGCCCAGCAGTGGGACAGAAATGGGTTTTTTTTTTTAAAGACAACTCCCGCACTAAGAATTGCTCTTGTGTCGCGGGGACTTTTTACAAACATACAAACAACGGACACAAAGCACGACCAGACCCGAAACAATTATTTTTGGATCGCACAAATAATTGTTCCGTGTGGGAATCGAACCCTTGGTGACCTTAACCACTGTGCCACGGAGTTAAATTTATTTATTATTTTATTATGGTACTTTTAGCCTAGAAAATGCTTAGTTGCATATTGCTATGTGCCGGTGTAAGACAATAGGTTCCCGTAGTAAAAAGTATCCTATATGTTAATCAAGTTATGAGCTATCAGTCTATCAAATTTAATTAAAATCTGTCCAGTAGTTTTTTCGTGAAAGAGTAACAAACATACATACATCCTTACAAACTTTCGCATTTATAATATTAGTAGGATTTAAAAAAAATATGTTACAGTTGGTATTTCTAATTGTAAATGTAATTAAATGGTTTCTTGATTTAACAAAAATCAGTTTAGTGATTGGTCTTTATAGAAAAATATATCGAAAGGACTTTGCATGCCCTCAATAAATGTATTAAACATATTTTTAGGCATGCAAGGTTGCATCACGATGTTTTCCTTCACCGTTGAAACAAGTGATAATTATGTCTAATACACACATAACTTGGAAAAGTCATTGGTGGGTTGCCTCGGGTTTGAACCTGCAACTACTTGCGTGGGAGGTACCAACTTAAACTATAATTATGTCATCATGGTTTAGCCTTTCTTCCAAACTATGTTGGAGTCGGCTTCCAGTCTCACCGGATGCAGCTGAATACCAGTGTTTTACATGCAGCGACTGTCTATCGGACATACACAACACAGTTCCATGGCTTATAACACGATACCCTTCGGTAAGACTGGTTGTCAGACTTTCAAGCTTCTGACTACTGTTAACGACTGTCAAAGATCTTCGAAATTGACAGCCGGGACCCACAAATTAACGTGCCTTTCGAAACACGGAGGAACTCGATATGTATGAGATGGTCACCCATCCACAGAACAACCTCAGCAAGCGTGGCTTAAAATCAGAGAATATATTATACAGCAATAACCGTAGCGCCGCGTGTAGTGGGTTCGAATCCCACCCGGGACTAATATCTGTGTGATGAGCACGAGTATCTGTTCTGAGTTTGTTAATGTATCTATATAAGTATGTATTTACAAGTATATAAGTATGTTTATCAGTTATCTGGTTACAGTACAAGCTCTGCTTAGTTTGGAATCAAATGACCGTGCGTGAATTGTCCAATAATATTTATTTATTTTATATTTATGTTACCTCTTAAAATCTTAGAGATGTTTTAACCAAAATATCTAAGTTATTAATGGTCTATGAAGCAGTCAGTAGGTCAGAATCCAAGGTTGTCTGATCTCCTAGAATGTGCTTTAAAATTATAACGTAATCTTATAGTAATGCTGTTTATTGTGAAAGATCAGTTACATATACACACTTCTATCATCTCACGCATCCGTGGGTTAAGCAACTCTAGGCACGGTTGTTTTATAGATGGGTGACCGCATAGTGGTATTTGGGCGTCTCCGTGCACGGGCACGTTATAAGTCGGTCCCGGTTGTTGTCAATTAAGATAACAGTCGTTAAGTTAACAAAGGCTAGGTTTGAACAACTTTGACACTAGGTTGACCACTAACCATACGATCCATTAATCGTCACTTCTACTTGTAGTATTACATACAAAATATCACGCTTTCTTCCCATATGGGTAGGCAGATACCAGAGAACGTCACTTGGTACGATCCTTACAAACTTCCCTTGCTTCATTCACATACATACCAGGCATGCAAAGTCCCCAACCCGCACTTGGCCAGCGTGGTGAACTCAAGGCCTAAACCCTCCCTCATTACAGGACGAGACCCTTGCCCAGCAATGGACAGTAATGGGTTAAATTTATTTATTTATTTGAATCAACGATTCTCAATCACTATATAAATAGTCCCATATGTAAAAACAAATAATAATATATTCGATATAAAGCAATATGTTGCAAGCGTTTCAAAACGTTACTAGCGGGTAGTGACGTAAACTTGGTTAGCTAACGCAAGTATAGGCTCGCGACTAACCGGTTAGTGGAATACGGACGACTGTCGACATTACTAGTGAAGGGAATTAATGTATCGATGTTTTGTCTTAAAGCATTTCGCAATTTCGAAAAACCATATTTTATAAAATGAATAATAAAAAAATCAACCTAGTGTCAAAGATGTTCAAGTGGCCCGTAAGGCCTTAGTTAAAGCTAAAAAGCCTGTTATACCGAAGCACGGAACCGATCAGTTCAAATACTACTGTCACCCATCTATAGAATGTCCACGTCAAAGGTTGCTAAACCCATTGTTTGCTTACTTACCGGTGAACGCAACTTGCTATGAGAATTAGCTGGCTACTGCACGTTTTGCGCAAAAGTTAAGGTCCTAATTCGTCATCGTGATTGGAGGGTATTGTAGGTTCGAATCTCAGACAGGATTTATAAATAACTATTCGTGTGACATGTATATTTCCTGAATCTAAATTTCAGATTATGTATATAGGTATACATATCAGTTCTCTAATTATCGTACAAACTTACTTAATTTATATTCAACCAGTATGTGACTGGCTTACACAGTTTTTTTTTAAATTACTTTTGATTTAGCAGATAGTTTTCACCCAACCCGCAATTGGTCAGTGTTGTGGACTCAACGCCTTATCCCTTCCTCATTACGGGAGGAGACCCTTGCCCAGCAGTGGGACATTAAAGGGTTAAATTTATTTTGATTTATTGATAGAAAGTTTTCAGATTAAAAGTTAAATAATTTTAGAGCACGCAAGTGACATCGACATTGCTAAATAAAAATTGAAAAAAATACGTATTATTTTATTTCTTTTCTTTATAACCAAACGCAGATAAGTACGACCTTTACAATCAAAACGTGACGATAATATTTATAAAGAGATATCGACGTAAATAGTGATAAGAGAGCATTACACTATCATTGAACTAGTTTGATCCCGTGGCATCTCTTGTGTTTTCCTAGAATATTTTTAGTATCCCACTGGTGGGCAAAGATGTTCCCCCGACAACCTTCGAGAAAAGATTTAGGCCGTGAGTCAATGAAAGATATGATTATTTCATTTTTATTAGAATGACTTAATGCTAAAAGGTGAACCATTTTTTATTATTTTAAAAGATGTCTCCCGCACTTAGAATTGCTCTTGTGTCGCGGAGACTTTTACAAACATACAAACAACGGACACAAAGTACAACCAGACCCGAAACAAATATTCGTGGACCGTACAAATAATTGTTCCGTGTGGGAATCGAACCCCTGACATAATGGTAGCGACTTAGCGACGTAAACCACTGCGCCATAAGCAGTCAAAATAATAGTTCTTGAAGGTATACAAAGTCTTCAACCCACACTTAGTCGGCGTGGTGGACTTAAGGCATAATCCTTACTAATATTTGATATTTTTAACAGAAAATATGCGAGTAAAAATCGCTAAAATAAATTAACAATAGTTTAAATATATTCATACCTATCTATACTTACGTGACAATATTACGAAAGCATCGATATCGACAAACCTTCTTTTACATCAACTATCGACAATACTCGCTCTCATCACTACTCCATAATTGTTTTATTCCCGCCATCAAGGCGGCAAGACGTCAACATTAATTTGTTTACACACGACGTAAACAAAAACAATTTGTTGTTTTGTTCAAACAATGTGTGTTATGTGTGAACATGGACAATAATAATATAAATGGTGAGTAATTTTAATTTATTTTGTGTTCTTTTTTTTCTAATGTTTTGTTTTAAGACGAAGCGATTTTTTTTTTGTTTTGTTTTGGGGCAAAGTGATTTAAAAAAAGATGTTTGTTTTTTTTTTAATGGCGTTTTGTAGTTTTAAGTGTTAAGTATTGTATTTTTTGTTGTAAATAATATAATTATGACGTTTCGTAGTTTAATATTAGCTAGAAAAATATAAATGGTGGTTTACATTTTAACATTATTAGTAATACTCGAACGAGTTAACATTATTAGTAATACTCGAAGCTAATGTCGGAAAAATATTGTTACGTCTTTAAAACAACACAATGAACACTATAAGTAATCTCCATAATTAGCTACTAAATTGATGTAAACAATTCATTTTATTATTACACTTATATTATTAGGTCGGAGAAAAAGTATTTTCGCATTATAGTAAACTTGTAATAAAATCTTTTCTCTACACAAACAAGCTCGATATTTGGGTACCTCACGAGCTCACTGAAAGAAACCTAATGAACCGTGTACTCATTTGTGATTCTTGAAGCCAAAGAGACTTTATTACAAGTTCATACATACTATAATGCGAAAAGACTTTATCCCCGACCTAATATTTACTAAGATCAAAATAATTTTAACACATTACTATCTAACTGCTGGGCAAGGGTCTTCTCTCGCTGACCTTTTTACAAAAATAACAAGTGTTAAAGAAAATAGTGTTATTTCCTTTCCAAACTAGCCAAGTGTGAGTTGGCACACCTTGGACGCTCAAGAACGAAGAAGACGTACATTTTTGACACGTTTCCAAGATTATACGTGACAAACATACAAAATAAAGACTTTCTGTTAAATTTCTTTCTTTATATTTATAAAAGACAACTCCCGCACTAAGAATTGCTCTTGTGTCGCGGGGACTTTTACAAACATACAAACAACGGACGAAAAGTACAATCAGACCTGAAACAATTATTTGTGGTTCGCACAAATAATTGATCCGTGCGGGAATCGAACTCGCGACCTCCCGACGCAATGGTAGCGGCGTGGCGACCTAAACCACTGCGCCACGCAGGCAGTCCAAATCAACATAAAATGCTAAAACAACCCTTTTGATTTAGACTTACATACATACATAGTACCCGTCTATTTCCCATAGAGGCAGGCAGAGACCAGAGAATTCCACTTGATACAATCCTCACAAATTGACCAGCGTGGTGGCCTTAAGGCCTAACCTCAGTGTCATTTAGGAGGAGATATTTGCCCAGCAGTGGGACAGTCATAGGACAAATCTTTTTTTTTTATCATTTGTCTTTTTATATTAGGTCGGGGAAAAAGTCTTTTCACATTATAGTATGTATGAACTTGTAATAAAATCTCTTTGGCTTAAAGAATCACAAATGAGTACACGGTTCATTAGGTTTCTTTCAGTGAGCTCGTGAGGTACCCAAATATCGAGCTTTTTAGTACAAGTTCATACATACTATAATGCGAAAAGACTTTTTCCCCGACCTAATATAAACTCGTACTTAAACACTTCTCTCACGAATTCTTTGCGAGTGGAATCGCTAACAAGGTTTCTGTTTACATAATAAATAATTAATTCTAACGGCTTCTAACTATTTAATGAAATGCTCAAAGGTTAGAAACATGAATAAAATGTTAATATTCTCGTGACTTGTGAGGAATCACTCTACTAGCTGTCAACGTAGGCAATGACTTGCGAACTTAGTAGTAAAATAATATAGGAAACTTAGTTATCTTTGGGTTTAGCGCGAAATAGGCCTCGCCTCGAATTCGATGTCCTGGCTATGGCGAGATTGCCTAAATTGAAACTCAACCAGCCTTTCTTCCAACTATGAAGTCGGCTTTCAGTCTCACCGGACGTAGCAGAACACCAGTATTTTACATAGACTATAAATAAAATTTTAAACTACAATACAAAAAATTGTTTTTACCACAGTATGCTTTATGATGCCTCTAATGATTTTTATTCAAGATGAAAGAACTAAGTATTTGATATTTTTCTAATTAGTAGATAACCTATATATAGTAAATAATATTGGTGGTAGTAGTAATGGACTGTAATAGAAAAATTGTACAAAAAATATTTGTGGATGTAAAGCCAGGAGTTTCTTGAAAACATCGTGGAATAACTTTTATTGAAGCACATACTTGTAAATACATACTTATATATATATGTACATTAATAACCAGGCTCAGAACAGATACTCGTGCTCATCACACTAATATTAGTCCTGGGTGAGATTGGAACATAAAACATACGGCGCTACGGTTATGGCGTACCAAACAGTCAGTTATTGGTGATTTTATTGTATTTCAGAGCCGCTGGAAAGCAACCCGACCAGTCTACAAGGACTCCACACAGACTTCGACAACTGGGTGATTAGATACTGCACGTATTATAAGAGGTAAGAGACTCTAACATAATGACAATTAATGGCGGATTTACGCGCTAAAACATAGGTCAGTGAACTTTATAACCGGGCTTTATATAATTAAAAATTAATGGTTTGAATTTTGGATAAAAAAATAGTATTTTTGGAAAAAAAACTTAGGTTGATGTACCTACCTACAGTCAACTTGGGTAACTTTGAATCATTTCGGTAACATTGAACGTGGGAATTTGAACTAGTTTCGATTATTTTTTCATATGGAACCAACACATTTGATAAAAGTTTGCAAAACTAAAATGAATCTTTATCAATTGTGTTGGTTCCATATGAAAAAATAATCGAAACTAGTTCAAATTCCCACGTTCAATGTTACCCAAATGATTCAAAGTTACCCAGGTTGACTGTAGTTTAACTAGTAATGTACAAGTAAAAACAAATTATTTTCCACTGTTAGCACCGGGTCTTGTCTATGGTAGAGAAAAGGAGTAACTCCCGGTTTCTGAGTACATTTAGCGGTAGTTTATCTATTCAAACTGTCATGTTTATAAGAGTTTAAACGCAATTGAATAGATAAACTACCGCTAAATGTACCTCAGAAACTGGGAGTAAATGCATGTTCGCGTTAATTCCCGTAACATATTGCATGCCTGAGAGTTCTTTAACACAGTTCTTGAAGGTACACCAAGTACCCAACCCACATTTGAACAGTGTGGTAGACTTGAAGTCTAACCCTTCCCTCGTTTGGATGACCCTTGCCCAGCAGTGGGCAGTATTAAAATAAAACACTTACCTGTACTCCCACCGTTGTCTGCATTGAAGAAAGAATCCTCTTCTTATCACCTTTTTAACACTTTCAAGTTTTTCCTAACCTACTTGATCGTATTGATGAAGTCAATACTATTACCTACGTAAATATAACAGTTGGTATCAGTCTAGCTTCTTCCAACTATGTTGGAGTCGGCTTCCAGTCTCACTGGATGCAGCTGCATACCAGTATTTTATATGCAGCGACTGTCTATCTGACCTCCACAACACAGTTACCTGGGTTATAACACGATATCCTTTGGTAAGACTGGTTGTCAGACTCAAGCTTCTGACTACAATTAACGACTGTCAAAGATCTTCGAAAATGACAACCGGGTCCGACAATTTAACGTGCCTTCCGAAACACGGAGGTTCCTCGGTATGTTTGTATGGTTAGGTTACCCATCCTATGACCTACTTCGGGCCGAAACACGGAGGAACTCGACATGTATATTAAGGTTACTCATCCACAGGACAACCTCGACAATCAAAGCTTAACATGAGAGATCAATCCCCGCGGCTTTTGTTACTTTACCACGAGCTCCTCAATACGGCAATTGATGTTTACATAACAATTATATTTATGTACTTATCAGTACATTGAGGGCATCTATAAATAAATACAAAGTTCTGTACGATTGTCCGTATCATAAGGTCGCGCCCTATTTGAGGCGCCCATAGCCAGTTGCGCTCACCGGTCGGTAAACGATCTGTGGGTTAAGCAAACCTTGGCGCGGTCTTTCCATAGATGGGTGACCGCATAGTGGTATTTGAACAGGGCGTCTCCGTGCTTCGGAGGGCACGTAAAAAGTCGGTCCCGGTTGTTGTCAATTAAGATAACAGTTGTTAAGCCACGTCAAAGGCCTTCGGGCTTGAACAACTTTGACACTAGGTTGACTACTAACCATACGATAAGAAGAAGAAGACGCCCTATTTCGATTAAATACTAGCGAGAGCAAAGCTCGTGACTAAATAACAACAGCCACATCAATCTCTGAGGTTAAGATATACTTGCCAAGGTTGTTATGTGGATGGGTGACCATAATATACATATCAAGTTCCCGATGTTTCGGAAGGCACGTTAAAATCTGGGCCCCGGCTGTCATTTACAAAGATCTTTGATAGTCGTTAACAGTAGTCAGAAGATTGAAAGTCTGACAACCAGTCTTACTTAGTATCGTGTTATAAGCCAGGTAACTGTGTTGTGAAGGTCAGATAGACAGTCGCTCCATGTAAAATACTGGTATTACACTGCATCCGGTGAGACTAGAAGCCGACTCCAACATAGTTGGAAGAAAGGCTAGACTGATTGATTGAGATTAAAGTTTTTAAACTATCACTTAACACTACACTACTAAAGTCTTAAACGCGATAATTTAAAGGTTTACTATACCTTATTTGTTCACCCGACGTTTCGATCGAATCACATCGACCATGGTCACGGGCTGACTGATGTGGCTGCTAAGCGTCGTCTCCTTGCGACGCCATTTTCAACACCTACCCTCACTTGGTCTTTAAATTGTTCAAAATTGACAATATTTCGACAAGCAATATTAATATACACTAAAAGCTAAACCGTCCCTCATACTAGGAGGAGATCTTTGCCCAGCAGTGGGACAGCAATGGGTTAAAAATTATTCAAGTAAGTTTATGTCATGTCAAGCGCGCGAAAACTAATCTCATTTTTGAACGACAAAAAAATAATTGGGAAGTTGACTGGGTTAACGAAAAATTATTAAACTTGTACTCGTAAAAGGTTAATTTAAAATGCTCAAGCTATGTATTTTTTATCGTAAATAACGTTGAAATTGTAATTATTATAGACTGAAACATTTTATTAAGACACTCATTTGATATGAACGAAAATACGATACCGTCACTACACCGTATTTTTAAACTAAAATGTGTTTTTGACATTTCATAAAGAGTAGCTGATTTGACTGAAACCTAATTAAATTATTTTAATTCCAGAATAATTGGTGTAAAACAAAATGGAGAAGAGAAATCTGAAAATAATAATCAGAATATAAATAAAATTATTTTAGAAGATGTCTTCATCGCGGACATTTTGTTGAAGCAAAGGAACAATGTGCCAACAGCCAAACAGCCAAGTTTAGAACACGACGGATTTTTATTCTTAGATCATATTTTTTGTAAAATGTTAAATAATAATGGTGATAGAAGATTTATATGTAGAATAGTTAGATCGAAATTATAATACTTGTGATAATCATTTTATAATTTTTTGAAAAAAATCTGACCTCTTTAGACTCGCGCTCACTGGTTGGTAAACGATCTGTTAAGCAAATCTTGGGGCGGTCATTCTATAGATGAGTGACCGCATAGTGGTATTTGAACTGGGCGTCTCCGTGCTTCGGAGGGCACGTAACAAAAAGTCGATCCCGGTTGTTGTCAATTAAGATAACAGTCGTTAAGCCACGTCAAAGGCCTTCGGGCGGCTTGAAAAACTTTGACACTAGGTTGACCACTAACCATACGACAAGAAGAAGACTCGTAACCGGCGGTCCTGTATGACAACATGTATGTATGTGAATGAAGCAAGGGAAGTTTGTAAGGATCGTACCAAGTGACGTTCTCTGGTCTCTGAATACCGCTATGGGAAGGTGTGATTTTATGTATGTATATAATAATAATACGTGTATATAAAAGGTTTATTTTTGTACATAATATATTGTAAATACGGCATAAAGCTTGAATTAAATAAGGATTTAATTAATTACTATTTATGGCTTATTATTTTCCTGTTTCTACTTCAAAATAAAGGTCCAATAGGTATAGTCGCTGCATGTAAAACACTGGTATTCAGCTGCGTCCGGTGAGACTGGAAGCCGACTCCAACATAGTTGGAAAAAAGGCTAGACTGATAATGACTTCAAAATAATGTAACTTATAGGTAAGTGAAATCGCTCCCACGTTTCGCCATTAACAATGTTAGTCTCAAATAATAGATTGTCCAGCAGTTTGTTGGCAGCTCTTCTCATTGGCCCTACCTTCCGAAATGGCGGTAAATTCACTCTCTGTATCATTGACTATCATAAGTGTCAGTATTTGACCTGAATGATTACTTAAACGATTTGATTTTGATATAAATACAAGCTTAGCGCGAGAACATCGTGTATGTATTAGGTCGGGAAAAAGTCTTTTCGCATTATAGTATGTATGAACTTGTAATAAAATCTTTGGCTTCAAGAATCACAAATGAGTACACGGTTCATTAGGTTTCTTTCAGTGAGCTCGTGAGGTACCCAAATATCAAGCTTTTTTGTGTAGAGAAAAGATTTTATTACAAGTTCATACATACTATAATGCGAAAAGACTTTTTCCCCGACCTAATATTATGTATCTGATAATTGAGTATATATTTACTGCGCAGTACACAGCGGACGAAAGGACAATGACCTTAAACTGTGATTCAATCTTATTTTGTTTGTGATGATATTTGTTTGATACTAAGTTATACACGCGGCTTCGTTCGCGTTGAGTTAGAAAAGTCTTGTTTTTATCTTAATTTCTTTTAGGGTTTTATACGATAACTAGTTTCTTCCCGCGACTTCGTCCGCGTAGAAGTCGAAAATTTTTCACGGGATCCTGTTTCCGGAATAGATATCTTACTTAGGGTATATCTACGTCATAGTAGCTTTATGCAAGTCTCAGCCCGATCGGTTTAAAATTGACAACGTTTCATACAAACTTTCATCCCCTATTTTATCCCCTTGGGGGTAGAATTGATCAAAATCCTTTCTTAGCGGATGTCTACGTCATAACATCTACCTGCATGTCAAATGTCAGCTCGATCCGTCCAGTGGTTTGTGCTGTGCGTTGATAGATCACTATGTCAGTCAGTCACCTTTGAGTTTTATTTAAATAGTTTATATTTAGATAAGAACAAATACATTTTTATAATGTGTTTGATTTTTAAATACGGATGACCTTTACTTATAAATAGGTAAGTAGGTACAACTTAATATACTTACTTGGTAATTTTTATAAAGATATATTATATTGTATGTATGTGAATGAAGCAAAACTAGTTTGTAGTGATTTAATAATTAAAATTTGTGGTAATAAAATAATTATATAAAACTTAAAAAAAGTCTGACCTTATCGACCTGCGTAGTATATGTAACCGGCGGTCCAGTATAACAACATGTATGTATGTATTTAGACATCTTATAATTCTTCTGTAAGTGTGTATGTCACTGAACTTCTCTTAAACGACTGGACCGATTTTGATGAATTTTTTTGTGTGTGTTCAAGGGGATCTGAGAATGGTTCAGATTACTAAAAAAAAAATATGTATATAGAATTCTCGCGTCACAGTTTTCGTTGCCATACTCCTCCGAAACGGCTTGACCGATTCTCATGAAATTTCGTGAGCATATTGAGTAGGTCTGAGAATCGGCCAACATCTATTTTTCATACCCCTAAGTGACAATTTTTTTTTTTAATTTACATGGCAAAACAACGTTTGCCGGGTCAGTTAGTCTATTTATATTTATTTAAACATCGTGCAAGTTGTGATTAATTATACAGTACCACGTTTATTAGTAATCAGTTAATATAATAATAATATATAATTATTCTTGATTCTGGCTGGGTGTGGCCGCTCGCAATGATTTCTCTAAGTTCTTCAACGCTGGTGTGATTGTACTGCCAAGGTCTTCCACCACGCTGGACAAATACACTGAAAATATAAAAAATAAATAAAAATCTTAAAGAAAATAGTGTGAAAAAGGGTGGTATAAGTTGGTACCTCTCACGCAAGTGGCCGACGGTTCGAACCCGAGGCAACACACTTATAACTTCTCCAAGTTATGTGTGTATTATACATAAATAAATAAATATGATTGGACAACTCACACACGGTCATTTGATTACAAACTAAGCAGAGCTTGTACTGTAACCAAATAACTGATACACATACTAATATACTTGTAAATACATACTTATATAGACACATTAACAAACTCAGAAGTTACTCGTGCTCATAACACAAATATTAGTCTCGGGTGTTATTGGAACCACACGTGGCGCTACGGCTATTGCGGCGAGGTGACCACGTTAACCACTGCGACAAACGTGCAGTTAATTATATTTTCTTACCAATATCATTAAGACATCGTTTAGTGCCAAGAGCGTCCATATTTCTAATATTTAAAATCTTTTCAGCATAGACTTCACATGTGTGCGTGCAAACCTGAAATAAATACAAAATTACAGAATTTTAGATCAATAATATAAAGAGCTATATAAATATTTTAATACTGTAGTTTGTCTGTTTGGTTGAACACGCTGATCTCAGGAACTACGGGTGCGAATTGAAAAATTCTTCTAGTGTTAGATAGCCTACTTATCGAGGAAGGCTATAGGCTATATATCATCACGCTACGACCAATAGGAGCAGAGTACCAATAAATAATGTTACAAAAACGGGGAAAATTATGACCCACTCTCTCTTATGTGACGCAAGCGAAGTTGCGCGGGTCAGCTAATAAGAGATAAACGGAAATATATCGTGTTCTAAAATTAGGGCGCTTATTAAATTCCCATACAAATTGATATTGAATTCTAAACGAACACTTTTACGCAAATTTTCGAGCTTCGAAATTCACACGGAACAATAATTAATGCGATCCACAAATAATATAATTGTTTCGAGTCTGATTGTACTTTGTGTTCGTTGTTTGTATGTTTGTAAAAGTCCCTGCGACACAAGAGCAATTCTTAGTGCGGGAGTTGTCTTGATAAAGGATTAGAAAATATGTTTTTTAAATATTACATTTACTTGGCAATCGTGGTGGACTTAAAGTCCCTTTCTGAGAGTGTATCTTTGCCCAGCAGTGGGCCAATAAATGTACTTACTTCAGATAAAAACTGCAATGGCGCCTGTTTTTCAGATAAATGCATCTCTAAGTGTTGTGGCAACGTCATCAGGTACTGTCCAATCTGAAATATAAATATATGTTATTTATATACATACTTATATTTTACGTAAAAAATAGATATCAACTTTTAGATGTAGAGGAACGAGGTGATCATGTTCCTCCAACACAAAGGGAGGATCCTCCGACCAGGCGAGGTGATCATGCCTGGTGGGCCTAGGCTGCCCGACTGTTGTAGTCGGGAACTTGTATATATAGTCAGTTGCAGTGCAAACTTCGATAGCGCGATCTAGGACTTGTGACGTCAGACACACTGCGCGTGGTGGTTGGTTGCGCGCTGGTCCCAGTAGATGTCGCTGTATGTAGCGAGCCGCTACATTAGGTGGTACGAAACTCGCCGGGTCAACTAGTTATAAATTAAGATCACTTGTTATAACGGTGAAGGAAAACATCGTGATGAATGACATGTCTGACAGTTGTTTAACACAGCTCTTGACGGAATGCTATTTAATTTACTCAGCAAAGTGGACTCAATGGTAAATTTTCGGAGGAGTTGTCCAGCATTGGAACAGAAATAAAGGAAAACAAAATCAATGGCAGTCAACGTGGTGAATTGATAAGCCCTACCTTACCTAGCCGCCATGGCAACGTCGCCAGTTACGCAGCAATGCTTCAGAAAGCTGTCTTTAGCTGCCAAATGGAGTAGCTACTATCTGTCTTTAGATTCAAGTTTTGTTAATTGAGACGCAGGTTGTTCATGGACATTTTATTGGCGACGTCGCCAGAATGCTAGTTATCCAGATTCCACAAAGTGAGTAAATTTTCTATATGAATTGTTAGGATTGCTGGCGACGTCACCAAATCGTCGCCAAGTGGGTTAACTTTCTATATGAATTGCTGGCGACGTTGCCATATTGTCGCCAAATGAGTTAACTTTGTATATGAATTTGTCAGGATTACTGGCGGCGTCGCCAAATGATTTAACTGTCTACATTAATTGTTAAAGCAATTGGCGACGTCGCCATCGCATCTCAAAGAATTCTCTACCCTAGGGCTTATTCTGGGAGTAAAATTTACTTTTGCTCAGTCTTTTGCCCAGCAGTGGGACTGTCTTACCTCAGTGATATACTCTTGCGGCGATAACGCGAAGTCTGGCAGATCAGTTGATAACGCGTCGTTATTGTTCCACACTGATAACTGAGGTATTTTGTCTGAAATGTTGTAGTTATAGTTAGTAGCTGATTTTAAGCAAGGCGAACTGATTGTGGCAAATTGTTTGCTGAGCAAAAAGTTTGCGGCGAAATTTATGTGTGGTTTGTCGTTTTCACTTACAGTTTGACTAAAATACAACTTTTTGGCGGCAGTATTAGCAAACAATTTGCTACTAACTGTTCGCTTCACTTATAATAATATGCAAACTTTTCGCTTTATAAGTAAACTGCCAGAAACTGTAAACTAAGCAAACATATTTTAGCATACTTTAAACTGGTTAATAATGCTAAAGTTACATCCTGCAGACATTACGCTAAGCAAATTGTTCACAGCAAACTAAATACTTTACAAGCAATAAGCCGCTAAATGTTATCTACACTGTCTGCTACAAATTTTACACTCAGCAACCAGTTTGCCACAAATCTTACGCCACACAAACAGCATGCCGCATACATTCCGCACAGTATTTTCAACATACCTAACTGTACATCTATAGGGTGTCTCAACACAGCCCTAGCCAAGTTCCTCAGTTGGTCCTTAGTACGTCGTAGCACTGCTACGGAGGGCACGGGTTCGTTCCTGTACGATGCAAGCTTGCTACGAGCCTCGGCCTCCAATAGTAATGTTGGGAGGTCGTGGAGAGGGTCTGTTGAGGCTGGAGGCTCTGTAACAAATAGGTTATTCATAAATTGATGTAAAATGTAAATTTTGTGTCGTGTTTCTGATTGTGTCGTGTCAGTCAGATTTACCAGTCACAGTCGGTCAGTAAGCTTGAGTAAGTTAGTCAGTCAGTCAGTCATCATCGATGACATCATCATCACCATCATCATCATCGATGACATCATCATCATCATCATCGACGACATCATCATCATCATCGACGACATCATCATCGATGACATCATCATCATCACCGATGACATCATCATCATCATCGATGACATCATCATCATCACCGATGACATCATCATCATCGATGACATCATCATTGACGACATAATCATCATCATCGATGACATCATCATCATCACCGATGACATCATCATCATCGACGACATCATCATCATCATCACCGATGACATCATCATCATCAATGACATCATCATCGACGACATAATCATCATCATCGATGACATCATCATCATCACCGATGACATCATCATCATCATCGATGACATCATCATCATCATCGATGACATCATCATCACCGATGACATCATCATCATCGATGACATCATCATCATCACCGATGACATCATCATCACCGATGACATCATTATCACCGATGACATCATCATCGACGACATAATCATCATTATCGATGACATCATCATCATCACCGACGACATCATCATCATCGATGACATCATCATCGATGACATCATCATCATCACCGATGACATCATCATCATCATCGATGACATCATCATCATCACCGATGACATCATCATCACCGATGACATCATCATCATCGATGACATCATCATTGACGACATAATCATCATCATCATCAATGACACCATCCTCATCATCGATGACATCATCATCATCATCGATGACATCATCATCAACGATGACATCATCATCTTCATCGATGACAGACTGATAGACCGACTAACTTTGACTGACTTTAAACGACTGACTGACTTTGACCGACTGACTTCAACCGACTGACTGACTTTGACTGACAGACTAACTTTGACCGACAGTCTAACTTTGACCGACCGACTTCAACCGGCTGACTGACTTTCACCGACTGACTGACTTTGACCGACAGCCTAACTTTGACCGACGGGCTGACTTTGACCGATTTACTTTGACCGACAGTCTAATTTTGACCGTTTGACTCTGACCGACAGAGTAAGTCCGTCAGTCAGTAGTGTCAAGATTGTGTCGGGCATGTGGAGCTCGTGTCGAATATGGGTCGAGCTTATGTCAAACTTGTGTCGAGTACGACACGTTTCTACCTTGTGTCAGGTATGTGTTGATGCCGCTTTCTGCTGTGCCGGGCTTGTGTCGAGTTTGTGTCGCCCTTCTGTCGAGTTAGTATCGAGCTTGCGTCGAGCTTGTATCGTGTAATAATCCGTATGTGTCGACTTGTGTCGTGCTTGTGTCGAGTCCTACCTGATCTCGTGTCGTTAGCCCTCGTGTCCAGCACTATAACGACAGCTGCTTCGAGCTGCAGCGCGGCCGGGAAGCTGGGGGAGAGCACGCCGCCCGCGCTCTCGCCTGACCTCACCGAGGATAAGAAAGACGTCTCTATGTTGTGACTGTGTCTGATTGTGTCGAGTCTAAGTCTAGCATGTTTCGAGGTAGTGTCGAGTTTGTGTCGCCCTTGTTCGAGACAGTATAGAGGTTACATCGAACTTGTGTCGTGTAATAACACGTATGTGTCGAGTATCGACCTGTTTGTGCCGTGTTTGTGTCGAGCTTGTGCCGGGTCCTACCTTCTCTAGTGTCTCCAACTAACTTGTGTTGAGCTACTGTAAGTTGTAATGGGGTTGTGTCGAGATTGTGTCGAGTTTGTGTCGAGCTTGTGTCGAGTCCTACCTGCTCTCGTGTCGCTCGCCCTCGTGTCCAGCACTATAACGACAGCTGCTTCCAGCTGCAGCGCGGCCGGGAAGCTGGGGGAGAGCACGCCGCCCGCGCTCTCGCCTGACCTCACCGAGGATAAGAAAGACGTCTCTATGTTGCGACTGTGCGAGGATATTAGGTTTGATAGCGTTGATATGAAGTTCTGAAACAAACATACATACATACATACATACATAAATACATAATTTTACGCATTCTTCCTATAGGGTAGGCAGAGAACAAGAACGCTGCTTGGTACGAACTTCGCAAACTTCCTTTTGTATTTCTCATAATTTTTACTTAATTCAAAAGTTACGTTTTTCAGAGGACGTAATTTTATTGTTTCGAATTGTTGATAGGGGGGGGGGGGGATGGTTGGTATTTAAAACCTTAAGCAACTTAGCAATCTGAATTCACTTCATCTCAATCTCTGATCTCTCTCACTCCCTCACATCATCTCACTCTGAGATCACTCCAACTCACATCATCTAACATCACTCCAACTCACATCAACTAACATCACTCCAAGTTACATCACTCCAACTTACATCATCTAACATCACTCCAACTTACATCACTACAACTTACATCACTACAACTTACATCACTACAACTTACATCACTCCAACTTACATCACTACAACTTACATCACTACAACTTACATCACTACAACTTACATCACTACAACTTACATCACTACAACTTACATCACTACAACTTACATCACTACAACTTACATCACTACAACTTACATCACTACAACTTACATCACTACAACTTACATCACTACAACTTACATCACTACAACTTACATCACTACAACTTACATCACTACAACTTACATCACTACAACTTACATCACTACAACTTACATCACTACAACTTACATCACTACAACTTACATCACTACAACTTACATCACTACAACTTACATCACTCCAAGTAACATCATCTCAATCTGAGATCACTATAACCCACTCTAAGATAGCTTAAATGACGACATCTCACTATTAAAAAACACTTTATCTCACTCCGAGAATATCCTCTCAACTTGAGATAAGTTCATCTCACTTTAAGACGACCTCAACTCACTGTGAGATCACTCCAACTAACATCATCTCACTCTGTTACAGCTAAAAACTACCACATCTCACTCTGAGAGCATTCTCTCAACTTGAGATCTAGCCCAAACCACTGGACGAATGGGGCTGAAATTTCTCATGCAGGAAGATGTTATAACGTAGTTACCTGTACAGCAGGTACGTAAACAGCATACATAGCGTCTCCCGCTATCTTGCACGCCTTACTCCTAGCGGTGGATTCTAATCGTCTTATCACCTTATCTTAGACTAACAACTACATAACTCAGTTTGAGACAAGTTCATCTCAGTTTGAGATAATATCATATCATTTTGAGATGAATTCATCTCACTCTAAGATAGTTAACACTACCACATCTCACTATTAAAACACTTCATCTCACTTCAAGATGAACTCATCTCACTTAAAAACGACCTCAACTCACTCTGAGATTACTCCAACTAACATCATCTCACTCTGATACAGCTAAAAACTACCACATCCCACTCTGAGAGCATCCACTCAACTTGAGATCACATAGCTCAAATCACTGGATGGGGCTGAAATTTCTCATACAGGTAGATGTTATTGACTGACTCCGTGGCGCAGTGGTTTAGGTCGCCACGCCGATACCACTGCAAAGGGAGGTCGTGGGTTCGATTCCCACACGGAGCAATTATTTGTGCGATTCACAAATAATTCTTGCGGGTCTGGTTGTGCTTTGTGTCCGTTGTTTGTATGTTTGTAAAAGTCCCCGCGACACAAGAGCACTTTTCAGTGCAGGAGATGTCTTTATAAAAAAGAATGTTATGACGTAGTTACCTGTACAGCAGGTACATATACAGCATACATAGCGTCTCCCGCGATTTTGCTCGCTTTACTCCTAGCGGTGGACAACCAGCTCTCGCATCGTTCAGCCGTCGTTAGTATAGCCCGGGATTGTTCTACCAAGTCCTCCTGGAAAAATGATTTTTTTCTATTAAATCATACGTTTTATATCCGGAGGTTAATGAAATTCATCTTCGTTTCGTCATTAAGTGTCAAATGTCGTCAGTCAGTCAGAGTCAGTCAGTCAGAGTCAGTCAGTCAGAGTCAGTCAGTCAGAGTCAGTCAGTCAGAGTCAGTCAGTCAGTCAGAGTCAGTCAGTCAGAGTCAGTCAGTCAGAGTCAGTCAGTCAGAGTCAGTCAGTCAGAGTCAGTCAGTCAGAGTCAGTCAGTCAGTCAGTCAGTCAGAGTCAGTCAGTCAGAGACGGTCAGGGGCAGTCAGTCAGGGTCAGTCAGTCAGAGTCATTCAGCCAGAGTCAGTCAGTCGGAGTCAGTCAGTCAGAGTCAGTCAGTCAGTCTCGGTCAGTCTGTCAGTCAGAGCCGGTGAGCGATTCATACCTGTTGTAACTGCGCATCTTGCAGATGCTGGACCAGTATTTGCGTCTGCATCTCAGTGTAGTGGTGTAGTAGTTCCCGTAGTGGCGCGTACGCCGCGCGGCCGAACTCTCTCAGAGTCGCCGGGAGAAGCACCTCTGTATAACACGTATGACAAATAATTACAGGGAAATACCAAATATGGGAGCCCTCCTTAAATATTTTCGCATTATAGTATGTAAGAACTTGTAATAAAATCTTTTCTCTACACAAAAAAGCTCGATATTTGTGTACCTCACGAGCTCACTGAAAGAAACCCAATGAACCGTGTACTCATTTGTGATTCTTGAAGACAACGAGATCTTCTCTCTTATGTGACGCAAGCGAAGTTACACGGGTCAGCTTGTAACTGATAAACATACTTATTTGTAAATACATACTTATATAGATACATTAATAAGCTCAGAACAGATACTCGTGCTCATCACACAAATATTAGTCCCGGGTGTGATTGGAACCACACGCGGCGCTACGGTTATTGCGGCGATATGACCACGTTAACCACACAGACAAACGTGCAGTTGAAATAAAAATTACAAAATTAAATGGTTAGAATAATTCTGCCTACCTTTGTTTTGTCTCGGCGCGTCTATAACACTTTGTATACAGTTAACAAAGTCATCTATATCGGTCCTTAAGTCTGTCAATAACAGTATACCTTCTTCAGGACTTGCGCATAACTTCAGGTTAGCTGAAACTACCTGAAAATAACAAATAAATGTAATTAACACAAAAAAAATACTTTTAAGCATATTTTTGTTGAAGCCAAAGCTAGGAGTTTGAAACCTTAGATCTTAAAAATCAAAATCTATCTATACTAATATTATAAAGCTGAAGCTTTGTTTGTTTGTTTGTTTGAACGCGCTAATCTCAGGAACTACTGGTCTGATATGAAAAATTATTTCAGTGTTAGATAGCCCATTTATCGCTGATGGCTAAAGGCTACAATATATCATCACGCTACGACAAATAGGAGCAGAGTATCAGTAAAAATTGTTACAGAAACGGGGACAAAAATCACCCATTCTCTCTAATGTGACGCAAGCGAAGTTGCGCGGTTCAGCTAGTAATCTATAGGCAGTGATAGCCGAGTGGCATAAGTTGGTACCTCCCACACAAGTGATCGATTCGAACCCGAGGCAACACACCAATGACTTTTCCAAGTGATGTGAGTATTAGAAACAATGATCACTTGTTACAACGGTGAAGGAAAACATCGTGATGCAACCTTGCATGCCTGAGAGTTCTTTAGAACAGTTCTTGAAGGTATGCAAAGTCCCTGCACTTGGTCAGCGTGGTGGACTCAAGGCCTAACCCTTCCCACATTATGGGAGGAGACCCTTGCCCAGCAGTGGGTAAATCACATATACTATTATTATAAAGCTGAAGAGTTTGTTTGTTTGTTTGAACGCGCTTATCTCAGGAACTACTGATTCGATTTGAAAAATTCTTTCAGTGTTAGAGAGCCCATTTATAGAGGAAGGCTATGGGCTATATATCATCACGCTACCACCAATAGGAGCAGAGTACCAGTAAAAATGTTACAAAAAAGGGTAAAATTATGACCTATTCTCTCTTATGTGACGCAAGCGAAGTTGCGCGGGTCAGCTAGTGGGTTATATGGGTATATTACCTTAGTAGGTGAGGGTTCCAAAGACAGCAGTAGATCTGTGTATAGTCGCACTAACTCAGCGAGGGGAGTGTCTGATTTTAACACGTTCGTCAACCAATCCACCTGCGAAAACATGAATAAATATATATTATTCCACCCCTAAGAAGTCGTCTTCTTCTTCTTGTCATATGGTTAGTGGTCAACCTAGTGACAAAGTCGTTCAAGCCGCCTGAAGGCCTTTGACATGACTTAACGACTGTTATCTTAATTGACAACAACCGGGACCGACTTTTTACGTGCCGGAGACGCCCAGTTCAAATACCACTATGCGGTCACCCATCTATGGAATGACCGCGCCAAGGTTTGCTTAACCCACAGATCGTTTACCGACCGGTGAGCGCAAGTGAGGTTAAAATAGGGGATGAAAGTTTGTATGAAATTTCTCAATTTTAAACCGATCGGGCTGAAGCTTTGTATGCATAAAGCTAATATGACGTAGGTATCCCGTTAGAAAAGATTTTGATAAATTACACCCCTAAGGGGATATTATCAATATTAGTCCCATGTAATAGGGGGCGAGCCTATTGCCTTGTACTAAGCTCTGGGCTTCTATGAGAAAATAAATATTATAATATAATTTAGATAATAGTACTTTGTTCGACCCGAGAATCGAACCCGAGACTTCATGAACAGCAGTCGGATGTACTATGGACTGTACCACAAGAACCATGGCGTCTTATAACAATTCGAGACCTCTCATGGTATCCCATAACATGCCAGGGCATCTAATAACATCTCATGGCATCCCATGGTATATCACGATATCCCTCGACAATAAAAATCCACAGCATCCTAGAGCATCTCATGACATCCCATGGCATCCTATAGGATCAAATAACATCCCATAGCACCCGATGGCGTACCATCATATGGTATCTTATTACATCCCGTGGCATCCTATGGAATTCCACAACACATCTCCACAATTTTTTTATTATCCCGACCAAAAACCTGACGGTATTCCTTCAGCGGTCACCATAAGGTGGCCAGGACGCGGTACCTCCAATCGGATACTCCGCGTCCCAACCGGATCTCCACTAACCTGCCCAGCAGCGTCTCCTGCAAGCAGCGCATTGAGCGCGGGCAACGAATGTTGATCCTTGCGTCTCCAGGCGGCCGCCAGCCGAGCAGCCGCAGCACGGCGCCAACAACGACATACTGATACAGAGCGACACATGCCCGAGAAAAGTGACACGTAGCGGGATGTACGCTCTGAAAGAGATGAGGTAAGATAAGATTATGTTAGATATGATGAGATATTAGATTAGATGAGTAAAGGTGAGACAAGATGATCTTGGAGATCATGTAAAATGATGGGATGTTATATGAAATGATGTGATGTAAGATGATGATATGAGGCGATATAAAATGGTGTGATATGAGACAATGTAAAATGAGTCAATATAAAATGATGTGTGATGATGTGAGATGATGTGATGTAAAATGATGTGTGATGATGTGAGATGATGTGATGTAAAATGATGTGTGATGTAAGACGATGTTAGATGATGTGATGTAAGATGATGTGATGTAAGATGATGTGTGATGATGTGATGTAAGATGATGTATGATGATGTGATGTATGATGATGTATGATGATGTATGATGATGTATGATGATGTATGATGATGTATGATGATGTGTGATGATGTGATGTATGATGATGTGATGTATGATGATGTGATGTATGATGATGTATGATGATGTGATGTAAGATGATGTATGATGATGTATGATGATGTGATGTAAGATGATGTATGATGATGTGATGTAAGATGATGTAAGATGATGTGTGATGATGTGATGTAAGATGATGTATGATGATGTTATATGAAATGATGTGATGTAAGATGATGTATGATGATGTGATGTATGATGATGTATGATGATGTATGATGATATATGATGATGTATGATGATGTATGATGATGTGTGATGATGTGATGTAAGATGATGTAAGATGATGTGATGTAAGATGATGTATGATGATGTGATGTAAGATGATGTAAGATGATGTGTGATGATGTGATGTAAGATGATGTATGATGATGTTATATGAAATGATGTGATGTAAGATGATGTATGATGATGTGATGTAAGATGATGTGTGATGATGTAAGATGATGTAAGATGATGTAGTGATGTAAGATGATGTAAGATGATGTAAGATGATGTAAGATGATGTGATGTAAGATGATGTGATGTAAGATGATGTGATGTAAGATGATGTGATGTAAGATGATGTGATGTAAGATGATGTGATGTAAGATGATGTGATGTAAGATGATGTGATGTAAGATGATGTAAGATGATGTGATGTAAGATGATGTATGATGATGTGATGTAAGATGATGTAAGATGATGTGTGATGATGTGATGTAAGATGATGTATGATGATGTTATATGAAATGATGTGATGTAAGATGATGTATGATGATGTGATGTAAGATGATGTGTGATGATGTAAGATGATGTAAGATGATGTAAGATGATGTGATGTAAGATGATGTGATGTAAGATGATGTGATGTAAGATGATGTGATGTAAGATGATGTATGATGATGTGATGTAAGATGATGTAAGATGATGTGATGTAAGATGATGTATGATGATGTAAGATGATGTGATGTAAGATGATGTGATGTAAGATGATGTAAGATGATGTAAGATGATGTGAGATGATGTAAGATGATGTGAGATGATGTAAGATGATGTGTGATGATGTATGATGATGTGATGTATGATGATGTAAGATGATGTGATGTAAGATGATGTAAGATGATGTGATGTAAGATGATGTGATGTAAGATGATGTAAGATGATGTGATGTAAGATGATGTATGATGATGTAAGATGATGTGATGTAAGATGATGTATGATGATGTAAGATGATGTGATGTAAGATGATGTATGATGATGTAAGATGATGTGATGTAAGATGATGTGATGTAAGATGATGTGATGTAAGATGATGTATGATGATGTAAGATGATGTGATGTAAGATGATGTATGATGATGTATGATGATGTGATGTATGATGATGTAAGATGATGTGATGTATGATGATGTGATGTAAGATGATGTGATGTAAGATGATGTGATGTAAGATGATGTATGATGATGTGATGTATGATGATGTAAGATGATGTGATGTATGATGATGTGATGTAAGATGATGTGATGTAAGATGATGTGATGTATGATGATGTGTGATGATGTGATGTAAGATGATGTATGATGATGTGATGTAAGTTGATGTAAGATGATGTATGATGATGTGATGTAAGTTGATGTAAGATGATGTATGATGATGTGATGTAAGATGATGTAAGATGATGTGTGATGATGTGATGTATGATGATGTGATGTAAGATGATGTATGATGATGTGATGTAAGTTGATGTAAGATGATGTATGATGATGTGATGTAAGTTGATGTAAGATGATGTATGATGATGTGATGTAAGATGATGTAAGATGATGTGATGTAAGATGATGTAAGATGATGTGTGATGATGTGATGTATGATGATGTGATGTAAGATGATGTATGATGATGTGATGTAAGATGATGTATGATGATGTGATGTAAGATGATGTATGATGATGTATGATGATGTATGATGATGTATGATGATGTGATGTAAGATGATGTATGATGATGTATGATGATGTGATGTAAGATGATGTATGATGATGTATGATGATGTGATGTATGATGATGTAAGATGATGTGATGTATGATGATGTGATGTAAGATGATGTGATGTAAGATGATGTGATGTAAGATGATGTATGATGATGTGATGTATGATGATGTAAGATGATGTGATGTATGATGATGTGATGTAAGATGATGTGATGTAAGATGATGTGATGTATGATGATGTGTGATGATGTGATGTAAGATGATGTATGATGATGTGATGTAAGTTGATGTAAGATGATGTATGATGATGTGATGTAAGATGATGTAAGATGATGTGTGATGATGTGATGTATGATGATGTGATGTAAGATGATGTATGATGATGTGATGTAAGTTGATGTAAGATGATGTATGATGATGTGATGTAAGTTGATGTAAGATGATGTATGATGATGTGATGTAAGATGATGTAAGATGATGTGATGTAAGATGATGTAAGATGATGTGTGATGATGTGATGTATGATGATGTGATGTAAGATGATGTATGATGATGTGTGATGATGTATGATGATGTGATGTAAGATGATGTGATGTAAGATGATGTGTGATGATGTATGATGATGTGATGTAAGATGATGTGATGTAAGATGATGTGTGATGATGTATGATGATGTGATGTATGATGATGTATGATGATGTGATGTAAGATGATGTATGATGATGTGATGTATGATGATGTAAGATGATGTAAGATGATGTGTGATGATGTATGATGATGTGATGTAAGATGATGTGATGTAAGATGATGTGTGATGATGTATGATGATGTGATGTAAGATGATGTGATGTAAGATGATGTGTGATGATGTATGATGATGTGATGTATGATGATGTATGATGATGTGATGTATGATGATGTGATGTATGATGATGTATGATGATGTGATGTAAGATGATGTGATGTATGATGATGTGATGTATGATGATGTATGATGATGTGATGTAAGATGATGTGATGTATGATGGTGTGATGTAAGATGATGTGATGTATGATGGTGTGATGTAAGATGATGTGATGTAAGATGATGTATGATGATGTGATGTATGATGATGTAAGATGATGTGATGTATGATGATGTGATGTAAGATGATGTGATGTAAGATGATGTGATGTAAGATGATGTATGATGATGTGATGTATGATGATGTAAGATGATGTGATGTATGATGATGTGATGTAAGATGATGTGATGTAAGATGATGTGATGTAAGATGATGTATGATGATGTGATGTATGATGATGTATGATGATGTAAGATGATGTGATGTAAGATGATGTATGATGATGTATGATGATGTGATGTATGATGATGTAAGATGATGTGATGTATGATGATGTGATGTAAGATGATGTGATGTAAGATGATGTGATGTAAGATGATGTATGATGATGTGATGTATGATGATGTAAGATGATGTGATGTATGATGATGTGATGTAAGATGATGTGATGTAAGATGATGTGATGTATGATGATGTGTGATGATGTGATGTAAGATGATGTATGATGATGTGATGTAAGTTGATGTAAGATGATGTATGATGATGTGATGTAAGTTGATGTAAGATGATGTATGATGATGTGATGTAAGATGATGTAAGATGATGTGTGATGATGTGATGTATGATGATGTGATGTAAGATGATGTATGATGATGTGATGTAAGTTGATGTAAGATGATGTATGATGATGTGATGTAAGTTGATGTAAGATGATGTATGATGATGTGATGTAAGATGATGTAAGATGATGTGATGTAAGATGATGTAAGATGATGTGTGATGATGTGATGTATGATGATGTGATGTAAGATGATGTATGATGATGTGATGTAAGATGATGTATGATGATGTGATGTATGATGATGTAAGATGATGTAAGATGATGTGTGATGATGTATGATGATGTGATGTAAGATGATGTGATGTAAGATGATGTGTGATGATGTATGATGATGTGATGTAAGATGATGTGATGTAAGATGATGTGTGATGATGTATGATGATGTGATGTATGATGATGTATGATGATGTGATGTATGATGATGTGATGTATGATGATGTATGATGATGTGATGTAAGATGATGTGATGTATGATGATGTGATGTATGATGATGTATGATGATGTGATGTAAGATGATGTGATGTATGATGGTGTGATGTAAGATGATGTGATGTAAGATGATGTGATGTAAGATGATGTGATGTAAGATGATGTGATGTATGATGATGTAAGATGATGTATGATGATGTGATGTAAGATGATGTAAGATGATGTGATGTAAGATGATGTAAGATGATGTGATGTAAGTTGATGTAAGATGATGTATGATGATGTGATGTAAGATGATGTATGATGATGTAAGATGATGTATGATGATGTGATGTAAGATGATGTGATGTAAGATGATGTGTGATGATGTGATGTAAGATGATGTAAGATGATGTAAGATGATGTGATGTAAGATGATGTATGATGATGTGATGTAAGATGATGTATGATGATGTAAGATGATGTATGATGATGTGATGTAAGATGGTGTGATGTAAGATGATGTGATGTAAGATGATGTGATGTAAGATGATGTGATGTAAGATGATGTGATGTAAGATGATGTGATGTGAGATGATGTGATGTAAGATGATGTGATGTAAGATGATGTATGATGATGTATGATGATGTGATGTATGATGATGTGATGTAAGATGATGTAAGATGATGTGTGATGATGTGATGTAAGATGATGTAAGATGATGTGTGATGATGTATGATGATGTGATGTATGATGATGTGATGTAAGATGATGTAAGATGATGTGTGATGATGTATGATGATGTGATGTAAGATGATGTGTGATGATGTATGATGATGTGATGTAAGATGATGTGATGTGTGATGATGTGAGACGATGTGAGATGATGTGAGATGATATGATGTGTGATGATGTGAGACGATGTGAGATGATATGATGTGTGATGATGTGAGACGATGTGAGATGATGTGAGATGATATGATGTGTGATGATGTGAGACGATGTGAGATGATATGATGTGTGATGATGTGAGACGATGTGAGATGATGTGAGATGATATGATGTGTGATGATGTGAGACGATGTGAGATGATATGATGTGTGATGATGTGAGACGATGTGAGATGATGTGAGATGATGTGACATGATATGATGTGTGATTATGTAAGACGATGTAAGATAACAAAATAAAATAGCCCATTACATAAGCCATAGAACAAAGTAAAGCATACCTGCATCCATCTGAGTGAGTGCTTCAATGAGAGGAGGGCTGACGGCCGCCTCTAGCCTGTTATACAGAGTCTCCAGTTGTAACCTCTTGTTCTCATAGTCCGGCGCGTCGCTTAGTACCTGTGTTTACATAAATATCATTGGACAACTCACACACGGTCATTGGATTACAAACTAAGCAGTGAACTGTAACCAGATAACTGATAAACATACTTATATACTTCTAAATACATACTTATACAACGTGCCGCTGCAATGGCTTATTTTCTTTAACGCATGGGTAGGGCTAGAGGTCCTTAGTCATGTAAAGTACAACAATTTGGATTATTTTTATTAATTACCGACTTATTAACACTTAACTTCATTAAAAAATTTCCACAGCCTATACATAATCAACTTTCCTAGCGTCCTGCTATTGGCCAGGCGGCGCACGCGACGTTGCCGCACCGTTTGATGTACTTTGATTGTTTGTACAGAGTGTTTTGATTACATTATTTTATTATTTAGTACTAGCTGACCCGCGCAACTTCGCTTGCGTCACACAAGACAGAATGGTTCAAAATTTTCCCCGTTTTTGTAAATTTTTTACTGGTACTCTGCTCCTATTGGTCGTAGCGCGATGTTATATAGCCTATAGCCTTCCTCGATAAATGGGCTATCTAATATTAAAGAATTTTTTAAATCGGACCCGTAGTTCTTGATATTAGCGCGTTCAAACAAACAAACATTCAAACAAACTCTTCAGCTTTATAATATTAGTATAGATGTGTGTGATATTTAAGTTTTTTTAATTAGCTGACAATGTTATTTTTTGTTTGTTACATGATTACTAACCTCTAACCCTACCCATACGTTGAAGGAAATAAGCCATTGGAGCGGCACGATGTATAGATAGATTTATCACCAGGCTCAGAACAGACACTACTCAGAAAAAATATTAAAATGCGACAAATGCGTAAATATTTTTTACCTCAAGGCTAGCTGTCATAGCGGCGACTTGATCACATAATTCCGCTAATTTGTCACCCTGTAACAAAATGACAATATTATATAACATTCACTCATCGTAATGTTAGTGTTCAACCTAGTGTCAAAGTTGTACGTTTGTCGTGAACAGTTGTTATAAACAAGAACGGTGACTTGTATCACGGAGACGCTCAGCTGAAACACTGCACCTACATCTATGTAATGTACAAGTTAACACACTGAGCGTTTACCCACCGGTAAGAAGAAGTAGTTATTAAGCACCTGATTCCCGAGTTGAATAAGCATTTGCCTACCAAGCAAGTGGTCAAGGGTTCAAAACCATCAATGAGTGTTCCAAGTGATGTGTGTATTACAAATAATGCTCACTTGTTATAACGGTGAAGGAAAACATCGTGATGAATGACATGTCTGACAGTTGTTTAACACAGCTCTTGAAGGACTAAAGGTAATTTTTTTACTGCCTCCGTGGCGCAGTGTTTTAACCACGTCGGGAGGTCGTGGGTTCGATTCCCACACGAAACAATTATTTTTGTGATCCACAAATAATTGTACCAGTCTAGTTGTACTTTGTGTCCTTTGTTTGTATGTTTGTAAAAGTCCCCGCGACACAAGAGCAATTCTTAGTGCGGCAGTTGTCTTATAAAGATCTTTGCCCAGCAGTGGAACAGTAATATGTTATATATTTACCTGAGTAGGTACTCCAGAATCCAAGATGTCTTCTAGTGATGTAGCTAAGGCCGCCCATTTGTCAGCCTCGCGAAGAGCTGATGCTGCACTCTGTAACAAAAGAAATTTGTAACTTTAATATTAACTTTTCACTATGAACTATGTACATCTATACTAATCTATACTAATATTATAAAGCTGAAGAGTTTGTTTGTTTGTTTGTTTGTTTGTTTGAACGCGCTAATCTCGGGAACTACTGGTCCGATTTGAAAAATTATTTTAGTGTTAGATAGCCCATTTATCGAGGAAGGCTATAGGCTATATATCATCGCGCTACGGCCAAAAGGAGCAGAGTAACCGTGAAAAATGTTACAAAAACGGGGAAAATTATGATTATCTTAAGTGACGCAAGCGAAGTTGCGCGGGTCAGCTAGTATATGTATATAACTAGAGGTTGCCCGTCACTTCGTCCACGTGGCAACCCTTCCCGTGTAAATCCCAATCCCTCGGGAACTCCGGGATAAAAAGTAGCCTATGTGTTATTGTGGATCTTTTGCAACCTTTATACCAGATTTCAACGTAAGACGTAAATTATTTTATTTTTCTTTGGTTTCTCCCTACAGGGAAAAGGTGTATATAAATTAGAAAAGAACAATAGTACTTAACCTGATGCAGATATCAAACCCCAGTTCTCAAATTCAGCAGTCAGACCTACTACCGATTACACCACAAATAGAATTATAAATGTAAATAAATATATTTCTACATACCTCTAACCGACTCTTAAGCGTATCAATCTTCTGTAAGCTCTCAATAGAATGTCCCGTCTGTTGCTCCACACTCTGCACCTTCTGTTCCAAAGAGACCAGCTTCTGTTGCAGCAGGGTGCCTTCCAGTTGTAGAGAAGACGCATCTTGCATTATACGAGGGATTGATGTTACGATCTGTGGAAAAAATATTAGTTACTAGCTGACCCGCGCAACTTCGCTTGGGTCATATCTATACTAATATTATAAAGCTGAAGAGTTTGTTTGTTTGTTTGAACGTGCTAATCTCAGGAACTACTGGTCCGATTTGAAAAATTCTTTCAGTGTTAGATAGTCCATTTATCGAGGAAGGTTATAGGCTATATATCATCACGCTACTACCAATAGGAGCAGAGTACGGGTGAAAAATGTTACAAAAACAACAAACAAACAAACAAACTCTTCAGCTTTATAATATTAGTATAGATTAGTACAGATAAGTGTCGCCAAACAATTTGAACAAAAGTAGGTGTTTTAGAAACCTAGCACTTACAATATTCATACTTACTAACATTATAATTCCAAAGGTTACTCTGTCTGTCATTTATAATATGTTATATATTATTATATGTACAAAAATACTGTAATGTGTTACTCAAACACGCCTAAACTACTAAACCTATTTGTATGAAATTTGGTATGGAGATATTTTTACAACCAAGAAAGGTATATCCTTTCTTGGCTATTTTTTACTAGGCCACTTTTTACCCTGGGAAAATGACACATTCCCATGGGAAAATTCAGATGGCAGATGAAGTTGTAGGTAAAAGCTATTATTCTATATCTATACTAATATTATAAAGCTGAAGAGTTTGTTTGTTTGTTTGTTTGTTTGAACGCGATAATCTCAGGAACTACTGGTCCGATTTAAAAAAATCTTTCAATGTTAGATAGCCCATTTATCGAGGAAGGCTATAGGCTATTAAAACATCACGCTTCTGTCATTTGGAGCGGAGTAGCAATGGAAATTGTTACAAAAACGGGAAAAATTTTGACCCATTCTCTTAGGTGACAAAAGCGAAGTTGCGCGGGTCAGCTAGTGACTAAATAAGATTCTGTTTTTCCCTGAGTAACTGACAAAACAATAGAAAAGCTGACCTAGTGCGATTATTGTATTATTGATTGAATAATACTTTTACCTGTGTGGTGGTTTCATCAAGTGAATTGGTGAGCTGCTTCATATACAACTGTAGTCGTGTCACAGTGTTAGCTACAAATATCTGAAATAATATAAGACAAAAATCGATTACAAATTGTACTTTTAACTTTTCTCATTTATGTAATAAAATAATAGTGCTACTATACTATAATTTTACTCATTAATATTTATTGAAATAACGTTTATAACCAGTTTCAACAGAAATGACAATGAATACAGTGTATACTTATTTATTGTTTACAAACTTATCATTCAGACGTGACACATTCCGACCCCAATTGCGTTACGAAAAACAAAGTATTAAACAAGTACCTCTTTCTCCTGATTAGCGCTAGATCTCCATGCTTTATTGATCCACTGTTTAGGATCAAATCCATCTTCAGCAAAGCTCTTCAAATCCTGAAAATCGACAAGAAATATAAGACGACCGGAAGACACGATATTCCACGAAAATAGAATAATAATGGCCGTAATATCTTCACAAATGATTAGTTACAGATGTAGTTTACGATATTTACCATGTTGTTAGTCGTTTTATAAGTAAATTAATGTATTTACAATCAAAATACTGATTGTTGTAAATGTTAATGAGTTGACGTGACAATATTTGGCAAGTGTCACTTGAGACATTGTTTTGATAATTGCGTTTAGTTATTCGTTTGATGGCTCTGTATTAATAATTGTAATTTTAGACAAAATAAAAATGGAAATATAATTATAATACCGTTATTTGTTTGATTGAGGGTACACCATTTATATTTAAACATACACACACCTATTTTTAAACGTAGATATTTAATATCAAATTTTAAAATCTAGCAACACCATTTATTACTAACCATTTCATAGGGATGTGTAATGCGTTTATTCGATTTTATGTATCTCTTTTCGAGCCTCTGAAAGCAAAAACGACAATTTATTAAAACTCAATAAAAATAATTTAGCAAGTGAGCACTACTTTTTAGAATCAATAAAGGAGATACCTATCATTAAATGTAATTAGAAATTAGGTAGGTACTTCAAAATCACAAACGGAATCGAATTTTCCTCGAAACGATAGAGAACAAATAGGTAAATAACAAACTTTTTAAAACTAATTGATCGGATCGATACCGCATTACATCTCTAGCTCCTCTCTTTCGAACTGACAAATTAAAAAGAGCGTTGCCTGTCAATGAAACGTAAAAAAAATGTTTCCTTCCGAAACTAAATTAAAGCGACGCATTTTTAAATAGAACATTCAACATTTATTTAACTTATTTATTTGTGTGTATGTGTGTTATTTATTTAATGCTTAATGATAATTATTGATCACAAGTAAGTAACAGTTTAATTTCGTAGTATTTTGTAATTCATTCGCGTTTTGAGTAGTTATTCTCTATTTAGCCACTGTACAGCAAAAAAAAAAAGTATTTTATCTATTCAATAACGACTGTGTTAAGACCTAATTCCCTATCAAAGACCTCCCAAGGAGTTTTTTTAAGTTTGAAACGACGGATCAATCTTTCATCTTCTGGTAAACCAACGGTAATCGTAGCTTAGAACAGCTGTTCTTAAATAGGTAAAGTTTCGTTGCAAATGTTCGCGTGGCTGTATACGCAATTCCATAGTCGTGCTCACAAAAAAATCGTTATTCTCCCGCCCATTCGGCCCCATTTTCTTTTTGTATTGACTGATGGCCTGATGTTGTTTTTTTTTTTCGAAATATATTTTCCATGTTATAGTTTCATATCTTTGTAACTATATTAATGTTGTTTATTCTGTTGATATATTAAATTATAGATGCATCTTTAGTATAATACTTTAGTTTTCTGTGTAAAAGTTAAACATTAATGATTGTTTCATTATACTATTGTGTATTGCAATTTTAACTTCAAGGATTTAAACTATAAAAAATTCTAGTTGCTGTGAAATCCTAATCAAATCAAATCAAATCATTTATTTTTGCAGAAAGCACTGTTACAAAGATGTTATAGGTATACATAGTTTCAAGTGTTCCTACCATTGAGTGGCATGCAAAAGAGAATTGAAATAGCATTGTTATTAACTTATTACATATTACCTATGAAATACCATAATTTAAATGAATAATTAATTAAATTAAGCTTAAAGACAGTAAATTAAGGCACTTATGTTAAGAAAATAATAATAATTAATGTCAAAAATAAATAGAAATAGCAAATTAAAAATTAAATGTCAAAGGATTATGAAAATTAAATAATGAATACCAAAATTTAATTTAAATGTCAAAGGAATGAATTATATTAGAATTTATCATTAAAATAATCATTAATAGTATAGCGCTAGCCTAAGCTTTCAAGTGCTATGGTAAGGGAAGAAGCATTCAAATAACTATAAAATGTATGCCTGATTTTATGAAGAGTGAATTCATTAACTTTGTGTACATCTGTCTGTACCATGTTTCTTACAAATAAATGATTTTTAATTGATAATTTTTGTATAATTAGTTTCTTTACTTCAATAGGTGATGTTAGTTTAGCTGACATGTGCCTTTTACTACTCATGAAGCCTGCATAGGACTTTAAGTTAGTCTAAAACAGAAGATGGGTCTCTCCATTAATAAAAAATCAGAAGTATATGAGTGCAGAGTCTTTTGGCAATATTATAATAGACAATGTGATTCTTATGTAATGGTACCGAACATTGTTAAATGGTTTTGTATTTGGAAGTATCTTTTGTTATTTTTCTTATTCACGATGGCTTGCCTCACTCCCTATTGTACCTACCTACTGAGAGAATGTTACTTAACTAATAAAACTACATGGAACATCATCTTTTATTTCCAAAACACAGAGTTATACCCTGTTTCCCTAGAGTAGGCAAAGACTTAAGAACATTGCAATTCATAGTATTATCTTATCATAACCATTCTGTTTGAAAAAAATGCATGTAGATTAATTTCAAAAGCTCATCTATATGGTGCCTTTGAGCTTAGTTTGAGAGTATGAGGTTGTTTTTGTACATAGGTACATAAGATCACTTAAATGGCACGATATAGGAATTGGTTCCCTAATTTGACAAAATATAAATGTTTTTCAAAAACATTTTCATAATAAATTTTCTTTATTTTTTTCCAGATCAAAATGCGTCACAAAAAGAAAAAGCTTGTTGTACCAACAAGTTTCACATCGGACGAGGAGGAAATACCTCTCAAGGTTATAAAGCAAGAGAAAGAGGAAATTGCTGAAGATCCTCACTCGTACCACGCACTGTGTGTTCCTAGGAGGGAACCTTGTGAATTTTGTGACAGAATCTCAGTTAACAGGTGAGCTGTTTCAGTAACTTTGCTTGCAATGTAGCCTACTTAAACAATTCGGCATTTTTCTATCAGTCAAATCAACTACTCTTTATGAAATATCGAAAACACATTTTAATATATCGCACCCCCGGTGCAACACTGTCACTTTTGTAAAAAATGCAAAAATGAGTTACTTATGTAGTAGTTGTCTTAAAACACCTCTCTACTACCATTATTTATGCAAAAGTAAAGTAATTAAAAGTCGACGTTGTAGTATGAGCTATTCATCTTATCTATACCTTATAAAGCCATTGTTGTGCGTGGTGTCAAAAATTTTTAATGCTTCTCTTGAAAACCTACATTTTTGCATAAGTGACAGTGTTGCACCGGAACAACGATATAAATATGACATAGTGACATCCTATATTGTATTTTTGTTGATAAAAAATGATTGCCTAATTTTATGTTTCAGTCTTTTTTTTTCTGTTACATAAGCTACCACTTATACTAAGTTATAACCTGATATAGTGACATCAAAAATGTCTTATTTTTAATTCTAGTTTATACTTGCCATTGTTATAATATTTCTAGGGTACAAAGTATTGTATATCTGTCCAAGTTTTAATTTATCTGTGTATAAAATTTCATCAAAATCTGTTCAGTAGTTTTGCAACTATTCAGAGAAACAAATGTCTATCCAAACTTATTCATAATATTATTCTGACGTTCTCTTGCTCGTTCAGCAAATAGCCGATAGATGGCATTATACTAAATTTAACATTTTTCTTTTTTTTTCAGATATGACAGCATACTCCACAATGTGAAGCACATAATTATACCTTTATTGAACCAAACAGTACATCAATGTGATATTTGCCTCCACCATTTTACATCAATCAAAGAATTATCATCGCATAAGAAGAAAAAGCATACGCTTAGTGAACTAGTTGCCACTAAAAATCTAGTCAATTTTAATAATCCTAAAGACGGAACTTATGTATCCGACCTCATTTCTATAGTCAAAACTGAAAACTCTGTGGTCAATAGCTCTATAGTTGGTAACTCTATGGTCACTAGGGATGTACCTGTAGTTGTCAAAGTCGAGAAAGAAAGTGACATGATTGTCACAAATAGTGATGCGACTTTAACCCATAGTGATGCGCAATCGGAATCGAATGACGGTTATTCGATAAAAAATCGATTGTTGTTCGAAGAGGATATTATTTCTTTGGATAATCGTGTGTTGACTGACTTGACGACGGAGTGTCAGGTGCAAATGGAAATGTTTCCAAGTTGGGATAATCCGAGCGTACATTATGATGATCTGGTCAAACCTGGCGTGTTTCGATGTAAAAAGTGCGGGAAAAGGTTTCCAAGGAGGTAAGAGTAAAATAATTTTAATGTTATTATTATGTTAATTCTTTTGTAATAATTCCTGTAAATACAGTTTGTGTTGCGATAATAGTAAGTGTTTGCGGGGTAAGCGTCATGGGATCGAATCCCGGATAGGATCCAAAAGTTACTCTTATATTTTACTTTTAGGTATTCCCAGTGACCGTCAGTAATTAAGGTCTTATTATTTTATACCTTTTGAGTTTCCGAAACGCATTAATTGTTACAAATCTTTGATTTGGTAATGTACGTAATATGCGGTAACAGACTAAAACTGTATACTCCTATAGAGCAAGATGCAGCAAGATAATAGAAATGTACCTATTATAACTCTGGCAAACAGAAAACGATATGGTAAAAACATACAAAAATCTCAAATACACAACCTCTTCTGAAAAAGTTAGGTATAAATTAAAAAAGTAACATTTTTGTCTATCGTTCCAGGTATGAAGCAATAATCCATGAAGCAAAACATCTAGTTATTAAGAATAGTCAAGTAATGAAATGTAATATGTGCAAAACATACATATTGGGAGACTTAGTCAAGCTAAATCATCACAAACTAACGAAACACAGGGAAAAATACTCCCAAGAATTCTCAAATGAGCTCCGCAAAGTTGGCGGGAAAATAGAAGAAAATGGCGCCGATGAACCATATGTCAGACGGACAACAACATTGAAATATTGCGAATTATGTTTTTCATTTTGTAAAAATAAAACTTTGAAACAGAATTATGAGTGTATAGGGGTTTTGAATAAATTAGGAAAGAGATATAAGTGTCAGAAATGCGGTAATAAGTTCTTTGAAATCAAATTGATTAGGCGGGAGACGACTTTTAAGCATTCTAATGTGAGTAAAAAAAGGGTAAGAAGAAAAGAAAAGGTATTGTCTAATGCTGCAAAACTAAAGATTATTAGTCAAAGATTTAAAAAGATGAAGAATTAATTTGTTGTTTTATTTATCACCTTAAATACACGCTTGGAAAAGGGGATCACATATTATCGCCTTTTCCTTGCCGCAATGCTTGTGCTGGGCGTACATCCTACTAATATTATAAATGCGAAAGTTTGTGAGAATGTATGTATGTATGTTTGTTACTCTTCCACGCAATTACTACTGAACCGATTACGATGAAATTTGGTATATAGGTAGCTGAAGATCCAGAACAACACATAGGCTTGCCATCCCGGAGTTCCCGAGGGATCGGGATTTACACGGGAAGGAACACATACTTATATATTTCTAAATGCATATTTATACAGATAAATTGAAAACCAGGCTCAGAACAAATACCCGTGCTTACCACACAAAGATTTGTCCCGGGTGGTATTCGAACCCACTGCACGCGGCGAGGTGACCACTTTACACTGCGCCTAACGTGCAGTTAAAAATAATTAAAAATATTATAATATAGGTACACTTTTTAAAACTTAACCTACAATTTTAGCTATAACAGACGTCATATTACGTAAAAAGATTCAGTATTGAATGAAATGCTTACCTAAGAAGTGTATAATACAGGAAATACTAATGAATTATTTATAAGCATTACTAAGTTTGTTCCGTTGTTCCTCGAAACGGCCGTAATTGATCGCTTTCTTAACTCATAATGCAATTAACTAATTATTTTTATTGATTCGCGGCTTAACACATTGAGCTCTAAATGCTCACCGGTTGGTCAATAAGCAGTAAGCGTTGACCCGGCCATTATATAGATGGGACTTGATGGGAGTTAAATGTGAACTATTACGTATACACATAAAATTACGACTTTTTCCCATAGGTGTAGGCAGAGAACACCACTCGGTACGATTCTTACAAACTTCCTTTGCTTCTTTCACATACATGCATGTTGTCATACAGGACCGTCAGTTACGATTTACTTACTACGCACATTATGTTTTGTAGTTCGTTAATCGATGTGTAAAACTATGCTTAAAAATGGCAATTTTTTCTAAGTTAAAAGGTTTTCTAATAAGTATCTAATTACATTTTAGCACTTATATTATTTTGCGCCCATAGCCAGTTGTGCTCACCGGTCGGTAAACGATCTTTGGGTTAAGCAACCGTTGGCGCGGTCATTCCATAGATGGGTGACCGCATAGTGGTATTTGAGCTGGGCGTTTCCGTGCTTCGGAGGGCACGTAAAAAGTCGGTCCCGGCTGTTATCTACTAAGGTAACAGTCGTTAAGCCACGTCAAAGGCCTTCGGGCGGTTTGAACAACTTTGACACTAGGTTGACCACTGACCATACGATAGGAAAGGAAAGGACTTATATTATGTAAACTAGTTTCTGCCCGCAATTCGACCGCGTGAAAACATTTTTTTGGGTAAAAAGTATATCTATATCTGTGTATAAAATTTTATTAAATTCCGTTAATTCGTATTTGCCTGAAAGAGTATCCTACATCCTCCATCAGCCTGCGAGCACGGCGAGTGCAACCTGCGCCGAAACATTAGGCATTTGAAGGTAAAATACGTGTTCGCGTTAATTCCCGTATCCTATTAAATATTAAAGATGCACAGATTAAAAAATACATGTTCTTATAATATTTATTCGCATGTGAAATTGTAATAAATTGTCTTGTTTGAACTACGGGGCCACGAGCATCGCGGTCGCCAGTCATTATAATTGCTGTACGTAATACCTTTACAATCAATCAGGCTAATTAAAAATGTAATATGTACTTACAGAAGGCGGGTAAAAGTGTATCAAATAAAATTAAAATAAACCCACTGAGTTCCTTGCACTTTATTCTCACGAGCAACCAGCTCCGAAACGGCTAAAAATTTACACTAATATTATAAAGCTGAAGAATTTGTTTGTTTGTTTAAATATGTTTATCTCAGAATCTACTGCCGCGAATTGAAAAATAATTTTACTGTTGGATAGTCTATTTATTGAGGAAGGCTATATAACATCACGCTACGACCAACAGGAGCAGAGTACCTACCAGTAAAAAATGTTACAAAATTGGAAAAATTTGACCCATTATCTCCTATGTGACACAAATGAAGTTGCGCGGGTCAGCTAGTGATATATATTACGAGTAAGTATATGATTATTTCAAATACTTTGTCAAGTTTATGAAATGAAGGATAATTTGAATTGCTGGACAATAGTTTCCTCCCGAAAAGGAGGTTAGACTTTGAGTCCACCGCGCTGGCCAAGTGCGGGTTGAAGACTTCATGCTGTCAAGAAATGTAAAAGGATGATATGTATATGCTTATTAGGTAGATAGGTACCTACTTTATGTCCACAAATTATTTTTGCATGACTGCAGTCACGAGTAAAAGTAAATAGGTAAGTAATAAATAATCTATGAAATTTATAGATAAATTTAGTGTTAGATAATGAAACAGGAATGTTTACCTATCAATTCGTAACAGCTGTTATCAAATTAATTAAATTATTTTCAATAATAAGAACACACGATTTACAATTTGAATTTGAATTTAAAAAGGAACTAAGTATATCGTGTATTTCCAAAATGAAGTATCTGTATGAAACAGGTCACCGTCAGCTGTATAAGTCGAGTCACTGATGTTCTACATTCTGTATGTTGTATACCTCCAGCCGCGAACTGCGCATGCAACACTCTCTACTAAGTTAGACTATATAAGACTTCCCGTTACTGCTAATTTTATCGGAGTTAGTATGTTGAGATCGGGGATCTTCGTGTCTCGGAGAGCACGTGTCGCCTATGGTGCTGCTTGTGACCTCTCACTGGTGGTGTTCGTCACACGCACTATGAGAGTGATGTAATACAGAGTGTATCTGTGTATTTGTACACAACACAATATAAACAAAGTCCTGCACAGTTGGCTGGTTTCAGTGAAACTGGCCGCCGCCGAATATCGGCCAGGGCAACATCGTTATTGCTATGTTACGGATGGACGCGTCGACTAGTCACACATGTAACCCCGGTTAATGAGGTACATGAATAGATAAACTACCGTTAAATGTACCTTAGAAACCGGGGGTTAATTAGCTACATCGTGCGCGAAATTACTATAATTATCATGTGTAAGTACTTAAACGCTCATAGTTAGTTGCTCTCACCGGTTGGTTAAAGTTCTGTGCGTTAAGCAACCCTAAGCGCGGTTATTCCATGACAAATCTATATAAATAAAAATATATGTCAGACTTTCAAGCTTCTGACTACTGGTAACGACTGTCAAAGATCTTTAAAAATGTCAGCCGGGACCCACAATTTGACGTGCCCCTCCGAAACACGGAGGAACTCGATATGTATAAGATGGTCATTCATCCACAGAACAAATTCGGCAAGCGTAGCTTAACCTCAGAGATCGATCCGCGCGGCTGTTGTTAACTACGCCACGAGCTCCTCAGAATCACCGAAATCTATGTACGCGCATAACTTTTCAACAATTAAACTAAATTGGATAATGGAGAATGTTACTAGGTATGCCAAATCGCTTGAAATGTTGACTCGGTAAAGCCTGTACATGTACATGAAAACTAGTTTTTGTTTTAGTCAAAAATACCAAGTAGTTTTGATTTTACAAGCATTCAAAGTTTCAAAAAATATCGAGTCCCGCTAACAGCGTGACGTCATAGTACACCATGCCGCGCGGGCCGCGTCCCGCTTAATATCAAGTCTCCAGCCGTAGATGTAATAGCTTATGCAGTATTTTGTTGTGTTTTCGTCTGCTTATTACATTTAAAGTGTAATAATAGTAAATATTATTAAAAAAGACTATGTGAGCCAGACTTAGAGTAATGTAGAATGACGTCACACCGACTCGCGCGGTTACAACTTGTTTTACTTATAAATCGGAAACTAATTGACGTATCAAAGTAATTCTTTCACTAGTATTTTTTATTTTTAACAGAGAATATGGAGAGCTAATAATCCAAATTTGTTAACATTCTCCATTATTTATTTAAAACTAGCTAACCCGCGCAACTTCGCTTGCGTCACATAAGAGGTCAGAATTTTCCACGTTTTTGTAACACTTTTTTCTGTTACTCTGCTCCTATTGATATATGATATAAAATATGCTTATTTTTCACGAAAAATATTCTCAATATTATTTATACTTATCTCTTAATATAACGAAGTCGCGCTAAAGCATATCCGCCATTAAAACAGTTGCCATGACAACGGAATTTTGTTAATTCATTGTCATTATAATATTGATTATTCGTGACTTCATTCGCCACCTGAATTTTCCCGGGAAATGCATCATTTTCCCGGGGTAAAAAGTAGCCTATGTCCTTTCTCGGGTATCAAAATATCTCCATACCAAATTTCATGCAAATTGGTTCAGTAGTTTAAGCGTGATTGAGTAGCAGACAGACAGACAGACAGACAGACAGACAGACAGACAGAGTTACTTTCGCATTTATAATATTAAGTATGGATTAAGTATGGATGTTTGTAACTGTCAAGGTTTGTATGGGATCGATGGGATCAAAATTTCCACGAGAATGGAATCAAGAGAATAAAATTGTACTATACCTGGACAAAGTCAGGCCAGTCCGCTATTTAAAAGAAAGTACCTAAGTATTAGTAGAAATCATTAGACTGGATTATATTCTTTCAACTAGCTGACCAGCGCAACTTCGCTTGCGTCACATAAGAGGGAATGGGTAATTATTTTTCCCGTTTTTGTAACATTTTTTACTGGTACTCTGCTTCTATTAGTCGTAGCGTGATGATAGCCTATAGCCTTCCTCAATAAATGGGCTATCTAACACTGAAAGATTTTTTTGAATCGGACCCGTAGTTCCTGAGATTAGCGCGTTCAAACAAACAAACTCTTCAGTTTTATAATATTAGTATGAAAGTAAGCATTAGTAGAAATGATTAGACTGGATTATATTCTTTCAATATGGCGTGGATCAAACGTGTGTAACTACTAACTGGTAATACCAATAATTGCAATTATTAGTTGGATCAATTACTATGAGCAGTAGACGATGAATAAACAGCAATACTACACTATCGTATGGTTAGTGGTCAACCTAGTGTCAAAAGTTGTTCAAGCCCGAAATCCTTTGACATGACTTAAAGACTGTTATCTTAATAGACAACCATCTGGACCGAATTTTTACGTGCCCTCCGAAGCACGGAGACGCTTAACGGTTACCCATCTATGAGTAATGTGACACTGTAATATTGTGTTTCATTTCATGTATAGCGTGTACTGTATTAAGACACAAACGACTGACGTCACGATAAAGTTCACAGTTGGTGCAAGTGAGGATCTACAGGCCAATTCCACTAGATTTCACCAAAGGGAGGTTTCGTAATTCAACAAGATCTATTTTGCTTAAAACGCTTTACTTGCAAAATGCTACGGACTGCGGCGACTCCATCTTTGCGGTCTTCTTCTTCTTGTCGTATGGTTAGTGGTCAACCTAGTGTCAAAGTTGTTCAAGCCGCCCGAAGGCCTTTGACGTGGCTTTTCCTGTGACGTCCCGGTAACATTCGAAGTACGGCCTTAGATCAGATACAGATCTACAGATCCGAAACAATTATTTGTGGATCGCCTGAATAACTGTTCCGTGTAGAAATCAAACCCACGACTTTCCGACGCAATGGTACTGTCTGACCTTAACCACTGCGCCACGGAGGTAGACTTTAATTTAGGTATTCTAGGAGTATGATGTAAATGTTTCAATTAAGTAGTAGTATGTAGTTACTTGTAGTTTAATCAAGTTAATCAGTAATTAATAAAATATTTGACCGTGATACCTATTCGAAGAGTGGTAATACGCCAACGCAAAGAAATATCGCAGAAATACTGTTACGAAAATATTTCAGGATTATTAAAGAAGTTAGGATGCGACCACGACACGTGCAACCAGAGCCGAAACGTTAAGCATTTTAAGGTAAAATGCGTGTTCGCGTTAATTCCCGTATTCTATTATACATTAAATATGCAACGCGAGAGTTTAAAAGTTATTATTAACGCAACTCTTTATAGTATTTAAGGAATATTTATATATAAAGAAGGTATAAAAGAATCTAAAATCAATACTTTATAATGGGAAAATAATAATGGAAAAACTAAACAAAATAAATTTATTAGGTATATATATTTGCGGCTTTATGGAGTGTACCCATTTTATCCCCTTATGTATCCAACTTTGTTCATACTAGGTATGGTAGGGTATAACCAGTTGCGAGTTAGGAGGGATTTTGCTTTAGTCTGGTATTTATTTAAAATTATTAGAGGAAAAGAGCACAATGCAGATATACTTAAACATGTGCACTTTAGTGTTCCGGATAGGTATATTTGGAAACGAAGGAAACCGCCTCTGTTAGCAGTTCCGCGAGGGAGGACCAAACTGTTACAGGAGGCGCCACTGACGCGTGCGCTCCGCACTCTCAATCTGATAGCAGATAAACTGGATGTGTTTTGCTGTACTCTGAGTGAATTCACAAGGGTTTCTATGTTTATCATATGTTATAACGTTTAATGTTAAGGTTAGTTTTATAATTAATAATATTATTGTAAATTACTAGACTAAGTATTATAAATAATTATGTATCTGTGGCATAACTACCGCATTGGGTGGTACACCTGTAATGGTAGTTGTAAGCTGTGAGAAATAAATAAATAAATAAATAAATAAATAAATTTTTTTTAAATGTAACGACCTTTACAAATGTTATTTATTTTTATTACAACGCCAATATTGGTGTTCAAACTTGTGTTGTTGTGTTGTATTGGTGGTTATTTAATATTGGTGTTCAAACTGATCCTGATTCAGAGTTTTTTCGTTCCTAATAACAAATTCATAATATTTCATAACAATATACAGGGTTTAAGATCTAAACTGAATGAATTAGAAATTATTCTTTCTTTAAAAAATGTAGATGTACTATGTCTAAGTGAAACCTTTTTCAAAGATGATAACGCAGACAGCTTGAAATTGTCTGGTTACAGGGCAGCAGCACACTTTTCTAGAAGAAATAAACATAGGGGAGGAGTATGTATCTATGTAAAAAACTCCCTTTGTGCTCAGAAAATTGACTGGATTACAGAACTTTCGGTAGAACAGCACTTTGAATGTTGTGGTATTGCTATTCAAGAAATGAACTGGATCATTGTATGTCTATATAGAACACCAAACAGTAGTTTAGAAACATTTATGTATAAGCTAGAATTAATGTTATTAAAGTTAACTGTTAGATCTCGAAAGTTACACAAAAAAATATTTATTTTGGGAGATTTCAACATAGACACTTTAACTGTAAATACTAGAAGTATAGATTTCATAAACCTACTAAAAAAATACAATGTACACTTGACAATTGATAAGCCTACGAGGATTACCCATCACTCCGCTACCTGTATAGACAATATAATTACCAACCATAAAAAATGTAAATCTGAAGTTTGGGACTTAGGCCTTTCAGATCATACAGGCCAAGCTGTGATAATACCATGTAGTTTAAGCTTTAGAGAAAAATATTGGTACGTAGAAAAACGTATACTTAACAAGTATCACACTGAATTATTCTTAAAATATCTATCTCAAATAAGTTTTAGTGAAGTTTTCGAAGAGAATGACGCAAATTTAGCATACAATGAATTTAGCGAAATGTTTTGCATGTTATTTAATTTATGTTTTCCACTAGAACATATAAAAATTTGCCATAAAGCGAAAACAACATGGAAAACCAAAGGTATTGTAATCTCTAGTAAAAACAAAAGAAAACTTTACGTGCGTACTAAACTAAACAACAATCCTCCACTTAAACTTAATTATAAAAAGTACTGCAAAATATTTAAGCGAGTCACAAAACAATCTAAACAGCTTTCTAATATCAAATATGTCAATGACAGTGAAAATATCACAAAAGCAAGTTGGAACCTAATAAAAAGACAAACTCAGTCGACAAATGAAATTAGAACTACTATAGATAAAATAATTTACAATGAGAACACTATCACATCACCTGAGGATATAGCAACATCTTTCAACAATTTATACATAACTCAAAATTACAAGGTTTGCAGTCAGACAACATATACATCTGAGATAAATAATAATATAAATAGTATATTCTTATTCCCGGTAGATAGTGAAGAAATTATTACAATAGTAAGAAATTTAAAGAATAAGACTAGTACTGGTTACGATAACATTCCTATAAATATTATAAAAATAAGCATAGAATATACAGTGGATGCTCTAGTACATATAATAAATATCATGCTTGAAACAGGAGTTTATCCCGATAAATTAAAGACAGCCATTATAAAGCCACTATATAAAAAAGGCCCAAGGCACGACCTTAACAATTATAGGCCGATTGCTTTGTTGCCAGGTTTCTCAAAGATATTTGAAAAAGTAATTCATAATAGACTGAGCAATTTTTTATCTAGTAATGACATATTGAATGTCAACCAATTCGGGTTTCAAAAAAGAAAAACTACATCTCTAGCCATATTTAAACTTTTTCAGAATATATGGGATAGTATAAATAATAAACGGCGATGCTGCGCGCTGTTTCTAGATATGTCGAAAGCTTTCGACTGTGTGAAATATGATGTTTTATATAATCAGCTAGATAATATAGGTATACGAGGGATAGCATTAAAACTAATCGAATCATATCTAAGCAATCGATGGCAGGCTACAGAGATAGAATTCTACGATACTTCTACGAAAACAATGACTAAAACTCAGTCAAATTTTGAAAATATGTTATTAGGTGTACCACAAGGTAGTATCCTTGGTCCACTTTTATTCCTTATATATATCAATGAGCTCCCCAACATAACAAGACACCCATGTATCATGTACGCTGACGACGCCACTATTTTCATCTCTAATATCAACCTAAGCGATCAAGAATTCGAAAGCGAAATAAACAATACTCTATACACAGTAACAAATTGGCTTAGCACTATTAATCTCAAAGTTAACCTAACAAAAACCAAAATAATGCAATTTAGAAACTACAACACTAAATCAATATCCTTAAACATAAACGAACATGATACAAAAATAGAAGAAGTCAGTCAAATAAATTTCTTAGGGATCACACTAGATCAACACCTAAATTGGAAAGATCATCTCCATAAAATAAATAAAAAAATCTCCAGCTACTGCTACGTAATATCCATATTAATTGAAACTACATCTATTTCTATAGCTATGTCTGCTTATTTCGGTTATGTTTATCCGCTACTGACATACGGTGTAATATACTGGGCAAATTCCACCAGCATACAGTCGACATTTCTTTTGCAAAAAAAATGTTTAAGAATTATATATAATATTCAACCCACTGAGTCCCTTAGAACTGTATTTAAAGATAAGGGTCTACTTACACTTACAGGAATATATATATTAGAATTATGTCTATTTGTAAAAGGTAATACTGAAATATTTAATTTTAAGTCTAACACGAGAACAAACATAAGAAATAAATATAAATACAATATAAATTTGCCTATCATAAATAATGTTATATATCATAAGAGTACTTATATCACAGCTATTCGCGTCTTTAATCACCTTCCTGTGAGCATCAAAAGCTTAAACGGAAAGATGTTCAAAAATACTCTGAAGAGATGGCTAGTGTCACATGTTTTTTATACCCTTCGCGAGTTTTTCGAAACTGAAACAGTTTAAATAGTGTGTAACTTATTATAGTAATACAAAATATTATATTATATAAGATAGAATAATAAGTAAATGTACCCCTAAAAATTTGCAACACCCGAAATGGGTAACTGTTGAAACTATTATAATTATAATAATGTAACAACTATTGTACACAGTTTTTATGATGCAATAAATATATGTCTATGTCTATGTCTATGTCTATGCCATCTGTTGTCAAGTAGAAGAATTTGCTAGGCGTATGTAAAAATGTCTAGTTTCATGTTTTGACTGCGACTTTTGAACGAAATTGTATTTGCTGCCATCTTGTGATCAATATCAGTCAGAAGCAATATTTAGTTATTTTTTTTAAATAATAGATGTCGCTACATCGTTACTAACAAATAATAATTTAGAATTAATTTTATTAATTTAAGAAATAAACAAAATTATTTAAATAAATAAACTAGTATTGTACTAACAAATTTAATATTATATAATTAAATAATTAATTTAATTATTCTTCAAATGTGACAAAGTACACAGGTTAAATGCGCGCGTAGAAGTTTTAAAAAAATTAAGACACAAAATGGACGACGATTATCGAAGTAACTACACCAATAAAAAAAAACTCTTCATAAAACCTCTTTAATGTTTATCTATAAATTCTATTTTAAATATTGCACACAGAATAAAAAAAACAACTTTATTTACTAGATACCCTATTGTTCATCGAGTTTATTATATATTATTAATATAAATATATAAAAGATTTATTTACAAAGGTTATAGGCTACTATTTAGACAATCATGAATGGACAATGGCGGGACATAAACTAATGGAATAGAAAAAAGGCATAGCTTTAGTTCAGTGTCGACTCTAGAAAACTAACAACGTGAGTAAATTTTAATTCTATTTAAATTACTTATATCTTTTCATTCTTCATAATATATCTGCCTAGATTTCTTCCAAACTACGTTGGAGTCGGCTTCCAGTCTCACCGGATGCAGCTGAATACCAGTATTTTACATGCAGCGACTGTCTATCTGACCTCCACAACACAGTTACCTGGGTTATAACACGATACTAAGTAAGACTGGTTGTCAGACTTTTCAAGCTTCTGACTACTGTTAACGACTGTCAAAGAGACACGACAGTAGTATTCTCGTAACCGACGGTCCTGTATGACAACATGTATGTATGTGAATGAAGCAAGGGAAGTTTGTAAGGATCGTACCAAGTGACCTTCTTTGCTCTCTGCCTACTTCTATGGGAACAAGGCATGATTTTACGTATTAGGTCGGGGAAAAAGTATTTTCGCATTATAGTATGTATGAACTTGTAATAAAATCTCTTTGGCTTCAAGAATCACAAATGAGTACACGGTTCATTAGGTTTCTTTTGAGCTCGTGAGGTACACAAACATCGAGCTTTTTTGTGTAGAGAAAAGATTTTATTACAAGTTCATACATACTATAATGTGAAAAGACTTTTTCCCCGACCTATGTAAAGTTTGTAATAAACATTTAAATGTGGTTATTCTGTATATAATTTTGTATATTGTCGATAGTATCTCGGGACTCGAACGGGTATCGTTGCGGTCGACTGCCGACGCAACCGCTGGGAGCATCGTATATATGCGAGCGTGTCGTAACAACGCAACACTGTTCGTCTGTCTGTCATACTGTTAACTCCAAAACTGAAAAATGCGGGTAAGTTTATATTTTTATTTTATTTTTTTGGTTGTTTAAAAAGTGGAGTTCTAAAACTGTTTTAAACTTGTAGAATGTAAAGTCTCAGGTTCGAATCCGAGTTACGAAAAGTGTTATTTAAATTTTCTGGGTTGAGTATGGATATGATTAATTTTCGTAGAGTAGAATGTGAAGTCACGGGTTCGAATCCCCGGTCACGAAAAGTGTTATTTAAATTTTGTGATAAAGTTTGGAAATTATCCATTTTCAAATTCTTTTCGAATATTATTATAAGATACTATAATTTATACTAATATTATAATAAACGTGAAAGTGTGTATTTATCTCTGTTTCTCATAAGAACGACTGAACCAAAATTGTTCATCTTTAGAATATAAACGGCTAAACCGATTTGGACAAAATTTTGTTAAGTGATAGATTACATACCGGAGAAGAACATAAGGTTTTTTACAGCTGCTGGAGCCGTGGGCGTAATGTATTTTCATACATAAATGCAATAATTAATGGTCTTTTCAGTGACTGAAGTTTTGAAACAAAAAGTGATTTAATTAGTGTGCAATTATAGTGTTGCTCAACTGACTAATAAAACGGTGAAAGTTTTATTGAAATTAGTTCAGCCGTTTCGTAGTTACTTACACATAATTATGTATCGAATTATCTATTTTAGAGCAGTGATAGCCGAGTGGTATAAGTTGACACCTCCCACGCAAGTGGTCGCAGGTTCGAACCCGAGGCAACACACCAATGACTTTTCGAAGTTATGTGTGTATTAGAAATAATTATCACTAGCTCTAATGTTGAAGGAAAACATCGTGATGCAACCTTAAATTTGTTTAATACATTTTATTGAGGGCATGCAAAGTCCCCAACCCGCACTTGGCCAGCGTAGTGGACTCAAGGCCTAACCCTTCCCTCATTACGGGAGGAGACCCTTGCCCAGCAGTGGGACAGTAATGGTTTATAAAATATATAAAGGGGTAGTTTTATATAATATAAGTGATATTATATATTTATTATTATGTATTTGTTTCAGTTAATATGCTTCTGGTGCTTTTTAATGGCGGCGGCGGTCCGCGCGCAAAATGATGGTTATTACGCGCCACAGACTTTCAGACAAGTAAGTAATTTAGTTCATAACTAATTGCCCGCAACTTCGTCCGCGTGGTTTGTAACTTAGGACAGAATTTTCATACAAATTTTCATCCCCTATTTTATCCCCTTGGGGGTAGAATTGATCAAAATCCTTTCTGAGCGGATGCCTACGTCATAACATCTACCTGCATGACAAATTTCAGCTCGATCCGTCCAGTGGTTTGTGCTGTGCGTTGATAGATCACTATGTCAGTCAAATAATATGTTTTAAAACAGATGATTTAGGGTCTCACTCCTCTCCGATAACGAGATGAATCCCATGACGACCATATAATAAATTTAGCTTATGGGACTGGCAAAATGCTGAAATGAAGGTAATTAAAATCTTACTTTACATTATGAATGCAAAAGTAAAAACAATTCTACTACATTTCATTAAACGGTGAAGGAAAACATCGTGATGAATGACATGTCTGACAGTTGTTTAACAGCTCTTGAAGGAATACAAAGTCTTTACTTAGCTAAAAATATGAACCCTAGTCCAGCAGTGGGACAGCAATAGATTAAATTTGCTTTAAACCTTCGATATGGTAAACTTTTTACCGACTTCAAGATGTCAGCTGAAACTGACTCCAAAAAGATCAGAGATTAACTCGGGAAATAATCATTTCCGAGAAATGTCGTTGGAGTAAATTTCGCGCATACAATGTCACAAACTCACCAATGAAGTTTTCGGTTTGCCGTCGTTTATACCCTGTATATTTTTTATTTACATTACTAGGAGGCATTTAAAGACAGTTTTATCTTTGAATATAAATATAATTTGATATATAGGTATTCATTTATTACTTTTACTTTTCTAAGCCGTAATAAAGTTGTCAATGTATCATAATTTTGATGTAAGATTACCTCGTTACTTTAGTTCAGTGAAATGTAACTCATTACTTCTTATTTCATCAAATTGGGTACAAATTGACGCAAGTTACATCATACTATTGTCACAATTGGGTAGTTGCCTGGGTTAACAATAACTTATTAAACTTGTACCCGTAAAAGGTTTATCTAAAATGCTCAGACTATGTAGCTTTTTTCGTAATTAATGTTGAAAATGTAATTATTACAGACTGAAACATTTTATTACACACTCATTTGATACCAACGAAAATGTGACATAGTGACGTCACTATGTCGTATTTCTATACTAAAATGTGTTTTTGACATTTCATAAAGAGTAGCTGCTTTGACTGGTAGACAACTACCGTATTATTGTCATACTCTAGTGCTCTAACAAGATCAAATATCAAACAAAATCAAAAAGACAACTCCCGCACTAAGAATTGCTCTTGTGTCGCGGGGACTTTTACATACATACAAACAACGGACACAAAGTACAACCAGACCCGAAACAATTATTTGTGGATCGCACAAATAATTGTCCCTTGTACGGAATTGGCCAGGGAAGCAGTCTGATCCTTAGCCCAGAGCTTCTTTCACCATTTTTATAAGGAACCCTAAAACGCATAAACTTGTCCCAATTCCAATTTCCTAACTAAGTTAAGTTAATTAAACGGAACGTTTGTGTAATTCACTAATTACGCTTTGAACTGAAACACATAGTTAGTGCTCACTCAATCGAGACAATATAAGTAGTACTGTAATCGATGGCACAACACTACGATACGCTCTGATTTTGTCACATCACTAGTAGGTAAATAGCGCAGTTAGTGTATGTAAGGTCTCGGGTTCAAATTCTGGGTCGGGCAAAGTCTTAGGTACGAATCAGGTAAGGCTAAAAAGTTCTTTTTGAGTTTTTCTGTTAAGAATTTCTGAGAGATTTTCGGTAGTGCATGTGACTGCCACGCAGAGGTTTCGGATTCGTATCTTGGATCGGGATAAAAAGTATTTTTTGAAGTTTTTTTGTTAAGAATTGCTCAGAGAGTACCCGGAGTTAGGAAGTCGAGGTTGTAAACCTCTGTGCTTTTGGAGAGCACGTAAAGCAGTCGGTCCAGGAAATGACCTCTTATTGTTAAAAAAATACACTTTTTTTAATTTATTTGACAGACGCACTAATTAGAATTTTAGTTTTGTTGCCTTAGAATGAACCCGATTGTGTTAAAAAAACAATCATATTCCATAATCGTTGATATTGTAGTAAACCATACACGTATTACCATTTCAAAGAAGCTGTAGTCTAATATCTGCTCAAGAGCATCTATGAAAATAAAAATAAATTACTAAAATGTATGTGCGCGCATAACTTTTCAACAACTAAACTAATGCCCGGTTTCTGAGTACATTTAATTGTAGTTTATCTATTCAATAACATATTTTTTTATGAGTTCAAACGCTATTAAATAGATAAACTACTCCTAAATGTGCTCAGAAACCGGGTGTAAATGGGATAATTATTTTCTTAACATGTTTGTAAATGTCGAGTCAAGATTTGTACGGGATCGATGGGAATAAAATTCCCATTGTATGTACTATAACCGGACCAAGTCAAGCCAGTTCGCTAGATTAATAAAAAATAGTTTTTTAATAATAATATAAGCTAAAACAACAGGTAAATCAGCTCTTCAGGCCAGTGGAGACGCAATGGACACCACAGACACCAGTAAGTCCCAATAACTTACCAAAGATAGCGTATTACCTATCTTTTGTTTAACCTTCAGTAGCTGGGATTACTGCCAATTTATAACTGGTTTCTTAACTTTATAATAAGCGCTGTTTTATTTTGTGTGTGTGATAGCAACTATGCGTAAAAATATTAGGTCGGGGAAAACGTCTTTTTGCATTATAGTATGTATGAACTTGTAATAAAATCTCTTTGGCTTCAGGAATCACAAATGAGTACACGGTTCATTAGGTTTCTTTCAGTGAGCTCGTGAGGTACCCAAATATCGAGCTTTTTTGTGTAGAGAAATTATTTTATTACAAGTTCATACATACTATAATGGGAAAAGACTTTTTACCCGATCTAATTTAAATACAGTAGTCGTATACGCGGAGTGCGTGTGAGGGAACGGAAGCACGTCGTTGTTACGTCTCCGTCACACGCACTCCGCGTATACGACTACTGTATTTATATTTCGTCTTCTAAGATTTGTTGCTACTTAGATACATAATAGCCACCTTTACACACACACTGTATCGCACGTTCTTAGGAGCGTACAGGATTACGCGCGGGAAAGCAGCGCGCTCTTCGAGAGCGATTTTCTTCGCGGACTTGACAGATGAGCGCGGCGCGTGCTCTTTCCTTTCCCCTTACACGCGTGCTCTTTCACACGCGATCGTTGTTTCATGCGCGATAGAGTGGGTAAGTAAAGAGGGCTTATAAAGGGTGTGTAAGGGGAAGGGAAAGAGCACGCGCCGCGCTCATCTGTCAAGTCCGCGAAGAAAATCGATCTCGAAGAGCGCGCTGCTTTCCCGCGCGTAATACTGTACGATACTAAGAACGTGCGATACAGTGTGTGTGTAAAGCTGGCTGATGTTAAAAAGCGCTTAAATCATGGCAATTTATAACCATGCGATATAACGCGAAATAATTATTTATATTAAGTTTAGTTTAGAAAAATGATAGTAATAAAGATCTCTGGATAAAAAGGCACCAATGACTGTTCCAAGTGATGTGTAAGAAATAATGATCACTTGTTATAACGGTGAAGGAAAACATCGTGATGAATGACATGTCTGACAGTTGTTTAACACAGCTCTTGAAGGAATGCAAAGTCTATATGGCTAGCGTAGTGGACACAATTTGAAACCCTATTTTCTTCTAGAATTACACTACTTAAAAAAATACTAACCAGAAATATTTTTGATATAATAGGAACCCATTTATGTTACCTAATATTATATAGGAATTCTAGCAATTTAGTAGATAAAATACATAATAAATAAATGTCATTGGACAACTCACACACGGTCATTTGATTACAAACTAAGCAGAGCTTGTACTGTACCAGATAATTGATACACACTTATATACTTCTAAATACATACTTATGTAGATACATTAACAAGCAGGCTCAGAACAGATACTCGTGCTCATCACACAAATATTAGTCACGGGTGTGATTGGAACCACACGCGGCGCTACGGTTATTGCAGCGAGGTGACCATGTTAACCACTGCGACAAATGCAGTTGTATAAATCTATGTCTACAAACTTTACATATTCAATCATTACAATCAAAAATACATTATTTTTACATCACACAGGTTCCTGAAAAACCAATAACATCATTAAAAGAGGTCAAACCACTATCAGAACTGAAATCTCAGCCGAAAGATTTGAAAATTGACAATCAGAAACAAGCAAAAAGTCGGCAGCTGACGTTTCGCCGCAATGCGTGCGCGTGCTACGATGTATTGAGAGGGCTGATCGTTTGCCCTGTGTGTAAAAGACACACAGACACAAGTACGGCCCTCACTGCAAAAGTTATAGTGACAACCGGAGCCACGAGAGTGAGATCAATAAAAGTAATTTTATTAGACTTTTTCGTTTTTGTAGAGTTGAAAGGAGTTTGTGTGTCTTTTTCTTGTCTATGGATTGAGTAGCTGTTAGACTTTTTCTGTGGCTCTCTGTAAAAAAGTCTGTTTGTCTCTGGGTCTTTTAACTATTAGTTAAAAGTAGATATAGTAAATGTTTAGTTCATTAGTTATTTTTTTGTTAATTTTGACCTAAATATAGTTTTACCTATACTATTTCTTAGGTCCATAAAAACGTTTTACTGTGTCTTAAAGACAATTTTACGAAAACAAGTGGAATTGGCTAAGCCTTTCTTGAGTTTCGAGCTTAGTAACACATTTGACAATTCATTTTTACATATAAAAAGATATCCTACATAAATCTACTGGTTCTAAGTTACCTCACCACAGATTTTCAGCTAAATCGGTTCACCCGTTCTTGAGTTATAAATGTAAAATAAAGAAGTTACTATTTTTTGGTGAATATTGAAAAGAACTTAGAATCTAAGATGTCCTACTTATCGTCAATAATTTTGTTTTTTCCGATTCGATATACTTATTTAGTACATGGTATGTACATTTGATTTCTGTAAATAATTTTGTTGTTATTAACTTTCGAAAATCTTTTCGTCGCGTTATCGATTTTTCGTAACGGCCGTAGCAATTGGTTTTCTGTACTTTCTACCTGTTTGAAATAAAGTATGATTTTGTGTATATAAGTAAATTTTTTTTAGAGCATCGTGTGTATTATTTCGGTTACTTTTCTTTTTTTATAGAAATTATGTTGTTGTGTCAATGTTGCGTATATCAAATGTCTGAAAGATTGGGTTCACTTTATCAATTTCAGTGCCTCAATGTGTGTCTCGCCTTGTGTAAATAAATCTATTTACAACTTTCGTCTTTATTACAGTTTTATGTGTAAATTGTATATGTACTTATGTATATACATATGTATAATAATATACCTACTACCTTATTTCGATTTTTTTCGGGAGATATCTCTGTAGTATATTTTGTTAATACAGCTCCATCTATATTTGACATAGTTAAACTATTGTATACTATTTACTACTCACGGCCTATTGAGACACCTATGAATAAATATCTTTAAATGTTTGTGAAAAACTGGGGTATCTTTAATTGTATAACAGTTTAAAGTTTTGATTGCCTCTGTGGCGCAGTGGTTAAGGTCGCCAGCCGCTACCATTGCTTCAGGAGGTCGTGGGTTCGATTCCCATACGGAACAATTATTTGTTGTGTGAACACGTTTGCTATCACACGAGTATAGACTTTCCTGCTAAAGTTTGTGTGGAGTTGAAACTTATCAAAACATTGTTTTAAAATTTCGTTTGTTGTTTTAAAAAGGCAACTCCCGCATTAAGAATAGCTCTTGTGTCGCGGGGACTTTAACAAACATACAAACAACGGACACAAAGTACAACCAGACACGAAACAACTATTTGTGGATCGCACAAATATATGTTCGAACCCACGACCTCCCGATGCAGATACCGGCGTAGTGACCAGTATAACCACTGCGCCATGGACGCCGTCGAAATGATTCTTTTGATTATGACGTAGTGAGCACGATTGTTATCATCCGAGTATAATACAGATATTGAAATAAACTGTGTTTTTTCCAACTCCCGCACTAAGAATTGCTCTTGTGTTGCGGGGACTTTTACAAACATACAAACAACGGACACAAAGTACAACCACTCTCACACCGTGTGTGTTTCTTTCCAGGGTGACAGTTATAGACCATTGTTCGCGCCGGCTCGCAATGACGTCACACCGCAAGGAACTACCGTGGGACAGCCGTGGAGAGGACCTGCTCCGGTCAGTGAACCCTGGAGAGGTATGTCCTTATCTATACTATAATATCATAAAGCTGAAGAGTTTGTTTGTTTGTTTGAACGCGCTAATCTCAAGAACTACTGGTCCGATTTGAAAAAATCTTTCAGTGTTGGATAGTCCATTTACCGAGGAAGGTTTTAGGCTACATATCATCACGCTACGACCAATAGGAGCAGAGTACCAGTGAAAAATGTTACAAAATCGGGGAAAATTTTGACCCATTCTCTCTTATGCGATACAACCGAAGTTGCGCGGGTCAGCTATATAACATATAATTTTTATAATGTCCTTCTAATAGGTATATACTTTGTTTATTATTTCTAGTTACTTTCTATATTTTATAGTGTGTTGTGTACAATACACAGATACACTCTGTATTAAATCACTCTCATAGATTCAACATTCGATCTCCTTCGATACCCAACACTTAAAATTTCCTAAAAGAAAAACTCTGGTGTAATTTTTTGACCCGACCCGGTATTCGAAGCCTAGACCTCTGCACGGTAGTCGCATAGACACCGCAGTATTAAACCGTAAAAGGTTCAAAATGTTTCGCAGAAACTTACACGATATAATTATCAAAATAATTAATTACAATTTCAGAACCTAACTCCGGGTCCACTTCAGGCTCAATTATACCTAAGTCTGAACCCTGGCGTCTACCGTACGGACTCAGCAAGGAGCAACAAGCGGCTATATTGCACCACAAACAGTCGCTGACTTCAGGTGAGTTAATTTTGAGTATAGCGCCATCTGTGTTTGAGATCTAAATATATATATAACTCAAAGGTGACTGACTGACATAGTGATCTATCAACGCACAGCACAAACCACTGGACGGATCGCGCTGACATTTGACATGCAGGTAGATGTTATGACGTAGACATCCGCTAAGAAAGGATTTTGATCAATTCTTCTCGCAGAGAATTAAATAAGGGATACAAGTTTTGTATCAAAATTTTGTCCTAAGTCTCAAACCATGCCAAAAGCTAGTTTCATATAAACTTCAAAATTCTAACCGTCTTTAAGAACATATTTAAGAAAGTACTCAAAATTTTATTATAACTAGATCACAAATTAAGAGCGGTGATAGCCGAGTGGTATAAGTTGGTACCTCCCACGCAAGTGGTCGCAGGTTCGAACCCGAGGCAACACACTTATGACTTTTCGAAATTATGTGTGTATTAAAAATAATTATCACATGCTCCAACGGTGAAGGAAAACATAGTGAGGAAACCTTGCTTGCCTAAAATTTGTTTAATACATTTATTGAGGGCATGCAAAGTCCCCAACCCGCACTTGGCCAGCGTGGTGGACTCAAGGCCTAGCCCCTCCCTCATTACGGGAGGAGACCCTTGCCCAGCAGTGGGACATTAATGGGTTAAATTTATTATTTATTATTATTGTAGATCACAAAGTCTATACCTTTTACGTAAAATTTGACCAACTAAATGTCTTTCCACAAGATGGCGCATTCCGCTTCGAGTACGCTTCAGACAACGGCCTAGCAGCTGGCGAGCAGATAGAGCCGGACGGCTCCAGGGTCGGCGCCTACCAGTACAAGGACCCCAGCGGACAGATCGTCAAGCTTAAGTACCGGGCTGGCAAGGAAGGGTTTCAGGTACGATGCTCTTATAAAGACAGGTTGAATATTAGCACAGTCGCTTGGAAAGCTGATCATGAGGTCTAGAGAGAAGATCATGAGGTTTAAATTGCACGTTTGTCGCAGTGGTTAACGTGGTCACCTCGCCGCAATAACCGTAGCGCCGCGTGTGGTTCCAATCACACCCGGGACTAATATTTGTGTGATGAGCACGAGTATCTGTTCTGAACCTAGATGTATATGTATCTATATAAGTATGTATTTAGAAGTATATTTGGTTACCATAGTACAAGCTCTGCATAGTTTGGAATCAAATGACCGTGTGTGTGTTGTACAATGGTATTAAAAAAAGAGATCAATTATAATTTGTTAAGAATATTTATCAATAGTTGCCCGGAGTTTGGTAACGTGCCCGGTATCTTGCACTGTCATTGAAAGTCCAGAAAATTGATTAAGTTTATAGTGTGTTGTGTACAATACACAGATACACTCTGTATTACATCACTCTCATAGTGCGCTGTGGGATGGGACTAACATTTTTAATGGCGAAACGTGAGTGTATTTCAAACAGGCGTGATTTTACTTATAAATATTACAATATTTATGTTAAAATAAAATATTTTAGAGGGACGGGTAAAAACTAGCGAATATCTATACTAATATTATAAAGCTGAAGAGTTTGTTTGTTTGTTTGTTTGAACGCGCTAATCTCAGGAACTACTGGTTCGATTTGAAAAATTATTTCAGTGTTAGATAGTCCATTTATCGAGGAAGGCTATAAGCTATATATCATCACGCTACAACCAATAGGAGCAGAGTAGCAATAAAAAATGTTACAAAAACGGGGAAAATTTTGACCCATTCTATCTTATGTGACGCAAGCGAAGTTGCGCGGGTCAGCTAGTTACAAATAAAAGCTCTATGTATGACGCAGTTTTATCATATTTCAGATTCTAGAAGGCAGCCATTTACCCAAGAGTCCTGAACCAGTACCACCAGTTAACACAGGTATTTTTTTTAAACCTATTTTTGTCCTACTGCTGGGCAAGGATCTACTCCCAAACGAAGAAGGGCTTAGGCCTTGAGTCCACCACGCTGGCCAAGTGCGGGTTGGAGACAATAAATGTATCAAAAAAATTGTAAGCTTGCATAGTGAAAAAATATTCAACTTATATTCGTTTAATTTATCTGTATATGTAAATATATTCCATTAACACTTCGTTACAGATTGTTTAATTAATAATTAACTAAAACTAAACATAAAATTAATACATTAAATAATAATTTTATATGTACAAACTGTACTTATATTCGTAAAAAGTTTATCTAAAATGCTCATATTGTTATTATTTTTTCTTAAATAATGTTGAAACTAGAATTATTACAGACCTTATTAGGCACTCATTTGTTACGAACGAAAATACGACATAGTGACGTCACTATGTCGTATTTCTGTACTAAACGATGTTTTTGAGATTTCATAAAGTGTAGCTGATTTGACTGGTAGTCAAATACCCTACCGAATCTTCAACTAGCTCCATTTTCAGAGCCTTATAAGAAAAACTAGCAGATACTCAGCCACTGTTGTTTCAGACAACTACTACAACCAAGCGTATCAGCAACAACGCGAGCAATACAATCTACAACAACAATACAATCAACAGAAACCCGAACCGCAGCAGAACTGGGCGCAGAACCAGGTAACTCATTAATTTATTTAATGGTTAGTGGTCAACCTAGTGTCAAAGTTGTTCAAGCCTTTGACATGGCTTAACGACTGTTATCTTAATTGACAACAACCAGGATCGACTTTTTACGTGCCCTCCGAAGTACGGAGACGCCCTGTTTAAATGTCACTATGCGCCTCATTTGCTTAAAAGTCACTTATTTTATTTGTAGGAAAAGATCGCATCGTTAGGTTAAATAAACGGACATGAAATAGTCTGGCGCAGAACTGACGGCTTTACGTACTCTACGCACAGACGTACTTACTTACTTACTCAACGACCCAAAATGTGTCTTTGCTTCCGACACGAGAGAACGCCACTTTGCCCGATCTTTGGCCACTTCTTGCCATTCACCGGCTTGAAGCTCCCTCAGATCCGCCTCCACTACATCCTTCCAGCGGTATCTTGGGCGCCCGACAGGGCGGCGTCCTGTTGGTCGACCCAAGTACGCTCTCTTAATACCACGATCTTCTCGCATTCACACAGACGTACAACCTCCTAACTCTGGACAATCACCGAGAAATTCTAACAAAAAAAAAACTCACAAACAACTTTGTGGGCGTGTGGCACGACACGGGATTCGAACCCGAAACCTGTACAGTAGCAACATACAGTATAGACCGAGCCAAAAAAGCATTCAATCAATTTTAAATGATATATTAAAGGGCACTATATTTAAGCGACAAATTCCTACGATATACAATAAAATGCTAGATTTTTGACTAAGCTCTTTGTTGCAGGGTAACGAGGGAGCCCAGAGAGGAGCTGGTAATCAATACTTCGTGAGCAACTGGAAACCAAGCGTAGGCGCGTCTGATGATGGACAGGTAATGTAAAAATATTTTAAATTTATCTTTTCATTTGTTGCCTCCGTGGCGCAGTGGTTTAGGTCGCCACGCCGCTACTAGTACGTCGGGAGGTCGTGGGTTCGATTCCCAAACGGAACAATTATTTGTGCGATCCACAAATAATTGTTTCGGGTTTGGTTGTACTTTGTGTCCGTCGTTTGTATGTTTGTGAAAGTCCCCGCGACGCAAGAGCAATTCTTAATTGCTCTTGCGTCGCGAAAACCTTTAATTTTCAATCGCGTTTAAGACTTGCATTATAATATTATGTGTACAAGTCACGACAGTTTAAAAACATATTAATCTTGAACATTTATGTTACAGTACCACGACAATGAAGTAGATCCGAACAAACCGCACAGTTTCGGCGAAGGCTTCGCGTTTGCATTCAAAGGATAACTTTTCGACCTTCTAACATTAGTTAATGTAACAACACAATGTTTTGTTTGTTTGTCGTATGATTAGTGGTCAACCTAGTGTCAAAGTTGTTCAAGCCACCCGAGAGACCTTTGACATGGCTTAACGACTGTTATCTTATTAGACAGCAGCCGGGACCGACTTTTAACGTGCCCTCCGAAGCACGGAGACGCCCAGCTCAAATACTACTATGCGGTCACCCATCTATAAATTGACCGCGCCAAGTGTTGCTTAACCGACCGCAATTGGCTAACAATACAATGTGTCATAATGTACTCCTAGCAATATTCCAACAACTTTCCCCGGTTTCTGAGGTACATTTAGCGGTAGTTTATCTATTCAGTAGCGTTTTTTTATATGAGTATAAACGCTATTGAAAAGTCCCCAACCCGCACTTGGCCAGCGTGGTGGACTCAAGGCTTAACCCCTCCCCCTCGTTTGGGAGGAGACCCTTGCCCTGCAGTAGGACAGAAATTGGTTAAAATAAAAGCTACTGAATAGATAAACTACCGCTAAATGTACTCAGAAACCGAGCGTTAGTAGAGAGTGTTGTATGCGCAGTTCGCGGCTGGAGGTATACAACATACAGAATGTATAACATCAGTGACTCGACTTATACAGCTGACGGTGACCTGTTTCATACACATACTTTATTTTGGAAATACACGGAATTAATAACTTTAATCGGGATAAATCTTGCATGACAAGGCTCTACTAAGTTACTACTTCTAATAAATGAATATAGCAGCAAGTCGTAATATAAATACAGTAGACGTATACGCGGAGTGCGTGTGAGGGAACGGAAGCACGTCGTTGTTACGTCTCCGTCACACGCACTCCGCGTATACCACTACTGTATTTATTAACGATTTTAAATTGTCGCGACTTGGACACATAATATTATAATGTAACGGGTCTTAATCGCGATTGAAAATTAAAGGTTAGAATACCTTATATGTTCACCCGACGTTTCGATCGCATTACAACGACCGTGGTCACGAGCTGACTGATCAGTCAGCAAATCAGTCATGTCGCGATTAAGACCCGTTACATTATAATATTATACTGTATTTATGTTTCTTTGCTGCTATATTAAAAACAGTCCGTCTTGCAACTTCGCCAGCTTATTTTCAACCTAGTCTATAAATCCGATTCGAAAACCGAGTGTAAATATATAAGAGAATAAAACATTTCTTTTCATCGCGTTTTCACTTCGATCGACAACAGTATAAAAACTTTCAAGGTTTTCGAACGTTTCTGACATCTGTCACTCTTATGTGAAATGATTTTGACAAGTAGACTTTTTTCCTTCTGATGAGTTTCGTAACTGTTCGCTAGATGGCATTAAAATGTAGTGTTACATTACCTAATGTTGCAATTTTAATTTTAGATGAGTAACTTATATAAATATTCTCTATACTTAGCTGTCTAAGTAAATTATATAATATAAATAAATAATAATTTGATATGGTTTTTATTTCCCTTACACCAAAACTCATGTTTAGAAAAGCGTACAAAGCTATCAAAGTGTTAAGCTGTTGTGTAATTCATAGATGGTGCTGTTTACAATACAGGTGTTTATTTCACCGCTCACTAGATGACAGCAAGAATGTTTATTAATCGACTCGATAGATGGCGTTGCAAACAAACGTTTATTTTGTTCAAAAACTAGATGGCGTTTAAAATAATTTATAGAAGTGAGCATGAGTCATGTTTTTTTTCGTATAGTATAAAATTAGATCTTTTTCAAAACCCAAGATCACGTTATTATTTCTAAAAATATTAATACATTGTGAGTTTCTTGTAGAAGTAAGAATAAAGCCCTAAAATATATTTTGAATTATTTATCCTCCTTTACGTAGAAACTTCAGAATTTTGTTGTTTCGTACATATATAGTTTATAACATACAAGCATAACAGTACATTGTTAGAGCCCTAATCCCTTGCACGTTACCCTTTAGACTACTATTAAGAATATTCTAAAATAATTAGAAAAGACCAACAATACTTTGTCCGATCTGGGAATCGATCCGTGTAGGTACCGCTGACATTAAAATTAACACTGCTATTTTTCTATTTCGTTTTATAATTTACGAATTCTTTATATTTATTTTCAGAGTAAATAAGATTTTCGACTGATTGAACTGAAATGAACCTAGATTCACACAGGATACTTTTTACTACGGAAAACCTTTTCACGCGCACGAAGACGCAGGCGGAAGCTAGTTCAATATAAAAAAGAAAATACCAATAGCACTTTATCCGACATGGGAATCGAACCCGTGATCACTAGTGGTATAAATTACAGCCGAGATTAAAATTAACACAACAATTTTCCTCCTTTGTTTCAAAAAAATTGTAAATCAAAATGTCGTCCCTAGAACAGAGCAATAATCTGTAATGTAAAGATTAATTCAGTCGTTATTATTCATTGTGTTAGATATATTAATAAGTACATCTCAATTGAACCACCCCTCGCCTGTTGAACGTTTAGGGGTGGGTTTACATGACGAAGCATTTATTTAATCAAATATATTTAACCCATTAGGTACTCATTGTTCGGTAAGTTTTGGTCTTCTTCTTTCTTCTTTATCGTATGGTTAGTGGTCAACCTAGTGTCAAAGTTGTTCAAGCCCGAAGGCCTTTGACGTGGCTTAACGACTGTTATCTTAATCGACAACAACCGGGACCGACATTTTACGTGCCCTCCGAAGCACAGAGACGCCCAGTTCAAATACCACTATGCGGTCACCCATGGAATGACCGCGCCAACGGTTGCTTCACCCACAGATCGTTTACCGACCGCTGAGCGCAACTGGCTATGGGCGCCTCGGGTTTTCGATAGTCGATAGTGATATGAAATTGTTTTCCGTCCTGTTTGTTATTCAACAGGTTCCAACATGGTAATGCGTTGGTATAATGGTATTAGACGGCATGTGAGCCTCGCGGAGGCACTTTACGATATCTTCAGCATTTGACCTCACCACCCACCCTACTAAGACCAGTGTACAGAAGGGACATGACTGAGGAATAAATGTTTAATTCTATAAAGTATTTAGGGTAACATATTGTGAATCCTACTCCAACTAATATTATAAATGCGAAAGTTTGTGAGTATGTATGTAGGGATGTTTGTTACTCATTCACGCAAATGCTACAGAATCGAATACTATGAAATTTGGTATGTAGGTAGCTGAAGATTCAGAATAAAACATTGGCTAATTTTTATCCCGGAGTCCCCGGGGAATCGGGATTTACACGGGAATAACAAGTTATGGAAGCGTTTCCAGGAAAGTCGCGGATGGCCTCTAGTTGCTTATAAATAAATACATATTATGATCAGCCTAGTCTTTTTTTCTATGTTGGAGTCGGCTTCCAGTCTCACCGGATGCAGCTGAATACCAGTGTTTTACATCCAGCGACTGTCTATCAGACCTTCACAACACAGTTGCCTGGGTTATAACAAGATACCCTTCGGTGAGACTGTCAAAGATCTTCGAAAATAACAGCCGTGACCCACAATTTAACGTGCCTTCCGTTGTCTATTAAGATAACAGTCGCTAAGCCACGTCAAAGGCCTTCGGACTTGAACAACTTTGACACTAGGTTGACCACTAACCATACGATATATAGACAGTCCGAACCTAGAACTTGCGTGAAAGGTGACAACTTATACCACTCGGCTATCACTGCAATACAATTTAACAATTCAAACAAAACGAAAAGAAAAGTCCTTTCAATTTTCTACCTATTTGCGCGTCTGTATCCCCCCTCCCTCCCCCTAAGGGGTGGGGGTGGTTCAATTATCATCTCCTTTATTATCCGTTGCTGCGGCAGACACGTCCAATTTCACCCCCTACCCTACTGCGGGCGGAATATATTAGAATTCTTTTATGTATAGTGAATTTATTTGTTTTAAATATAACTTGGGGTTATTTTTGAAGTTGGTTATAAGTGCGTTAACTAACTATAAGTTTATAACCGACTTTAAAAATGAGTCAAAATCCGACTTTTTCTAGCAACAAGAATATGATTATATCATCAATGTACACAGTTACATATTTTAAAGAATATCTTAAAATCTACTGATTGTAGAAGGAATTTAAAAATACAGATAATCTGAAAACCTCCTTTTTAAAATCAAGTTAAAAGGGGGAGGTTTGTAATTCATATGTATTTTAATTTTTTATTGAATAAGTTGATTTTCAATGGAGAAATATTAGAGTGATTCCAATCCCAAAGCCAGGTCGCGATCCAAATAGTCCTTCTTCTTTACGTCCGATTTCCTTGATTTCATGTGTATGTAAGATTTTCCACTGGTTATTGTTAAAAAGGCTTGAATGGTACGTTGAGAAACGAGGGTTATTTTCCCCATCTACCATAGGTTTTCGAAGGTCCCATTCTTGCCTAGATAATCTTACTAGGTTAGTTACGAGTGTCCAAATAGGTTTTTCTAGTAATAGGGCAACAGTTGCTTGTTTTGTTGATATTTGTAATGCGTATAATAATGTAAATATTAATTGTTTAATTTTTATATTAAAAAAAATTGGTATAGGTGAGATAATTTGCAAGTATTTATGGAGCTTTCTAAATTTTCGAAATCTTCAGGTTCTGAGTTATGATAATGAAGTTACAGTTAGGCGGGCGAGTATAGGATTAGCTCAAGGCGATCCTCTCTCTCCTTTACTTTTTAATATTGCTACTATGGATATTTGCAAATTAATAACTGATGTTTCTATTTCACAATATGCTGATGATTTTGTGTTATTTACGTCTGCTAATAGACATAACTTAAGCCCAGCATTGTCTACTTTAAATTCTGCATTAAGTGTTCTCCAAAACAGTTTAGGGAGTGTTGGCCTTTATTTGTCTGAATCTAAATCGTATGCTTGTGTATTTAGTCGTTCTAAGATTAGAGAAAATGTTCAGATTAGTATTAATGGCTCACATATTAAAGTTGTCGATAAAATTAAGTATTTAGGTTTGTGGTTGGACGCATCTTTAAGATGGGGTGCGCATATAAATGAAACTTGTGAGAAGGTTTACAAATACCTTAATATTTTTAAGGTTTTAGGTAGTAGTTCGTGGGGTGTTCATCCTAAACATCTGCGTAGATTGTACATTTCCCTTGTAAGAAGTAGGATTGATTATGCCAGTTTTTTGTATGGTAATAGTGCTAATATTCATTTAAATAGATTAGATGTTTTGCAAAATCGAGCTTTACGTGCATGTGGCGGATTTATTCGTACTACTCCTATTTGTGTAATGGAGAACGAGCTCTGTGTGCCGCCATTGTTTGTGAGGAGACAGTGGCTGGCTTGTAGGTATTGGTTGAGAATAGTTTCTTTCGCCAATAACCAAACAGTGGACTTGCTTGAGAAGCTATCAAATTTAGGTAGTAATCATTTCTGGCGGAATAAGAAAATACCTATTTTAGTTGATGTATACAATAAATATAAAGATATGGTTGTTCATAAGAGTAGCAGTTTAGAAATGTTTAGTCTTGATACTTGGATATCGTCTGTAAATATTAAACACTGTATTCATTCTAAAATTGAACATTTTGATATTCCAAAACGTAAGTGTAGTGTACAAAATTTAAAGTCTATTGTAACGACAATGTTGAATTCAGATTATAAAGATTTTTATTTGATATTTACCGACGGGTCCAAGGATACTACTGGTGTTGGAGCAGCATTTTTTGACCCCCAAAATGATTATAAAACTATTTTAAATTTATGCGATGGTGCTTGTGTTATGAGAGCAGAGTTGACAGCCATTACTGAAGCCCTTTCTTATGTAGAGTCTATAGAGGTCAAAGATGTGGTCATTTTGTCGGACTCAAGAAGTGCTCTCCAACATTTGGCCCGTTGTGTCACGGGTGTCCGAGGCATGCCGATAGCTTATGCGGCACTGGAGTCGATTCATTTATTACAATCGAAAGGAATTAATATCAAACTTCAATGGATTCCTTCTCATGTAGGGATTTCAGGGAATGACATTGTGGATGGGCTTGCTGGTCGAGCTGCATCGGATGGTATACCTTTCGGCAGCAAGCCCTACCCTTCAGAACTGATTTCTTTCATGAAATCTAGTTGCTTTGACATATGGAAGCAACATTTTGAGTCCACAATGTCAACCAAAGGTCTCTGGTACCGGACCATGCAGCCAGCGCTGTCTCGGGCCCCTTGGTGTGATGAGTCAGGCCTGTCGAGGGATCAGATAGTGGCGGCATTCAGGGTTCGTTCCGGTCATGTGCCCTGCGGCAAATTTTTGAATTTGGTGGGTGTTAAATCGTCGCCGATATGTAATTCATGCTCGAAAATCGATGATTTGTTGCATATTTTAATAGAATGCAGTTTATATAATAATATTAGAGCACAGTTGCAATTGCAGGATTTTTTTTGTCATAACGGTAGTATAAATGTTATTTTAAGTGATCCATTTTCTGAAAAGGCTATTAAAATTTTTAAGTTTTTTAGTTATGTTTTTTCTGTAAATATGCTAAATTAAAATATGTTCAATTTATTTTTCTCTTTTTAATTTATGTTTTTTGAAAATTTTAATTGCCTTCAGTTAGAAAATTAGTTTTTTTTTTTTAAGATTTTGCTGTACACATTATTGTAATTTGAGTTTCCCTATGAGGCCGACATAGCCTTGAATTGGCTAAAGGCCTTGACAATAAATTTGATTAAAAAAAAAAAAAAAAAAAAGTTGATTTTGATATTTTTTTTTACAATTAGAAAGCTAATGTTTCTCATGTGATATACATAAATGATTTATTAATTACACTCAAACCTGACTTGTAGTTCTGGAGATATACCAAAAAAATTAGCAATGCAATTCTTGTTTCGTAATTTATTTAATTAAGAAAAACCTACTTGATTTTTTTTGCATGCCCTCAAGAAATGTATTGCACAAATTTGAGACACCACGACGTTTTCTTTTACCTTTGGAAAAAATGATAATTATTCCTAACTAGTTAACCCCGCAAACTTCGTATAGCCTGACAGCCGATTTTTATTCAATAAATCATAAATCTTTTTATAATTTAATCTAAGAACTAACCCCGTACGTCAAGGAATATTATAAAAAAAGAATTAGTGAAATCGGTCCAGCTGTTCACGCGTGATGGCGTGACCAGAGGAAATAGGGATTCATGTATAATATATACATATAGATCACACACGTCACATGAAAAAGTAATCGGTGTGTTGCTTCGGGTTCGAACCTGCAACACTTGAGCCACCTCTAAAATTATATATTGGTATATAAATAGATAATAACTAGTGTATTATCGGTCACTAAGCAGTAAGCAGTGAGCAGTAAGGCATATCGTGAATATTGGCGCGCGATGTTATGCGCGCACGTGCCGGCGTGCCTCCTCGCCGCCTCTTTATTAAATAACTCACGGCCCCTGAATTCTATGGAGTTGGGACTGAGAGGGACTGCTATTTAGAATTATAAAGGACAGTTTTTATAAATAAATTTTATAAATAAACTAGCTGACCCGACAAACGTTGTTTTGCCATATACAAAAAAAATGTGTCACTTGTGTATGAAAAATAGATGTAGGCCGATTCTCATCTCTACTCAATATGCTCATAAAATTTCATGAGAATCGGTCAAGCCGTTTCGGAGGAGTACGGTAACGAAAACTGTGACGCGAGAATTTTATATATTAGATATCGTTGGACACCTCACATACGGACATTTGGTTGCAAACTAAGCAGAGCTTGTACAATGGTAAACAAATCTATACTAATATTATAAAGCTGGAGAGTTTGTTTGTTTGAAAGCGCTAATCTCAGGAACTACGGGTCCGATCTGAAAAATCCTTTCAGTGTTAGATAGCCCATTTATCGAGGAAGGCTATAGGCTATATATCATCAAGGTACGACCAGTAGAAGCAGAATACGAGTAAAAAATGTTACAAAAATGGGGAAATTTTTGACCCATTCTCTCTTATGTGACGCAAGCGAAGTTGCGCGGGTCAGCTAGTGTTATACATATAATAATATATCATTGTACAAACCACTCACCGTCATTTGATTACAAACTAAGCAGAGCTTGTACTATGGTAACCAAATAACAGATAAACACACTTATATACTTGTAAATACATACTTATATAGATACATTAACAAGCTCAGAACAGATACTCGTGCTCATCACACAAATATTAGTCCCGGGTGTGATTGGAACCACACGCGGCGCTACGGTTATTGCGGCGAGGTGACCACGTTAACTACTGCGACAAACGTTCAGTTATACTCTCTACATGAAATGTTTTTTCAATGAAAAATATCTTCAGAAAACTAAATTAGAAATTTCTACCAAAATAACCAGAAAAAGCGAATAGTTATCCCTCAATTTCTTACCAAATTGTCATATTACAAACATCTAATGAATTGAAAATATTCACAGGCGAAAATCAACTATATTTCACAAGAAATAAGATCTATTTTCTCATAAAACTGTTTCCACGTCGCTGGCTTTTAAGAATGTGCAAAATGCTGTACATATTTTCGACTCTATTCTTTGTACATAAGGTGTATTTTTCTTTGTATATTTGCTATTGAATGAAGAGTAATTTACCGATAAAGTATTTAGAAGCATAATGCGATCGACGAAATAAATTCAATACGAAACGCCTTCAAAATATGTGTACAATAATTGTTTTAAAACTTAATTTTACAAGAAAATTGTTGTTAAAATATAATGTCACCTTAAAGGAAAACATATATTATCTATACTATACTAAAAAAAAATCTTTCAGTGTTAGATAGCCCGTTTATCGAGGAAGGTTATAGGCTATATATCATCACGCTACGACTAATAGGAGCAGAGTACCAGTAAAAAATGATACAAAAACGGGGAAAATTATAACCCATTCTCTCTTATGTGACGCAAGCGAAGTTGCACGGGTCAGCTAGCATTTATTAAAAAGACAACTCCCGCACTAAGAATTACTCTTGTGTCGCGGGGACTTCAACATACATACAAACAACGGACACAAAGTACAACCAGACACGAAACAATTATTTGTAGATCGCACAAATAATTGTTCCGTGTGGGAAACGAAACCACGACCTCTCGACGTAATGGTAGCGGCTTGGCGATCTAAACCACTGCGCCACAGAGGCAGTCATTCAAATCGTGATGAAACGTTGGAAACCAAAAAAATGTTTAACGCTTCTTAAGGGCGCGCAAATTCCCCAACCCGCACTTGGTCAGCGTGGTGGACTCAAGGCCTAACCCCTCCCTCGTTCCCCCCCTTGCCCAGCAGTGGGACAGTAACGGGAAAAATAATTTTAATCCAGGATATAAATTAACTTTAAATTTAAGGAAAAAAGGGCGTGAAATTATCTTAAAAATCGTATACCGTAGCATTTCGTAGACGCTACGACGTAGATAGGCTACGCCGTAGATAGAGCGCTACAACTATAATTTGTTTTCAATCGGCTTGGTCCGAATATTATATATATTCTTAAGTTTATTAAATGCTTAGTGAATAACCTGGAGTTAGGAAATTCATATAATTCTTACTTTCTTCGCCCTCAATGCACTTTAGAAATCGCCTACAAAGATCATTTCATCTCTTTTCAATTTTGACACAGAAATCGTCACTTCGGTTGCTTAGCAACGGTTCGTGACAATATAACAATTGAACCAATTTGAAAAAGTATTTCTAAGTGATATCTTAGCACATTGGTATGAATCTAAGGCGCTCATAGCCAGTTGCGCTCACCGGTCGGTAAACGATCTGTGAGTTAAGCAAACTTTAGCGCGGTCATTCCATAGATGGGTGACCGCATATAGTATTTAAACTAAGCGTCTTTATGCTTCGGAGGGCATGTAAAAAGTCGGTCCCGGTTGTCAATTAAGATAACAGTCGTTAAGCCATGTCAAAGGCTAGGCTTGAACAACTTTGACACTAGGTTGACCACTAACCATACGATAAAGCCATAGTTTTAAACTGACGATTAATATTTGACTTAAATGGGAACACAGACATATAATATCTTCAATCTATACCGCTAGGGGGCGGGCAGAGTGATTAGCACCAAGTGCAGTCCTATGTTATACTGGAATAAGAAATATGTCGAGCCGACTTATCATAAACACACTATAAACCTATTTTAGTTAAAAAACTACTATAATATGTTTTCTCCTTTTCATTTCGCTAAGAAGTGAAAGAAACAAAACCTTTCATAACTTCATATATTTTTATGAATAAGAGTGTTAGACATTAAAATTATTTTAAAGATTTTCTTAACTTTCTGATGATCTTAACCGCTGAAAATGATTAAATATGATCATCACAAGTTTATGGGTTCCTTTACCGTGTAGTAAAAGAATTTAATTTTACATTATATAACATAGTAAGAAAGTCTGTGATACCAAAATATTTGCTTGGAAATAGTAAACACTTTAAAAAAAATTAAATTTAACGAAGCGGCACGGGTCGGCTAGTATATCTTCGGCAGTATATCTTCGCGTGGAAATTCACCGCCTACGCGCCTTCGAGAAGGAAAATCGAAAAATCTTCTCTTAGTACTCCTCTACACTTCCTGAGGAGTCTTCATATCAAAATACAACTTTCTACGCTCAGTAGTTTCGAATGTGCGTTGTCCATCCACTATGAATATGTAACTTCAATAACAAATAATTTAAAAAATCCAGCAAGCAGTCGACTCCACGTATTTTCTGTCCGTCCATCTGTCCCTAAAGGTCCTTAAGTGTTAGAACGAGAGGGAACAGTTAAAGTGAGACCACAATACGATCTCAGCTTAACAATAGGGTCACCAAGCTATAAGGCTTTTAAAATTACAGCCTTTTTTACACCTACATTTGTTGGTGAAGTTAATCCTACTATATCAGTCTAGCCTTTCTTCCAACTATGTTGGAGTCGGCTTCCAGTCTCACCGGATGCAGCTGAATACCAGTATTTTACATGCAGCGACTGTCTATCTGACCTCCACAACACAGTTGGTTTATAACACGATACTAAGTAAGACTGGTTGTCAGAATTCAAGCTTCTGACTACTGTTAACGACTGTCAAAGATTTTTGACAATGACAGCCGGGACCCACAATTTAACGCGCAAGAACGAAACACAGAGAATATACTCTTCTATTACATTTTTTAAAGCACAAAGAGTATTTAGTTTTTTGCACTCATTTTAGAGAGTAATAAACAAATTATTCTTCGATTCTGATAAAAGTTGTATTTTCAGTTACAGCACCATTGTATTATTAGTGCAATTTTTAGTAATATGGTTGCCCTATTGGGGTTCGAGTCCCGGCCACGCATCGCGTTACATTACTTTCATTTTATTTGCGGATTAAAGACTTGAAGATAGACTCCCACTGTTAAGAAAATAGTCTTTTATTTTTAGACTCTTTTAAGTGTGTTACACTTCTTTGGCGTATTAATAGTAATTGTCGTTTAAATAGTCCCGGGTTTGAATCGCGAGTATCCATCATTTGATTTTGACATTTGATTTATAGGTTCATAGATTTTGGGCATTGGTATTTCGTTCATTGGGTTTCGTAGCATTGGCATTCGTAGCGCAAAGAGGTTCAAATCCCGTAAATAATAATAAATAAATTGTTGGACAACTCACACACGGTCATTTGATTCCAAACTAAGCAGAGCTTGTACTGTAACCAAATAACTGATAAACATACTTGTATACTTTTTAAATATGTACTTATAAAGATAATTGACAACCAGGCTCAGAACAAATACTTGTGCTCATCACACAAAGATTTGTCCCGGGTGGGATTCGAACCCACCATATCGTCGATGTTTACAATACATCATTTATGAGTTCGTACTGCTTATTAATTTATTTTAAACTTTTTATAGAAAAATGTATTTAGGCGTACTTAATGCCAAAGGCATTTTCTACGAGTCTACTAGTGGTGATACAGAGGTTAAATAAGTGTTTAAAAATCTAAAGGGAGAAAATTACGTTGAGAAAAAGATTTACAAATAAATAACAATGAGGTCATGTAAGTGTACATAAATAAAGATAAGTAAATACATACGTAAATCATTAACAATTAATAAAAATAAATAAATTCAACCCATTAATGTCCCACTGCTGGGCAAGGGTCTCCACCCGTAATGAGGGAGGGCTTAGGCCTTGAGTCCACCACGCTGGCCAAGTGCGGTTTGGGGACTTTGCATGCCCTCAATAAATGTATTAAACAAATTTTAGGCATCATCACGATGATTTCCTTCACTGTTAGAGCAAGTGATAATTAATCCTAATACACACATATCTTGGAAAAGTCACTGGTGTGTTGCCTCGGGTTTGAACGGTCAACCACTTGCGTGGAAGCTGCCAGCTTATACCACTCGGCTATCACTGCTGCTAGAATAGAGTCAATGATCTATTTTCATTCGTTTAAGTCAAAACGCAATGAAAGCCTAAGTAAAGTATAAGTATGCGTCTCCCACGCAAGTGATCGAGGGTCCATTGTACAACCCACGCAACACACCAATGACTTTTCCAAGTTATGTGTGTGTTAGGACTCAGGATGCTGTCCAATTATTATTTGTTAACTGTCTTAAAAAGAAGGAGGTTCTCATTTCGTCTCTACAGCATAAGCAACCCTGGTTTTAGTACCATCTATATATGTACATATGTATATTGGTATTTAAATTTTATAATTGTTAATGCAAAGTCCCCAACCCGCACTTGACCAACGTGGTGGACTCAACGCCTCAAGCTCACCGGATGCAGCTGAATACCAGTACTTGACATGCAGCGACTGTCTATCTGACCTCCACAACACAGTTACCTGTCTTATAACACGATATTAAGACTGGTTGTCAGACTTTCAAGCTTCTGACTACTGTTAACGACTGTCAAAGTTCTTTGAAAATGACAGCCAAGACCCACAATATAAAGTGCACAATAGGGGCTATAAATATATAGATTACTTTCATATGAGCAGATGTTGCCACACTAAAATTTTAACGGCAGCTATTTGCGTAGTTTTATTATGTACTAGCTGACCCGCGCTACTTCGCTTGCGTCACATAAGAGAGAATGGGTGATAATTTTCCCGTTTTTGTAACATTTTTCACTGGTACTCTGCTCCTATTGGTCGTAGCGTGATGATATATACCCTATAGCCTTCCTCAATAAATAAACTATCTAACACTGAAAGATATTTTTCAAATCGGACCAATAGTTCCTGAGATTAGCGCGTTCAAACAAACAAACAAACTCTTCAGCTTTATAATATTTTATTATTATTATTATGATAGTAAAACTATCCGCTTTTAAAATGGTCTGAAACTCGTAAGATATAGGGTATTGTTGGCCCTTTGAACTTATTTGCAAAATATTAAAGATTTCCTTTTAACACAGACTGTCCCACTGCTAGGGACTTTTGGGAAGGGCCTTGAGTCCACCACGCTGGCCAAGTGCGGGGGACTTTGCATACCTTCAAGAACTGTTCTAAAGAACTCTCAGGCATGCAAGGTTTCATCACGATGTTTTCCTTCACCTCGGGTTCGAACCTACAACCACTTGCGTGGAAAATACCAACTTATACCACTGGGTTATCGACAATATTGTCCGGGTTAAAAAGTGACGTTATTTGGTCTCTGCCTACCCCTATGGGAACAAGGCAAGATTTTATATATGTACTAGCGGACCCGACAGACGTTGTCCTGTCTACACGTTACTAATAAATTAAAAATTAATTAAAAAACATTGTCCAGCGGACAAAATTGTGAATCTAAACCATTCTCAGATCCCCTTGAACACACAAAAAATTTTATCAAAATCGGTCCAGTCGTTTAAGAGAAGTTCAGTGACATACACACTTACAGAAGAATTATATATATAAAGGTGTATATAACACAACTAGCTAAAGCTATAATGATGTATGTTAGTAATTAATCAAATGTCCTACATTTGGGTCGAGAACCATATATTATGATTTATAGCAATATACATGATTTATTCGGGACCTAACTGGTATTGGGGACTTGAGCGACCATGTTAACTGCTAAATGAGACTTAAAACATAACATAATACATATAGCACATAGGGAAAGAGTAGCTCGTAGCTTGGTCACAACTGCTCGGTTGATCTCTCAGGTTAAGCTACTCTTGCCGAGGTTGGTTAATTGATGGGTGACCATATTATACATATAGAGTTTCGAAAGGCGCGTAAAATTATCTCGGCTGTAATTTTCAAAGATCTTTAACAGTAGTTAACAGTAGTCAGAATCTTGAAAGTCTGACAACCAGTCTTACTTAGTATCGTGTTATAACCCAGGTAACTGTGTTGTGGAGGTCAGATAGACAGTCGCTGCATGTAAAATACTGGTATTCAGCTGCATCCGGTGAGACTGGAAGCCGACTCCAACATAGTTGGAAGAAAGCTATAAAATTACATTACATTACTATAAGCTAGGCTAATATATATTTTTACTCTTTCTCATAAAAACTAATAAACGAGTTTGTATATATTTTGGAACACATATAGTTTAAAGCCCATACGAATTCAAATCGAAATGCAATAATAATTTCAAACAAAAGAATTACTTCAATCATAATATAAAATACGCGAGCGAAGTCACGCGGAAACATCAGTGCTATTACGTCAAAAGCTCGGAGTCACACTTGTAAGTGGTGAGCGAGATAGCGATATATACAACACAATGCGTTAGAGCGAGACGGGGAGAGAAATTAAGGACCTTTGAACGTTCGTAGAGAAAAATGGTGGAAAAGATTTTGCATTTATTATGATTTATTGATGTACTAGTTGATTTTGCGGCTTTGCTTGGATGGTTATAATCGTTCGATTGACTTTAGTAAACTAATATTGCTGTGATAAAATCAGTGATAGCTGAGTGGTTTAAGTGTTTGCAGGCAAGTGGTTGCAGGTTCAAACCCGACGTAACACACCAATGACTTTTCCAAGTTGTATTAGAAATAGTTATCACTTGTTCCAACGGTGAAAGAAACATCGTGCTGAAACCTTGCATGCCTAACATTTGTTTAATCTACACTAATATTATAAAGCTGAAGAGTTTGTTTGTTTGTTTGTTTCAACGCGCTAATTTCAGGAATTATTGGTCCGATTTGAAAAATTGTACCAGTAAAAACTCTACAAAAACGGGGAAAATTATGACCCACTAGCTGACCCGCGCAACTTCGCTTGCGTCACATAAGAGAGAATGGGTAAATTTTTTCCCCGTTTTTGTTACATTTTTTACTGGTACTCTGCTCCTATTGGTCGTAGCATGATGATGTAGCCTATAACCTTTCTCGATAAATGGGCTATCTAACACTGAAAGAATTTATCAAATCGGACCAGTAGTTTCTGAGATTAGCGCGTTCAAACAAACAAACAAACAAACAAACTCTTCAGCTTTATAATATTAGTATAGATTCTCTTTTATGTGACGCAAACGAAGTTGCGCGGGTCAGCTAGTACATTTATAAAGGGCATACAAAGTCCCCAACCCGCACTTGGCCAGCGTGGTGGTCTCAAGGCAAGCAAGCCCTTGCCCAACAGTGGGACAGTAATGGGTTAATAAAAAGATGTAATATCCTACTTCGCATTCCTGGACGATTGGCCGGACGCAGAAAACGACAGAGGAGACTGGAAATCTAGGAGAGGCCTATACTCAGCAGTGGGACACAAAAACAGACTGGATTAAAATAATCCTGCTTCCCTTGCTTCATTCACATGGTTCGAATCTCGCCCGGGACAAATCTTTGTGTGATGAGCACGAGTATTTGTTCTGAGCCTGGATGTTAATGTATCTATATAAGTATGTATTTAGATGTATATAAGTATGTTTATCAGTCCAGATTAAATCATAATGAATGTCCAGTCCAGTTGTGATAATATTTATATTTATTTATTTATACATGTTGTCATACAGGACCATATCATGTATTTTCTGTTAAATAACTACATTTCTGAAAATAGAATACCTATTTCAGAGTAAAAATAGAACTACTCAACTAATGAAATATAAAAAGCTTAACTACAATAATCTATAAAAATATCCATTAAATGATAATAAAAGCAAAGGAAAATCACTTACAACACTCTGCGAAAAATCGGTGCGCGCATTTTCAGTGGGAATTTATCGAAAACCTGTAGCTTTTGTCTTCATTACAAAGCAAATTCCACCCTAACTATATAGAAATAAAACTCAAAATCGCATATCATTTGATAGTGTATAGAACAAAACTATACAACAAGGGAATATTAACTTTATAGCACAAAAAATAAAGTTGATTTTCAAATGTGAATGGCAGAGTAGTCTGATAACGACCGGCCAGTGTTATAGAGCTCCCGCGCCCCGCGGTCTAAAAGTATTGATGTATATAAGAAGGGTCTCAACACTACGATCCATAGTTCAAGTTAAATTGGTGTTCTGTATTTCAAATTCGAATATACGTATAGAGTCAGTCGGTCCGCGGGCTTCGCGCGGAACGGTCGTCGGCTGGGACATAGACAATTTTTTTTTGTAATTTTATTCAAAAATTTTTCATTAAATCTTACGTTGTTTTTTCTTAAGACAATGACGGATGGTGTTTTCGAGCTAAAAGTCTAATGTGAGTATAATTTTTTTTATTATTTTATTAAAAAAAAAGTAGTTTTCCAGAAATGTACATCGTTAAATCGAGATTTTATTTTATTTCGATCGTAAATTTGACTAAAATCGATTGATTTTTACAAATTAATCAGTATTTTAACAGAAAATCATACATTTCATATCTTAATACTTAATTTTTGATGCAACAAAGCAAATTTTCCAAATTGTCGCCATTTGAAATCGTATTTCAATCAAAAATAAATGTATAGCTATAATATTAATTGTTCAATCATCTCTGCCTATCCTCAAGGGTATAAGAGAAGGAATTTCGTAGATACTTAAGTATATTTCTTTACTAACGGTCTCCCGCGGCGCCGTTTACATTTGATTCAATATTTTAGCCATAGAATCTTGAAAAACTTTTCCAAGTGATGTGTGTATTATAAATAATGATCATTTATAACGGTGAAGGAAAACATCGTGATGAAACCTTGTATCTCTAACCCCCGGTTTCTATGTTACATTTAACGGTAGTTTATCTATTCAATAGCGTTTAAACTCATATAAAAAACGCTAATGAATAGATAAAAAAAAATTAAATTTAACCTATTAATGTTCCACTGCTGGGCAAGGGTCTCCTCCCGTAATGAGGGAGGGGTTAGGCCTTGAGTCCACCACGCTGGCCAAGTGCGGGTTGGGGACTTTGCATGCCCTCAATAAATGTATTAAACAAATTTTTAGGCATGCAATTCCTCACTTCGCCGTTGGAGCATGTGATAATTATTTCTAATACACACATAACTTGCAAAAGTCATTGGTGTGTTGCCTCGGGTTCGAACCTGCGACCACTTGCGTGGGAGGTGTCAACTTATACCACTCGGCTATCACTGCACCCGTAAATGTACCTCTCTAGTTTATAATATTTGTAGGTTTTAAAAGATTATTACCTTTATTAATTGAAATAGGAGCGTTATTGTTCCACCTTGTTGCTTATCAAGGTAGTTTAAAGTAATTGTGAATCGGTCTCGGGTTCCAATCCGTAGATTATATTTGATACTAATGGAAGGACGCGACTTTGTCCGAGACCGAAATATTTGATACTAGCGGTTTAACGCGACTTTGTCCGAGACTTAGTATTCCCGTTTTTATAAAATGTATTGCTGCTCCACTTGTATGACACGTAATGTGATGTTATATAGCCTATAGCCTTTCTCAATAAGTGGACTATTTAAAACCAAAAATATTTTTACTATTCGAACCAGTAGTTTCTGAAATAAGCATGTTAAAAATTGCCATGCCACCGGGCATGTCAATTTCGAGCTACTATTGAGAAATATTCTCATATATAAAAAAAGACAAACTCACTTTGCCCGAGCCGGGAATCGAACACAAGGCCTCTTACGCGGCAGTCGCATACACTGTCGACCGCGCCATAAAGGCAGTTTAATATAGCCGTATAGATATATACATTTTTCCGCATTTACATCCTTTCGCATTTGTAATATTAGTAGGATAATCGAGATTTTTTATCACAATGAACCCTAAAAGATGTCCAATCTAAGTAAAGACCCACTTTCGATGATTTCTCTTGAGATTAAAAACTTTTAAGAGATATAGAGGGCGCTGTGGTCGCGGCCTACATTTTAAAAGATTCACGACTAGTTCTTTAACTTCTAGATAAGTCGCTGATAAGTATTGGATAAGCTATCTGAAGGATATTGGTAGTTACTTCTTAAGTAATCAATAGATTGTAGTAAAAAAAAATCTATTAAAAATTGTGTCCAGGAGTTTGTTGGCAGCTCTTCTCATTGGCTGTACTTTCCGAAATGGCGGTAAATTCACTCTCTGTATCATTGACTATCATAAGTGTCATTTGACCTAAATGAATAAATGATTTGATTTTAATTTTGTTTGGTAGTTAGAATTTAAAACTAGCAAACTCACACGGTTCTGTTCGATATACGAATAGTGAATTATACATATATAAATCACGCCTTTTTCCTATAGTGGTAGGCACAGACCAAAAACGCCACTTAGTACGATCCTTACAAACTTCCCTTGCTTCATTCACATACATGACATTAATAAATATATTCAATTTCAATATTGAATGTAGAACTATATAATATTTACAATGACATTTTAAATTATTTACAGCAACAATAAACTAACTGTATATACAAATAGATAAAAAATAAATAAAAGAAGATGTATTAAAATATACAAAACCTGGGAAGCGCACCACTCGTCGTATTACTCTACTAGCTGACCCGCGCAACTTCGCTTGCGTCACTTAAGATAATCATAATTTTCCCCATTTTTGTAACATTTTTCACTGTTTCTCTGCTCCTATTGGTCGTAGCGTGATGATATATAGCCTATAGCCTTCCTCGATAAATGGGCTATCTAACACTGAAATAATTTTTCAAATCGGACCAGTAGTTCCCGAGATTAGCGCGTTCAAACAAACAAACATTCAAACAAACAAACTCTTCAGCTTTATAATATTAGTATAGATTTAATTTAATTTCAATATTACATCACTCGAAAATCAAACCTAATACTCGGCAGTCGTACTCCACACAGTTGAAAATAATTCATTTCGGGTATGAATTATATTTATTGATAAGGGTAAAGGATGACTTGGGTAATAGGGGTAATTAATGATACCCCTTACTTCTGTATATACGTTGTGTGTGTGTACAGACACACACACAGACTGTCTGCTATGTGATGTCCTTAGCTGGTAATTTGGTGGCCAGTTTCATTGAAACCGGCCGGCAAGATTATTTTTATTCATTTTTCGTTTTAAAAAGACAAATCCCGCACTAAGAATTACTCTTGTGTCGCGGGGACTTTTACTAACATACAAACAACGGACACAAAATACAACCAGACCCGAAATAACTTTTTGTAGATCGCACAATAACTGTGAGGGAATCAAACTCCGTCAAACGTCCTCCCGACGCAATGGTAATGGCGTGGCGACCACCTTAACCACTGCGCCACGGAGATCGCTAAGTGTCCAATTGTGACATTTAGAGAGTGAATTAAGGAGAGATGTGGTTATAGCGGCCAGTTTCATTGAAATCGGCCAGCAGGACTTTGTTTAATGTCTTATATCTGATACGCACCATACATACATGTAAAGAAATCATAATTTGTTCAGAAGTTATTTTTTAAATAGAGCTACGTAGTATTATCAAATTCGTAGACCAGCTACGCCGTAGACCCGCTACGAACTACGAGCTTTAGTAAAAGTATTATGGTGCTTTTTAATACTCATTTATAATTGTTCGATAACTATTTGATAGTTTCTCGATAGTTACTCAATAGTGGTAGAAAAAAGGTTCTCACTAGAGTGACAGCAAAAATAAAAAAAAACCTCAATTTAAAATTTTAGTTCCATCCACTTTTCTATACTAATACTAGCTTAACCCGACAAACGTTGTTTTGCCATATAAAAGAAAAAAAAATAATGTCACTTAGGGGCATGAAAAATAGATGTTGACCGATTCTCAGACCTACTCAATATGCTCACGAAATTTCATGAGAATCGGTCAAGCCGTTTCGGAGGAGTACGGTAACGAAAACTGTGACGCGAGAATTTTATACATTAGATTTTCTATACTTTTCTATACTTAATATTATAAATGCGAGATCTTTTCACGAACAAACTCGCGGGCACAAACCGGTATTTAATAAAAAGCTATTTAAAGAACTTCTTTGTGTTAATATAAAGGAATTTCACAAATATTTCCACGCTGCCACAAGTATTCGCTTTTGAAATAATATTTAACAAAATGGTAGATATTTTATGTTGATTTACAAACTTGCTAATTTATGCCCCATGTTTGAAAATTTCCCGAGGTAAAATGTATCTTATGTGTTAACCTAGGATATATGCTATATGTGTACCAAATTTCGTAAAAATCTATAGAGCAGTTTTGCGTAAAAAAGTAACAGACATACAATAATAATGGTATCCTTCTTTAAAAACTTTTGTATTTACAAAATATATACTTTTATAATAATTTCAGCCGCGTAAATAGATTTTCATGGCAAAAAGTATTCTATGTGTTCATCCAAGTTATTATAATTATCTTTGTATTAAATTCCATTAAAATCCGTCCAGTAGTTTTTTCGTGAAAGAGTAACCATTGTAACAAACATACATACGCACATCCTTACAAACTATCGCATTTATATTGTTAGTATCACTACTTTTTTCTTCCCACTTCCCTTGGATATATTAACCAGGGTATAAAGTGTGTGTTAATATAGATTATAAGCTATCTTTGTGCCGAATGTCGTAGAAATCTGTTAAGTAGTTTTTGCGTTATATAGTAGCAAATATCAATACATCTTTTCTAAGCGTCTCCGTGCTTCAAGTCACGGTTGTTGTTTATAACAACAGTTAACTCATGTCAAACGTACGAACAATTTTGACACTAGATTGACAAACATATATAAAATCACACCTTTTTGCATTACATGTATGCAGAGAGCAAATAACGTCACTTGGTACGATCCTTACAAACTTCCCTTGCTTCATTCACATACATACATGTTGTCATACAGGACCGCCGGTTACGAACACCTGATCTTTTTGCAACACATCACCGATATGATCTGTGTATGTCTTTCTAGGGCGTCCATTACCAGCATTTCCATTTAGTTCCGCACATTAGTTTAACCATTAACAATAATATAATTAATGATATTAATTATTATTATCATACACATAGACTCAAAATCATTAATTTCAAAATTACTAAAACAAAAGCAGAAACGAACCGGAAACAGCGCCATATTGGCGGAAGCAGCTCGTTAGCGCTGCCACAGTTCCGTCAGCCATCTTGTGACGTCACCGGCGCCATTGTTGGGCGGCCATTTTGTAGATAATTGGGGAAATTTGAGAGCAATCTCTTTAATTTAAAGTGTTTAAGTTACAGTTTGAGAGTGAAATATGGGAGAGATTATCACTTTGTTTCAAAAAGGTTCTATTATTCTGACAAGACCAATGTTATAAGCTGTTAAACCAAATTGAATTTCTGAAGAATGTTAGGAAAAAATATAGTTACGAAGGTTTTACATCCTTAATCACTGGAATTGCAGGCAAATTCGTAATCTAACCAATTCTCCTTGGCGCAGTAGTTAAGGTCGCCACGCCGCGACCATTGTGTCGGGAGATCGTGGGTTTTATTCCCACAGAATAATATTATAATTATATGTGCTATCCACAAATACTTATTTCGGGTCTGATTGTACTTTGCGTCTAATGTTTGTATGTTTGTTCAAATCCCGGCGACACAAGAGCAATTTTTAGTACGGGCGTATTCTTTAAAAAAATGAATGAATGAATGAATTGAAATGATAAATACAGCTGCATCCGGTGAGACTGGAAAACCCCGATTTATTTTTAAAAATAGTTTGTTAAGATAAAAATAAATCGGGGTCCTCCGGGACGCGGGGCCTCGGGGATCGGGGTACTCGGGGAATAACCCAAAACGACTCCCACATAGTTGAAAGAAAGGCTAGACTGATAATAATACCATCTTTTTTCTTCCAGAAATCCTTTCAAAATGGGCGTGGCATCAGACGGCTGGGGTAGCAGCTGGCGCGCCAAGATAGCGGCATGCAGGGAGTCCAGGAAACTGGTGCTGGTCATCGTAGCCATAGCCCTCCTCCTGGACAATATGCTCCTCACCACTGTGGGTAAGTTGAGAGACCCTCTTTTTATATTAAGGTACAGGCGCTCATAGCTAGTTGCGCTCACCGGTCGGTAAACGATCTGTGGGTTAAGCAACCGTTGGCGCGGTCATTCCATAGATGGGTGACCGCATAGTGGTATTTGAACTGGGCGTCTCCGTGCTTCGGAGGGCACGTAAAAAGTCGGTCCCGGCTGTTGTCTACTTAGACAACAGTCATTAAGCCAAAGGCCTCTCGGGCGGCTTGAACGACTTTGACACTAGGTTGACCACTAACCATGCGACAAACAAACAAACAACGTATTTTACTAAAAAACTCGAGTAAAACAGCGATACACAACTAGTACCACACTATCGCAGGTAGCAATCAGCTGAGTGGTAGCATTTGCAATTCATTAGGTAGGTAATAGCCGCATCTGTTAGACACCCTCGTGGGGTGAAAATAGGGGCAGATAACCGAAGAGAAGATACAAATGTGTAAAATAAAAATAGTTTTTGGAAGAAAAAGTATGAAAATAGCGATGATTTTTATTAAAAAAAAATTGCTCTAAATAGTAGCCCGGAGTTTGGTAGCATGCCCGGTTATATTTCATACACCTCTGCCTACCTTCGGGTATATAAAACATAAATTTAACCCATTAATGTCTCACTGCTGGGTAACGGTCTCCTCCGGGTTTAGACCTTGAATCCACCACGCTGGCCAACTGCAGGTTGGGGACTTTGCATACCTTCAAGAACTGTTCTAAACAACTCTCAGACATGCAATGTGGCATTACGATGTTTTCCTTCATTGGAACAAGTCATAATTATTTCTATCAAGGTATAACTGGCATAATATTATGTACTTATGTAAAAAAAATATTCAGTATGTGACTTTGTTCCTGTATCCATCTGTTAAATTACATGCAAATACATTAAACGGTTTTTGCGCGAAAGTATACTGTTACATACAGGTTAAGAGAAAGATTTTAAATTAAAAGAAAACAGTAAAGTTGTTTGATTCTTAACTGCAATCAATCAGTCTAGCCTTTCTTCCAACTATATTGGAGTCGGCTTCCAGTCTCACCGGATGTAGAATACCAGTATTTTACATGCAGCGACTGTCTATCTGACCTCCACAACACAGTTACCTGGCTTATAACACGATACTAAGTAAGACTGGTTGTCAGACTTTCAAGCTTCTGACTACTGTTAACGACTGTCAAAGATCTCAGAAAATGACAGATTTAAGGTAATATAAGGTAATAATATATCAATAAGAACAAAAAGGCTTACTCCCCAAGCTTAAAATATCCACAAAAAGTAACACAAATATAAAAATTTTAATGTTCGTTCATTTAAATTTCAACTACAACTACTGTATTTCTGAAATGAATTTAATAAAATTCGTTTAAGCCACATTGTAGATATGTGGTTTTGGACAGTGAACGATGGACATTAATGCACGTATATCTATACTAATATAATAAAGCTGAAGAGTTTGTTTGTTTATTTGTTTGTTTGAACGCGCTAATCTCAGGTACTACTGGTCCGATTTGAAAAATTCTTTCAGTGTTAGATAGCCAATTTATCGAGGAAGACTATAGGCTATATAACATCACGCTACGGTCATAAGGAGCGGAGAAGCAACGAAAAATGTTACAAAAACGGGGAAAATTTTGACCCATTCTCTTAGGTGACGCAAGCGAAGTTGCGCGGGTCAGCTAGTTTGTTATAAAACTAGGTGAAGGTCAAGCAATGTTAGTTAGGAATGGAATTGGATGGGTGGCCGTTTCGAAAATGATGATGTACGATAAGTGAAATATGAGGTAATGATAGTAAGTAATAGAATTGGATGGGTGAGCGGCTTGAAAATGGATTCTTTAGTTATTTAGATTTTACTGGTAGAGTTTTTACAGTTCCTATAAATGAGTTGGTGAGAATGTTTGTTACTCTTTCACGCAAAAACTACTGAACGGATATATATATCTTTAGAGGCAAAGAAATATAACTTAGAAAACAAAAGACAACTTTTTCAAAAAACACCCTTTTATATATTATTTGTAACATTTTTTACTGGTACTCTGCTCCTATTGGTCGTAGCGTGATGATATATAGCCTATAGACTTCCTCGATAAATGGGCTATCTAACACTAAAATAATTTTTCTAATCGAACCCGTAGTTCCTGAGATTGGCGCGTTCAAAGAAACAAACAAACTCTTCAGGTTAGAGATAACTTTATTATTTTTAATAACTGTAACTAAATAATGATAACTTTATTATTATCATTTCATATCATGTCAAACCCTTTTTTATTTTTCTATGCGAGTGAAACCAAATGATTTTTTTATCTTCAAAAAAGTAGCCTATATTTGATCCCGGGACCACTATTTCCATGCAAAATTTCACCAAAACCAGTCCAGCGGTTTATCCTCAAAAGTTAAATAATAAACGGACGAAATGTCATTAGCGCTTGACCTAAATGAATTCCAATTTCAATTGCACAAACTATCCAAAATACATTTGCCGTCGGACTAAAACATTTACTTCTCTCTGAACGGCAAACTGAAATGAAATCAGTCTCGCAGTTTAGTTAGCGTCATATTCAGGAGTTTCAATATAATAACGTTAGTAACAGAGACGGCGTGAATGGGTGAAAACTTGCGCAGATTTGTAGCTACGACGATATCTTGGTTAGGGAGGGGCTACTGTCGATAGAAATCTATACTAATATAATAAAGCTGAAGAGTTTGTTTGTTTGTTTGTTTGAACGCGCTAATCTCGGGAACTACTGGTCCGATTTGAAAAATTATTTCAGTGTTAGATAGCCCATTTATCGAGGAAGGCTTTAGGCTATATATCATCACGCTACGACCAATAGGAGCAGAGTACCAGTAAAAGATGTTACAAAAACTGGGAAAAATTTTATTCACCCATTCTCTCTCATGTGACGCAAGCGAAGTTGCGCGGGTTAGCTAGTGTTTCGATAAACTCAATTGGGTAGTTAACTACCAGTCAAATCAGCTACTCTTTATGAAATATCAAAAACACATTTTAGTACAGAAATACGACGTAGTGACGTCACTATGTCATATTTTCGTTTATCAAATGAGTGTCTAATAAAATGTTTCAGTCTGTAATAATTACAATTTCAACATTATTTACGAAAAAAGCTACATAGTCTGAGCATTTTAGATGAACCTTTTACGAGTACATGTTTAATAATTTTTCGTTAACCCAGGCAACTACCTAATTAATGTCCTAGCTGATATTTGGTGGCTAGTTTCATTGAAACTGTGTTGTAGTTAGTTGACAGTGTGTTGTGTACAATACACAGATACAGTCAGTATTACATCACTCTCATAGTGCGTGTGACGAACACCACCAGTGAGAGCTCACAACCAGGACCATAGGCGACACGTGCTCTGCAAGGCACAGAAATTTACAGATTAAACTTTATTACTTCGTGAGATCACTGATAATTGATGAGTGTAAAATGCTATTAATTTTATTCTGAATGAAAAGTGGTATTTGAAATATTTGTATTCGAAAACGTTCAATACTTTAAACTATCCCGGAGTTTTATGACGTTTCCAGTATAATAAGGCAATAGTCACTTATTACATGGGACTAACATTGTTAATGGCGAAACGTGGGTGTATTTCATATACCTCTGGCTATACCTTCGGGTATAACCTAATACCTATAAGAGTTTTTTTTTTAATATTATTGTCTCACTGCTGGGCAAGGGTCTCCTCCCGTAATTAGGGAGGGGTTAGGCCTTAAGTCCACCACGCTGGCTAAGTGCGGGTAAGAGGCAGGCTCTCAACAAATGTATTAAACGAATTTTAGGCATGCAAGGTCCATCACGATGTTTTCCTTCACCGTTGGAACAAGTGATAATTATTTCTAATACACACATCACTTGGAAAAGTCATTGGTGTGTTGCCTTTTCAAACCTGCAACCACTTGCGTGGGAGACAGGTAATTTCGTAGTAATTTTCATTTCATAAAATAATAAATTATATCGACAATCTAAACTTCGTCGCATCACTAAAGTCGGCGTCCTTTGATGAGGCGGCTAAGTGAATTCCACTTTGATCTCGGCGGCTGGGAAATTGCCCCGGCTTCCGTTCTAACCGACTTGAGAAGTGAGGTACTGCGTTTTAAATTTAATATCTTCATTACTATACCTTTTCGACACAGATTGAGAACTTGCTTCTGACAAGTGGATAATTAGAATTTAAATTGACATATTAGGTCGGGGAAAAAGTCTTTTCGCATTATAGTATGTATGAACTTGTAATAAAATCTTTTCTCTACACAAAAAAGCTCGATATTTGGGTACCTCACGAGCTTACTGAAAGAAACCTAATGAACCGTGTACTCATTTGTGATTCTTGAAGCCAAAGAGATTTTATTACAAGTTCATACATACTATAATGCGAAAATACTTTTTCCCCGACCTAATAATATTATAAATTGACATTTAAATATACATTACAGTAGCACGATTCTCTACTACTATCGACTACCGACAACCGGCTAACAATCGAGAAATTTTACAAGGATGAAAGTCCTGTCTTATGACACAAATTACTCGAACGAAATCGGAAGCAAAATCTGGTTTTTATTTATATATAAATTTCCTAAATTTCTTTGAATAATTGAAAGCTTGTAAATTGGATATTTGATGGGAGGTGGGATCGATTCCTCTCAGCATAAGAGCCCTTGTACAGACAGTTTAATTCGAACTGCGGGCACGAGAATAGCCGAGCGTTTACGAACATACACGAAGCGAGGCCGACTGATTGAAATATTGAATATTGTCGACAATTTGATTAACGTTTAGGAATTTTGATATTGGTTTTATTAAAGATATTTATTAAGAAGTAATTGATATAATTTTCTATGAGAGTGAGTAACTTATATAAAGTATAAAGTATATATCGCTTTAAAATTGAAGGAGGTTCTCAATTCATGTGCATTTTTTACACACATAAGTAATATTAATATTATTTAGCCAAGTGGTAATACTTGATATCTCCTACGCAAGTGGTCGCAGGTTCGAACCCGAGGCAACACACCAATGACTTTTCCAAGTTATGTGTGTATTAGAAATAATTATTACTTGTTTCAACGGTTACATCGTGATGCAGCCTTGCATGCCTAAAATTTGTTAAATACATTTATTGAGGGCAGTCCCCAACCCGCACTAGGCCTGCGTGGTGGACTCAAGGCCTAACCCCTCCCTTATTACGGGAGAAGACCCTTGCCCAGCAGTGGGATTGCAAATACCCTTCGGGCGGCTTGAACAACTTTAGCATGAGGTTGACCACTAACTAAAAACAAACACATATACATAACATTTAATCTGTTATACCGGAAATAGTCCACTCATAAAAGCAAGTGTAGAGTGCGTGAGAGGGATCCTAAGCAATTTCTTCAGAAATTGATTCAGGATGCTTAGAGAATAATCATACGCTCATGACCTGAAAAACATTCATTTTAACTATTTCGGAGCGTGATGCTCGAAAACTGATGAGAATTTCGCCAAATGTGTTAACAAAAGTTGTAGATAATTTTATCATCTTTCATTATGTAGAAGACACTTTTTGTCTACGACGAACCGTTTTAAAGATATTAGTGAAAAACTAAAAAATGGGAACTTTAACCCCCTTTCCCCACTCCGGCGCCCCCCCTAGAGGCGGGGATTTTTAGTATGTTTATTCTCTAAGCATTCTAAACCAATTTCTGAAGAAATTGTTTAGGATCCCTCTCACGCACTCTACACCCGCTTTTGGAGTATTCTTTGAGCAGACTAAAAGTGCAAGCAAAGGTGTAATACTTAGGAGCGTCTCCTTGCTTTGGAGGGCACGTAAAAAGTCGGTCCCGGTTGTTGTCTACTAAGATAACAGTTGTGAAGCCACGTCAAAGGCTAGGCTTGAACAACTTTGACACTAGGTTGACCACTAACCATACGATAAGAAGAATGCAGAAGTATTTTATTGAAGCACGTTTGATAAAACAATATGTAGATATTAATACGTCCCCACGTGTAAGAGTTCAGTCAATTATGTAAATGATCTTGAATGAAGATCTGAGTATGAGCAGGCGTTGTAAATTGAATGATTACGGACATTACAGGAGTAACCAACCATTTTAAATTAAACATTTTTGTATAAATAAAAATTAGTAAAATTGGAACTAACGATAGATTGACTGCCTCTGTGGCGCTGTGGTTTAGGTCGCCACGCCGATACCATTGCGTCGGGAGGTCGGGTTCGATTCCCACACGAAACAATTATTTGTGTGATCCACAAACAATTGTTTTGTGTCTGGTTGTACTTTGTGTCCGTTGTTTGTATGTTTGTAAAAGTCCCCGCGACACAAGAGCAATTCTTAGTGCGGGAGTTGTCTTTTTTTACAATTTTTTTTACAAAATTTCGGATTTTTGTGACTGTCCCACTGCTGGGCAAGGGTCTCCTCTTAAACGAGGGAAGGTTAGGCCTTGAGTCCACCACGCTGACCAAGTACGAGTTGAGAACTTAGCATACCTTCAAGAACTATTCTAAAGAAATCTCAGGCATGCAAGGTTGCATCACGATGTTTTCCTTCACCGTTGGAACAAGTGATTATTTCTAATACACACATCACTTGGAAAAGTCATTGGTGTGTTACCTCGTCGACCACTTAGGTATCAACTTATACCACTCGGCTATCATATTACAGACTTAATATTGAGAACCCCTGCACATTACAATGTGTTGAGTAATAATGTTGAACTTGAAATACACCCACGAAACATATGATATTCATCTTTTTTAAGACAACTCCCGCACTAAGAATTGCTCTTGTGTCGCGGGGACTTTTACAAACGTACAAACAATGGACACAAAGTACAACAAGACACGAAACAATTATTTGTGGATAGCACAAATATTAGGTCGGGGAAAGTCTTTTCGCATTATATTTAGTATGTATGAACTTGTAATAAAATCTCTTTGGCTTCAAGAATCACAAGTGAATACACGGTTCATTAGGTTTCGTTCAGTGAGCTCATTAGGAACCCAAATATCGAGCTTTTTTGTGTAGAGAAGTTTTAAAGGACTCGTTAATAGAAATAACATACATAATACTATTTCCCATAGAGGAAGGCAAAGAGGAAAGAATGTCACTTGGTACGATCCTTACAAACTTCCCTTGCTTCATTCACATACATACATGTTGGTCATTGAAGAATTACATTACATCTCCTGTAATGACTAAACATTTGCTGAAATAACTCGACATCGTTCTAACTGAATTTACATGGAACGACAGTCTATCTGACCTCCACAACCCAGTTATAACCCTGGGTTATATAACATGATACTAAGTAAGACTGCATATCAGACTTTCAAGCTTCTGACTACTGTTAACGACTGTCAAAGATCTTCGAAACTGACAGCCGGAGAGCACAAATTAACGTGCCTTCCAAAACTCGAATGTATTATTTGGTCACCCATCCACAGATCAACCTCGGCATTGTAACTTAACCTGAGAGATCGATCAGCGCGGCTGTTGTTAACTAAGCCACGAGCTCTTCACCAAGTAAGATGATAATAATATATCTATTTGTTGCAGTACCAATCATCCCGGAGTTTCTATACGACATTCGCCACCCGGACGCGCCTCTGTCGGTGTCTATTGAGGACATCACCCCCCCTCCCCCGTCGCCCACCCCCTACTGCCCCTGCATGGAGAGGAACAACTCACTCGTCGTCGAGAATGTCACGCACAGTAAGTAAAATACACCTTTTGAACCTGTAGCTACATACAGCGACATCTCACGGCACAAGCTCAGAACTACCAACTCGCACAAATCCTGAATCGCGCTATTAAAGTTTGCACAGTAATCCATACTTATATTATAAATGCGAAAGTAACTCTGTCTGTCTGTTACTCAATCACGCCTAAACTACTGAACCAATTTGCCTGAAATTTGGTACGGAGATATTTTGATACCTGAGAAAGGACATAGGCTATATATCATCACGCTACGACCAAAAGGAGCAGAGTACCAGTAATACTAATTAAAAAAGCGGAAAAATTTCACCCATTATATTATAGGACGCAAGCGAAGTTGCGCGGGTCAGCTAGTTCACTATACATACAAGTTCCCGACTACAACAGTCGGGCAGCCTAGGCCCACCAGGCATGATCACCTCGCCTGGTCGGAGGATCCTCTCTATGTGTTGGAGGAACATGTTCACCTCGTTCCTCCACAGTGGGGAAACAATGAATTAATAGTAAAATGAGTAACGATCATTTATTTTACAGTCAACATCACCGCCGAGAAAGAAGCACGTCACCAGGAACTGATCCACGAGACAGTGGCCGTAGGGGTCATGTTCGCGAGCAAAGCCATCGTGCAGCTACTAGCTAACCCGTTTGTAGGACCACTCACACATAAGTAAGTAACCCTGGTAATACCATATTTCAATTTACAAGTATTAAAAGTCACTATACAGTACATACTGAGGCGCCCATAGCCAGTTGCGCTCACCGGTCGGTAAACGATCTGTGGGTTAAGCAAGCCATGGCGCGGTCATTCCTAAGATGGGTGACCGCATAGTGGTATTTGAACTGAGCGTCTCCGTGCTTCGGAGGGCACGTAAAATGTCGGTCCCTGTTGTTGTCAGTTAAGATAACAATCGTTAAGCCATGTCAAAGGCCTTCGGGCGGCTTGAACAACTTTGATATTTGGTTGACCACTAACCATACGATAAGAAAGAAAGAAGAAGAATTCTTACAAAGGGAAAATATAAACATTAATTCACGCCTTTGACCAAAACAATCTTTGAATCTTTTCAAGAATGAGACATAATTTTAGTTTGATTTAAAACGCTTAACTTCGATATAAAAAGGTTTTGAAACTTATTTTTTTACGAAGTACAATAACTGAAATTAACTTTGACCGCATTTTCAATCTTCGAGCATATAATTAAAATATTATAATTGACGTTTTGACAAAATTTCGCCAATTTGTAAGTTTCGAACCGTACATACATGTATTATTTAATTTGTATTTCAGGATCGGCTACAGCGTCCCAATGTTCACCGGTTTCATCCTAATGTTCTTGTCCACCCTAAGTAAGTAATCATTATTTATCCATACTAATATTATAAATGCGAAAGTAACTCTGTCTGTCTGTCTGTCTGCTATTCAATCACGCCTAAACTACTGAACCAATTTGCATGAAATTTGGTGTGAAGATATTTTGATACCCGAGAAAGGACATAGACTTATATATCATCACGCTACGACCAAAAGGAGCGGAGTACCAGTAATTAATGTTACAAAAACGGGGAAAAAATTCACCCATTCTCTCTTATTGGACGCAAGCGAAGTTGCGCGGGTCAGCTAGTCTATCTATAATATTCATAATAGTAGTCCGGAGTTTAGTAACGTGTCCGGTATATGACAGACTCACTCCCTATTACATGGGACTAACGTTGTTAATAGCGAAACGTGGATGTATTTTATAGAATTCTCCCTACACAGTCGTATATAACAGGCGTGATATTATGTATGTATGTATATACAAATAGTTGCTATTGACTTTAAAACAGGAGAATACGATACTAATGTTTGACTGCGCGCTTCTCTTTGTATACAGGGTGTGGCGTAAATAATGGATAATCCTTTACCAGGGGATGGGCGACTTCCCGACTGATCTAAAAATTAAAATTTACCTCCGGCACAAGTATCATAGTTTTTGAGATTTTGGCCATTTTGTGTGTTTTTTAAGAAAGCGATTTACGCTCTTAGTTTTTGATGCTGTGATCACAAATTAAGGCTTTTTTTTAATCCGTTTTTTGCAAATAAATTCTGAATAGATGTGCTATTGAATCTACAATCTTGTTTTGTTATTACTACTTGTTTTTTATTTAAATTATGCATTCAAAGTTAAATTTTATAATCTTTCACAACTTTCGTGCAACTTTGAGCACTTGTGGTGAAAAAAAAATGTATGGTGGCTTTACTGCCCACGCCATAAATAATTTTTAAATTTTATCAGAATTCTAAATTGGTATAACATGCAGCATTAATACTGATTATTGTCAAAATATTACAAAGAACTTAAATTATTAACACTTTTGCCAGTCGACTAATTTTATTTTTGCACGCTAAGCGCGTTCTAGATTCAATAGCATATCTATTCAGGATTTAATTGCAAAAAACGGATCTAAAAAAAGCCTTCATTTGTGATCGCAGCATCAAAAAGTACGAGCGTAAATCGCTTTTCTTAAACACACATAATGGCCAAATTTATTTGCAAATGAATCCTGAATCGATGTGCTATTGAACCTAATATCTTGTTTTGTTATTACTACTTGTCTTTTATTTAAACTATGCATTCAAAGTTAAATTTTATAATTTTTCAACACTTTTGTGCAACTTTGAGCACTTGTGTGCAGTGTTGAAAAGAAAGAAAAAAAAAGAAATAAAAAACATAAATAATATTCAAATAATAAAGATAATTAGAAATCTAAAGAAAACTAATCTGTTGACAAATAAATCATTTTTCATCAAATTGCAATACATTATTTTGAAATAGACTTGGTAGAAGCAGCACAGTTCTAAGCTTTTTTATCATCTAAATAATCTTTAATAGTGTAATAACCCTATAGACATGAATATTTGAAAGCAAACTTACCTTAAACGCGTGCAAAAATAAAATTAGTCGACCGGCAAAAGTGTTAATAATTTAAGTTCTTTGTAATATTTTGACAATAATCAGTATTAATGCTGCATGTTATACCAATTTAGAATTCTGATAAAATTTAGAAATTATTTATGGCGTGGGCAGTAAAGCCACCATACATTTTTTTTTCACCACAAGTGCTCAAAGTTGCACGAAAGTTGTGAAAGATTATAAAATTTAACTTTGAATGCATAATTTAAATAAAAAACAAGTAGTAATAACAAAACAAGATTGTAGATTCAATAGCACATCTATTCAGGATTTATTTGCAAAAAACGGATTAAAAAAAAGCCTTAATTTGTGATCACAGCATCAAAAACTAAGAGCGTAAATCGCTTTCTTAAAAAACACACAAAATGGCCAAAATCTCAAAAACTATGATACTTGTGCCAGAGGTAAATTTTAATTTTTAGATCAGTCGGGAAGTCGCCCATCCGCTGGTAAAGGATTATCCATTATTTACGCCACACCCTGTATATTGTAAATGGTTAATTAGTTTTATAAGATATTGGTTTTTATTTAAAGTTTAGAAATTATGTACCAAAACGTGATAACTCTAAAAATAAAAATCAGAACATATTTTTTATAGTTCAATCGTCTACGAATAAAAACACAGGTTTATTTTGATAGAACCAACACGGTCAAATAGGCAATAGCCGCCCAATTTACATCAAAATGATGTACATTTCCTTAACATCCTCCACACGTGATGAAATAAGAACACACAAATTGTTGCCTGATTCAATTTCACCTATGTCTGTATACCATTTGCTACTTTTCATAGCAAAATGAATTCTTGTTCTCTCTCTTTTGCACAAAAAATTACATAAAAAATAGTTCTTTTGATTTACGCTTGGGGGCGCTTATTAGATTTTTATACTGGATTTCTAGCCATAAAATTTGTATTCGGGGTTGTCTATGACAGCCGTACAGAAATTGGTCGTGATTTCGAATCCAGGTCAGGCCCAAAAAAATTTATTTTAGTTTTTAAAGATTATCTGAGTAAATTGTCCGGAATAAACCGGTGTTGAGTTTTAGATCTTTGTGCTTTTGAGAGCACGTAAAGTTGAAGGTCCTGTGACCTCTCACTGGTGGTGTTCGTCACACGCACTATGAGAGTGATGTAATACAGAGTGTATCTGTGTATTGTACACAACACACTGTAAACTAACTACAACACTGTTCTTTTCAAAGTCTTTACTTATATTATATTACTTCGATACACCTCACTACATCTTCAATACAACAGGTGTAATACAATAATATTTTTGTTACAGTATTTGCCTTCGGTCGTTCATACTCCGTGCTGTTCATAGCGCGGGCGCTGCAAGGTATAGGGTCTTCATGTTCCTCCGTGTCCGGGATGGGCATGCTGGCTGAACGATATCCTGACGATAAGGTAACTAATCTAAATATTTACAACTAAAAGTTGACTGATTGACATACCCCGGCTCCTGCGGTACATTTAGCGATAGTTTATCTGTTCAATAGCGTTTTAACTCATATGAAAAAAACGCGATTGAATAGATAAACTACCGCTAAATGTACTCAGAAACCGGGGGATAGTGATCTATCAACGCACAGCACAAACCTCTGGACGGATCGGGTTGAAATTTGGCATGCAGGTAGATGTTATGACGTAGGCATCCGCTAAGAAAGTATTTTGATCAATTCTACCCCCAAGGGGATAATAAATTCATACTAATAACGAAAGTAACTCTGTCTGTCTGTTACTCAATCACGCGTAAACTACTGAACCAATTTACATGAAATTGGGTATGGAGATATTTTGATACCCGAGAAAGTACATAGGCTACTTTTTACCCCGGGAAAATGACGCATTCCCATGGGTAAAAGCTAGTAAATAAATAAATAAAAAGTCATCAAGACACCTTCTCTTCTTTAACCCTTAGGAACGTGGTAACGCAATGGGCATAGCACTCGGAGGACTTGCTCTGGGAGTACTCATCGGACCTCCCTTCGGAGGGCTTATGTACGAGTTTGTTGGCAAGACTGCCCCCTTCCTGATGCTGTCTGCTCTCGCACTGGCCGATGGGTGTAAGTTATCTATACTATATCTATACTAATATTAAGCGAAAGTAACTCTGTCTGTCTGTTACTCAATCACGCCTAAACTACTAAACTAATTTGCATGAAATTTGGTATGGAGAAATTTTGATACCCGAGAAAGGACATAGGCTACTTTTCACCCCGGGAAAATGACGCATTCCCATGGGAAAATTCAGGTAGCGGTATTATGTTGAATAGAATTAGGTATATAATACATGTAAAATGTTATTAAATATTGCATGCCGTGTGACGGCCAAATATGTGAAACTGTATTATAAATAAGAACTCTGAACCATGTTTGTTGCAATAAATTTTGAATTTGAATTTGAATTTGAAGTCGCGGGTAAAAGTTAGTACTTTATATCACTTATCCTACTTCTAAATATATATAACTCAAAGGTGACTTACTAACATAGTGATCTATCAACGCACACAGCACAAACCACTGGACGGATCGAACTGACATTTGACATGCAGGTAGATGTTATGACGTAGACATCTGCTAAGAAAGGATTTTGATCAATTCTACCCCCAAGGGGATAAAATAAAATAGTGTTTTGTCTTCACTCATATACAGTTACAACATTGATTGAAAGTGAACACTGTGTAACTAATCACAGCTTACAACACGTTTATTAGTAAAGACAGTAAATATCTAATATTATGTCTGTCTGTCTGTGTGGTCAGAATTGTATGCAACTTACTTCGTACGACCTACAGCGCAGAGGTCTTGCGTTCAAATCCCGGATCGAGCTAAAAATTTGTTGAGTCATGTCTATCTTGAACAACTTTGACACTAGGTTGACCACTAACTATTTATTTGTCTACAGTATTGCAGCTGATGATCTTGCAGCCAGGAGTTGTTCGTCAGGAGTCGGACCCACCTTCCCTTCGTGCCCTGGTTACGGATCCTTACATCCTGGTAGCTGCTGGTAAGTTAAACTAATTCATTTAATAAAAAAGACTGGTATTATAAAATGATTTGGAACCAAAGGTCTATGACGGTATAGTTGCAAGTGGCGTTCCGTAGTCTCTGCTAACCTAATTATAGGACCAATGCGTGATTTGAAGGAAAACATCGCGAGAAAAACCAAAAAATTGTTTAATACATTTATTGAGGGCATGCGAAGTCCCCAACCCGCACTTGACCAGCGTGGTGGACTCAAGGCCTTACCCCCCTCGTTCGAGAGGAGACCCTTGCTCAGCAGTGGGACAGGAAAGCGTTAAAAAAATGAGATTGATGTGAAATGTCAGGAGTGAGTATGTAGGTAGATAATTAATATTAAACTATAATATTTTTATTTTAGGAGCCATAACGTTTGCAAACGTTGGTATAGCGATGCTAGAACCATCTCTTCCAATCTGGATGGCTGACACGATGGAAGCGCGTCGTTGGCAGCAGGGAGTCGCCTTCCTACCTGCTAGCATCTGTTATCTGATTGGTGAGTTGTTTGGGGGGGGGAGGGTTGAAAAGGGGGGAAGAGTTGGGAGCTTAAAATAATTGGGAGGATGGAGGTGTAAGGACGGGGGGGGTTGAGGGGGATTGTGAGAAGAAAATGGGTTCAGATTACCAAGTGGAGGAGATTAAGGTATTACCAAGTGGAGGAGATTAAGGTATTTTAGGTAAAGAGGGGTCGAGCTTAAGATAATTGGGGGATGTTGAGATTGAATAGGATTCCTCCTAGGGTAGACGGAAACTATGAGGAGATAGGTTGAGAGTAGTAATGGAAGTAGATTAAGGAAGAGATCACGAGATTATTATTATGGCTATGGGAATCGGTACAGAGAAATTAAGGTAAACGGGTTAAGTAAATGAGAAGGTAGTGGTTACAGGTTGGTGAATAAGGGGGTAAAATGGCTAGGAAAGGGGAAATTGCGCTGACTAAGGGAAGAGGTCGAAAAACCTAGGGGGAAATCTAGACTTTGTGTGCTTAGTGTGAGTCTAAGATGGTACGAACGGGGAGGTGAAAAGGTCTATTATAATTGTATGATAGTAATTATACCGGCCTACGTTTAAAGAGCTTGTGGAGGAACGAGGTGATCGTGTTCCTCCAAAACAAAGGGAAAATCCTCCGACCAGGCGAGGTGATCATGCCAGGTGGGCTGCCCGACTGTTGTAGTCGGGAACTTGTATATATAGTCAATTGCAGTGCAAACTTTGATAGCGCGATTCAGGACTTGTGACGTCAGTCACACTGCGCGTGGTGGTTGGTTGTGCGCTGGACCCAGTACATGTCACTGTATGTAGCGATCCGCTACAAACTTACCACTGCGCTTTAACGCATTAGGTTCGACACATAAATATGTTTTTAATTCTATATCTATACATAATTGTTTCTTTCAGGTACAAATCTGTTCGGACCTCTCGGACACAAGATGGGACGTTGGCTGGCTGCGTGCTCCGGACTGATCATCATTGGCTTATGTCTGATCCTGGTATGATGTACACCATATTATTACTTTGAAAATAACTGCCTCTGTGGCGCGGTCGGTAGTGTATCTAACTGCTGATTATGAGGTCTCGAGTTTGATTCCTGGGTTAGGCAAAGGATTTCTGGTCTTTTCTTATTTATATTTTAGGCCTATACCCTTTCGGGTATAACCGACGTGATATTATGTATTTTGATAAAATTTAACATAACTATATAGTCTAAGCAAAGTCGCTTCCCGCGTCTGTCCGTATGTCTCGATGAATAAATATTTAACAGTCTTTTTTTACGCTTAGATCTTTGAAACTACGCAACGGATTCAGCTTTTTTTTAAATAGGTAGTGATAGGATAGAATGATTCAAGAGGAAGGTTTTTTAACTATAATAACTTTATATTAGCTCAGCAGTGGGACATACATACTGCAGTCCTCTAACTATAATGCCGTTATCTACAAAAATTTTTTTTCGAGATATTCGATAAAAAGCCGCGAGAAAAGATATATGCAATGCTGTTTCGTAACTATCTGGAAACTGCGATTTGAAATATCTTTAGCAGCATCTGGAAACAGCATTGCATATTTCTTTTCTCGCGCCTTTTCGCGAATATCTCGAAACAAAATGCCGTTATCTACAAAATTGTTTTTGTAGATAACGGCATTATAGTTAGAGGACAGCAGCATAGATGCTAATAAAAAAAAGTATTTTTGAAACTGGGGCGGGTTTCTAATAAAAATATAATTCAAGATTCTACTTTTTTTTTCTAAATAGGTTATTAATCATATTTTTTGCCTCCAGATCCCAATGGCTCGAAAACTGGAGCACCTGATCATTCCCAACGCCGGCTTAGGCTTCGCTATCGGCATGGTGGACTCCTCAATGATGCCGGAGCTAGGGTTCCTCGTGGATATACGACATGCTGCTGTGTACGGTTCTGTTTATGCTATAGGAGACACTGCCTTTTGTCTGGGATATGCTGTGGGTAAGTACTTGTAAAAACAACTCCCGCACTAAGAATTGCTCTTGTGTCGCAGAGACTTTAACAAACATACAAATAACGGACACAGAGTACAACCAGAGACGAAAAACTTTTTGAGGATCGCAATAAAAATAAAGAAATATCCAAATAATTATTAATTTAGTTTAAGATAGTAATACATATTTAATTTTGTATTATTTCGCCAGGCCCCGCTCTCTCCGGAGCATTGATGAACAGCATCGGCTTCGAGTGGATGCTGGTCATCATAGCTGTGCTGAACTTCGGCTACGCACCCTGTCTCATGATGCTGAGGTCTCCGCCAGCCAGGGATGAGAAACAGGTACGATTGGTCAACCTAGTGTCAAAGTGGTTCAAGCCTAGCCTTTGACATGACTTAACGACTGTTATCTTAATTGACAACAATCGGGACCGACTTTTAACGTGCCCTCCGAAACAGAGACGCCCAGTTCAAATACCACATCTATAGAATGTCCACGCCAAGGTTTGCTTAACCCACAGATCGTTTATTGACCGTTGAGCGCAACGGACTATCTTACTGGTATCTGAATTGACTATTACCGAACCGATTTTTCACACAGAGACGCTCAGCTCAAATGATAGTAAGCGGCCACCCATCTACAAAAAGTCCGCGCTAAAGTTTGCTTAACTTACTTGGTCGTTTACCGATCGATGAAAGGAACTAGCTATGAGCGCCTGCTGTCAAATTAGTTGTACGTTTGTCATTTGTGAACTGTAGTTATAAACAACAACGGTGACTTGTATCACGGAGACGCTCAGCTGAAACACTGCACCTACATGTAATGTACAAGTTAACACATTAATCAGAGGTCTTCAGGTTCGAATCCCGGGTCAGTCGAAAATATATTCCGTACCTCTCACTGGTGGTGTTGGTCACACGCACTATGAGATTGATGTAATACAGAGTGTATCTGTGTATTGTACACAACACACTGTAAACTAACTACAACACAGTTGACTGGTTTCACTGAGAGTCTTTACCATAGTCGAATATTGTCTAGAAAGGCCAGACAAATTATAAAAATGATATTTTAAAGCCTAATTTTATTTTACAGAGCTTAATAATAAGCGAAAAGTCATCAGTTCGCTACGTGAGCTACCAAAACGAAGAAGAAGAGTAACCGCCATCTTGGAAAAATTCCCGCCAAAATTGTCCCGCCATTTTAAACGTCAAACTTGGGATTTTATAAATGAGGTTTGCTTAGGCGTCAAGGAGAAGACCAAAATGAAATATACTGTAGTTTATTGCCCAAAAATGTATATTTAAATCATATCTAAATACATATTAGATTATATTTTAAAGGTAAACCTATATACAATGTTTAACTCTCTGAATTTTTATAGTGAAATCTGTCAGATGGCCGCCATTTTTTTTTATCTATACGTCTTGTATTTTTTTTGGTAAAATTGAAAAATATTGTCATAATTTGTTAGATTATTAAATTAATTATGTGATTTTAATTTTATTTTTGTGATTTTATTAAAGATGTTTAAGATTTGATTGGATTTAATGGCGGCTACTGTCTACTTTTTGCTATAAAAATTCTACTCTGTAGAAAATGACTTGATGTATTGAAATAATATAAAAAATATGGTTTTGAAGCCAATATAAGCAAGAAATAATATTTCCTCTGAAAATTCGTTAATACCGAATTTTATTATATATTATTTTAGTATATAAAGTAGACCTATGACCAATTTTTCTCTCGAACTATAAACATATATGTAGCTATATATTTACATATTGCTTATTGTGAAACATAATATCTAAACTTTGTATAATATATAAAAAAACTCTTTAAAATTATCTCCGATATGAAAAACATATCTATGGAAACAAATCATTCTAGAAATATAACTTTTAGTAAAAAAACCTCTTTAAAATATATATTTTCCAAAATAATACATTTCCGTATATATATATTTAAAATTTAGACCGTTTATAATATAATATATATATATAATGCCGATTGTTCAGGGTGTATAATATAGCTAAAATCACATATATACATTAACTATAATATATATATTTATACATATTAGCCGAATATAATATGCTATGCGTGTATGTATAATATAATACCAATATATCCGGTTATGTTGTAGAAATTATATTAATAAAAATATATGCTGTATATTATATTTTGTGCCTAAATGTTTAATAAACTGTTTTACTAATAATCGTGGTCTGTTGGTCTTCAAGATCTATAGCTCGATTCTCTACTACTATCGACTACCGACAACCGACCTGTCATCGAGAAATTGTGTTTGAAAATCTGATCAGCGCCTCTGACGGGCGTCGTAGGAAATATTTTGACAGTACATTCTAAATGTCAAAATTTCGATAGCTAGCCGGTTCTCGGTAGTCGACAGTGGTAGAGAATCGAGGTACTGATTAGTTATACAGTGTTTTGTCTTCACTCATATACAGTTACAACATTGATTGAAAGTGTACACTGTTTAACTAATCACAGCTTACAACACGTTTATTATTAAGATATATATTCTCTATAATATATATTGTATACTTCTAATAATGTCTATAGAAAACGTGCTTTCAGTAACTTTAAATTGATATTTGAAAAAAGCTTTCGCAAAAATAATGTATTGATTTTGCAAAAGTGACTTCGACAATATTTTTTATTATATATTAATAATTGTAGACAATAATAATATACATATATAAAGGGTTAACTATATATTGCGTTAATTATATTCCTGTATGACAACATGTATGTATGTGAATGAAGCAAGGGAAATTTGTAAGGATCGTACCAAGTGACGTTCTTTGCTCTCTGCCTACCTGTACGGAAAAAATGCGTAATTTTATATATGTATGTATATATGTACACATTTTTACCAATATGATTGAAAAATCTATATAAGTATGTATTTACAAGTATATAAGTATGTGTTATCAGTTATCTGGTTACAGTACAAGCTCTGCTTAGTTTGTAATCAGATGACCGTGTGAGTTTTACAATTATTTATTATTATCATGTTGTAACATTCATAACTATTAATAATCACATGCATTTTTTTTATCTTATCAATCAATGCCAAAGGATTATAATACACCAAACCCGTTAAGATAACCAACTGATAATTGATTTGAAAGCAATTACTGAAATAGTCAAACCTTTCTTCCAACTATGTTGGAGTCGGCTTCCAGTCTCACCGGATGCAGCTGAATACCAGTATTTTACATGGAGCGACTGTCTATCGGACCTCCACAACACAGTTACCTAGGTTATAACACGATATTAAGACTGGTTGTCAGACTTTTAAGCTTCTGACTACTGTCAACGACTGTCAAAGATCTTTGAAAATGTTATCCCGATTCCTCGGGAACTCCGGGGTAAAAAGCCTATGTGTTATTCTGGGTCTTCAGCTACCTATATACAAAATTTCATCGTAATCGATTTTGTAGTATTTGCGTGAAAGAGTAACAAACAGCAATACATACATACTCACAAACTTTCGCATTTATAATATTAGTAGGATACTGTATATGTATTTTTTTAACCATTGCTGTCCCACTGCTGGGCAAAGGTCTCCTCCCAAACGAGGGAGGGGTTAGGCCTTGTATATGTATGTTAAGTCTACATTATATTATATTTATATAAATACTAATATTATAAAGCTAAAGAGTTTGTTTGTTTAAACGCGCTAATCTCAGGAACTACTGGTGCGAATTGAAAATTCTGTTACTGTTGGATAGCCTATAGCCTATCTATTTATTGTAAGGCTATAGGCTATATAACATCACGTTACAACCAACAGCAGCAGAGTACCAGTAAAAAATGTTACAAAAACGGGGAAAAATATGACCCATTCTCTCTTATGTGACGCAAGCGAAGTTGCGCGGGTCAGCTAATGTATTATACAACGCAATATATAGTTATAACCCAAAATGCTTTCGTATAAACGACAATAATGATTTCACAAAAAATTGCTGAGCACATTTTGATAAATTTATTTAATTGGGTAAAGGACCAAACGGGAGTAGTTGTTTTATTTTTAATATGAGCTTAGAATTGTAAATAAATGCAATAATTGTTTAATATGACAATATATAATACAATAATATTATTATTCGATATAATTTAATTTTGTAAATATATTTTATCGAAAGGAGACAATGTGGTAAGATTATTAAAATATTGTTTAATAATAATATATAAATATAATACAATTATTTAAAGTAAAATATATATCTTTTTATATTTTGGCGTTATTTGGTCTCTGCCTACCCTTATGGGTAAATGGCGTGATATTTTATATGTATAAACTACCACATTGATCTCACATTTTAATATTATATAAGAAATATATAACAATATAAATATATACTTAGGTATTTCGCTTCAGTAAAACTTATATACAAATATATAGGAAATGATTCTAACGTGTTTATATGCATCAAATGTGAATGGTTGTAAATAATATTATGTATTCATTTTGACAGCTATTTATACTACGCAAACTCAAAATTAATTCAATTACTTTTTCATACCAAATTAGTTAAAATGTATTGTTTTATATAATACTAGCGGACCCGACAGACGTTGTCCTGTCTACACGTCTTTAATTTGTAAAAAAATATTAAAAAAACATTGTCCAGCGGACAAAATATAAACCATTCTCAGATCCCCTTGAACACACACAAAAAATTTCGTCAAAATCGGTCCAGTCGTTTAAGAGAAGTTCATTGACATACAATGAACTTCTCTTAAACGACAGACACACTTACAGAAGAATTGTATATATAAAGATAATACATAAAAAATTATAAAATGTATTAACCCCCGGTTTCTGAGATACATTTAGCGGTAGTTTATCTATTCAATAGCGTTTAAATTCATATAAAAAACGCTATTGAATAGATAAACTACCGCTAAATGTACTCAGAAACCGGGAGTTATACGAGTTAGCGTAGTATAAATATCTGACGTTGATTTTTAAGTTAGTTGTCAAAGGAATAAGGCATAATTATAATGTTTAATTAAACCATTTAACTGCACGTTTGTCGCAGTGGTTAACGTGGTCACCTCGCCGCAATAACCGTAGCGCCGCGTGTGGTTACAATCACACCCGGGACTAATATTTGTGTGATGAGCACGAGTATCTGTTCTGAGATTGTTAATGTATCTATATAAGTATGTATTTACAAGTATATAAGTATGTTTATCAGTTGTGTGTTTGTATGTGGTTAATTTTTTTTTATATTTATATATATTATGAGGTAAAGAGTATATATAAATGTATAATAACTATATTTTTTTATAGTTTCATGACATTTTTCGTAAATGTATTTAATTTATGTATGTTTTTAAATGTCGTAATATTTTTTTTATATTCAATATATTTATGCATTTTTTGTTTATATAATAATATTATATATTATATGTATTATACGTGATTATAATATAAAAAATATATTTATACTAATAATATAACTTTATTCCACTGACGTGTGTAGCAATAATAAGATAATCATTGCATGTTTATAATTATTAAATATCATATTTTAATATAATCATTATTAAGTAGAAATATTATAACGCTATAGAAATAGCATCATATATAAATTATAATCATGAAAAGTAGTAAAAATAATAATAATAAGAATCCGGTGGGCATATTTCTTCATTTGTGTCTCAATACCATTGCGTTGGGAGGTCGTGGGTTCGTTTTCCACACGGAACAATTATTTGTCCATCCACAAATAATTGTTTCGTGTCTGGTTGTGCTTTGTGTCCGTTGTTTGGATGTTTGTGAAAGTCCCCGCGACACAAGAGCAATTCTTAGTGCGGGAGTTGTCTTTTTTAAAACAATTGCTAACGTGAGAATGCTGCCAGCATTTTGGGAGCGTTCCCGGTAGACAGCAATACGAAGTAGTACTCCTTTTCTTTATACATTTATATTTTGTACATATATGTATTATTCATGAAAACGCCGGGAGAAAACGCCCTAGAAAGACATACACAGATCATATCGGTGATGTCTTGCTAAAAGGTCAGGTGTTCGTAACCGGCGCCGGTCCTGTATGACAACATGTACGTATGTGAATGAGGCAAGGGAAGTTTGTAAGGATCGTACCAAGTGACGTTCTTTAGTCTCTGCGAAAAAAGGCGTGATTTTTATGTATGTATGAAATTTTTTCTTGTTTTTTTTATGAGACGAAACTAGCAAATTATGTATGGCTGCATAATTTGTAGGTTAGAAAATGTTGAAAGATGGCCATTTGATTCCTAATCATATTAATCTCAAATAAAATACTAATATAATAATATTTAATATCAGTAGTTCATATAATCAGATTATCTTCCATTACTAGATCTTATATATACTTTCTTAATAATAAACGTGATATAAGTTCTGATTAGTTAGACAGTGTTTTATCACCTTCATACTGGAGGAGCTCGTGGCTTAGTTAACAACAGCCGCGCGGATCGATCTCTGAGGTTAAGCCATGCTTGCCGAGGTTGATTTGTGGATGGGTGACCATCTTATACATATCGAGTTCCTCCGTGTTTCGGAAGGCACGTTAAATCGTGAGTCCCGGCTGTCGTTTTCGAAGATCTTTGACAGTCGTTAACGGCAGTCAGAAGCTTGAAAGTCTGATAACCAGTCTTGCCGAAGGGTATCGTGTTATCCCAGGTAACTGGGTTGTGGGGGTCAGATTGGCAGTCACTCCATGTAAAACACTGTATTCAGCTGCATCCGGTGAGACCGGAAGCCGACTCAAACATAGCTTGGAAGATAGGCTAAGCTGATATATACTGTCCCATTGCTGGGCAAGGGTCTCCTCCCGAACGAGGGAGTAAGGCCTTGAGTCCACCACGCTGACCAAGTGCGGAGACTTTGCATACTTTTAAGAACTGTTCTAAAGAACTCTCAGGCATGCAAGGTTTCATCACGATGTTTTCCTTCACCGTTGGAACAAGTGATAATTATTTCTAATACACACATCACTTGGAAAAGTCATTGGTGTGTTGCCTTGGATACGAACCTGCAACCACTTGCGTGAGAGGTACTAACTTATACCACTTACTACCACTATATTTTCAAAATTGTAAGTGAGAAAACACTGTATAACTAATCAGTGCTTATATTACATTAATTAGTAAGACTTTTCTTAAATAAAAATATCGAGTAGTATCCATTTATCTCTCAATAAATATTATTTATCAATAATTCTAATAAGTCTACATTATATAAAATCGTAGGATATCATAATAATATAATTATATGTACTCGTAACCGGCGGTCCTGTATGACAACATGTATGTATGTGAATGAAGCAAGGGAAGTTTGTAAGGATCGTACCAAGTGACGTTCTTTGATCTCTACTTATGGGAAAAAGGCGTGATATTATGTATGTATGTATACTCATTATGCATCAACTTACCCCCGGTTTCTGAGGTACATTTAACGGTAGTTTATCTATTCAATAGCGTTTAAACTCATATAAAAAAACGCTATTGAATAGATAAACTACCGCTAAATGTACCTCAGAAATTAGACATTAATCATTAGGTTGCACGATATTTAGTAGGACGCACTAATAAAAAGTAGTTTAGAAAATTACTTTTAAATAATGTAAACACATTTTTAAGTAGTAAATGTGTTTGTTTATATTTGAGAATTATTTTTGAAATAATGTCAACAGTGTTGACATTCAAGTGTTGTAGATATAATGTTTTACAATCATTCAAATTTGATGATTTCGACAATAGCTGGATTTGGGTCCTCGAAATGTGTATTTTTAAATTATTTGTGTAAATTAATGAATAATATGTTATTTTTAATGTAAAAAAGTAGATTTATTAATTAATTAGTGATTATTTATTTAATAAATACGTTATTGTATTAATAGTTTAAAAAAAGTGTTAAAATTGTGTTAACATTTTTATTGTTTGTAAAATACGGTATTTTACTACCAGTCAAATCAGCTACTCTTTATGAAATGTCAAAAACACATTTTTGTATAGAAATACGACATAGTGACGTCACAATGTCGTATTTTTGTTCATCAAATGTTTGCCTAATTTAATATTTCAGTCTATTATAAATTTTATTTTAACAATTTTAACGCCTAACCCCTCCCCCTCGTTTGGGAGGAGACATTTGCCCTGCAGTGGGACAATAATGGGATAAAAAATAATTTGAAAATGAAATTGAGATAGTATGAGCATTTTAGATGCATTTTTTCACAGTACTAAGTTAAATAATTTTCTGTTGACGGAGTAAAATACCGTATTGTAAGTTTATAAAATATTTATTTTATTAAATTAAAGTTATTTAAATTAATGGTAGTACAAGGGCGTCGAGCTAAAGTGTATCTTAGTAATAAAATATTGTAATATACTACAAAACAAATATATTTATCTAACTTTTAACATATACACGTATTTACATTACCCGGGTAATATGTATAATACAAAACCGGGTACTTTAATCTGTAGTTTTAGCTATACGTGTGCCAAACTTATTTAAGAATGTAATTTTTCTGATCAATATTTAAACTCTTCTATCTTTGTATATTATCCGGTTTTTTCACATATTACCCGGGTATTAGGTAGTTAAATTTTAAATGTATAATCTATAAATGTGATAGTTTAGTGATATTTTCCGCTTTTAGAAAAATATATTTTAATTTTAGGATGTATAATAAAATAAATAATTTAATTATTTATACTTATTTAGTTTGTATATTTACTGTTTTAAAATGTTTATCGCCTAATTTTTGTAAAGATCTTATTTTCTAGTCTCATTTTTTTAAATTAAGTATATTAAGTGCCTGTATATTTATTTTTAAATATCCAAATGAAATAATTTTGGAATATTTTTTATGCGATGTGTATATTTCATTATGTCATACAGTCTTACTAATAACCGTGGTGTAAGCTGTGATTAGTTATACAGTGTTTTGTCACATTCACTTCTTTTTAACCTATAACTGTCCCACTGCTGGGCAAGGGTCTCCTCCCGAATGAGGAGTAAGGCCTTGAGCCTACCACGCTGGCAAAGTGCCAAGAACTGTTCTAAAGAACTCTCAGGTATGCAAGGTTTCATCACGATGTTCTCTTTCACCGTTGGAACAAGTGATAATTATTTCTAATACACACATAACTTTGAAAGTGATTAGCGTGTTGCCTCGGGTTCGAACCACTTGCGAGGGATATGCATAATGATACCACTCGGCTATCACTGCTTTTTACTTATATACAGTTTCGAAATTGTAAGACAAAATACTGTATATTATTAAGATAGTTACCCTCTTATTCATAAAAATATATAAAGTCATGAAAGGCTTATAAAGTGTTTTGTTTCTTTCACTCCTTAGCGAAATGAAAAAGAGAAAACATATTATAGTAGTGTTTTAACTAAAATAGGTTTATAGTGTGTTTATGAATAAGAGGGTTAGTTTTTTATGTGTTATTTAGATATATCATATCTACTCCTGCCCTGTATGTCTAAATCTTTATAAATATAAGTAATATATAACGCTTGTTGATAATGCTCAACATGGCAGTGAAACTCTATAAAAAATCATGAATTTAGAAATATGTATACCTTAAAAATATAATATTAATGTTTAATATACATTTTTGTTCATGTATGTGAAATATATACAGTTATGTTGATTGTATAAATTTGTATATGTAATGTATAATTGAAATTAAATATACAATTGTTCGTTTGGAAATGGTTAACGTGGTCACCTCGCCGCAATAACCGTAGCGCCGCGTGTAGTTCCAATCACACCCGGGACTAATATTTGTGTGATGAGCACGAGTATCTGTTCTGAGCTTGTTAATGTATCTATATAAGTATGTATTTACAAGTATATAAGTATGTTTATCAGTTATCTGGTACAAGCTCTGCTTAGTTTGTAATCAGATGATCGTGTGTGAGTTGTATAATAATATTTATAAAAATACAGTTGGTATAAATATTTTGTGTATGGTATATGTATTTTAAATAACGGCTATACATATATAAAAGTATATAAATAATTTCTATTATACATTACATATACAAAGTTATTATTAAATAAGTAAGTAAATATTATGATGTGTTAAAATATATTATTTAATAAAAATGTGGGTATATGAACTAAGAAATCGTTTTATTTTAAACCTAAGATTATTTAACTCTCCTACCTCTCTCTGTGAATCTCTCGTTCAACAGTCATTGCACTGTCATTCATCACGATGTTTTCCTTCACCGTTATAACAAGTGAACATTATTTCTAATGCACACATCACAACAAAAGTTATTGCAATTAATCTAAAATCAGAGGCATAACTTACATGTGACGGTGGACCAATTATCTGGATTATTATTAAAATTCTGTGTATTTCCAAAATAGCAGTGTCAGCACTATAAGTCGAGACACTGATAAATTCTGTAAGTTGTATACCTTCAGCCGAGAATACAACACTCTCTGCTAAGTTGCTCTCTGCAGTCGCACTCACCGGTCGGTGAACGACCAAGTTAAGTTATCAGTGGCGTGGTCATTCTATAGATAGTTAATCGCATAGTTTTATTTGAACTGGGCGTCTCCGTGCTTCGGAGGGCACGTAAAAGGTTGGTCCCGGTTGTTGTCAATTAAGATAACAGTCGTTAAGTCATGTCAAAGGCTTGGCTTGAACAACTTTGACACTAGGTTGACCACTAACCATACGATAGAATAGAAATAAAACTATTTTTTGGTATATAGTAGTCTTATATAACACACGAAAGTCTTTCCTGATACCTACTTTCGAAAAAAATACAATGTTTGATAATGCAATACTTATCATTTCCGATAATGCCTTATCTACATTATAGATAGTAAATAAGATTAAATTCAGTGTTATATACAATACTAGTGACGGATAGACGTATGTGTGTATAAAAAGTGCGTGATTTAAACCCTTTTTTAAATAAATAGTGTATATAAATGCCTTATAAACGTGTTGTAAGCCCTGATTAGTTATACAGTGTTTTGTCGTTTTCACTTATGTTATATAACTCATAATAGTCCCACTGCTGGGCAAGGGTCTCCTCCCAAACGAGACAGGGACAGTAAGGCCTTGAGTCCACCACGTTGGCCAAGTGCGGGTTGAAGACTTTTGAAGTCTTTATCTTATCGTATGGTTAGTGGTCAACCTACTGTCAAAGTTGTTTAAGCCCGAAAGGCCTTTGACGTGGCTTAACGACTGTTATCTTAATTGACAACAACCGAGACCGACTTTTTACGTGCCCTTCTAAGCACGGAAATGGTCGGTTCAAATACCACTATGTGGTCACCCATATATGAAATGACCGCGCCAAGGTTTGCTTAACCCACAAATCGTTTACCGACCGGTGAGCGCAACTGGCTATGGGCGCCTCGGAATTAAGAGCTGTGTTAAACAACTGTCAGACATGTCATTCATCACGATGTTTTCCTTCACCGTTATAACAAGTGAGCATTATTTATAATACACACATCACTTGGAAAGGTCATTGGTGTGTTGCCTCGGGTTCGAACTAATGACCACTTATAACTTTTAAACTCTCGCGTTGCATGTTTAATGTATAATAGGATACGGGAATTAACGCGAACACGCATTTTACTACCACCACTCGCCGTGGTCCCAGGCAGACTGCCTGGGACCACGGCGAGTGCAACCTGCGCCGAAACGTTAGGCATTTTAAGGTAAAATGCGTGTTCGCGTTAATTCCCGTATTCTATTATACATTAATGACCACTTGTGTGAGAGGTACCAACTTATACCACTCGGCTTTCACTGCTCTTTACTTATGTAGTTGTAAAATTAATTGTAAGTGACAAAACACTGTATAATGCACTAGCTGACCCGCGCAACTTCGCTTGCGTCACATAAGAGAGAATGGGTCAAAATTTTCCCCGTTTTTGCAACATTTTTCACTGGTACTCTGCTCCTATTGATAGTAGCGTAATGATATATAGCCTATAACCTTCCTCGATAAATGAACTATCTAACACTGTAAGAATTTTTCAAATCGGACCAGTAGTTCCTGAGATTAGCGCGTTCAAACAAACAAACAAACTCTTCAGCTTTATAATATTAGTATAGATATATAGTATAGATCAGAGCTTACACCACGTTTATTAATGAGACAAGTAAATTAAAAATAAAATTATGAATAAAAATAAATTATTGAAAAATTAATGTTCATGTTTTGAGTGTTATTTTTTATTAATTACGTAGAATAAAGTGTTATTTTAAGATATAATTATTGAAAAATCTTTACGTATTTTTTTAAGTTTCAAAATGAGTGTTTAAATGTTTGTGCAGTGTGTTAGTGAATTTAAAATTACTATTTAAATTATTAATCGTTAATTTATAAAAGTTCTTTATACCGTTAGCATTGGTTCCACCTCGAAGGTTTTTTTGAGATAGCCAGTTAACTGTAATTGAAATATAATCTTTTACCAAATATATAAAAAGAAATGAAATGTTGAAAAACATGCTATTTTAATATTGGTATATAGAAGAACTATATTCTAATATTTCTTTAGTAATTCTTTTTTTGCTATCCGTTTCGATTTTAAAGAAGTTAAGGAATGTTTCTTTGATAAAAACACCTTTTTGAAAAGAACAGTGGGATAGATATTTGGGTACTTGACAACAGTCAAATCAGCTACATTTTATGAAATGTCAAAAACAACATTTTTTGTATAGAAATATGACATCAAATTAGTGCCTAATAAAATGTTTCAGTCTGTAATAATTACAATTTCAACATTATTTACTAAAAAAAATACATAGACTCAACATTTTTAGATAAATCTTTTACGAGTACAAGTTTAATAAGTTTTCGTTAGCCCAGTCAACTAATTTCTAGAATTACTTAACTCTGCTTATACCCTTATTAGTATTAGCGTAATATTATATTAACACGTCAGCTGATAGGTAATCTGATAACAATAATTATCGCTATGATAACTCGTATACATGGAAGAACATAGTCGGCTACTCAAGTTTATAATAGAACGACACAAGTGAGTATCTATTTATATTTTCTTATTTATATTAACCCATTACTGTCCCACTGCTGGGCAAGGGTCTCCTCCCAAACGAGGAGGAGGGGTTAGGCCTTCCACGCTGGCCAAGTGCGGGTTGGGGACTTTGCATGCCCTCAATAAATGTATTAAACAAATTTTAGGCATGCGAACTAGTTGTACCAATATAGTGTTGTTGTATCGTGGGGACTTTTAAAAACATACAAACAACGGACACAAAGTACAACCAGACCCAAAACAATTATTTGTTGATCGCACAAATAATTGTCCCGTGTGGGAATCGAACCCTCTCGACGCGACTGGTATTAGCGTGGCTAACTACTGCACCACGGAGGCAGTCTAAAATCTAAAATATTATATAAGTGTGGCCTACCTCTATGAGAAAAATATGTGATCTGCATATACAAAACAGGCTTTTACCCGCGACTTCGTCCGCAGCCTGAATTTTCCCATGGTAAATTTTCCAAGGTCCATTTCCCGGGGTAAAAAGTTGCCTATGTCCTCTCTCGGATATTAAAATATCTCCATATCAAATTTCATGCAAATTGATTCAGCAGTTTAGGCGTGATTTAGTAACAGACAGACAGAGTTACTATCGTATTTATAATATTAGTATTATATGAATAAAGACCTCAAATTTCAGATCACCAAAAATGTCAGACCAGCCCGAATCCCCAGCCATAACGGCAGAGGTCCCAGCCTCCCAAACGATCAGAGAGTCCACAGACTTAGCCGATTACTCTCCCGTGATAACAGTCACGAAGGAGGAGCGAACCCTCACTAAGGGAGGAGTGACTCAACACAAGATAACTGTGACAGAAGATGTATCGGTGAGTTACCAGCATTTGTTTAAAGAGGAGGTTAAGCCAGGAAAGACTGTAACTCAGAGCGTACAGATATTTGAATATAAATATTGATTGAAAGTTTCGTTTTATTTTGTAACCTTTTGTCGAAATATTAGGTCGGGGAATGTCTACGCATTATAGTATGTATGAACTTGTAATAAAATCTTTTCTCTACACAAAAAAGCTCGATATTTGGTTACCTCAAGAGCTCATTGAAACCTAATGAACCGTGTACTCATTTGTGATTCTTGAAGCCAAAGAGATTTTATTACAAGTTTATACATACTATAACGCGAAAAGTCTTTTTCCCCGACCTAATACTGTGCTGTTAACAATGTTAGTCCCATGTAATAGGGGGCTAACTCATACCGGGCACGTTACCAAACTCCGGGTTTACTATTGATAATCTTCTTATATTATAAAATTGTAAAGTATGTGTGAACGTGCTAATCTCAGGAACAACTAGTGCGAATTGAAAAATTCTTCTAGAACTTGTAGAATAGCCTATTTATTGAAGAAGGCTATAAGCTATTAACATACGGAATAATAATGTAATAATTTTTAATTGCTACGACGGAGTAGCAATGAAAAATATTACAAAAACGGGAAACATTATGACCCATTCTTTCTTATGTGACGCAAGCAAAGTTGCACAGGTCAGCTAGTACTTTATTATAAATTGGAAAAAACATAAATACAGTCCCCAACCGGGCCTTAGCCAGCGTGGTGGACTCAAGACCTAGCATCTCCCTTATTTAGATAGAGACCCTAGCCCAGCAGTGGGACATGAATATTTAAAAAAAACTAGAAGGTTAAAGTTTAAAATTCTCCCCAAAAGATGGCGTTGGTTTTAACAACCATGAAATTAATTGCATTTAAAGTACAAATACTTATTATTAAGAAACTACATCTAGGTATATAATTTCAGGTGCTAAAACCTTCGACAGTTTAGTAATTCATGCAATTGATAACTTATCATCAGCTGATAAAGTTTCGATAATAATTTATGTGTCATATTACCTGCATACTTCAGTTCTATGCATTAAATACTTATGACAATATGTATATCCTTTTCAATCTTTGACAGTCGTTAACAGTAGTCAGAAGCTTGAAAGTTTGACAACCAGTCTTACTTAGTATCGTGTTATAACCCAGGTAACTGTGTTGTGGAGGTCTGATAGACAGTCGCTGCATGTAACATACTGGTATTCTCGTAATCTAGTGAGACTTAACAAGGTAGGCTGATAATGTGTAAAAAATCATTCAAGTTATCATATGGTTAGTGGTCAACCTAGTGTCAAAGTGGTACGTTTGTCGTGAACTGTTGTCATAAACAACAACGGTGACTTGTATCACGGAGACGCTCAGCTCAAACACTGCACCTACATCCATGTAATGTACGCGTAAACACACTGAGCGTTTACCCATCGATGAACTATAAGTGTTTTCATATAAAAGTTGCTCATAGAAGTATCTCGAGGCAGACAATATTTTAATCAAATTATTCGAATGAATCTTGCGACAGTGAATACTTTCTACTCGTCACAGCGCATTATGAGAGTGATGTAATAGAGAGTGTATCTGTGTATTGTGCACACACTTGGACACTATAAACAAATTATGCATTTTCAATGAATTTGGTCGCTGCAGCTGTTTAGAAGGCTATTATTATTATATACTAGCCATTTACGACACATAAGAGAGAATGGGTCATAATTTTCCCAGTTTTTGTAACATTTTTTACTTGTACTCTGCTCCTATAGGTCGTAACGTGATGATATATAACCTATAGCCTCCTCGATAAATGGGCAATCTAACACTGAAAGAATGTTTTCAAATCGGACCAGTAGTTCCTGAGTTTAGCGCGTTCAAACAAACAAACTCTTCAGCTTTATAATATTAGTATAGATTTACTTATTTATTATTATTTTATACACTTCAGGTGCAAGAGACAGAGAACGGCGGTCACCGAGTGAGCTACGTGGAGAGGCAGACATCAGTACAGACCACGAATACTAGTCACACCATGTCTGACGGGAAAGAAGAACTGGATAAAGAAGGTTAGTTACATCTTCACTTGGAGGAGCTCGTGGCTTAGTTAACAACAGCCGTGCGGATCGATCTCTTAGGTTAAGCAACGCTTGCCAAGGTTGATCTATGGATGGGTGACCGTCTTATACATATCGAGTTCCTCCGTATTTCGGAAGGCACGTTAAATTGTGTGTCCCGGCTGTCATTTTCAAAGATCTTTGACAGTCGTTAACAGTAGTCAGACTCAGAAGCATGAAAGTGACAACCAGTCTTACTGTGTATCGTGTTATAACCCAGGTATTGGGTTGTGGAGGTCAGATAGACAGTCGCTGCATGTAAAATACTGGTATTCAGCTGCATCCGGTGAGATTGGAAGCCGACTCCAACATAGTTTGGAAGAAAGGCTAGGCTTCTTTTTCTTGTCGTATGGTTAGTGGTAAACCTAGTGTCAAAGTTGTTCAAACCGCCCGAAGACCTTTGACGTGACTTTACGACTGCTATCTTAATTGACAACAACCGGGACCGACTTTTTAAATGCCTTCCGAAGCATGGAGACGCTCAGTTCAAATACCACTATGCGGTCACCCATCCGTTTGCTTGACCCACAGATCGTTTACCGACCGGTGAGCGCAACTGGCTACGGGCGCCTCAGGCTAGACTAATAATAATAGTTACATCTTCACTGCCTGCTTTTGTTTTTACATTTTCGTACATTTTACAGAAAAGAGTCACCATGAGAAAAAGTCAAGAATACCTCAACTGAAGTTCAAACAAACTGTTGAAAAAGTTAAAAAAGAGCGAAAAGATGAAAAAATTAAAGAACAGGTACGTTTTTAAATTATTAATTATTTGATATTATCCTGTATAACAACATGTATGTATGTGAATGAAGCAAGGGAAGTTTGTAAGGATCGTCACGTTCTTTGACCTCTGTATACTTCTATGGAAAAAAAGCGTATATGATATATATACATCTTGTCATATAAGACCGCCGGTTACGCGTACTATATGTAGAACTTAATTTTCAATAATTTGATGAATAAATAAATTTAACTCATTAATGTCCCACTGCTGAGCAAGGGTCTCCTCCCGTAATGAGGGAGGGGTTAGACCTTGAGTCCACCACGCTGACCAACTGCTAGAACTTTGCATACCTTCAAGAACTGTTCTAAAAAACTCTTAAGCACTCAAGATTGCATCACGATGTTTTCCTTCAACGTTGGAACAAGTGATAATTATTTCCAATACACACATAACTTCGAAAAGTCATTAGTGTTGCCTGTAAGATTAGATATTAGGTCGGGGAAAAAGTCTTTTCGCATTATAGTATGTACGAACTTGTAATAAAATCTTTTCTCTACACAGAAAAGCTCGATATTTGGGTACCCCACGAGCTCACTGAAAGAAACCTAATGAACCGTTTACAACTTATACCACTCTTATTTTACAGCAACAAAACAGCCCCAGAAGATCATCAATACCAAAACTGAAAGACGCTAAACTGGTAAAAAAAGACTCTTTCAAAGAAAAACTAGATCCGGAACAATTAGACGACGAATTCGACAAAATATACGAAGAAATTGTTGACAATAAAACAAAAGATATTGACATAAAATCATTAATACAAGTAGAAGATCCAGAAAAAATCGAAACAAAATTTGAAGAAATCATTCACGCATACGATAGTGACGACTTACTAACTAACACTGAGAAACTACGCCTATCAAAAATCCCTTGGCGAAAGAAAGATAAAAACTCTAGCACTACTATTGAAAGGGTTAAGAGACAAAATTCTGCAGCAAATTTAAAAGATGGTGGTTTCCGCGTCTCTACAATCACAACGAAAAGGTTTTCGAGAGGTAATAGTGTAGATACTGGTACTCAGAAAGTTGATACAGAAACTAATGGTAGTAAAATTGATGTTACTAATAATAGTTTGAATAAAACAAGACGACGAAGGCGTTATAGCAGAGAGATCAGTACCGAAGATGCGAGTAGCGAGGAAGGTCGTCCAAATAGAAAAACAGGCATCCCTGTCAAATCTGATAGAATTAACCGTAGCATCAGCCGGGAATTGAACAAACGACCCCCTAAACTAGATGACAGAGATATGGTTAATAGAGAAGTGGTTAAATACGAAGAAATTACCGACGGTAACACTAAAACGGTTATTAAAGAGACGGTATCGGAATTGCCGGTACGAAGCGAAAAAATGATCCGTGGAATTAGCCGGACGTTTAGCCGTGACGGTAAAAGTGTTACAGTGACTTCTAAGACCAAAGAAATTAATAAAGAACAAAATTTGAACAAAAATATTCCTAATGAAACTGTGTCTACCACTACAGTTGATCAAAACAATGTAACTAAGCAACAATCTACACAAAAAATTGATGAAAATAATATTAAAGAAACTCCTGTAATTATTAAAACAAATAACACTGAAAAATCGAACATAGAAGTAGAAGAAAATGCGACTAAACCTGAAACAAAAACTGAAATTTTGCAAACTGAAGAAGTGTCTAAACATACTGTAAAAGTAGGTATACCTGTTTATACTAAAACAACACACAGCTACTCAAAAGGCAAAATTCAGAATGTTGAAATTTCTAAAACGATTGAATGGCAAGCAGCAGATGAAATTATAATGAAACAAAACAATCCTATTGAAAATAAGGTTTTTGATGATAGGAAATTCGGCCCGACAGTTGTTAAAAATCTTAACAATAATGATTTACCTAAAAATGAGAAGGGTATTAAAAAAATAGATACAGTTACTATCAATAATGTAAATATTGATAAAAATAATGAAAATATACCTTCAGTAGTTGTTAAAGACAGTATTATAGAACAAGAAACGAACAAATTAGAAGCTTCAAATAATAACGAACCACAAAGTGTGAGCGGGACAAAAGATACAACTCCACCTGTGTCTAACAAGGACAGAGATATAGAAAATACGACAGTTCTCAAAGGCAATGTGAGTAGGCTGAAGAGAATGATAAGTGAGAAAGAGCAAGCAGATGTTAAGAAAGAGATAGATGTAGAGGAGGACCTTCCTAAGAAGAAGTCTGTGCTGTCCAAGATTGCTATGTTTGAGGTTAGTAATCCATACTTTAATATTATAAATGCGAAAGTAACTTTGTCTGTTACTCAATCACGCCTAAACTCTCATTTGATACCAACGAAAATACGAAACTGTGACGTCATTATTTCGTATTCCCATACTAAACTGTATTTTTGACATGCCTACGTCATGACCTAGAATCCATACTAATATCATAAATGCGAAAGTAACTTTGTCTGTCTGACTATTTGTCTGTCTGTTACTACATGCAATTTGGTATGGAGATATTTTGATTCCCCGAAAAAGGACATAGGCTACTTTTTACCCCGAGAAAATGACGCATTCCCATGGGAAAATTCTAATTTGTGGCGGACGAAGTCGCGGGTAAAATCTAGATGATAACTATACTTAATATTTATAATTTTTAATTTTCCTGAAGTAAGCGTCTGCGTGCAGAAATTTAATCAATAAATTATTCTTGCTTTTTCTTTGTCAAAGTTGAGTCCATACCTTCCGCCGGTCGTGACGGGCTTACGGCTCTATCGAGTGCCTGGGACCTATGTTTGATTCCATGTTGTTGTATTAGAATATCTGCTGTCAACTTAATCACTGGCATTAAAGCACGTAGTTTTTAAAGAAAAGTCGGTCCCGGTTGTTGTCAATTAATATAACAGTCGTTAAGCCACGTCAAAGGCCTACGGGCTTGAACAACTTTGACACTAGGTTGACCACTAACCATACGATAAGAAGAAGAAAAAGAAGTTTTTAAAAAGCAGAGGCCATTATCTGAATATTTGTCTTTTTTTCTTTCAGGGTAAAGAGCCAGCGGAATTTAGCATCAAAATAAAGAAATATACCATCGAAAGAAGACCAAACATTCTTACCAAAGAGAAAGCCAAAATTAAGCCAAAAATCGTAGATCACGTGTTGAAAACACAACCGAAAATAGACCCTAAAGATACTAGCAATAAAGACGATAACAGTATAACTGTTGTAAACAAAATCGTAGATGAAACACAAGCGAATATGAACTCTAATGCTTATGACAATAAAGATGAAAATACCACAGCAGTAGTAACACAAGAACCGATTATTGTCGACCAAATTTGGAAGAAAGAGGTTATTGAAGAAATGGTTGAACATCAAATTGAAAGTATCAAAAGTATGCCAGAAGCAATAAATTATATAATCACTGAAACATCGCCTGGGAAAGTAGACTTAAATACAAACGAAATAGAGGCTGAAATTCCTCAAACGATACCTGAGAAAATTGACAATAATAATGAGAGCAAATACGAAGCTATAAGACCGTTACCAGGATTTGTAGACGCTGTTAATAATGATGTAGAATTACCACAAATATTACCAGTTAAATTAAACTTTGAAGTTGAAGAAATAAAACAAAATGAGGCTGTAATTTTACCAGCGAAAATAGATTTTGTCCACGAAAATCAAGTGATATATTCTCCTGAAAAGATTATAACTAACGATTATGACAGTCAAATAGAGAATAAGAAGCGTCCAGTAGGCAAATTAGACCTTAACTCTTGGATAAAACAAGTAGAAATAAATAAAAAAATCGTCAATTCGAACAAAATTACCGAAAACCAAACTTCGGAAGAAAAAATTAATATAACGCCAGCGAAACACGTATTTGAAAAAGATGTAGAAAATAAAGTACTGCCAAATAAAGTGGAACATTTGAAAGTAGACACACATATGGAAATACCAACAATTTTACCTGGTAGGATAACTTTTACGCCAAACAATACGCCCGAAATTTATCCAAGTCATATAGAATTTGTACGTAAAGAGAGTCAATTACAAGTACCAGTAGTTTTGCCTGAAACGCCTTTGACGAAACCTAGAAAGCTTGATTTTGAAACGCAGAAAAGTCGTATCGAAGTCCCTGTAATGCCAGGAGAAATTGGACTTAATATTGCAGGAAATAAAGTCGAAACTCCTACTGCTTTACCTGAGAAGGTAGATTACATTGTAGAAGTCCCTGAAACACCGAAAATCTTGCCTAAAGTTAACAATTATGAAATAACTGAAGTTGAAACACCGATAGCGTTACCTGAAATTATAAATTTTGATGCGAATCAAGCTGAAATTAATACAAATTTACCTGAAGCAACTAATTTTAAACATGAAGAATTAAAAGTTGAAACAACACAACTATCACCTGAAAAAGACTTTGAAAATAAACTAAGTCCAGCACCAAATAAATTATATTTGAATCCATTTGAAAGGGCAACTCAAAACAAATCTATTTTCGAAGTAGTTAAACCTTTACCCGTATTAAAACCAGATTTCAAAAACGATTTCTACGATTCTGACAGAGGTCTCCCAAGCGACCCTGAGTTAGTTGACAGTGAACCAGAGATAAAAGAATCCAAGGAAAACATTATGAGGAAATTGAAAAACAAAATCTATTTCATAGCGAAGAAAAATAGATCTAAAAAAGAAAATAACCCGGAAATTGATTCGCATTTCGTCAAAGATACGATTCATAATATTGAACAAAATCATTCTTACATACAGAGTGATTACAGCACAGATTTTAAGTATAAAAATGATAATAATTATAGGGATTTTGACTCCAAATCAGATATAGATGTAGTTCGGCCTAGGGAGGATATAAAAAGGGCTAAGTCTCTCGCTGAATTAGACCTAGGCGATGTGGTTAAAGGTCAAGTTCAAAGAATGGTGTACAGAATGAAATCTATGGACTTTGAGAAACATGATACGCCTAGGTCTAGTATTAGTATAAAAGAAATGCCTAAAAAGAGCTCGGTTTTGGAGAAAATTCTGCTTTTTGAGGTAAGATAGTTACATATTTTTCTGCTTTACTACTCATATATAAGTTTTTGTATGGTACCGTACCCAAAGACTAAAAATGGTTCAATATTACTAAGACTTCGCTGTCTGTCTGTCAGCAGGCTGTATCTCATGAACCGTGATAGTTAGACAGTTGACATCACAAACAAAAACAATCATAAAAAGGATACACGAAATATTTTTTTTCTGATGCAAAAACAACCAGTACTTTTACCTAAGGTACATTTTCAAATAGAAATTCATTCGTTTTCGATGATTATGCTGTCCAAAAGACTCGTGTCCGAAACGAAATCATTTTATTAAGGACGGTACTTGATTATTGCATTTAAAAATATCTACCCGCAAAATAGTTCATTGATCTTCAAAATCAGTCCATTTTGTTGTCGCTTTTAGTCATTGTTTTAAAATAAATGGTTTAAATATATAAAAATGAAGTATTTAATATTATTAGCTTGTTTATTTTTTATTGTAAGTATATTTTACAATTAATAAAACCTGCTTCACTTATCTACGAAATGCGTTAATCACACAGCGATCCTTAATTTTCCTGAATTAAACATCTCTAAAATCTTTTTCTTATTTTCTATTATTATTCCAAATACACTATTCTTTTATTTATTTATTTTTATAACGATAAAAAAACATCGTGATGAAATACAAGTATGAGTAGTTTAACGTGTGAATTAGAAATAATTATTATCACTTGTTCTAACGGTGAAGGAAAACATCGTGATGCAACCTTGCATGCATGAAAGTTCTTTAGAATTGTTCTTGAAAGTATGCAAAGTCCCCAACCCGCACTTTGTCAGCGTATTGGACTCAAGGCCTTACCCCTCTCTCATTACGCGATAGGAGACCCTTGCCCAGCAGAAGCACTGGGGCTCACAGGCACATCAATGTGTTAAATTTATTAATTCATACATTTTTAACAACATAACTAATTTTTCAGGGAAAAGCGTCCTCAAATCGTACAGAAAAACCAGAAAAATATGACAGAACTGAACGTTTTGAAACTACAACTTTATCATACGATAACACGACTCTTTACGAGACGACAACGAGAAGTCCCGAAGAGATTTATTTACAAAAGATTGAAGAACTAAGTGCAGCTAAAGTGAGATATGGGAAGACAGACATGTTGTATTTGCAACTGGCTAATGGAGTACAAATGCCTGCGATTGCTCTTGGCACTGCGTTGGTGAGTTTCAAAACACATTCAATTTATTTCTACCCAATATTTTTACCCTTCAATCATTCATCGTATGGTTAGTGGTCAACCTAGTGTCAAAGTTGTTCAAGCCCGAAAGGCCTTTGACGTGGCTTAACGACTGTTGTGTTAACTGACAACAACCGGGTCCCACTTTTAACGTGTCCTCCGAAGCACGGAGACGCCCAGTTCAAATACCACTAAGCGGTCACCCATCTATGAAATGACCGCGCCAAGGTTTGCTTAACCCACAGATCGTTTACCGACTGGTGAGCGCTACTGGCTATGGGCGCCTCAGTTACAGTACTTCATCCAGTAGACTGGATTCAATTGAACTTTAAGAAGATTTTTATTAACTGCACGTTTGTCGCAGTGGTTAACGTGGTCACCTCGCCGCAATAACCGTAGCGCCGCGTGTGGTTCCAATCACACCCGGGACTAATATTTGTATGATGAGCACGTGTATCTGTTCTGAGCCTGGAGCCTAAAACCTATACCTACTTCTAAAGGGAAGAAGCGTGAATTTACGGCCTCCGTAGAGCAGTGGGTAAGGTGGTCGCCACGCCACTACCATTACGACGGGAGGTCGTGGGTTCGATACCCACAAGGAACAATTATTTGTGCGATCCACAAATAGTTGTTTCGGGTCTGGTTGTACTTTGTGTCCGTTGTTTGTATGTAAAAGTCCCCGCGACACAAGAGGAATTCTTAGTGCGGGAGTTGTCTTTAAAAAAATATATCACAAATATAGTAGGTATACCTACAAAGGCAAGAAGAGTGAATTTATGTATGTATGTAATGTAATTACAGATGGACACCCGCCTAGCCCCTCACATAGTGTCAGCCGCCATAGACTTAGGGTACAGGGCCATAGACACTGCATACATCTATGGAAACGAGAGAGTAGTCGGACAAGCCATCAAAGCCAAGATTGACGATGGAACTGTGAAACGGTAAGTCTTCTTATCGTATGGTTAGTGTTCAACCTAGTGTCAAAGTTGTTCAAGCCTAGCCTTTGACGTGGTTCAACGACTGTTATCTTAATTGACAACAACCGGGATCGACTTTTTACGTACCCTCCGAAGTACGGAGACGCTCAGTTGAAATACTACTTTGCGGTCACCCATCTATGTAATGACCCTCGACAAGGTTTGCTTAACCCAAAGATCGTTTACCGACCGGTAATGTTGGATTATCAAATTTAGTGGTTAATAACCGCTTTAGTTTATTACTTCAATTTTCTTTATTTGTGTTTACGCAGTCAGATTTATATTTTTTTACTAACTCACTCGCGCAACTTCGCTTGCGTCACAAAAGAGAGAATAGGTCATAATTTTCCCCGTTTTTGAAACATTCTTATTGGTGCTCTGCTCCTATTGGTCGTAGCGTGATGTTATATAGCCTAAAGCCTTCCTCGATAAATGGTCTATTCGACACAAACATATTTTTCAGTTCGAACCAGTAGTTCCTGAAATTAGCGCGTACAAACAAACAAACTCTTCAGATTTTTAGTATTAGTATAGATAATTTAGAATTGTGTATATTTATTCTAATGTATCAAAGCGTTACCTCGGGTGAACAAATAAGGTATCCTAACCTTTAATTTTTAATCGCGTTTAAGACCCGTTACATTATAATATTATTTGATTAAATAGTCAAGTAAAAACATAAGATAGTTGATTAATTTGAAGAGTTCAAATATAATGATTATAAATGATTACTTACGCGTGCGCTGGCGCGGCATCATCGCAAGGCTCACGAGCTCGACGCCGGCGCGTCTCGATCCTGTGACGACACATTTTAGGTAAACTTAAACCTAGAAATGTCTTTAACACACAAAACACTAACTATTACTATTTGATTACACTAAAAACTAAATTAAAAGCAATTAATAAGCGTCCATTTTGCAAAAGATAACCTCTTTTTAAAGTTTATAGCGCGCCGGAAGAATTTTTTATTGTGTCAAGGGCACAGGATTTCGCTGTACAGCCAGAATAGATCAAAATACATCAAACGGTGCGGCCGCGTCGCGTGCGCCGACCAATAGCAGTCGCTAGAAAATGCTTTCTTGCTGTTTTCTTATTGGTAGATGCCTGGAGTAGCATTATTTCTATTTTTTTTTTATTCGTATATTTGGAATATTATATGACTCGAGCCCGGTGAACGAACTTTATGCTAAAATTGATTACGTACAGCCTGTGCCAATTTGTTATTACTAAGTTAAATTTTAATTAAATAATAATAATTTTAAGTTAAAGTTTATACATACATCAAATTACCCAATTAAATTGTTTTTCGTACAGAGATAGGCCGAGCCAAAAATGTACGCCACCCACTTACTACGATCAATTTTATTGATGATCGACGATTTGCAAGATAGCGCCAATATGATCTGTGTATGTTTTACCCCGGTTTCTGAGGTACATTTAGCGGTAGTTTATCGATTCAATAGTGTTTTTTTATTTGAGTTTAAACACTATTGAAAAGATAAACTGAAAACCGGGGGTTAGTTAGGCATCCCCGCTTGGCGTTTTTTTAATAATTAGTCAATATTGTTAATAATTTGGCAATTAATAATAAAAAAAAATTGTTGCATTTAACATGACTAAAGACATTATCCTTCCTATAAGTTAAAGGAAACAAGCCATAAAATGCATCCAGTGAGACTGGAAGCCGACTTCAACATAGCTGAAAGAAAGGCTATACTAATATATGCTTTTTTTATTTTTTACTTTTCAGTGAGGACCTGTTCATCATGTCCAAGCTTTGGAGTACGTTCCACCGCACTGACCTGGTGGAAGCGGCGTGCAGGGCTTCGCTGGAAGCCCTAGGGCTCGAGTACTTTGACTTGTACATGATACATAACCCTATATCGTTTAAAGTAAGTACCTAAATTGTTTTTTCAAAATTTCGTAGTAAAGGATGAGCCCTATTACTAAGACTTCGCTGTCTGTCTGTCAGCAGGCTGTATCTCATGAACCGTGATAGTTAGACAGTTGACATTTACACAGATTATGTATTTCTGTTGCTGCTATAACTACAAATACTACAGAACAGAATCTATACTAATATTATAAAACTGAAGAGTTTGTTTGTTTGTTTGAACGCGCTAATCTCAGGAACTACTGTCCGATTTGAAAAAATCTTTCAGTGTTAGATAGCCTATTTATCGAGGAAGGTTATAGGCTATATATCATCACGCTACGACCAGTAGGAGCAGAGTACCAGTAAAAAATGTTCCAAAAACGGGGAAAAATTTGACCCATTCTCTCTTATGTGACGCAAGCGAAGTTGCGCGAGTCAGCTATAAAATATATATTTAAGGGTTCCATACAACTAACGTGATTATTTTGCCGTTTTTATAAAGATGGTACGAAACCCTTGAACTTCGCCGGATTTTTTTATCAGCTATGAATTAGTTCTCACTTTTGTAAATGTATCTATATAAGTATGTATTTAGAAGTATCTAAGTATGTTTATCAGTTATCTGGTTACTATAGTACAAGGTCTGCTTAGTTTGGAATCAAATGACCGTGTGGGAGTTATACAATGATATTTATTTAATGGTTATTTGTTCGAATACCACCCAGGACAAATCTTTGTGTGATGAGCACGAGTATTTGTTCTGAGCCTGGTTGTTAATGTATCTATATAAGTATGTATTTACAAGTATATAAGTATGTTTATCAGTTATTTGGTTACAAGCTCTTAGTTTGGAATCAAATGACCGTGTTTGAGTTGTCCAGTAAAATTTATTTTGTGGTTATTTTACTTAAATAATAATTATCTCGTTTTTTTCTACAGGAAGGTGGCGACCCAATACCAAAAATCGCAACAGTGCTCCAGTTTTCGGACCACGACTATTTGGACGCGTGGTACGGCATGGAGGCCCTCGTCTCAAAAGGCTTGGCTCGCAACATCGGAGTGAGCAACTTTAATTCACAGCAAATACAAAGAATATTGGATAAAGGGAAGATTAGACCAGTTGTTAATCAGGTAAAGGGTTCCTTAAATAAAAGGCCTTTTTACAAGTGATGTGTGTATTATAAATAATGATCACTTGTTGAAAACGCAGAATAAAGGCCCATTTAGACGGGGAGAGTTTCTCGTACGGTTTCGTGCGAGAAACTATACGCTACTATCACAAGCAATAATCGCCATAACAAAATTGTATCAAAATGTTTACATACAGAAGAATTAAAATCTCGCCTACGATTATACGGGCATAACAATATTCCATTTCAAGGCAATTGTCGCCCAAACGAGCGAGTCAAAGCAATCACGCCAAAACTACTGAACCAATTTACATGAAATTTGGTATGGAGATATTTTGATACCCGAGAAAGGACATAGGCTACTTTTTACCCCGGAAAAATGACGCTATCCCGTGGGAAAATTCAGGTGGCGAACGAAGTCGCGGGTAAAAGCTAGTTATAAATAAAGTCCTGCATTGTTGACATAAGTTGACACCTCCCACGCGACGAACCTGCGACCACTTGGTCGCAGGTTCGAACCCGAGGCAACACACCAATGACTTTTCGAAGTTATGTGTGTATTAGAAATAATTATCACATGCTCCAACGGTGAAGAAACCTTGCGTGCCTAAAATTTGTTTAATACATTTATTGAGGGCATGCAAAGTCCCCAACCCGCACCTGGCCAGCGTGGTGGACTAAAGGCCTAAACCCTCCCTCATTACGGGAGGAGACCCTTGCCCAGCAGTGGGACAGTAATGGGTTAAATTTATTGTTAGTCAGTTTCAATGAAACTGACCGCGCCGTTGCATCGGCAAGGACATTATTACTAACATATTTTCTATATTTTCCAGGTGGAATGTCATCCGTACCTATCCCAACAGCGTTTACAAGCATTCTGTTCTGAACGTAACATAACACTCAGCTGTTATGGAGCCCTGGGGGCTAAAGGGACCCCGGCGGAGTTCAAGAGTGGGGTCCCGGCTGCGATAGATGACCCCCTGATTAAAGTCATGGCTTCAGGGCTGAATGTTACTGCTGCTCAGCTTTTAGTCAGGTAATTATTTATTTATTTACAACTATGTCAGAAATAAAATTAAAATACACTAGCCATGACATTTATTTTTCTTAAAAGAGACAATGCAATGCACGCACTAAGAATTGCTCTTGTGTCGCGTTTCTACACAAAGAAGCTCGATATTTGGGTACCTCACGAGCTCACTGAAAGAAACCTAATGAACCGTGTACTCATTTGTGATTCTTGAAGCCAAAGAGATTTTATTACAAGTTCATACATACTATAATGTAATAATGCGAAAAGACTTTTTCCCCGACCTAATATTATCATTATTATCTACTAGTTGACCCGCGCAACTTTGCTTGCGTCACATAAGAGAGAACGGGTGATTTTTTTTTCCCGTTTTTGTAATTTTTTTTACTGGTACTCTGCTCCTATTGGTCGTAGCGTGATGATATATAGCCTATAGCCTTCCTGGATAAATGGGCTATCTAGCACTGCAATAATTTTTCAAATCGGACCAGTAGTTCCTGAGATTAGCGCGTTCAAGCAAACAAACAAACAAACTCTTCAGCTTTATAATATAAGTATAGATTACTATAGATATGCCTATTATATTTTTCTTCACAGATATCAGATGGACTCCGGTCGCAACGTGGTGGTGAAGGCATCTTCAGCTGCTCACCTATGGGACATACTCCAAGCAGTAACCTTCGAGTTACAGCCTCTGCAGGTCGACGCACTCAACGCATTGAATAGAAATAAAAGGATTTATACTTTTAAAGGGTAAGACTGGAAAATATCTATCCTACTAATATTAAAAATGCGAAAGTTTGTGAGTATGTATGTATGGATGTTTGTTACTCTTTCACGCAAATTCTACTGAAGCGATTACGATGAAATTTGTTATATAGGTAGCTGAAGAACCAGAATAACACTTAGGCTAAATTTTATCCCGGAGTTCCCGAGGGATCGGGATTTACACGGGAAGGGTTTCCACGCGGGCGGCCTCGAGTTGATCATAAATTTAAACCCTTAATAAATAATAGGATATGGGAATTAAAGGGAACACGCATTTTACCTATTGAGGGTACCTAAGTGGCTACTAGTTAACTAAATTTAAACTGCACGTTTGTCGCAGTAGTTAACGTGGTCACCTCGCCGCAATAACCGTAGCGCCGCGTGTGGTTCCAATCACACCCGGGACTAATATTTGTGTGATGAGCACGAGTATCTGTTCTGAGCTTGTTAATGTATCTAAATAAGTATGTATTTACAAGTATATAAGTATGTTTATCAGTTATCTGGTTACAGTACAAGCTCTGCTTAGTTTGGAATCAAATGAACGTGTGTGAATTGTCCAATGATATTTATTTATTTGGCCAGCGTGGTGGACTCAAGGCCTAACTCCTCATTACGGGAGGAGACCCTTGCCCAGCAGTGGGACATTAATGGGTAAAAATTATTTACTTATTTTCTTTCTTTCTTTCAGTATGGGTGATACACACAAGAATTATCCCTTCCACGCCGCTTACTAGCCTTAACAACGAAAAAAAAATTTTTTTAAGTAATATTTTCATAAGATTGAAAACCTAGTTTTAAAACTTCTGGATAAATGCCAGTTAACTAATTTGGTGGAATTTTGAGTGTTGTTTTTATACATTTACTGTCTTTAACTGGTAGATAGGCTAATTGACACTTATTTATAAGTTAAACATGGCTTTAGAAATAATTTTTACGATAAAATTAAGAATAATGTTTGTTTTTTAATTATTATGTGCCTTATAAATTAATTTTGTATGACAATTATAGAATAAGATTTCTTTACGATTTTTATTAATAAAATACATTTTAGTAAAAAAATACCTTTTTTTCCTTTTTTAAGACCTTTCGCACTAACCCCGGTTTCTGAGGTGCATTTAGCGGTAGTTTATCTATTAAATAACGTTTAAATTCATATAAACATGACAGTTTGAATAGATAAACTGCCGCTAAATGTACCTCAGAAACCGGGGGTAAGAATTGCCTTTGCGTCGCGGAGACTTACAAACATACAAACAACGGACACAAAGTACAATATTTTAACAAAATTCATGGTATTATTAAATTTATATATTCATAAATACATATAATAACGCTTTTTGTTCAATGATGGCAGGCAGAGACCTCGGGATTCGAGTCAGTTTCTTGGGCAAGAAAAATTATACCATTTTTATTTAGGGGTAGGTACAGTCAGCTCCAAAGGTAGCACAACAAAATCAGGTAGAATGAGTTAGAATTAAACATTTCAATGGCAAATGTTTTTTCCATGGAATATATGCACACTTCAGTATATAGGGTTTCAAAGATTGAGTATGATCAGCTACTTTCGGAGCTGACTGTACCAAAGACCTATGATGTATGGTTATAAATAAAATAATATTCCTACACTACATAATCAATTATTTATTTATAAACATAGTTAATAATGATCAACATAATTCATAATTAGTAAAAATTATTCATTAAATTAACTTTTAGGCACTGGTTTCTTCAATAATCCTGCAACAAAAATAAATACAATTATTATTAAAAGTAATATTGAAAATACGACAATAGGTGTTACACACACGCTCTTTCGCGCGTGAAACAACAAAGGAAAGAGCGCGCGCCGCGAAAATACTTTTTAGCCCGACCCAGGATTCGAACCCAAGACCTCTTGCGCGGCAGTCGTATACTCTACCAGCCGCATAATTACTTACTAGGTATATTAGTATTCTTCGCCATATTTTTCGTGCTAGATCCTTGTGATGTCCTTACGAAATTTGAAGGCAGGCTTCCTGTGAAAAGAAAATATATTATGTTTTCATATCCCGTCGGTAGGTCGTGTTTCATAAGGAACGGTGAAGGAAAACATCGTGATGCAACCTTGCATGCCTGAGAGATCTTTAGCACAGCTGTTCTTGAAGGTATGCAAAGTCCCCAAACCCGCACTTGGCCAGCGTGGTAGACTCAAGGCCTTGACATGGCTTAACGACTGTTATCTTAATTAACAACAACCGGGACCAACTTTTTACGTGCTCTCTGAAGCACGGAGACGATCAGTTCAAATACCACTATGCGGTCACCCATCTATAGAATGACCGCGTCAAAGGTTGCTTACCCACAGATCGTTTACCGACCGGTGAGCGCAACTGGCTATGAGCTTATTAAATACTTACTTGGACTTATTCTCAAAATATTCATTTTCAAATGATCACTGCCCGGCGACATTTTTTTCTGTGGAATTTTCGAGATTTTCCCTCCATTTTCCTTCTCGGTGTTGCCAGCAAACATCTTAGTGTTACTCTTAGTGTTGCCAATCTTGTGCGGATTTTGAGCTTTTAGTAAATTTTTCGGAGACCTATGATTCATATTTCTTACAGATTGAGTAGTTAATTTAGTTATTTTTTTAATGTTATCTTTTTTTAATATTTCATTACTGGCAACTTTGTTCACTGTTGGTTTGTCTTTAACAATTTTCTCTGAAACTTTGTTGATATTAGTGATTCTGTCTTTACTTTTTATAATGGCATTTTTTTCAGTAACTTTTTTCATTGTTTCAGTATTCCCAGTGGTCTTAGATTTGGCTGTTTCAGGAGGTTTTTGACTAATTTCAGTGGATTTTTGTTTCATTTCTTTATTTTTAGTATTAGTAATAGCTTTTTCAGTATTTTTAGTTTTAGTATTAGTGTTAATTTCATCATTATTAGATTGTCTGTTTTCAATTGAATTTTTTGATGTAGCAACATTCTTTTCAACAGTTTTAGCTTTAGTGTTGCCAGCATTTTCAAGACTAGCCACTTTTTTAGTCATTAAATCGAATTTTTTATCATTGGCAATTGACATTTTGATTTTGCGATCAACTTTTTTTATTATTTCAGGTTTTTTCACAGTTTCATTATTATCTTTCAGTAAATTTTCAGGTTCTGTAACTTTAGTACTTAATTTTGATTTTTTAGAACCATTTTTCAGTTTTTCAGTTGAATTCTCGGTATTTTTATTGTTTTGTGATTTCGAAACTAAATTTTGTTTTTCTATAAAGTTATTTTTTGAAATAACATTTTCAGTATTTTTGGCTATTTCTGTGTTATTTATTTCTTTATTAGTTATTTTATTATTTTCGACAATTTTCTTACTCTTTTTAGCTACAGGTTCGTTTAAATCAGTATTTTTAATTTCTTTATCAACATTATTAGAAATTTCAGGAACTTTTTCAGTAGTTTTCTTAACTTTTTTGTTGTTTGTAACATTTTTTGGGTCTTTTTCAGTGTTTTTAATAGATTGTTTAGTTAATGTATTTATATTAGTATTATTATTACTTGTATGTCTGTTTGTAGTTGATTCTGGAATATTTTCGTTATTTTTCTTAGATTTTTTAATTAAAGGTTCTTTTATATTAGTAATGTTATCATTATTAATACTTTCTATATTATTAGTAATCGTCTTTTTCGTAACTTTATCAGTTTTTGCATTTTTCTCTGAAACAATGTCTTTATTTTGATTTAAAACACCATTTTCGATGTTTTTTACTTTTTTGTGAATAATTTCTGTATTTTTAATTAAATTAGTATTATTTTCTTTATTTTTGAGTTTTATATTATCACTACTTTTAGCCTTTTTCGTTACTGTTTCAACATTTCTCTTAATTTCCTCATTACTTTTTGATTTTTTAGATAATTTCGCATTTATAATATTTTGTTGTTCATTCTGTAAATGATCATCAATTTTCCTTTTCTTAGGTATATTAGAATTGATATTTTTATCAACATTATTAATTAAATCATTATTTTTAGATTTTAAATCGGTTTTTTCAGTAATTTTAGTTTTTTTATTAACCTTACCTTCCTCATTCATTTTTGGGTCCGAATTTTTTTTTTCACTAACATTTTTAATTTTTTTATTACTTTCAGCTTCAAAATCATTATTTAATTCATTATTTTCTTTCTCACTACTATCAATTTTACTTTTCTTAGCTTTAACACTATTCTCAACATCAACTGATCGTTTCTGGGCCAGCTTTTTCGTTTTCTTAGGCAGACTTTTGGGTGGGGCCATTACTTCGCTGTCTTTAGCTATTTCAGCCTGTGTTTCGGCCTGGATTTCAGTCTGTCTGGATTCTAAGTCTGACTCAGAGTCGACCGGGCCTCTGGCTTGAAGACAGGTGGTAATAATTTTCGATAGAAGTAGAGTACGTTCGTCTGTCTGTATGGAAGGATCTAAAAGTTGCTTATGAGCTCCTGTTATTATCTTTATGTAGGATTCATCTGAAAATAAAAAATAAGATATTAGTTATTTATCGTATGGTTAGTGGTCAACTTAGTGTCAAAGTGGTACGTTTGTGGTGAACTGTTGTTATAAACAACAACGGTGACTTGTATCACGGAGACTCTCAGCTGAAACACTGCACCTACATCTATGTAAGACTTGCTAAACTAATATTCTGCAGTCTGCAGTTATATACAATCGGCTGGTTTCATCGTATGGTTAGTGGTCAACCTAGTGTCAAAGTTGTTCAAACCGGCCGAGAAGCCTTAGATGTAGCTTAACGACTGTCATCTTAGTAGACAACAACCAGGACCGACTTTTTACGTGCCCTCCGAAGCACGGAGACGCCCAGCTCAAATACCACTATGCGGTCACCCATCTATGGAGTGACCGCGCCAAGTGTTGCTTAACCCACAGATCGTTTACCGACCGGTGAGCGCAACTGCTTATAGCTTGAAATAAGGTTAGATGTGTAGTACTTACCCATATATTCTAAGTCAAACTTCATCTTATGATGGAAGGGCGCGACGGGAGACCATTTGTTCTCTAGCCGCCACGATATCTCCAGCAAATTAGCGCATTTTAATATAAAACCACCTTCAGGCTGAAAGAAAAGAATCCAAATTTATTAACTATCACGGTTTGTACTGCTAATACTAAATTGCTGAAACTTCAGCAATTCAGAAAAAAAATATTCAGTTTTTAACAGTCTAGCCTTTCTTCCAACTATGTTGGAGTCGGCTTCCAGTCTCACCGGATGCAGCTGAATACCAGTATTTTACATGCAGCGACTGTCTATCTGACCTCCACAACACAGTTACCTGGGTTATAACACGATACTAAGTAAGACTGGTTGTCAGAATTTCAAGCTTCTGACTACTGTTAACGACTGTCAAAGATCTTTGAAAATTACAGCCGGGAACCACAATTTAACGTGCCTTCCGTAACACGGAGGAACTCAATATGTATAAGCTGGTCACCCATCTGCAGAACAACCTCGGCAAGCGTAGCTTAACTTCAGAGATCGATCTGCGCGGCTGTTGTTAACTAAGCCACGAGCTCCTCGTGCAGATATGCTTAAATAACATAATATAATTAACTTACGTGAGGTTCCATAAACAGTGTGGTCCCATATTTGTTAGCGAGACGTGCGAGTGTTGTACGCCGGGAACGATACGCTGTGGCATAGCTGCGTACAACCTAAGTACAAACATTGTAATATATTAAGAAATAATATTATGAAATATTTACAGCAATAAATTGTCACTGAAATCTGCAATGATTTTTACTGTAAACCCGAAAATTGCTAATCAAATTCAGAATGTACTAAGTGATAATACATTTTTTAAGACATATTTTTTGTTTAACTATATACGACACTTATTATTTTCAAGACAAATTTCATCAAAATAGGTCTAACAGTTTATAAAAACTCAATGGTAGACGACACGTGCTTTCAAAGGCACGGAGGTCTACAACTTTCTGAGAAACTCTTAACACAAATTTAGTCAGTCAGTCAGCCTGCGACCACGGCGAGCGCAACCTGCGCTGAAACGTTAGGCATTTCAAAGTAAAACGCGTGTTCGCATTAACTCCCGTATACTATTAGCAAAGACGTTTTGGCCCGACTCGTTACTCGAACTTGAAACATGTGCTTGGTAGTCATATTCACTACTGTACTAAGAGGTAGTCAATATTATATCAACACATAGGTAACTTTTTACTCCCGGCAAACCGCGGACGAAGTCGCGGGCGGAACCTTGTATAACAATAATACTTACTTCCACAGCATCACTAGGTTTCTTCAGAGTATGTAGCACAGATTTGTTCAGCTCTATCTCGTGGGATGACTTGATAAGTGACACTTGAAGACCACGGTACGATATCGGTCCAAATTTACGATCCTGAAAGAATTAAAATAAATTGCTGAAATGTACAGTAACAAATGCCTACTTGTACCAGAAATATATTCTGATAAATAATTACTTTAGAGAACCCACAACCTCTGCTTAATACATTTATTAGCATGCAAAGACCCCAACACTCACTTAGTGGGGTAGACTTAAGGCCTAAACCCTTCGTCATTTGGAAGGAGGCCCAGCAGTGGGACGGTCCTGAATTTAAGTCCTAGCTGAGCCTAAGTTATAAATATATACGAAAAAGAACTAAGGTCGTACTTTAGAGGCCAACATATCTACTTATTCCTTTTATAACAAACAGGCGTGAAGATATTGGTAATAGCAACAAAAACTTAGCTGATTAGTAAAGAGACTATCAGCTGTTTGTGTTCTCCCCTCCCACTTTTTGGGAGAAGACACTTGCCCAGCAGTGAGACTACAATACAACGAACGTCAAACGTCGAAATACGCCGTAGAACTAAAGTCGTAGATGTGGGCACGCGGATAACCAAACTTAAGTGGCAATGGGCAGGACATTTGGCTAGACGTGAAGACGGAAGGTGGACCAAAGCAATCACTGAATGGCGGCCATGGAATGGGCGAAGGTCTCAAGGAAGGCCTGCAACTAGATGGTTGGACGACATTGTTAAATGTGTAGGGCCGAAATGGATGAGACAAGCGGAGGACCGTATAAAGTGGCGTGCTGAGGGGGAGGCCTATACTCAACAGTGGGTGGATACGGGCTGATTAGATAGATTAGATAGAGACTACAATAGGTTAATGAAAAAAAAGGATATATTAGATGAGAACTTACAGGAGTATGCATGTAGAATGTGATAGTGAATGGTACGAGGTCTACTCTGCATTCTGCTGTCACCTCCTTCCATGTGCCTGTCTCTGTGACTGGTTGCTCCCTGTAAACAAAATAATAGATTATATCTAGGTTTGTTTCATAAAAACAATGTTCACTTATAAGGGTCAATTAAAGTTGAGATGCTACTCGACATAGACTTTTCAAGAGCTGTTGCTTGCAGAAAATAAAGTAAAATTTTCATTAGCTCTTTAAAAGAGTGCGTGTTTTGATTTAGGCTGACTTTAACACTGAAAGACCTCCTAGATGGTCAGTAAAATTGCACATAATTTAGAGCCATGCAAGTGATAGAGGGTGCATGCTTGAGGCAACACACCTATTACTTTTCAACATTAGTTGTGTGTAATAGACACAATCATCAATTATTGTTCCTACGGTGATGGAAAACATTGTGATGCCACCTTGCTTGCCTGAGAGTTCTTGTGAACAGTTCTTGAACTTATGCAAAGTCCCCAACTCCAACTTGGCCAGCTTTGTTGATTCAAAGCCTAATCCTCCCTGATTCAAGAGAAGACCCTTGGCTTCTCTATTAACGCTTTCGTCGGCAAATGTCGACAAAAATATAGCATCGTGAGCACATTCTGATTTGTTGAGTACAGCCAACTGTGGCGGTCAAAGGGTTAAACAGTACTTACTTCTCTAACTTAGGGTCTTCAACCAGCACGTTAATCTCAGACTGCAGCACCGTAAGACTGGTCAACTCCTGCGTCGCTTGCAGACATGTCTGCAACATGCTCTGTTGTAGCTTCAGTTGAGAGACGTCCGGGCCAATGTTGATTGTGTTCGGGAAGTCGTCCTCGGATTCTGAGCTGTGATAAAGAGGTTTATTTCATTATTAACAGCATTATACACTATTGAGTAAAAACGAGCTAGGTTTTTGTAAATACGTGAATAACTAATTAACTTGTTTCATACTTTGCCTTGAAGTTATAGTACTATTGTTGTAATATTATTTAAAAACGTAAACTTTGTCAGCGCAAGAAAATTAACACAAAGTTAAAGATGTGAAATTTGTTAAAATAATATCATTACAGAGTCATTTTAGTTTCTTAGGAAGCAATAGGACATATTAAACTACATTATCTGATAAATATATAATACAGACAATGTTCAATTTATAAAAAAACATTAAAAAAAATACCTGTCTCCATCATCGTAATAGCTGTTATTCTTATGATTGGCGCGAAAATCATCAATACTCTTCTCATAATACTGTATTTCTTCTAATATCTTCTCTTTGAAGGCTAGTAGAGCCTTCTTTTTCTCATTATTTGGATTAATATTCGACATTTTCAAAGTTTCTGTTTGAAAACAACAAATAACGAAGTTTTTTAAATCAAACGCGTCTCGTATTGTTTGACAGTTGATTAGTGTTGCTAGGTTTCTTGCTAATTTTTACCATTCGAATGTTAATTCCTTTCTTTTCATCATTCATTAATCTTCTGTATCCTATTACAAACATTAATAACCGGAAAAAAATCTTAGTTTTCTATTTTCTATCAATTTTACTACTGCAAATATTTAAATCAATAAACGTGTTCAGAAACCGTAGTTACAGCTGACGGCATATTGATGGTGTGCACGTGGCTTAAAATATGACACTTGATATTTTTGGATACACGCAAAACTTTTAACATATTCCACACGTTATTTAATGTTGAATACGATTTGATAAATATTATTAGCATTTTAAGTATATTTTAAATAGATGATTTGGAATTACACACATGAAAATTATTTTTTACCCTGTTATATAACTGTTAAAGGCGATTTTACTGTTACTGCAAAATTTATTTGCATATATCCGAAACGTAATTTTTATCGCACGATACATGTCAAAGTGTAACAGTGAATTGTAATGATGAATGATAATACTTTGAAATTATTTTAATTAATTGTAATATAGTTTTATTATCACGTGCAATATTAATTACATAACAACATAAGATAGTTAAAAAGAATTTAGGCCATAAGTTATGCGAATTTTATCACAAATAATTAGTTTCATGCGGAATAATAACAATCGTAATAATTAAATAAAATTTGTAAACATGATCAGAAGTAGTTCATAGGTCAAGTTTGTGTGTGTTGTGAGATATTTAGAGTCCCTAAATGTGTTAAAAGGGCGTTAATATAGTATAAATATTGGTGTAATCGGTGAAATTTGGTGCATAAGCAAGTGTGTGTGAAATAACGAGAAATGGGTCAGAATGGGAGCACAGTGCCGGGTAAGTGATGTTAATTTGTATTCTGTATACGCGTTAAAATGTTCTAATTGGGATCTAATTGGAATAAAAAAGATTCTCGCTGGATATAACCTCTTTTCTAGGTGTGTTGTATAGGCTCAACATTGCGTTTCCTTAGTCATGTGTAATTAGCATAATAAGCTCTGGCTGAATTAACTATTTCCTTTGTTACAAATCTCGTTAAGAATCTGTAATTAAAAAAATAAAATGTAAACAAAATTTTCCAATATGAATCCACTTTTATATGAAAATCATTACATTTCGTAAATTTTTCAGCATATCTTTATAAAAAGTATATCAAAAATTACTTATATTACCTTCTAAATACATTAGAAGTTCTATAACAAATATAAAAACACTTTTTTGTCATATTTTTTACAACCACCACTCTTGTGAAGACAGTCTTATATATTTTCAGTCTGTTTACTTATAGAATAGACTATTGACCTCTTAACTGTACATAAGAAGTAATACTATACCTAGATTTGTTTATTTAAAACATGCACACTATAATTCATAATTATGATTTTCTGAAAATCATATCAAAGAACTTTGTTTTCAAATTCAAAGACAACACTTTACTTACCTTTACTACCTAAATATAATATATGTTTTGGACAAAAACCTATATTTTCACATTCAAAGTCCTACCCTTTCCACATGCTTACCTAAATATAACAATACACTCAGTCTAGTGGTTCCAAACTAAGCAGAGCTTGTACTGTAACCAGACAACTGATAAACATACTCATATACTTGTAAATACATACTTATATAGATAAATTTACAGCCAAACTTAGGGACACCTTGGATGGGTTTCAGGATCCGTTACAAGTGATTAATAGTAGCAGTAACTAGAGTCACAATTTTGGCTGCATAGTAGTCTATTTATTCAAACTGCCATTTTTGTTTAAGCTTAAACACTTAAATAGATGAACTACTGCTAAATGTTGCTCAGAAACCAGGCATTAGTCAGTGTATATTAGAGAACCAAATTTTCTAATACAAGTTAAATAGATTGAAAGAATGTTTCATATTGTATTCAGTCTGTCTAAGCCCTTACTTATTTTGCCAATTCTTTTTATGGATAGGATCGCTAAAAAGTATTACATTTTTACTGCAAGTGTGCCTTTTTAGTTAACAAAGTTAATCATTATTATGAATATGTAACTTGTTACTGGAATTTATGTATCCATGCTTTGTTCAACTACTTTGTGGTACTGCCTTGGAATGCTTGATGTTCTGTGCAAAATCAATTTTTTTTCTTCATTTAGGTCAAATATTGACTCTTATGATAGTCGTTACAATTACTGAATCTATCACAACTCGGAAAGGGGGTAGAGCATTATGAGAAGAGCTAGCAAGAAACTCACGGCCACTCTTTTCAATTTCCAAAAGTTTTACAATCTGGTTACATGTTAGGCTGGCCATGATTGCAAGCAAATAAGTGTAATTTATTTTAGCAAGTTCATATTATTATCTACTTATGTATATCTGCACAGGATGTCCCACATATTTTAATATAATGACCTCCATAGAAACAATATGTGTTTCCGTGGGAATTTTACATAAATGATAAAAAAGATAATGACTAGAGAAATATTAAATCTGAAAAGAGCTTTTTTGACTGCCTCCGTGGCGCAGTGGTTTAGGTCGCCACGCCAATACCACTGTGACGGGAGGTCGTGGGTTCAATTCCCACAAGGAACAATTATTTATATGATCCACAAATGATTGTTTCGGGTCTGGTTGTACTTTGTGTCCGTTGTTTGTATGTTTGTAAAAGTCCCTGCGACACAAGGGCAATTCTTATTTATTTACTAGCTTTTACCCGCGATTTCGTCCGCCATTTTCCCTTGGGACATTTTCCCGGGGTAAAAAGTAGCCTATGTCCTTTTCTCGGGTATCAAAATATCTCCATACCAAATTTCATGCAAATTGGTTCAGTAGTTTAGGCGTGATTGAGTAAAAGACAGACAGAGCTACTTTCGCATTTATAATATTAGTATGGATTACATTATTTCATTTACGTGGTGTAGTGTAAAAAATACTTAAGTGAGCAAATTCCAAACTAGGTAAAGAGTTTAGGGAGTTTGTTCATCAAAATAAAATATTATTATTAATTCACACATTATATGTAGGTATATTGGTTAAAAAGTATATAGAGAACTATCCTGTGGTGATTTCTCTTCTCCCGTAAGTCGTAACATGATTTCAGAGCATTAAATTCAGATATCAAACAAAAAAAATGTTCTAAATGTCAGTAATAGTTTTATATATAGATTATTCATCGCAATATGATTATAATAAGTTTTTAGGGTAGAGGCGTGATTTCATGTATGTATTAAAATTATTTCTTTTTCTAATACGAATACGCGCGTTTTAAGATTTCAAAACGTCATCTTGCAATCGTTGATAGTTCTGGTGCATGCCGGTAGGTGGCGTTGTTCTTAATATTTATAGCAGATCGAAAGTTCGACCGATGATATTTCGAAGTTAATTAACGTATTATAGAAATGTATTATCTATTGACTTAAAACTTCGTGAGGATACCCGACATGCCTGAATTATTTAAACAGTTCTTGAAGGAATGCAGTGCCCAAGCTGCAATTCTGTCAATACGAGATGACCCTTGCCCAGCTGTGGGATAGTTATGGGTTCAGTTACTCTACTTTTAATTATGATAAGAATTGCATTTTTTCATTTCACAGCTATTTAACTTTCGTACTCAGGTACACTAATACCGGTTTTTTAGCTACATTGACCCCCGGTTTCTGAAATACATTAAGCGGTAGTTTATCTATTCAATAGCGTTTTTTTTATATGAGTTTCAATGCTATTGAATAGATAAACTACCGCTAAATGCACCTTAGAAACCAGGGGTTAGTGGTACCTACCTAGTTTATCTATTCAATAGTGTTTAAACTCCCATAAAAATAACGCTATTGAATAGATAAACTACCGCTAAATGTACCTCAGAAACCGGGGGTTAGAAAGATAGATCTGTTTTGCCCTTAAATTTCTATTTATTTATTATTACGTGACAAACAAAGTCACCATGTTTGTTCGCAATTTACTCGAAAAGTGTTGAACGGATTTTTATAAAATTGGCATCAATAGAAAGACCGATTAATAAGGAACATTTTAGTATATTATTCATTAAAATTTTTGTTTAAATTGACTGAAATATTATTATAATTGTTTGAACAAGTCTACAAAAAGCAATCGGTTCTCAAATTGTAGAACAATGTCTGTAGTATAATACATTTGAAAATAAACCTTAACATTTTAGTTCTAAGGTTGATTTTTCAATGAAATATTTCAACCAGCTGACTGTCAGCTGGTAGTTTGAATTTCGAATACCTGTGTGCTTTTTTTTTCGATTCCGTTTAACGCACGTGCAAGATGTGTCCATTGTGCCAATTGCAAAATGGACTTCATAAAAAATTGTAGAAATTTCGACTTTATACCTTCAAAGTTAGAAGTCATTTTCGTTTGTTGATAAAATTTTGAAGTACTTGCATAGGCTTATATAGGAATTTGGTCTTTAATGCAATAAGAAGTAATTTTTGGTTGTTGCTAAATTTTGAAGTACTTTAGTAGTTAGGGTTCAGTATTTAATGCTTTTTCTAAATAAAATGGTTTTGATTGAAATAAAGTAAATAGGTAATAATTGTCTCCAAATTGCACTTGGCCAGCGTGGTAGACTCAAAGCCTAACCCCTCCCTCGTTCAGGAGGAGACCATTGCCCAACAGTGGGTTAATAAAAAATACCTTTTTCTCTGCGCTGTGGTTGATAGTAGTGTCCGGCTGCTGAAACGGTTGGCAGTGTCGGAGTTTGGCAACTTAAGAACGAACAAAGAACATGCGGAACCTTCTAAATCTGTTCAAAGCAACGAAATCACCTGATTTTAATAAACGATCAGCTGATTGTTCAATACAGGTAACGTTGCGTCAATGTTGCTAGAAAAAATACTCTTTGTGTTGCAACATAAAAAAATCTATTAACATTGCCAAGTGGGAGTTGCTTTGGAGGAAATGTAAGAACCTTATTCTTTACCTGTAAATATTTCTTGAAGGAATATTCCTTCAAGAAATATTTATACTAGAGAATACTAGATTCTACCCGCGATTTTGACTGCATCAAAAGATTTTCCGGGGTAAAAAGTATCCTACGTGTTAATTAAGGTTATAAACTATCTGTGTACCCAGTTTTATTCATAGAAACCAGTCAACTGTGTTGTAGTTAGTTTACAGTGTGTTGTGTACAATACACAGACACACTCTGTATTACATCACTCTCATAGTGCGTGTGACGAACACCACCAGAAAAAGACTATATCAAATTTTTGGCCTGACTCAAGATTCGTACCCGGTACCTCTGTACGGCAGTCGCATAAACTACCGATGCGCCAGAGACAACATACTTTTACATCTTAATCAAATGCTCAGATTTTAGCCAGCTTGAAATCCATCCGAATTAGTCTAGCCGCTTATGCATAAGAAAAGAAAAACACAACTTTATACAACTTTTGTCAATGAAGTAAATAAATAAATAATAGAAAAAGGCTTATTTAAAAATCCATCCGAAGATGTATGTATGTGAATGAGGCAAGGGAAGTTTGTAAGGATCGTACCAAGTGACGTTCTTTGATCTCTACATAGGTACCACTATGGGAATAAGACGTGATATTATGTATGTATGCAAAAACTCTACATTAATGCACGCTCACAACTTTATTATTATGAATCAGCTGATTCCCATAACAATAATACTGTCTCCTAGTACAATGTTACCTGACTTTCTATTGCTATCAGCTGATGGGTGGCTTTGTTCAACATTGTCATTCAATTTAACGGTGAAGGAATACTTACCTGAGGTAAAAAACTATTTACCATGCTTTAGTTCTATATCACGTCAAAGGCCTTCAGGCGGCTTGAACAACTTTGACACTAGGTTGACCACTAACCATACGATAAGAAGTTCTATGATTATATTTAAGTATCAAATATTACATGTTAGGTAATAGGTATTGAGGTAATTAGAAATTAAAATAAAATACAATTCACGAATAAGTCTGAAGGCACGAGAAATTGTGTGTCCCGGCTATCATTTTCAAAGATCTTTGACAGTCGTTAACAGTAGCCAGAAGCTTGTAAGTCTGACAAGCAGTCTTACTTAGTATCGTGTTATAATCCAGGTAACTGTGTTGTGGAGGTCAGATAGACAGTCGCTCCGTGTAAAACACTGGTATTCAGCTGCATCCGGTGAGACTGGAAGCCGACTCCAACATAGTTTGGAAAAAAGGCTAGGCTGAGATTAAGAGGGGTTCCCATAATAATAAACGTGTTTTTTTCGTACAATTATAGTTTACCTTCAAGAGATTGTCCAAGTGTATGCACAATACACAGGAACACTCTCTATTCCTTTACTCTCATAGTCCGGTGTGACGGTACACACGACCAGAGAGAGGTCAGGCGCAGGACCGACGGCTTTACGTGCTCTCCGAGGCACGGAGCCTCAGTCGTTTCGTACATCTAACACAGCAAGAATCGCATTATTTTTTCATCGTTTTAAATTACTTCGGGTACGTTCATTGTGCATTTTTTCTAAACCGCAATTGTGCAATGGCTACCTGCATACAAAGATATAATAAATGGTTATTTTATACAAATCAGCTGATGTTATTGTTAGTCAGCTGGTCTAATCCCCGGTTTCTGAGGTACATTTAGCGACAGTTTATCTATTCAATAGCGTTAAAACTCATACAAAAAAAAAACGCTTTTGAATAGATAAACAACCGCTAAATGTACTTAGAAACCGGGGGTGAGTCTTTAGTTAATCGGAATATGAAACTTAGGCCTGGTATCACAACTTTGTAGGGAGCCTTAGCATAAACGATTTATCTAGATTAAAACAAATAATTCAGTGTATTTCCAAAATAAAGTATCTGTATGAAACAGGTCACCGTCAGCTGTATAAGTCGAGTCACTGATGTTATACATTCTGTATGTTGTATACCGCCAGCCGCGAACTGCGCATACAACACTCTCTACTAAGTTGTTAGATTTTTTTTTAGCCCATTACTGTCCCACTGCTGGAAAAGGGTCTCCTCCCGATCGAGAGCGGGGTTAGGCCTTGAGTCCACCACGATAACCAAGTGCGGGTTGGGGACTTTGCATGCAAAAAGTATTATAGATATCTTTAACTCCAAACAGACAGCGTTACTTGCATAACAAGAAAGGATAATGGCAACAAATCACAGCTGATTTCTATAGAGACACTCCTATCAGCTGATTTGTAAAGATCAGAGTCTCAGGTAGCGCCTTTTGCATTAGAAAGTAGAAAAAATGACGTTGTCATTTTGCCTCTGTAACAAATTATGATGAATTATATTAATGACTAGCTTTTACCCACGACTTCGTCCGCGTGGTTTGTGAATTAGGACAGAATTTTCATACAAACTTTCATCCCCTAATTTATCCCCTTAGAGGTAGAATTGATCGAAATCCTTACTTTGCGGATGCCTGCGTCATAATAACATCTACCTGCATGCCAAATTTCAGCTCGATCCGTCCAGTGGTTTGGGCTGTCACCTTTGAGTTATTTAGATAGATAGCGAGTTCCAAAAGATTTTCCTTGTTGTTTCAGTAATTCATTTTGGATTTGGATTCATCGTCATTTGGGAGGTGGCCCAGCAGTGGGGCGGTCCTGGATTTAAGACCTAGCTGAACTTTAGCTATAAGTATTAGGTCGGGGAAAAGGTCTTTTCGCATTATAGTCTGTATGAACTTGTAATAAAATCTCTTTGGCTTCAAGAATCACAAATGAGTACACAGTTAATTAGGTTTCTTTCAGTGAGCTCGTGAGGTACCCAAATATCGATCTTTTGTGTAGAGAAAAGATTTTATTACAAGTTCATACATACTATAATGCGAAAAGACTTTTTCCCCGACCTAATATATACGAAGAAGAAATCGTACTTTAGAGGCCAACAGATCTACCTATACCTTTATAACAAATAGGCGTGAAGCTCTAAGTAATAGCAACAAAACTCAGCTGATATAAAGAGACTGTCAGCTGATTTCGTTCTCAGGGTCCTTTTAAATCTCAGGTAGACATCCGTTGCATAAGATGTTAGAAAAAAATCTTCATTGTCAGTCTTGCTCAGTAGTCAAATTATTCTATGAACAAGCTTTTGCCCGCGAATCAGTCCGCGTGGTTAGTGACTTAAGACATAATTTTCATACTAATTTTCATTCCCTATTTTATCCCCTTGGGGGCGTTAGCGGATGTCTACGTCATAACATCTAGCTGCATGCCAAATTTCAGCTCGATCCGTCCAGTAGTTTGTGCTGTGTGTTGATAGATCACTATCACATATCATATCCCCCGGTTTCTGAGTATATTTATCGGTAGTTTATCTATGTAATAATAATGAATCTAATGTACCTCAGAAACCGGGGTTAGTAGTTAATTTGGTCGCCACGCCATTATCAGCGCGTCGAGAGGTCGTGGGTTCGATTCCTCCACGGAACAAATTTTTGTGCGATCCACTAATAGGTGTTTCATGTCTGGTTGTACTTTGTGTCCATTGTTTGTATGTTTGTAAAAGTCCCCGCGACACAAGAGCAATTCTTAGTGCGAGAGTTGCCATTAAACACAAAAAAGCGGCCAAGTGCGAGTCGGACTTACGCACGGAGAGTTCCGTACTTATAATTGAATTTTTAATATTTATTGTTATAGCGGCAACGGTAATACATAATTTGTGAAAGCTTCAGTTTCCTAGCTATCACGGTTTATGGTGACAGACAGACAGACAGCGGAGGCTTAGTAATAGGGTCCCGTTTTACCCATTCGGTACGGAATCCTAAAAAGAGAGAAAAAAATGTCTAATGACTTTCAAATGCGAATTATTGTACAATTGACAATAGTATTTTTTTTGTACTTTCTTAAAGGATGCTCTACCTGAGACAGGTCTTTTGAAATCAGCTGATTTGTACCTTGCTTTACAAGTCAGCTGTGATTTGTTGTCATTACTTTTATCACTATTTCTTTATTGTTAAACTCTCTAAAAAGAGTGTGTGTGAGTTTCCTGCTAGCTCTTCTCATAAGGCTCTACCCCCTTTCCGAGCTAGTGGTAGATTCAGTAATTTTAACGACTATTGTAAGTGTCAATATTTGACCTAAATGAGTAAATGATTTGATTTTGATTTTTGATTTCTCTGTGGCGTAATCAGTAATGTACGCACATGAGGTCTCGGGTTCGAATCCAATGTTGGACCAAATATTTTTCCCGAAAATTTCTGTCCGTACATTCGCCGTGAGAATCCAGAGTTAGGGAATGAAATTAAATCAAATCATCTTTATTGTGGACTATAAGTATGCGTCATAAATACGGGTGTTAGAGTTGAAATCATAGATCTCCGTGCCTCGGAGAGCACGTGTCGCCTATGGTGCTGCTCGTGAGCTCTCACTGGTGGTGTTGGTCACACGCACTATGGGAGTGATGTAATACAGACTGTATCTGTGTATTGTACACAACACACTGTAAACTAACTACTACACAGTTTGGTTTTAGTAAAACTGGCCACCTACAACACAGTGCCTCGATTCTCTACTATTATCGACAACCGACAACCGAACTGTCATCGAGAAATTTTGTATGAAAATCTGAACAGCGCCTCTGGCGGGTGTCGTAGGAAACATTTTTGGCAGTACATTCTAAATGTCAAAATTTCGATAGCTAGCCGGTTGTCGGTAGTCGATAGTAGTAGACAATCGAGGTACTGTTTGGTTTCAATAAAACTGGCTTGGTTCAGTATCGGCTAAAATGACATTATGGTTGTTAATTTATATTAAAAAGTATGTATTTTAGAAGTATATAAGTATGTTTATCAGTTATTTGGTTACAGTACAAGCTCTGCTTAGCTTGTAATCAGATGACCGTATGTGAGTTGTCCAATTATATTTATTTATTCATTCATTATTATATAGTAAATCTATGGACAGTAGTCTGAATTTCATTAATACTATTATAACTCTGGAAACATCCATACTAAAGATTCATGTTATTTTAAGGGTTATTTACGGTCACCCATCCAAAACCCGTCCTCGACAAATTTCCTTAACCTATTTTTAACCGCAACTCGTACTCATGATATTTATACCAATTAAGATACTAAACAAAAGCTACTAAACAAGCCAGCTGCTAGGAGCATGTACCTGAGAACATTTCAAATGAAATTACACCTTATTACTATACAACAAAGTTGAAAATTCAATATATGTAGGTATAGGTGAAAGAATAAAGAAAAATATTCCTTATTTTTATACATAATAACTAGCATTTACCCGCGACTTCGACCGCCACCTGAATTTTCTTTAAAATTGTTTGAATTTTTTTTCCGAGGTAAAAAGTAGCCTATGTCCTTTCTCGGGTATCAAAATATCTCCATACCAAATTTCATGCAAATTGGTTCAGTAGTTTAGGCGTGATTGAGTAACAGACAGACAGAGTTACTTTCGCATTTATAATATTAGGTCGGGGAAAAAGTCTTTTCGCATTATAGTATGTATGAACTTGTAATAAAATCTTTTCTCTACACAAAAAAGCTCGATATTTGGGTACCTCGCGAGCTCACTGAAAGAAACCTAATGAACCGTGTACTCATTTGTGATTCTTGAAGCCAAAGAGATTTTATTACAAGTTCATACATACTATAATGCGAAAAGACTTTTTCCCCGACCTAATATTATACCGACTTAATTCATTTACCAAGCCTACTGAAAACACCTGGCCTACACACCCTCTTACAATAGGAGCCCAGCAGTGGGACAGAGGTTAATGACCTCATACAGAAGGCAAGCTTGGACGCCTTTTAAGATTAAAAACCTTTATAAAAAAACCTTATTTATACTTTTATTGCAAAACGATATGATTAAGTGTTTAGGTTTCCGAAGACGATGTCCAGGACAGAGCGAAGTGGAGGAGAAAGATCAGAAAGGCTGAATGGCTACTGTTAACGACTGTCAAAGATCTTTGAAAATGATGTTTAACGTGCCTTCCGAAACGCGGAGTCACCCATCCAGAGAACAACCTCGGCGTTGCTTAACCTCAGAGATCGATCCGCGCGGCTGTTGTTTACTAAGCTACGAGCTCCAGGATAATAATAGGTAAACTAAAGGTCATAAGATAGGTCTACGAAAGTGGTAAAACGAGTATGTGTACATTTTTAAAGGATCAGGTGTTTAAACACCTGTTATATAAAAATTCGGTCGTTCGGCCATCTTGAAAAACAATATCTATACTAAAATTATAAAGGTGAAGAGTTTGTTTGTTTGTTTGTTTGTTTGTTTGTTTGTTTGAACGCGCTAATCTCGGGAACTACTGGTCCGATTTGAAAAATTCTTTCAGTGTTAGATAGCCCATTTATCGAGGAAGGCTATAGGCTATATATCATCACGCTACGACCAACAGGAGCAGAGTAACAGTGAAAAATGTTACAAAAACGGGGAAAATTATGATTATCTTAAGTGACGCAAGCGAAGTTGCGCGGGTCAGCTAGTTCTTGATAATTAAAAAGGGTGGATGATATTAACTGTTGAAGAGCGTATATTTAGTCAGAACATTACGCCTGTTTTGCTAACCCCCGGTTTCTGATGTACATTTAGCGGTAGTTTATCTATTCGATAGCGTTTTTTTTATATGAGTTTAAACGCTATTGAATAGATAAACTACCGCTAAATGTACCTCAGAAACCGGGGGTAAGACGTGTAAGCAGAGGTGTATGAAATACACCACGTTTCTTAATTTACAATTGCCTCCGTGACGCAGTGGTTAAGGTCGCCACGCCGCTACCATTGCGTCGGTAGGTCGTGGGTTCGATTCCCACACGAACAATTATTTGTGCGATCTACAAATAGTTGTTTTGGGTTTGGTTGTACTTTGTGTCTGTTGTTTGTATGTTTGTAAAAGTCTCCGCGACACAAGAGCAATTCTTAGTGCAGGAGTTGTCTCCAACATAGTTTGGAAGAAAGGCTAGACTCGAAAGAAAATGTTGTCATACAGGACCGCCGGTTACGAGTACTTCGCACCTAACCTTTTTAAGACATAACAATCAAGCCTAAAGTATTTTAAATGTCAAAATTAGGTCAGAAATCCTTTGATATATTCATAATTCAACTACACTGATAATATTTCATTCAAGCATTAAAATAAAACAATAAATAATGCGTACATTACGCCATATTTCTTTACCATAGAGAAGTTTGTTCTATTCATAGACAACAAAAGACCCTCCTACACGTATCATACGTATTCATAGACGGTGTAAATCTTACCTTTGCTTGTCCCACGATATAAAAAATGTTAGATTATTAGCTTCAGTAACTAACACAAGAGGAAAGGGCATGTCATACTATTTCATTGAAGATGGCTGTCGCCAAACTCAGCCGATGACATTTAACGCACACTGAAATATGAAAAGGAATAAACGATTACAAATTAAAATGACCAGCCATATTTCAATGACATTAGAGCCATATTTTGCACAACTTAATACTTTGTGCTTTATGACGGAATTGTATATAATAATCATATGTATTCATAGACTGTGTAGCTCTTACCTTTGCTTAACCGACTAGCTGACCCGCGCAACTTCGCTTGCGTCACATAAGAGAGAATGGGTCTTAATTTTCCCCGTTTTTGTAACATTTTTTACTGGTACTCTGCTTCTATTGGTCGTAGCGTGATGATATATAGCCTATAGCCTTCCTCGATAAATGGACTATCTGACACTGAAAGAATTTTTCAAATCGGACCAGTAGTTCCTGAGATTAGCGCGTTCAAACAAACAAACAAACTCTTCAGCTTTATAATATTGGTATAGCTATAAAAAAGGTTATTAGCTTTGGGCCGTGATAGCCGAGTGTAGAGAAACTTACACGAAAATTTTGTTTCAACATACATTGCTTAGCAGTCGAAAAAAAGACCTGTAAAATATTTCTGATATATTTTATTTAATACTATGTTATTGGCGGAATTAGGCATAAAGCCAGCATCGCCACGAATGTAAGCAAAAAAAAATAGCCAATACCATCGGGAGGTCGTGGGTTCGATTCCCACTCGGAACAATTATTTGTGCGATCCACAAATAATTGTTTCGGGTCTGGTTGTACGTTGTGTCCGTTGTTTGTATGTTTGTAAAAGTCCTCGCGACACAAGTGCAATTCTTAGTTGTCTTTTTAAAACAAAAATCAATCATTTTTTTTTCCACCACTAAAAAAACGCCATTTTCTTTAACTTTTTTAAGTAACTTGTCTTGGGGTTAATATCTAAACTCGCCACATGTGTACCAGATGGTGACACCTGTGCATTGTACTACCTCGGACATTAAGACAGGTTTATTGCTACCAGCTGTCATTATTGACTGGCTACATGTCAAATTTAAAGGCCATTGACCTAGGGTAGACCAAAAATAGTAGGTGCTTACTTCTTACAATGGATGGACTTTGCAAATATTGTGGTTGAGTACCTACTTTTTCTTTTTTTATTACTCATTAATGTCCCACTGCTGGGCAAGGGGCTCCTCCCGTAATGGAGGGGGTTACGGCACAGAATAATAAGTAGTTACGGCTTAAATCCACCACGCTGACCAAATGCGGGTTGAAGACTTCGCATACCTTTAAGAACTGTTCTAAAGAACTCTCAGGCATGTAAGGTTGCATCACAATGTTTTCCTTCATCGTTAGAACAAGTGATTAATATTTCTAATACACACATAACTTGGAAAAGTCATTGGTGTGTTGCCTCGGCTTCGAACCTGCAACCACTTTCGTAGAAGATACCAACTTATACCACTCGGCTATCACTGTTATGTTTATGTTATTGATACACTGTTTTGAGGCGCCCATTGCCAGTTGCGCTCACCGGTCGGTAAACGATCTGTGGGTTAAGCAACCGTTGGCGTGGTCATTCTATAGATGGGTGACCGCATAGTAGTGTTTGAGCTGGGCGTCCCCGTACTTCGGAGGGCACGTAATAAGTCGGTTCCAGCTGTTGTCTACTAAGATAACAGTCGTTAAGTCATGTCAAAGGCCTCTCGGGCGGCTTGAACAACTTTGACACTAGGTTGACCACTAACCATACGATAAGATGAAGACTCATACCACTCGGATATCGCTATTATAATAATAAATAAATTTAACCCATTAATGTCCCACTGCTGGTCAAGTATACCACTCGACTATCACTATTATATTAAGTAAATTAAAATATGATACATGATCATATACAGTTACATACTCAAATATAACAGTGAATATAAAGGTGCGTATCTATTGTATACTGACAATTGATGACAGATGCGCGCGCGCACGCCGACGCCGGATGTAGGGATATTGGGTGAAGACGACGCTTGTGCCAATCATCTGTTTCATCAGATGCGCTTGTTCAAATGCTGTTGATATGCAAAAAAATATATTCTACTTACCCCCTGTTTCTGAGGTACCTACTACGTTACTAAATAGTCGAACTAAATCAACATCTTCTGTCCGGTTTCTGTGGCACATTTAGCGGTAGTTTATCTATTCAAACTGTCATCTATACTAATATTATAAAGCTGAAGAGTTTGTTTGTTTGTTTGTTTGAACGCGCTAATCTCAGGAACTACTGGTCCGATTTAAAAAAAACTTTCAGTGTTATATAGCTTATTTATCGAGGAAGGCTATAGGCTATTTATTATCACGCTACGACCAACAGGAGCAGAGCACCAGTAAAAAATGTTACAGAAACGGGGAAAAATTTAAGCTATTCTCTCTTCTGTGACGCAAGCGAAGTTGCGCAGGTCAGCTAGTGTTTTTATATGAGATTAAACGCTATTGAATAGATAAACTACCTCTAAATGTGCCTCAGAAAGCTGTCATAGATGTTGGTTTAGTTCGACAATTTAGTACTCGTAACCGGCGGTCCTGTATGACAAGATGTATGTATGTGAATGATGAATCATCTTTTAAGGATCGTACCAAGTGTAGAAGACGTAATTTTATGTATGTATGTATTTAATTTAGGAGAGCCTGAGACATGCACGATTTATTTAGATTATAACTAATCATTTATTCTAATGCAGGGTATGTTTGATACGGCTCGATACAGTTTCTCGCTAGCTCTTCTGATAAGGCTCTACCCCCTTTCCGAGCTAGTGGTAGATTCAGTAATTGTAACGACTATCATAAGTGTCAATATTTGACCTAAATGAATAAATTATTTGATTTTGCTACTTTATTTTGGAAATACAGAATTGTCAATTATAATCATGATAAATTGTTGTCGGAATATTGTAATAATGATCACTTGTTCCAACGGTGAAGGAAAACATCGTGATGCAACCTTGCATTCCTGAGAGTTCTTTAGAACAGCACTTGACCAGCGTGGTGAACTCAAGTCCTAACGCCTCCCTCATTCCGGGAGGAGACCCTTGCCCAGCAATAGGGAATACTTTGAACTTATATCCCCTCTGATTCCATTATCCGTCAGTTCGCTTAATCAAGTAACAAGCCCTTAATGAAAGAAAGGAAGCATTTGACCTCTCGTCTTAATTAACTAATTGTTTTAATTGATGACAGTCGTTTATTGCGTCATGTCAACGACTTGTGTTAAAAGCAGGTGCTTTTCTATACTAATATTATAAAATTGTAGTTTGTGTGGTTGAACGCGTTAATCTCAGGAACTACTGGTGTGAATTGAAAGAATATTTTACTGTTGGATAGCCTATTTATTGAGGTAGGCTATAGGCTATATTTAAGGTTATTAAATTGTAAGTTCGAAACCTGAAGAGCAATTTTTCTTGAGATTTTCCAAGTAGATAACTTGAAGATAGAAAAGAGTGTGTGTGAGTTTGTTGCTAGCTCTTCTCATAAGGCTCCACCCCCTTTCCGAGCTAGTGGTAGATTCAGTAATTGTAACGACTATCATAAGTGTCAATATTTGACCTAAATGAATAAATGATTTGATTTTGATTTTGATTTTGAAAATGCTATAAAATAGTCGTAATAATTTACAAAATTGTTTTCACATTTTTATCAAAATCTAAAAAACTATTCATCCTTAATTAAAAAACCATTTATCCATCAAAAAATATACAATGAATCCCAAGAAAAAACAAAACGCAATATGGCCGACATATTTTTATTGCAACTGTCAAAAAAATCATGCGAAAAAAAGTTGCCATAGCAAAAAAATTACACCAATATGTCGTACAGAAGCTTGCACACACGCTATTGGCTGATCGCGGCGCGTGCCTTTGCGACAGCTGGCGGCCGGAGGCAATTTTTTTTTCCTACTTTTTTTTCATAAGACGTCCTTGTTTGGCATTTCGTATTTTAGGCGATAGTTGCTATGGCAAGAGGCTCGGTCTCCGAGGTTAAGCTACGCTTGCCGAGGTTGTTCTGTGGATGGGTGAACATATTATGCATAAATATTAGTGTGATATTGTGTGAATTGGAGACAATTAGCCCAAGATAGAGATAAGTGGGCATCGTTGGAGGAGGCCTTCACCCAACCAGGGGTTCTAGCAAATAAATGAAATTAAGACTAAATAAAAAGTAAACAGTACATAGCACAAAAACATCATTAAGACTAAAAATTAAATCAAAACAAATAGTCACCTATATATATAAGAATACGTTAAATTTTCTAAGATAATTGTACATATTATTCATCATAACAAATTTCTATGTTAGTATTTAAATAAATTAAATTGATACATCCTACATTGGTACTAACAAGAAATACTAATTTTACGTTTTTAAAATATCTTAAAGATTCATAAGTAAATAGATAATAAGAATTGTTTTTCTGTTTTTTTTTTTCTAACTTAAGTTCTGTAAAAATTGCTGGAAATAAAAGGCTTTTTTATTTTTTTATTTTTATTTATATTATTTATTTATTATTAGTGTGATGAGCACGAGTATCTGTTCTGAGTTTGTTAATGTATCTAGTTATAAGTATGTATTTAGAAGTAGGTATATAAGTTCAGAGTCTGGTTACAGTACAAGCTCTGCTTATTTAGGAATCAAATGACCGTGTGTGAGTTGTCCAATGATACTTATTTATTAAAGGCTTGAACAACTTTGACACTAGGTTGACCACTAACCATACGATGACAGTTCTTTTCTCAATTAATTCCCTAGCAACATACTCTTATTAAAACAGGATAACAAGAACAAAATGCTATCAATAATATGCGCCACCTTTCTGCAATTATATATGACATTTATCTTTCATCTCTCTCACACCAATGGGGGTAGAAAGAGAAGGGAAATTGAGTTCTTTGTCTGTTCTAACGGGACTTTGTTCAAGGGATGTTGACTACATTTAGGGGGTAGTGTATGCAGTCTTAGCAAAGTCTTAGGTTCTATTCCCGAGTGGGGCAAAGGCCTTCGGGCGGCTTGAACAACTTTGACACTAGGTTGACCACTAACCATACGACAAGAAAAAAAGACTTGGAGTTTGATAATATAGTGAGTTTATTAAATACTAGTTGCCCTGCGCAACTTCGCTTGCGTCACATAAGCGAGAATGGATCATAATTTACCCCGTTTTTGAAACATTTTTCGCTGCTGCTCCGCTCCTAACGGTCGTAGCGTAATGTTATATAGGTTATAGACTTCCTCAATAAATAGGCTGTCCAACAGTAAAAAGAATTTTCAATTCGCACCAGTAGTACCTGAGATTAGCGCGTTCAAACAAACAAATAAACAAGCAAATAATATTAGTATAGATTTAACAAACAAACTTACATATTTTCTGGTCTCGGGATCGATTGTCGGGCCGATCAAAATGCTATTGAATGAAGGGAAGTTTGTAAGGATCGTACCAAGTGACGTTCTCTGGTCTCTGCCTACCCCTATGGGACGAAGGTCTGATTTTATGTATGTATAGCTGACCCGCGCAACTTCGCTTGCGACACATAAGATAGAATGGGTGAAATTTTTCCTCGTTTATGTAACACTTTTTTACTGTTACTCTGCTGCTATGGGTCGTAGCGTGATGATATATTTCTCAATAAATGGGCTTTCTAACACTGAAAGATTTTTTCAAATCGGGCCAGTAGTTCCTGAAGTTAGCGCGTTCAAACAAACAAACAAACTCCTCAGCTTTATAATATTAGTATAGATTTAACAAACGAACTTACGTATTTTCTGGGTCGGGTTCGTTTCTCGGGTCGGTCAGAATGCTATTGAATGAAGCAAAGGAAGTTTGTAAGGATCGTACCAAGTGACGTTCTTTGGTTTCCGCCTACCACTATGGGACGAAGGTCTGATTTTATGTATGACTAGCTGACCCGCGCAACTTCGCTTGCGTCACATAAGAGAGAATGGGTGAAATTTTTCCCCGTTTTTGTAACATTTTTTACTGGTACTCTGCTCCTATGGGTCGTAGCGTGATGATATATTTCTCAATAAATGGGCTTTCTAACACTGAAAGAATTTTTCAAATCGGGCCAGTAGTTCCTGAAGTTAGCGCGTTCAAACAAACAAACAAACTCCCCAGCTTTATAATATTAGTATAGATTGTGAAATACGAAATTTTAAGTAAAATGATAATACGCAGTTCTGTAAATACAAATTTAAAAGGCAATTGTGAAACAAAAAATGAATGAATAACTCTTTGATAATAAGTTTCGGAAGCGCAAATATAATTTTGTTTAAATCTCTTTGTTATAAAAATAGAAATAACTTTGTTTAAACATTACTTCCTGAAATATTTCCTTGAAATTTTATTGAATTGTTAATTTATTATTTTTGTGCAACATTTTTAGTGACTAATTAGCATTACTTCGACTGCTGATCGTGGGGTTTGATTCCCGTATCAAGCAAATACTTGATTTATATTAGTACAAGCTTCCTTCCACGATTTCCTTCTTATTTTTTAATGCCACATTATAAAAAAAAAAACAAAAAATTTCGTCAAAAAATGAAAATTAAAATTTAAGGGTGAACAACCCTTATCATTTAGGGGTATGAAAAATACATGTTGGCTGAATCTTAGACCTACGCAACATGCTCACAAAATTTCATTCGAATTGATCAAGCCGTTTTGGAGGAATACGGGAACTAACACTGTGACATGGATTTTATATATATATATATATATATATATATATATATATATAAGACTAGCTGACTCGCGCTGCTTCGTTTGCGTGACAAAAGAGAAAATAGGTCATAATTTTCCCCGTTTTTGAATCTGGTACTCAGCTCCTATTGCTCATAGCGTGATGTTATATAGCCTATAGCCTTCTTCAATGGTCTATTCAACACAAAAATATTTTTTCAAATCGGACCAATATTTCCTGAGATTAGTGCGTTCAAACAAACAAACTCTACAATTTTATAATATTAGTATAGAAGTGTAGATGTACAATGTACAGTCGACACTTAGACTAATCCCAAAGACTCGTGATCGGTTCCCGGATTGGGCTTTTCTAATTTATATTAGAATATTTATCAATAGTAGCCCGTATGATAACATGCCCGGTATTACCACGCAATAAGGAAAATTTAAAGATAAAGGTACAAAATGTTGCACAATGTTTTAAAAACTTTTTAAGTTAATAAAATGATCTCATATATGAGTCAGTGGGCTATTGGGTTTTTATTAAGCAATGTCTAGTAATAATATTACATATTACATGGGACTAACATTGTTAATGGCGAAACGTGAGTGTATTTTACACATTCAAAGGTCTCCTCCCGGAATGAGGGACCAGTTAGGCCTTGAGTACACGCTGGCCAAGTGCAAGTTGGGGACTTTGCATACCTTCAAGAACTGTTCTAAAGAACCGGGTAGTTGCCTGGGTTAACGAAAATTTATTAAACTTGTAAAATGCTCAGACTATGTAGCTTTTTTCGTAAATAATGTTGAAATTCTTTTTACAGACTGAAACATTTTATTAGACACTCATTTGATATCAACGAAAATCTGCAATAATGTCGTCACTACGTCGTATTTCTATACTAAAATGTGTTTTTAACATTTCATAAAGAGTAGCTGATTTGACTGGTAGGCAACTACCGGACTCTCAGGCATACAAACTAGGTTTCCTCACGATGTTTTCCTTCACCGTTGGAACAAGTGATCATTACTTCTAACTAGCTGATCCGCGCATCTTCGCTTGCGTCACATAAGAGAGAATATTTCCCCGTTTTTGTAACATTTTTTACTGGTAATCTGCTATTAGTCGTAGCGTGATGATATAGCCTTCCTCGATAAATGGGCTATCTAACATTGAAAGAATTATTCAAATCGGACCAGTAGTTCCTGAGATTAGCGCGTTCAAACAAACAAACTCCTCAGCTTTATAATATTAGTATAGATAGATACACACATCACTTGGAAAAGTCATTGGCTTGTTGGAATCATCGAACACATTATAGTGCTTACTTATACCACTAGAAGTTACTAGGTAAAGAAAATAATATCGGAACAGATGCTCAAGGAATTAGACCTTCCCCCACCCCCCTCCTCGACGCATGCCCACGCAAGGTGCGCACGCGCATCTGGCTATCGCGCATGTGTCGCGAGCCGTATTACTAATGCGAATACTTTCACAAAACATGTTTTAAACCCCTTTGTTAGGGGTTGAAAAGAAAATTGGATTATAAGTTGTTCGTTGTATGGTCAGAGTTGAAGTCGTTTTATATGTTCGAAAGGGTTATTTATTTATTTATCGTATGGTTAGTGGTCAACCTAGTGTCAAAGTTGTTCAAGCTGCCCGAAGGCCTTTGACGTGGCTTAATGACTGTTGTCTTAATTGACAATAACCGGGACCGACTTTTTACGTGCCCTCCGAAGCACGGAGACGCCCAGCTCAAATACCACTATACGGTCACCCATCTATGGAATAACCGCGCCAAGGTTTGCTTAGATCACAAATCGTTTACCGACCTGTGAGCGCAACTGGCTATGGGCGTCTTCGAAAGGGTATAACATGGTCATAGTAGTGCCTAACCCCCGGTCTCTGAGGTACATTATTATCCACCGGTTTCTGAACACATTTAGCGGTAGTTTATCTATTCAATACTGTTTAAACTCATGTAAAAAAACGCTGTTGAATAGATAAACTATCGTTAAATGTACCTCAGAAACCGGGGGTTAGACGTTAAAAATGCTCAAAAGCTAAATATATAACTAATTATATTTTATGGCTAATGTAGGAGATAGATAGTTGTTTAAAATATTTCTTCTAACTGTATTTTTGGGTAGGAATCGCGTTAGTACAACAACTTAGTAGAGAGTGTTGTAGGCAAGGTTCGCGGCTGGAGGTATACAACATACAGAATGTATAACATCAGTGACTCGACTTATACAGCTGACGGTCACCTGTTTGATACAGATACTTTACTTTAGAAATACACTTAATTATTAATTGTCATTTAAATAAATCATGCATACCTAGGCTTTCTCCTAAGTTAATTTTTCTGCAAGTTTTTATCTCTATGTTTTTCTTCACTGTTAGAGCAAGTGATAATTATTTCTAATACACACATAACTTCAAAAAGTCATTGGTGTGTTGCCTTGGGTTCGAACCAGCAACCACTTGCGTGGGAGATGGCAACTTATACCACTTAGCTATTTTCACAATTTCCAGGAAACCGAAGTAATTTGCTAATGACAGTTGATATTATTTCAGTGAATTCATTAGAGCTTATTGTTTTGCTACCTGTATGAAACATAATTCTAGTAATTCTGTTGCTTTGAAAGAAAGCTTGTATTATCTATGACTTGTGTAAATTCGCTTGCGTCACATAAGAGAGAATGGGTCATAATTTTCACCGTTTTTGTAACTTTTTTTTTGCTGGTACTCTGCTCCTATTCATCGTAGCGTGATAAGCCTACAGCCTTCCTCAATAAATGGGCTATGTAACACTGAAATAATTTTTCAAATCGGACCAGTAGTTCCTGAGATTAGCGCGTTAAAACAAACAAACTCTTCAGCTTTATAATATTAGTATAGAAGTATAGATTTATTTACGTCTATAAACCCCTTGATTTAATGTTGTTGTTTGTCGTATGGTTAGTGGCCAACCTAGTGTCAAAGTTGTTCAAGCCGCCCGAGAGGCCTTTGACGTGGCTTAACGACGGTTATCTTAGTAGACAACAGCTGGGACCGACATTTTACGTGCCCTCCGAAGCACGGAGACGCCCAGCTCAAATACCACTATGCGGTCACACATCTATAGAATGACCGCGCCAAGGGTTGCTTAACCCGCAGATCGTTTACAGACCGGTGAGCGCAACTGGCTAGTGTAGTAGTAGACCATATAATTATACAAGTGACACTATTTTCGACCATATACACCTTTAAATAGCCACAGTAATTAGCTAATTGTTATTCTAAAACCATGTCGTTAATTAGAGAAATATTTCATGGTCAAATTACGTGGAAATCTTTAGCTATGGCCACCGTGGTTAATCAGTTAATCGTTTGAGTTAAATTACTCCATTCATGGTATATTTTTTATGGTACAATTGATTTATTGATGGTTAAAATATGGTACGGTTTTAAAAGACTGTTTCCTGAATTTTTTGATAGTGTAGCTATATTATAAATGTATCTTCTTCTTTAAAAAAGAACAACTAGGATCTAAGAATTGCTCTTGTGTCGTGGGGACTTTTACAAACATACAAAAATACATAAAGAAAACATTTTGTTACTGATTGCCGCAAAATTACTGAATGGATATTTATAAAAGAAGAATGTAAAATTGCTGAAAACAAAATTTGTTGACGAGGAAGGTTTAAGTGTTTTCGAAGTTATGTGTGTATTAGAAATAATTATCACTTGTTCCAACGGTGAAGGAAAACATCGTGATGAAACTGTACATACCTAAAAATTTGTTTAATACATTTATTGAGGGCATGCAAAGTCTCCAACCCGCACTTGGCCAGCATGGTGGACTCTAGACCTAACACCTCTCTCGTTTAGGAGGAGACCCTTGCCCAGCAGTGGGATAGTAATGGGTGTTAAAAAAAAGTTTTGTTTAAATTGTGTAATCATAATAATGGTTGAACATGCCTAAAAAAGCTATAAGGCTCCAAGTTTGAAGAGTAAAGTATTTTGTAGGTTTAATGAATATTATCAAAATCGATGTAGCAATTTAGTCATAAACACGTAAAATACTATATACTTGATGTTATCTTTACTGATATTATTTCAAGGGCTGATAAACAATTATATAAACTACTGTTATAATTAAGCCCTTATTTATCAGTTCATTTATCCATATCCATACTAATATTATAAATGCGAAAGTAACTCTGTCTGTCTGCTTCTCAATCACGCCTAAACTACTGAAACAATATGCATGAAATTTGGTATGGAGATATTTTGATACCCGAGAAAGGACATAGGCTATATATCATCACGCTACGACCAAAAGGAGCAGAGTACCAGTAATTAATTTTACAAAAACGGGGAAAAATTTCACCCATTCTCTCTTATTGGACGCAAGCAAAGTTGCGCGGGTCAGCTAGTATAATATACTACTAGGTTCTGCCTGCGACTTCGTCCACGTGAAAATAAGTATCATGTTCGAATCTAGGTTATTTTCAGTTCAATCAGTCGGAAATCTTTAAAGTTTCATGCAAATTTTCAGTCCCTATTTTATCCCCTTGGGGGTAGAATTGATCAAAATCATTTTTTAGCGGATGTCTACGTCTTAACATCTGCCTGCATGCTAAATGTCAGCTCGATCCGTCCAGTGGTTTGTGCTGTGCGTTGATAGATCACTATGTCAGTCAGTCACCTTTGAGTTTTATATTATAGATACTAGCTATTAGGTTCTGCCTGCGACTTCGTCAGTCTTGAATCGCCCTATCTTTTAAAAAAATCGCATTAAAATCTGTTGCGTAGTTTTAAAGATGTAAGCATACATACATACATACATACAGACGCGGGAAGCGACTTTGCTTTATACTATGTAGTGATTAACTAGCCCTTAAATTGTTATCAGACCAATTGTTTCAAGAACTTAAAGATAATTGATTAATTCAAGGAAAACCATACATTTGTAACGTAATAGGTTATTTTTGATAAGCGTAGTCCCAAGTGATGTGTTATAAATAATGATCACTTGTTATAACGGTGAAGGACAACATCGTGATGAATGACATGTCTGACAGTTGTTTAACACAGCTCTTGAAGGAAAGTTTCCATTTGGTTAGCGTAGTGAACAGAAGAATCTCTCCCTCAATCTAGGAGACCCATGCCCAGCAGTATGGATAGGGAATTAATGGGTTATTAATGAGTTTTCTAAAGTTTGATACAGTTTCTTGTCAAATCATTTGATTGTTTCCACTTAGGATCTTAACACACTATTTAAATTAAAAAAAAATCAATTTAACCCATTTATGTCCCACAGCTGGGCAAGGGTCTCCTCTCGTAATGAGGGAGGGGTTAGGCCTTAAGTCCATCACGCTAGCCAAGAGCGGGTTGGGGACTTTGCATGCCCTCAATAAATGTTTTAAACAAATTTTAGGCATGCAAGGTTTCCTCACGATGTTTTCCTTCACCGTTGGAGCAAGTGATAATTATTTCTAATACACACATAACTTGGAAAAGTCATTGGTGTGTTGCCTCGAGTTCGAACCTGCGACCACTTGAGTGGGAGGTGTCAACTTGTACCACTCGGCTATCACTATAGTATTATATTATCTGGGATCTTTCTGTGTAAATGTTAGCAACAAACACCTTTCCCTCTTCAATTCCCTGCACATAGTCCGATTAAAAACTCTTTCCTGGCGTTAAAAGTGGTCGTAAACATATGTTTCTCCTAAAAAAGCTTTTGCAGGTTTTCAAACATTGTAAAATCGACACTATACCAGCATAACTTTTTATTAGAGAACCTGATAAAGTCGCTCTTCCCATCTAGTGGCAGGCAGAGATCAATGAACGTCACTTGGTACGATTCTTACAAACTTCCCTTGCTTCATTCACATACATACATGTTGTCATTATTGTTTAAATTAATTTCTTATTGTTTAATATGTTCTGATTGCTATTTTTGAAGCCGTTTAACAACTTTTTACGGTTTAGCCCAGAAGTTGCATTCTTCTTTAAGGCTATAGGCTTCCAATGGGTTAATTTTTGAAGCTGTTTTCCATATTTTTACGTTTAAGCCTAGAAATTGCATTTTCCTATAAGGTATAGGCTTCCAGCGGGTAACTTTTCATTAGTTTAACATCTCCAAAGGTATTTTTTAAAGAGCAACACCTGCTCTAGTTAAAATCTTCAACGCACGCGATGAAAACGCACTCACGCACTCCTATACGACTTATTTCACCTTTTATGAACAAAAGCCCTACGAAATGTCATACAGAATTAACTTTGCACTTAGATCTTTAAACTCAAACTATTTAAAACTTAATTTAATGAGACATAAGGTAGAAAATACAATTTTTGAAGTAAATAGAAGCTATCCTCTTTGTTCAACGCATCTGCTAAGCTCAAAATACGTGTGTTGACATTTAAACCTGTCTCGCTCTGTAATAGAATGAGTGAGCGAGAGGTCAGAAGGGCGGGTGATGCGCGCGCAGCTTTCCCATAGCCCTTGACGCGAACGCCGGGCCACAGCGAACTCACTCCGCGGCCGGATCGCAAGCCGCGCGGACGTCTCGCGTTTTCACTCAGTGCGTCATGAATATCGTGTAATCGTAATATTTTCGTGTTAGTTATCGCGTGTGACATGAGATAGTAGTTATTAGTTTTTAATACGTTTTATTTGGGATTGTAACCGCATCAATGATGGGCGTTAGCGGATGTATGAGCGTGCGCCAGGCGCGGGGCTCCTGCCACTGTCCCGCGTGCCCTAGGGCTTCGGGTCACGGGGCTCCGATGCCGCCCCAGACCCTCGTCCTGCCTCCAATGGCGCTAGAACCCGAAACGACCCCCGTTAAGGATAAAAAGGGATCCAAAATGAAAGTGTTAAAGAAAATTAAGAAAAAAATCGGCTTGGGTGAGTTTTTAACCGTTATTTTTTTAATCTATGTGAGGGTTAGATAAAAAAAGATAAGGTTTTTTTTTCATGGTAATTTTTTTTCGGTTTTTTGTGATGTTATATAAATTTTCGTTGAAAGATGTTAAAAAGTGTTACTTTCATGACTAAAGTACTGTAACGGTATTTTAAAATGTTATAGATGATTATCTTAATACCTTCTTTGGGGCATTATTTTAAACGATTATGTGAATAAGTTTTGTACTTAAACCCCACTATTTCTATAATAAATGAATTTCTACAAATTATATTATACATTATCTAGAAAATTATAGAAAAGTTTCGTCGAATTACATTTTTTGGTGTTGAAAAATTGACCCGCAAACGACGAAATATTGTTTTATAATATTAGTAGGATAGGTAGGTAGTAGGATAAATAATAATGTTTTTACATTTTGTATCAAGAAATACCCAATGATTATTGTTTTTTTAATTATGATAAGCATTTCACGGTTATTTTTTGCGATAAATTTAATTGAAAAAACTATGATAAGGTTTTACGTTTACCTACTAATGTAATAAAAATAGATTAGATTAAAAAAACTATAACTGTAATAAAATAAATAAATATAACTAATTAATGTCCTTCTGCTGGGCAAGGGTCTCCTCCCGTAATGAGGGAGGGGTTAGGCCTTGAGTCCACCACGCTGACCAAGTGCGGGTTGGGAACAAAAGTATAGTTAGTTTTGGCCACTAAATTAATCAATATTATTATTATTTTGATAGTAAATAGATATTTTTAAACCGACTGCAATAAAAAAGGACTTTTTCAACTCGACCGTATATTTTTTCAAATAGTACCTACCTATGTTTTTATTTCCTTATGTCTTTCCGTTGTTTTTTGCATACTAAAATCAGTTTGTTGTTTTTTATTATTTAAAATCCGGTTTGAAACAAAAGCATAAAGGATGTTTGATACATTTCCTATTTACTTTATATAATGATGTCATAGATTTATTTATTTATTTTTAAAAGACAACTCCCGCACCAAGAATTGCTCTTGTGTCGCGGGGACTTTTACAAACATACAAACAACGGACATAAAGTACAACCAGACACGAAACAGTTATTAAATTTGTTGATCGCCGTTGGGATTGTACGGTGTGGGAATCGAACCCACGACTTCCCGTGGAGGTACATATGAAATCTGCAGTTGTTAAGGTCGCCATGCTACTTACTACCATTGCGTCGGGAGGTCGTGGGTTCGATTCCCACACGGAACAATTTGTGCGATCCAAAAATAATTGTTTCGGGTCCGCTTGTACTTTGTGTCCGTTGTTTGTATGTTTGTGAAAGTCCCCGCGACACAAGAGCAATTCTTACCCCTGGTTTCTGAGTACATTTAGCGTTAGTTTATCTATTCAATAGCGTTTTTTTATACGAGTTTAAACGCTATTGAATAGATAAACTACCGCTAAATGTACCTCAGAAACCGGGGGTTAGTGCGGGTGTTGTCTTTAAAAAAGAAAATAATGTAAGTTCAAGTATATTTTTCAATTACGCCACAAGTTGCAACATATAGTTCGTTCTATTATATTTTTTATTGAGGCCGCGTTGCATGACTTTTAATGGTCTCATACGAATTACACAATATCAACTACAATCTTATTGCGATAAAAATACTTTTGATCCTTTATTACTGTGGCTTAGTTAACAACAGCCGCGCCGATCGATCTCTGAGGTTAAGCTACGCTAGCCGAGGTTGTTCTGTGGATGGGTGACCGTATTATACATGTGAAGTTGCTCTGTGTTTCGAAAAGCGCGTTAAATTGTAGGTCTCGGCTGTCATTTTCAAAGATCTTTGACAGTCGTTAACAGTAGTTAGGAGCTTGAAAGTCTGACAAGCAGTCTTATTTAGTATCGTGTTATAAGCCAGGTAACTGTGTTGTGAAGGTCTGATAGACAGTCGCTGCATGTAAAATACTAGTATTCAGCTGCATCCAGTGAGACTGGAAGCCCATAGTTATACCAAGGAAAGTACCAAGTGGCGTTTTTTGGTCTCTGCCTACCCGTGTAGGAATTGCCTAAGCGTGATTTTATGTATGTATCTTAAATTAGTTTACAACAATATAACAAAAACATCTGGTAACATAAACCAAATCCTAATTTGCACTAAACTTCAAAAATCCCACGTTGAAGACATCTGTTCCCGGCACATCTGTCAACTCCTGTTCCGGAACAAAGCCAAGAACACGTTGCGGAAGCCGGAACAACATCTGGCGAATGTTCCCATTGTTAGCCGATTCGGCTATTTACGGGAACAATGAAGGAATGCAGGCTATTGTTTTGTCTTTTGTTTTTTGAGTTAAATAATAGTGATTTTGAGTTAAGACTAGCTTTAGCCGGCGACTTTGTTTGAGAAAAGATTTCTCGGAAAGTATCCTATAGGCAAATTCAGGCTATTAGTGTACCAAATTTCATTAGAATTCGTCTAGTCGTTTTTGCGTAAAAGAGTAACAAACTTTCGCATTTATAATGTTAGTAGGTTTTTCAGAAATCCTCTCTTAGTGCTCCTCTACACTTACCAATGTCGAGTTTGTACGCTCAGTAGTTTCGACTGTGCGTTGTCCATCAGTCAGTCAGTAACGGAAGAGTTTTATATAAATTGATTTACTTCTAATATATAATATTCTCGCGTCACAGTTTTCGTTGCCATACTCCTCCGAAACGGCTTGACCGATTCACATGAAATTTTGTGAGCATATTGAGTAGGTCTGAGAATCGGCCAACATCTATTTTTCATACCACTGTGACATTTTTTTAAAAATTTATATGGCAAAACAAAGTTTGCCGGGTCAGCTAGTATGTTTGTAAAAATCGTGATAATGACTTAATATATAAATTAATAATATATAGTCGTGTAGAAGCGACTATCACGCTATCACGACTCAACCGTGACGGACAGAACAATAGTCTATTTTGTCGGTATATTTAAAAGAGCCCTTAGTTAATAAAATCACGCCTTGTCCCCTAGTGGTTGGCAGAGAGCAGAGAACGTCACTTGGTACGATCCTTACAAACTTCCCTTGCTTCATTCACATACATACATACATGTTGTCATACCCAAAGCCAGTTGCGTTCGATCGGTAAGCGATCTGTGGGTTAAGCAAACTAGGCGCGGTCATTACATAGATGGGTGACCGTAATGGTATTTGAACTGTCCGTGCTTCGGAGGGCACGTAAAAAGTCGGTCCCGGTTGTTGTCGATTAAGATAACAGTCGTTAAGCCACGACAAAGGCCTTCGGGTGGCTTGAACAACTTTGACACTAGGTTGTCCACTAACCATACGATAAGATGAAGATTCACATATATACATGTTGTCATACAAGACCGCCGGTTACGACATAGTGATATTATATATGTTCTAGCTTTTGCCCGCAACTTCGTTTGGTTTGTAACTTAGGACAGAATTTCCATACAAACTTTCATCCCCTATTTTATCCCCTTGGGGGTAGAATTAATCAAAATCCTTTCTCAGCAGATGCCTACGTCATAACATGTACCTGCATGTCAAATATCAGCTCGATCCGTCCAGTGGTTTGTGCTGTGCGTTGATAGATCACTATGTCAGTCAGTCACCTTTGAGTTATATATATTTTGATGTGTGTATTGAACAGCATATAGTAGTGAATGCTAAGTTGTATACAATTAGTCTCTGAGATACATTTCTATAAATAGTTAAACCACTTGAGAGCATCCTCTTGTGTTGAGATAGATGCTCACTTATGGAGAATTGGCAGTCGTTTTAAAATATTACAAACTTAAAACTGGCTTTCTTAGCTATGTTTTTTGTAACCACCTTTTCCGGTATTTAAACTATAGTTTAGCAAAATTGTATCAACATTTTTGGTTTAGAAATGTATAGGTTTCTTTTCTAATTTACTGTGTATAAAATTAGTAATCTATCTCTTTTTTTCGCAAGCTATCGTTGTACAATGTTTCATCTAAATCAGTTCAGCAGTTTAAAACAAATAAGCGTAACAAACAAACTAACTTAGCTTCCATTAATTTACCTACATTAATAATAGTAGTAAACTATCGCTTCACCAAATTTTATCATAATCGATCCAGCAAGTTAGACACAAAACTTGACTTCAATTTCTTAATTTTTCATAACATTTTCGTAACTTTTTATCAAAATTACATCATCACTATCACTTCTGCTTATATTTAAACTATAAATAGTATAATTACTTTATCACTAAGTTTACCCAGTTGGGTAAATTTCAGTTTTTTTCAGAAGCTTATCAACAGAACCATATGTCCTATATCCGTGTCTTTCTTACACGTGGTTAGATGTATGCTCCCTCTCGCTCTAACTTATGTATAAATGACAGCTGTTTTGCAACGGGATCTTTTGGCGTGCGCCTGCCAGTGTTAGGGTTGGCAGTAACTATTTTAGGTAGTATATTTTTAGCGTTCTTTGGTCTCTGCTTTTTAACCATTTAGTCAGTGATTTTAAACCATTTATTTTTGTTACACATGAAATAAAACTTGACTTAACTTAGGCAGTAAGTTTATGTAAAAAAGAGATATTATTATTTGTATGTTAACTTAACTTAGTAATTAGTCAGTACATTTATGTGTAATTGGGCTATTTGTATATTTTTTGGGTTAAACTTTATTTTATCTGATAACCAAGGATAATTGCAGCCTAAAGACCAACAAAAACATAGTTCTTCAATTATGTCTAAACTAATATTTGTCAAATTGATTCTACAGTTAAGTATTTACGTCTTATTGTATGCTGTAAATGTCTGCAATAACAAAAACAAAAATACATGAAACAAAAAATACGCAACGAATTAAAAACATTCTCCATCATCAAAATCGGTTAAAACTATTTGCAATATACATTTATTAACTAAAAAAATACATATTTACTCCAAAAATTCACTCGCATGTATTCTTACGCGACAACCCTGGTTACAAAATGTCAGCTGCACTTCTATATTCGAAAACAGCTGGCTAGTTTTTTTTTATCTATGGCGACCTTCAAAAGGCTGTATTGGTAATGCCTTTGCGTAAAAAAAAAGTTTCTTTTACTTTTAAGACGTTTGGAAATTGTTTATGGTAGTGCTGATTCTTAACCGACTTTCGAAAATAGGAGGATGTTCTCAAGCCGAGTTTCTTTTACTTTTAAGACGTTTGAAAATTGTTTATAGTATTGCTGTTTCTTAACCGACTTTGAAAATAGGAGGAGGTTCTCAAGCCGCTTGCTATTTTTTTGTTGGATCGATTTTTTTTAATAGATTGAATTTGTTGGTTATTGTAAAGTTAATTCGTTTATATATGATCTAGTTAGCAATATAAGTTCTGATCGCTAGGTTTCAAGCTCTATTCCCAGTTAGGACAGAATGCTATTATGAAACATTGACCCCCGTTGCATTGCAATAAAAAAGAGCAAGCCGTAAGTTTTTTAGCGTTTCTCTTCACGAGCAGCAAGCATTTCCAAAGCGGACTGCTGTTCAGTACTTTTTGAGATTGTCGCGAACAAACAGACAAACAAGCAGACGCGCCAGGGAACTACTTCTATAATATTTACAGAACTCAGGGAACTTACTAAATTACTAAATATTATAGAACAGTTTAGAATATTTTGTAATTTAGCTTTCATGAGCGTTTTTCTACAATCCAAAATACATAAAATAAAATCTACTTTTCAATATATTTTATTTCAATCACACCTGGTGCCAATTTCCTATATATTTAACAGATCCATATGCTGACCACTATAATTCACGATTCTTCCCAAAAACGATACATTTTGAACAAAAAACACCTCCAAAAACAGCTGTCTTACCTAAACAGAAAGAGATGCAAGATACATATTTGTGTGTGTTAGAAAGAGATAGCATATAACAGCTGATACGCCAGGTGAGATGTTCTTCAAAAGTCCGTTACGAATTTGAAAATGCTTTTTGTAAAACACATTGAATTGATCTTTGTCAGAGATTTTCTTTGCATCAGCTGGTTTCAAAAATTGTTTGAATTTAACGGATTTGAACTGGTACGCTCAGCGGTCGGTAAACAATTTGTGGGTTAAGTAACCTTGGCAAGGATATTAGGTAGATGGGTGACCGCATTGGTGTTTGAGCTAAACGTCTCTATGTTTCGGAAGGCACGTTAAATTGTGAGTCCCGGCTGTCATTTTCAAAGATAAATATAACCCATTAAGTCCCAGTACTGGGCAAGGGTCTCGTCTCGTAATGAGAGAGGGGTTAGGCTTTGAGTCCACCACGCTGACAAAGTGCGGGTTGGGTACTTTGCATAACTTAAGGAACTATTCTAAAGAACTTTCATGCATGCAAGGTTGCATCACGATGTTTTCCTTCACCGTTGGAACAAGTGATAATTATTTCTAATACACACATAACTTGGAAACGTCAGGTATGTTGCCTTTGGTTCGAACCTGCAACCACTTGCGTGGGTTACCACTCGGCTATCACAACCAAATGACATATAATTAAACTAATTATCATAATAAACTTTAAATTTACGAAAACAACCGAAGTGGGGCCGACAACGGCCGAGTGCAGCCGAGAGCAGCCGAACGTCTAATGGCCGTGAGAAAGAATTCGAGAATGTTTGGGAATAAATTGGAATATTTTCGTTCGGTAATGTTGATTCTTTATTTGTTGTTTATGTTTATATCAATGGCGCTAGTAGGAAAAGTTGGTTAATATTAATTTAAACTAGTTTTTGAATGAATTTGCTTTATAAAAATACTAGGTGACTTGCTTGCCTCGCATACATAATATAAACATAAATTTATCTTTATCTCCCCAATCACAATCTTAAAGATTTTAGAAAAAAAAACATACCCTCAAACTGATGATGATGCATGCCTAAAATTTGTAAAATACATTTTATTGAGGGCATGCAAAGTCTCCAACCCGCACTTGGCCAGCGTGGTGGACTCAAGTCTAATCCCTTTCTCGTTTGGGAGGAGACCCTTGCCCTGCAGTGGGACAGTAAAGGATTGAAAAATTAAGCCTGTTTGCTTTTGTTTCGATTCTGTCAAGCAATTTAGGCGATAGCGTGAACACAAAAAAAAACAGATTTTAGCATTTTAATATTAGGATTTAACTTTTTCTTGACATAAAGTTTCGTTTACATCTTGACCAGTAGGCCGTCACGCGCCGAGGTTAATAAGTAATTTTAAGGTACGAAATCAATTAGTTTCACTTGAAATAAACCGTTATTTTTAACTGTTGATGTGCAACTCATTTTTTTAGGCTGTTAACCTCTATTTAAGTAGTCAGTGTTGCCATTAAAAATATATTTGAGGGTAGTCTTACTTTCACAGCTAACCAAATAGATTTAGGTAAAAATTTGCACAGACATATTTAAAAAAAAAAAATCTCTTTGGTTTCAAGAATCACAAATGAGTACACGGTTCATTAGGTTTCTTTCAGTGAGCTCGTGAGGTACCCAAATATCAAGCTTTTTTGTGTAGAGAAAAGATTTTATTACAAGTTCATACATACTATAATGCGAAAACACTTTTTCCCCGATCTAATACGCTAAAAATACATACATAGACTCATGACCTTTCTCTACGCAGTAGGTTTAAAAGTACATCAATGTTTTCAATTTGCTTTACATGGTATAACGGTATTACTCGTAGTGTAAAAGGTCGTGAGATTGTGCGTTGAAGACTCCAGTCTAACAACTTAGTAGAGAGATATTTTAGAGTTCCGTAACCAAAAGGTAAAACGGTCCTACGAAATCAAAATCAAATCATTTATTCATATAGGTCAAATGCTGACACTTATGATAGTCAATGATACAGAGAGTGAATTTACCGCCAGTTCGGAAGGTAGGGCCAATGAGAAGAGCTGCCAACAAACTCCAGGCCACTCTTTTTAATCGCCAATTAATTTTAACAATCTTTCTATTAGGTATAAATCTTTGATGATGTAAGGATGTGTTAAGGTACGTGTTTCGGAAGGCATGTTAAATTGTGGATCCCGGCTGTCAACAAAGATCTTTGACAGGCTTTAACAGTTGTCAGAAGCTTGAAAGTCTGACTGCCAGTCTTACTTAGTATCGTGTTATAACCCAGGTAACTGTGTTGTGGAGGTCAGATAGACAGTCGCTGCATGTAAAACACTGGTATTCAGCTGCATCCGGTGAGACTGTAAGCCGACTACAACATAGTTGGAAGAAAGGCTAGACTGATATATTATTGACGTTTTTTGTAAATGATATACGGAACCATTTGTACGCAGGTCCAACTTGCACATGGCCAGTGTTTTGTTCGTACACTGTTTATCGGATATTACATAAAATACTGTATTTTAGTACCTTTCTCTCTAAAAGCACTCATTTGAAGTAAAAAATGTACTTAATTATATCCTGTATTGTTTGTTACTCTTTTGCGGAAAAACTACTCAACGGATTTTGATCAAATTTGATACACATATAGTTTATAACCTGTATTAACATATAGGATACTTTTTACCCCGGGAAATCTTTCCACAGTCGCGGGCGGAAGATAAGTGATTTATTAAACAAAAAAAACACGTTTATGCAAAATATTATACAGTTAGTTACCATAAATAGTAGAAATAAGTAATAAAGTATTCACTAATATAGTTCTAATATCCCGGAAGCGTCCGCCATTTTGAAAACGCGGGAACAATCGTTCACAATCATTATTATTCATACTATGTTGCTTATTCGAAACTTTACAATTTTAACAAAAGTATACCTTATTTTTAACACAATAAAGCTCAATTTTAAAATAAACAATTTTCTTCTTCGACTAAGTAAAATACTCGATACTTATTTAACAAAGTTATTTATTACATATCGAAAAAACTAATTTGGACTTTATTCTCCTTAAAATAGAAGCGAAATTTGTATTTACCAATTGCAAAACTAATTTTGTATTCCGACAACTCAAGAAAAGTAATTCGACAATCAAAATATGTTCTTTATTTTTTATTAAATAAAGTTCATATTTGTATAACAATGATTTTTAGAATAATTTTCAAATTTGTTCTTACACCTGACATTTCGATTCCCACGGTCGAAATTTGAAATTTTTCTTTTTTATAGTATGGTTAGTGGTCAACCTAGTGTCAAAGTTGTTCAAGCCCGAAGGCCTTTGACGTGGCTTAACGACTGTTATCTTAGTAGACAACAGCCGGGACCGACTTTTAACGTACCCTCCGAAGCACGGAGACGCTCAGTTCAAATACCACTATTCTTAAAAGACAAATCCCGTACAAAGAATTGCTTTTGTTCAGAACATTTACAAACATACAAACAACGGACACAAAATACAACCAGACACGAAACAACTATTTTTGGATAGCACAAATATTTATTCGAACCCACGACCAACTGGCGTGACGACTACCTAAACTATTGCACTACGGAAGCTTATACGGTCACCCATCTACATAACATCTGCGCTAAATTTCCTTAACACACAGATCGTTTACCGACCGGTGAGCGCAACTGGCTATGAACGCCTGAATGCGTTTGAGCAAAGGGTTTTTAGCCAAAAAAAATCGCTTTTGCAAATTTTGTATGCATATTTTCTATTATATTTAAAAACACCTGTATTATAGCTATTGTTATAACATCTTGTAAATTTATATTTCCGGGTGTATGGTGTTAAATCTATAGAAAATGAAACAGCTTTGGCTGCAGGTACTACGGTACAGTTAAGAGCAAGGTGCGTAGATAAATCTGCCGTCTTAACTAAAAAGGCACAATTTTTCTTTTGTGAAATTGAATTTTGAAGATTTTTTTTATAAAAGTATATTTAAATGGAATGGCACAGCTGACGTATTTCTAATATCAAAATGTGCATTAGTATGAAAATTCCCTACCAACAAAACAAAAACAGCAAATTCAGCACAAAAGAAAATTATTATTTACTATCCTTTCCGGGATAAAAATTATGGTATGTTTAAACTATCTTTGTACACAATTTCATCTAAATCGGTACAGTAGTTTACCCATGAATTAGAGTCAGACTGAATGACTAATGCATTTATAATATTAGTGAAATATACTTACATAATACTAACCCTGTTATATCCGAAGTTGTAGACAGAAAGATACTGTAAAACGCTTATTTCTAAACGACTTACTAACCCTCAGGTTCTGAGGTACATTTAGCGGTAGTTTATCTATTCGATAGCGTTTTTTCTTTATGAGTCCCAACGCTATTGAATAGATAAACTACCGTTTAATGTACCTCAGAAACTGGGGGTTACTCTTACCCGTATTAAAAAAATGTATTCACTAAAGATTCGTACCAGTTGTTAACTAAACTTTACGCTTAAATGGCCTATTTCTAAAGATAGTGCCTTATCTTTTCGATAACCTCAAAAAGTTGTAAAATAAAAGTCCGTTTAACATCTCACGTAAAGATCGGGTCTCTCTGTGCCGTAGATCATTAGCCGAGGTGTTCGTGAGCCGAATTAAATCGGGTTACAGCGCTCGCGCATGACCAGAAAAAACATAATCATGTTTCTTAGTAATGCCCGGTAATACGCTATCTATACTATAATAATATTATAAAGCTGAAGAGTTTGTTTGTTTGTTTGTTTGAACGCGCTAATCTCAGGAACTACTGATCCGATTTGAAAAAATCTTTCAGTTTTAGATAGCCTATTTATTGAGGAAGGATATAGGCTATATATCATCACGCTACGACCAATAGGATCTGAGTAGCAACGAGAAATGTTACAAAAACGGGGGAAATTTTGACGCATTCTCTCTTATGTGACGCAAGCGAAGTTGCGCGGGTCAGCTAGTTGAATAGATAAACTACCGCTAAATGTACCTCAGAAACCGGGGGTGAGTGAAGTCATTTCCGTACGAATGAAAGTGTTTAAAAATACATAAAAAATCTGTTGACGATTTTAAACTGTCGCGACTTGTACACATAATATTATAATGTAACGGGTCTTAAACGCGATTGAAAATTAAAGGTTAGGTTAGTTTATTTGTTTATCCGACGTTTCGATTGTTTGTTTGTTTGTTTGTCGTATGGTTAGTGGTCATAGATGTTTAAGCGGCCTGAGAGGCCTTTGACATGACTTAACGACTGTTATCTTAGTAGACAACAGCCGGGACCTTTACGTGTCCTCCGAAGCACGGAGACGCCCAGCAAATACGACTATACGGTCACCCATCTATGGAATGACCGCGCCAAGTGTTGCTTAACCCACAGATCGTTTACCGACCGGTGAGCGCAACTGGCTATGGGTTTATACTAGTACTTTTTAAATGAAGATTTTTAACACGTATAATAATCGAAACTTGTTGTAAAACTTACTATCTCGCTTGCTTAAGTTTACGCATCGTGCTCTCGCAATACATCTGCGCCTCTCACTCGCACATTCCCCGTCTCGCTCGCACGTTCTCACGGACCGTGGGAACTCCACCTTTGGGTATGTCATTCTCGATAGCTTACGATGCTCAGGAAGATATTGGGAACGGCAAACGATAGATAGATAGACGTGGTGTAAGCTCTGATTAGTTATACAGCTTACAATTTTGAAATTGTATATTAGGTCGGGGAAAAAGTCTTTTCGCATTATAGTATGTATGAACTTGTAATAACATCTCTTTGGCTTCAACAATCACAAATGAGTACACGGTTCATTAGGTTTCTTTCAGAGCTCGTGAGGTACCCAAATATCGAGCTTTTTTGTGTAGAGAAAAGATTATATTACAAGTTCATACATACTGTAATGCGAAAAGACTTTTTCCCCGACCTAATATGTAAGCAGTGATAGCTGAGTGGTATAAGTTGGCACCTCCCACCCAAGTGGTAAACACATCCGAGGCAACACACCAATGACTTCTCCAAGTGATGTGTGTATTAGAAATAATGATCACTTGTTCCAACGGTGAAGGAAAACATCGTGATGCAACCTTGCATGCCTAAAAATTGTTTAACACATTTCTTGAAGGTATGCAAAGTTCCCAACCCGCACTTGGCCAGCGTGGTGGACTCAAGACCTAACCCCTCCTTTTGGGAGGAGACCCTTAAACTTAAACAATAAATAATGCTCACTTGTTATAACGGTGAAGGAAAACATCGTGATGAATGACATGTCTGACAGTTGTTTAACACAGCTCTTGAAGTCCTATATTATTATGCTCGTATATGAAAGCATAATAAATAAATTAATTATAACCTTACATTGAGATGAAGTAACCAGTCCTATCTATAGACTAGAATCATGTGACAGGATAACTTTTTTTTAAAAGTCGTGGGAAGCTAGCCGTTCTGTCTATTTCTTTTTTTAATTTTACCGTTAAGTCAAACCTTAATTGTTGTCTGTACTATGGTTGTTCTTTTTTTAAAACGGGTTCGGCGTGGGAGACTAGGTCTTTTAATACGGGATATGGTGTTGTTTTATTTTTTTAATACTTTGTAGGACATTGGATAGGGTGATTATTTTTTTGATACTAGGTTTAAGTTCTGTACCTAGTTTTTCGTTGAGTATCAGTCTAGCCTTTCTTCCAACTATGTTGGAGTTGGCTAGATTAGGCTGTGAAAAAGATATTTGTAAGGTTTTGCTAAAATATCTTAGTAATTCTGTGTGTGTCAGTATGTGACACAACTTGAACACAATTAAGTGTTTTAGACAGTAAACGGTACTTACGTAGACTCAGTGCAAAGGATCCATCTATAGAATAACCGCGCCAAGGGTTGCTTAACTCACTGATCGTTTACCGACCGGTGAGAATCACTTGAATTTATAATAACAAATATATGCAGTCAGCCATCTATAGAATGACCGCGCCACGTGTTGCTTAACCTATTTACATTAATAACAGCAAACATGTGGTCACCCATCTATCCAACGACCGCGTCAAGGATTACTTTACCGGTGAACAGCAACAAATACAAAAAACATCGCAAACAAAATGAAAAGTGTAAAACAAAACACGAAAACAAAGATGGCGCTTGAAAATAAAAGTATCGAGTCGTGGGATACGGGATGAGGTTCCGTTATAATAGGTAACGTGTCCTGTAGCGAGTTTAGGGTACTGTAAGTTGATGTTAAAACCATTGGCTTACTTTTTGTTGAACTAAGTTTCATGAGATCAATTATATCTATTGACTAGGGGTTGTTCCTTGCTTTGCCTGGTTTAAACAGTATATCACATGACTACTAGATGTATAACATGGTCTGTGGTCACCCATCCACAGACTAACCTCGGCAAGTGTAGCAGATAAACAATTGCCAACTTTTTGCCGTAGAACTAAGTTTCATGAAAGTCTTACAATTTTTTAGTGTGTTCATGTAACTAAACCTATTGTCTAGGGGTTGGTCCTTTCTTTGCCTGGTTTAAACAGTTATTAGTATCAAAAAATCTTTTATCTCTTAACATGGGAACCGAATTTAGACCTTTACGGTATAAGTCCAAAAAAAAATGTATATTTTTGCATAATTTTTAGTTTTTTTCCTATAATATGTTTTACCCATTAATGTCCCACTGCTGGGCAAGGGTCTCCTCTCGTAATGAGGGAGGGGTTAGGCCTTGAGTCCACCACGCTGGCCAAGTACGGTACTTTGCATACCTTCAAGAACTGTTCTAAAGAACTCTCAGATATTAAATATAATTATTATTTCTGCAAAAACATCTTTTAAACCACTTCTCACGCTTGACGGCAACAAAAATAAAAGCTCAATACACTAGGTTACAATTACAAATTCAGAAAAAAAAAAAACAACTTGTCTCTGAGTCCCGTGGGAAATAATAGTTGCGAGCGATATCCAACTCTCTTTACAAAGAAATAAGGTTCATAATTCAATGTCATTGTGTATTGTTTTGAATGTCTCAATGTAAACAAGTTTGGCGTTCGCTTTTTAAATGTTGTTACTTGTTGTACGATCTGTGGGTTAAGCAACCGTTGGCGCGGTCTTTCTATAGATGGGTGGCCACAAAAAAAAAATCGCACCAATATTTGTTAATAGAGGAGCTCGTGGCTTAGTTAACAACAGCCGCGCGGATCGATCTCTGAGGTTAAGCTACGCTTGCCGAGGTTGTTCTGTGGATGGGTGACCATCTTATACCGGGTTCCTCCGTGTTTCGGAAGGCACGTTAAATTGTTGGTCCCGGCTGTCAATTTCGAAGATCGACAGTCGTTAACAGTAGTCAGAAGCTTGAAAGTCTGACAACCAGTCTTACCGAAGGGTATCGTGTTATAACCCAGGTAACTGTGTTGTAGAGGTCAGATAGGCAGTCGCTGCATGTAAAATACTGGTATTCAGCTGCATCCGGTGAGACTGGAAGCCGACTCCAACATAGTTTGGAAGAAAGGCTAAGCCATGATGATGACCAATATTTGTTCCGTGTGGGAATCGAACCCCCCGACGCAATGATAGCGCCATGGCGACATAAACCACTGTGCCACGGAGTCTGTACAAGATAATAAAAAGTGTTCATGTTGACCATCGAGTTTGGTTTCCTGTCATCCGGCGGTTACCGCAGCTACGTCCGTTAACAGATACGGTTGATATAACCTTTTTGTTGATGTATCCTGTGGTTAACAGTAACCAGAACCTTAGACGCACTATTTAACTTTCTACATAACTAGCTGACTCGCGCAACTTCGCTGTTGTTGTATATCGTATGGTTAGTGGTCAACCTAGTGTCAATGTTGTTCAAGCCGCCCGAAGGCCTTTGACGTGGCTTAACGACTTTTATCTTAGTAGACAACAGCCGGGACCGACTTTTTACGTGCCCTCCGAAGCACGGAGACGCCCAGTTCAAATACCACTATGCGGTCACCCATCTATGGAACGACCGCGTCAAGGGTTGCTTAACCCACAGATCGTGTACCGACCGGTGAGCGCAACTGGCCATGGGCGCAACTTCGCTTGCGTCACGTAAGAGAGAATGGGTCAAAATATTCGATTCCCACACGGAGCAATTATTTTAATTATTACAACAACCGCTCGATTTGTTAGGTTAAGCTACGCTTGCTGACGATGGTCAGTGGATAGGTGACCATACTATAATTATACTTAATTCCTCCGTGTTTCGGAAGGCACGTTGTATTGTAGGTCCCGGCTGTCATTATCAAAGATCTTTGACAGTCGTTAACAGTAGTTAAGCTTAAAGTCTTAGTATACGTAAAATTAAAAAAATTACAAATTCTCATGGATATAAGATCAATAAGATAGAATCGCGGACGAAGTCGGGCTTAGCTGGTAGTTAAAAATTAATTTTCACTTATAACGGTGAAGGAAAACATCCCTGTAACCAAAATAAGTTGATAAACCTCCCCTATAAAATTGACATCACCCTATATAAACTCGTAAGACATCCCCGTGGAATAAACACCATGTGTAACGCACTTGTCTATGCCCCACGCGGCCATAGACTACTGTTTATTTTTAAACATGGCCGCCCACACGCTTAGTTATAAATATGGGAGGGAAAGTGTTTTTGTTATTAAAATTATGTGTTAGAAATATAAAAAAGAATTGTTATTGCGTTCACCGGTCGGTAAACAATCGGTTAAGCAATATTAGCGCGGACAACCTTTAGATGGGTGACCGCACTTTATTTGAGCTTAGCGTCTCCGTACTTCGGAAGGCACTTAAAAAGTCGGTCCCGGTTGTTGTCTATTAAGATAACAGTCGTTAAGTCACGTCAGCTAGGCTTGAACAACTTTGACACTAGGTTGACCACTATCCACACGAAATGGCGAAACGTTAGAGTAATTCATACACCTCTGCCTATACTTTTGATTATAACAGGCGTGATATTATATGTACATATACAGGGTGTAAATGACAGCTTACCGAAAACTTTACTGGTAAGTTTGTGACACTGTATGCGCGAAATTTACTCCAACGATATTTCTCGGAAATGATTGGTTCCCGAGTTAGTCATTTTTGAGCGTTCAATGTATAGTGAACAACGCGATGTATCTCCGCGCATGCCTACGTGACTTCTGGCGGCGGCGGTGCGCTGAGCGACGACATGTCGCGACGCGTCGTAGGTACATACGCGTACCACCACGTCTATGCGCTCACTAGTATGCAACGCTATCATTAGATAACAATCTTATGTATCGTTTATGGTATCGTAAGTAGGCCCGTATGTTACAATAACTCATAGTAAAATTGTAAGTAGGTAGGTACCTACTTGGCTTACGTGAAATCAAACAATAATAGCAAAACGTAACCAATAATAAGGAAGTGCTAAAACAAATTGTTATCAATGTCTATCAACACGCAAATACCTGGTGTATGGCGAGAGTTTGAGTACCTTTGGATCCGGACGTACAGGTGCAGAGCACGCCGTGCACTTCCACGTGCTTCACCATACATAACACATCAACATTTCTTCCTATTTACGAACACAACTGCACTTTGAAAACAATAACAACAAAAATAATAACAATAAAAACACTAACAACTCAAAACCGGAACAATAACAAGTAATAATAAACAGCAGTTCACACACGACACGACGAATAGGACATAACGAACGACACCGGTGAAGAGCTTCCGTCTTCCGCGAGCGAATTGCTCGAACTATCGATCAAAGAGAGCCGCCGGCGCGGGCGCCTCTCCGCTCACTCGCGCCGCCCCTCGCCCGCGCCACCCGCTCCCTCCGCGCCGTCCGCGCGCGCGCCGCCGATTTGGTGACGAGCGACGAGTTAGGATCCCAGCGAGAGATTAGATTCAATAAAATATTGATGTGGCATTACTATTTTTACTTGTCACAGTTGTTACTGGTTGCATTGTAGTTTTATTCAAATACCAAATAACATTACAAACATTATTGATGTAAGTTTAAAAAACTTTGATATTTATAACATAAAATCAGCTTAAAGTAAATAAAATAAACACGAAACGTTTATTTAATTAAACCATAAAAAATGTAGGTACATAACAATGATAACAATCAATATCCATTAATATTCTTATCAGAGAAACTAACTTATCATAATTCATAATCCCCGGAGAATTACTTAGCATCCATTTTGCCGCATCCCATCTATGTAACATCCACGCGCGGTCGCGGCGTCACGCGTCACTACGGCCATCTACTTTTCGAGTCGCACCGCGCTTGTATGAAGTATGAATGAGCGTGTAAATATCGAATAGAATTTTGCAAGAACAAATGGAACAAAGCGACAAAACATGTTAAATTGTTTATTAGAGATTTTTATAGCGCTAAAGAATATCAATAGGATTTTTTGTTGTTCTGTATGTATTTGTACGTGTAATAATAAGATATCACACATTTTAAATCTTATGAATTTACCTTTTATCGGAGAGCGGGATAATTATGTAATTTTCATTTTTAACATAGAACAAATACTAAGTAACGCTGCATACTAGTGAGTGTGAGGTTGACAGCTGTGTGCGTAATCGTGTCTGTGTGGCGCGCGTAGGTACGCGGCGTGACGTCGACCGTCGCGGCCGGCCGCCGCCGGCGCGGTGTCGTTGGCCGAACAGCTGATAGCGAATTTATACGTTGTTTTAATCCATTGCTGTTTTTTGTGAAAAACAGTAATATGACGGTTTTTTTTTCATATTCATGTTGCATTGTGTAGTATTAACGAAATAATACCAGAAAAAATAAAAAAAAACGCATAAAAAATCGGAAAAATCAAGAAAAAACCGATGAAAATTTTCAACGCCATAAGCACCAGAATCGTGTCTAAAGTCATTTTTTTTCGTTTTCGGTAGGCTGTCGTTTACACCCTGTATAGCATAACTATAAATAGTAATTTAAAAGCGTTCAGTAACTTTTTACCCAGCGCGGGAGTCGAACTTTGAACCTTATAATCATCTGTACTTATATTAATGATGAATAACAATAAATCATAATAAATTAAAGTTCACAACGCACAAAGCGCTCACGCACACGCTTTCCCACGGTAAATGATCTATAGATCATATAGATCATTATAGATCATTATGTTTATTGGTTAACAACGTTTAAAATATTCGTGACTCAGATCTTAAATCTATACTATATATACTATACTATAATATACTATAATACTATAATACTATAATCTATACTAATATTATAAAGCTGAAGAGTTTGTTTGTTTGAAAGCGCTAATCTCAGGAACTACTGGTCCGAATTGAAAAAATATTTTACTGTTGCATAGCCTATTTATTGAGGAAGGCTTAAGGCTATATAACATCACGCTACGACTAATAGGAGCAGAGTACCAGTAAAAAAAATACAAAAACGGGGAAAATATGACCCATTCTCTCTTATGTGAAGCACTATGTTATAAAATAATTGCGCTTGCTTTTCTTTAAGATGTAAGCAGTTATTGTTAAAGATTTAAAGACACAAAAAAAACACGAACACGCATTTTACCTTAAAATGCCTAACGTTTCGGCGCAGGTTGCACTCGCCGTGGTCCCAGGCAGACTGGGACCACGGCGAGTGCAACCTGCGCCGAAACGTTAGGCATTTTAAGGTAAAATGCGTGTTCGCGTTAATTCCCGTATTCTATTATACATTAAACATGCAACGCGAGAGTTTAAAAGTTATGACAAAAAAAACAATTGAACTGATTTTCATTAAATTTGCTACACTGATAGATACAGAATACTTTTTACCCCGGGAAATCTTTTAACGCGGGCGGAGTCACGGACAGAAGCTATTCTTACTAAAGTAATAGGATTTTCTACGCATGGGGTGACTTTCGCGCCATCTGCAATGCTTATTAAAAATAAATCGATTTCCATCCCCTAGGGGCGGCCATATTTGATCCAATTTTACCCCGGGAATACTAATTTATATCTTTCTTTACATAAAGGTGAATTTATTTTTGTTTTTAACCTTTGAAAAAGATGTTTTTTGTTCATATTTGTATAAAGAAAAAAATGTCACGTCTATTTTAAAGTGAAAAAATAGGTCAACTTTGTTACAAGTTATTTTAAAAACTACTGAACCGATTTTGATAATTCTTTCACTAATAAAAAGCTAAATCATCCTATTATAACATGATTAAATAAAAATCATGATTAATCATGTAAAATCACATTAAATCATACAAAAGTAAAACGTCTTAAATAAACTGGTGGTATATGAATAGAATTACTACACATCGCGTGATGGACTCAAAGACCACAAACCGTGACGAAGCGAACGTTATAATGATCATCAGAGCATAACAGAAAGAGATAGAAAACATCACTACTTTTTAATAAGGCCTATAACTTTAAAACTACCCAATGGTTGAAGACCTTACTTGGCTATATTATAATTCAATTAATCCGCTTTTATTCCGTCAAAGTCCCATCAAAATCGGAGCAACAGTTTTCGAGATATTGCGTAACAAATATTAGAAATAATAGTGTGAGAAGGATAAGAGATACGCCAATGAAAGTCCTTTGTTAAAACCGTGTGTGTGAAAGAGACGTACATGTAATTTGCAATGATAATTGTTTGTACTTAAGAGTATGGAATAAGAAAATAATGATCACTTGTTGTCGAAGGAAAACATCGTGATGAATGACATGTCTGACAGTTGTTTAACACAGCTCTTGAAGGGCAAAGACCTGCATTTTTCCAGCGTGGTGGACTCAAGGCCTAGCTTTCTTTCTTCTGGGTGTCTTAAGCCCAGCATTGGGACAGTAAATTAGTGTCTGTTCTATCATAAGTGTCGCCAAACAACTTGAACACAAGTAGATGTTATCAAACTGAACGTAGACACAGTGCAGAGGACTCTCGGTCGAGTGTTGTAACAATCGAGTGATCGAAGCGCAATAGTCCTCGACGTCGCGTCCTGCAATACTTTACAAGCGAACCTTAATCGTTCATTATGATGTAGCAAAATTGTTTAAGCTGTTTGAAAACAATACGTGTTAAAAGCTTTGCTATGCTAAAATTCAGTGCTTTAATAACCATAAAAAAATCTAGTAAAAAATTTCAATTATTTCTTCGCCACGCCAATAGAATCTTGGCCGTAGCTAAATGTAGGAATTGAAAAAAAAAGCGTAACTCTACGATCGGTCAGTCACGCTACGCGGGTACCGGGGTCTATGACCGGACCATAGATAAAAAATATTGTCTATGACTCAGAACAGTAAGATTCTGACGCCTTTTTTAAAGTATTACTTTATTGCACTGCAATTTTGTACTGAAGAAATTAATATTACTTGTTATAACGGTGAAGGAAAACATCGTGATGAATGACATGTCTGACAGTTGTTTAACACAGCTCTTGAAGGAATGCAGTCTTCATTTAGTAAGCTTAGTGGACCTTGCATATGAATCATAGTGACGAATTGTTTCATGTTATTATGTAATGTTAAACAGTATCTTCCGACGTCAGTTACATTGTTCTTTGTAACGTTATTACGTCAGTATTACCATGTAATATGCGTCAATGTATACCTTCATGCTTGTCCATATAGAAGACACATTCTTAAATAAAGTATCTGTATCAAACAGGTCACCGTCAGCTGTATAAGTCGAGTCACTGATGTTATACATTCTGTATGTTGTATACCTTCAGCCGTGAACCTTGCATACTAACTCCCTTTGTGGCACAGTCGTTATGCTACGCTACCAATGCGTCAGAAGGTAGTGGGTTCAATTTCCACACGGAACTATGTGTGTGATCCACAGATAGTTGTTTCGGGTCTAGTTGTACTTTGTGTCCGTTGTTTGTATGTTTGTATGTAAAAGTCCCCGCGACAAAATCAATTCTTAGTGCGGAAGTTGTCTTATAAGAAACAATGCCTTTCTACTAAGTTGTTAGACATATGAATGAAGTATAATTTTCAATAAAGAAACCAAGTTCGAACAATTTTATGCGCGAAAACATCAAAGATTTATCCAGACGGCTTTATAATGTGTCATTCATTCATTCTTTTAATACAATGGTCTATTGTAGATAAGACAAACATGATTATTTACAAACAGACTAAAGTCATGCTATTTCTATTTATCTAGACCGAGCGTGACGTCAATGGACCGAGAATAAGACGGTTGCACCAGGAAGATGTGACGTCAAACATGACATTTCAGACTGATGATTACCCTTTCAGCAAAAGATTAAAGTGTGGCAATTAAAGATATTATTAAAACATTTGTTACTACTGCGTGGTATTCGGTAGTGTATGCGACTGCCAAAGGTTCTCGGGTTCAATTCCTGGGTCGGACCAAAAAGTCTTTAAATAATATTAAACTTGTACTCGTAAAAGGTTTTAAAAATGCTCCTGCTATGTCATTTTTTTTTTCGTAAAAAATGTTGAAATTAATTAACAATCTAATCTACTTTAAAATCTCACATTTTAAATAACAGCAATTTTTATAGGTATCCTATAAAACAAAGTATCGATTTGAGAGATTAAGCTACGCTTGCCGAGGTTGTTCTGTGGATGGATGACCATCTTATACATATCGAGTTCCTCCTGTCATTTTCAAAGATCTTTGACGGTCGATAACAGTAGTCAGAAGCTTGAAAGTCTGACAAGCAGTCTTACTTAGTTTCTTGTTATAACTCAGGTAACTGTGTTGTGGAGGTCAGATAGACAGTCGCTGCATGTAAAATACAAGTATTCAGCTGCATCCGGTGAGACTGGAAGCCGACTCCAACATAGTTTGGAAGAAAGGCTAGACTGATATATAAAGAAAAGAATCAAGTTAAAGGTATATAACAAACATTTGATAATTAGTTTCCTGTGTACTTTACCGCCGGATGCGAAAGCAGTGGCGCGCGTCTCCCTATGTACGTACATTTACCAAGGGGAGTCACGGACAATTAGATGTATCTACTAGTTTCTAACATCCTAAGTATTAAACAGTCCACAATCTATACTAATATTATAAAGCTGAAGAGTTTGTTAGTTTGAACGCGCTAATCTCGAGAACTACTGGTCCGATTTCGAAAATTCTTTCAGTGTTAGATAGCCCATTTATTGAGGAAGGCTATAGGCTATATATCATCACGCTACGACCATAAGGAGCGGAGTAGTATCAAAAAATGTTACAAAACGGGGAAAATTATGACCTATTCTCTCTTATGTTACGTAAGCGAAGTTGCGCGGGTCAGCTAGTAACTAAATATATATAACTCAAAGGTGACTGACTTATATACCCCCGGTTTCTGAGGTACATTTAGCGGTAGTTTATCTATTCAATAGCGGTAAAACTCATATAAAAAAACGCTGTTGAATAGATAAACTACCGCTAAATGTACTCAGAAGCCAGGAGATAGTGATCTATCAACGCACAGCACAAACCACTGGACGGATCGAGCTGAAATTTGACATGCAGGTAGATGCTAAGACGTAGGCATCCGCTAAGAAAGGATATTGATCCTTAAACTACGCGGACAAAAGGTAATTTTTCTATAAAAAATAGTCTTTTTAACCTATCTTCCCACTGCTCCTCCTCCCTCTCTCCTCCCGTAATGAGATCGAGGTTAGGTCTAAGGGCTCGCCCCCTATTACATGGGACTAACATTGTTAATGGCGAAACGTGTATGTATTTCATATACCTCTATCTACACCTTTAGGTAAAACAGCCGTGATGATATGAAAAAAACTGCAATATCCAAAAATATCTTATTTCTATTATTACTTTCGAAACAGCTGTTCGAAATCATCTTAAAATACCAGGTGTTTGGAAATCGGAAGTGGTTTTGAGGGGTGGGAGGGCAATAGGTACGGGGTTCGACATCCGCCGGATGCTCGCCCGATTTTATCTTTGTACAATTTTTGAAGTAATACGAGACGAAATCTGAACGAAATTTGATAATGAAAATTGATACTTTTTGATTTTTTGTAGCCACCCATCTATGAAATGACCGCGCTAAGGTTGCTTAAGTTACCGACCGTTGAGTGACCACGCCACTACCAGTGGAGAGGTCGTAGGTTCGATTCCCACATGGAGCAATTATTTGTGCGATCTACAAATAGTTGTTTCGTGTGTTTGTTATTTGTTTTCGTTGTTTGTATGTTTGTAAAAGTCCCCGCGACACAAGAGCAATTCTTAGTATTGTCTTTTTAAAAAAACCAAAACACTTATTACAGAAAAGTTTCACCCAAATCGGCTTAGCAGTTTCGTGACAAATGTATTTATAAGACCACACAAGTACACACCGCCCCCTAAGATTTCAACCCCTATGGCAGACAATAGGGGTTTCATTACCAACCCCTTGAGAATATTGTGGCGAAGCACAGATGTATCCATTAGGGTAGCAGTAGGTATATGGGTCAATATTATAAATAAACTAGCTGACCCAGCAAACGTTGTTTCGCCATATAAATTTTAAAAACATGTGTCACTTTGGGATATGAAAAATAGATGTTGGCCGATTCTCAGACCTACTCAATATGTTCACAAAATTTCATGAGAATCGGTCAAGCCGTTTCGGAGGAGTATGGCAACGAGAACTGTGACGCGAGAATTTTATGTATATTAGAGATATCATTGAACAACTCACACACGGTCATCTGATTCGAAACTAAGCAGAGCTTTTACTGTAACCAAATAACTGATAAACATACTTATATACTTGTAAATACATACTTATAAAGATACATTAACAACCAGCAATTCTTGATAAGCGGTAGTTTATCTATTCAAACTGTAATTTTTATATAATTATAAACGCTATTGAACAGATAAACTACCGCTAAATGTACCTCAGAAGGGATTAATCGATCATTATGATGTAGCGAAATTGTTCAAATTGTTTAACGGCACGTATACATAATTTTCGCTTGCATTCTCGAATATAACACATTCAAATATAATCCTGTATTACAAACGACCCTTATAAAATAATACTCAACGCTCCCCTAACTTAGGGGAGGGTATTATGCGCGCACGTGTTCAAACGGACGTGACGTCACGAGCGTCAATTGAACAGTTAATTGTTATGGCGACACTTCCGTATCCGTTTACATCACGCTCGCGACAATATGGAGGTCGGCAGAGATGTCGTAATTTCGTTTTAGACTATGTAAGGCATAGTTTGAAACCCTCTTATTCATAAACACACTATAAACCTATTTTAGTTAAAAAGCTACTATAATATGTTTTCTCTTTTTCGTTTCGCTAAGGAGTGAAAGAAACAAAGCACTTTAGTCTTTCATAACTTCATATATTTTTATGAATAAGAGGGAAAGTTTTTAGGGTCCCCTAGTTTAATCTAGTTGTTAGTTAAGTTAACAATACGCAGTGATTGTAAAGTTACTAAGAAGTTAATATACCGCAGTAAGTTACAGTACAAGCTCTGCTTAGTTTGTAATCAAATGACTGTGTTAGTTGTCCAATGACGTTTATTTATTTTCTTAAATATATAATAAAGAACTGCAGTACATAATTATTATTGATGTAAATAGACCCCTATGTTAGCATCGCAAGCTGCAACTCACACGCATCTGCCGCGCAGGTGACCCGCCATCTTGTAAAATGGCCGAGGGTGTTCACAATGAACATGTTCTTAGGGGAGACTTGTGTATTTTAGGGAGTGTCTGAGATATTTATAAAGTAAAGATGTTTTAAAAATTATATTCTTAAATTGTTAAGTTATAATTCTGATTTGATAATTTCTGACCCTCTTTCGTATAAAGGAAGTTTGACCTATTATAAAGTTGAAATTATATCGTCTAAGATGCCCTATAACTTGATGTCTAGTCAATTCAACAATCTTCATAATCCAGTCAGTAGTTTTAGAGTTTATCGCGAATAGACAGACAGTCGTGGCGGTCTGTGCTTTATGAGATGTGCTCAATAGGGTAGTTGACTATCAGTCAAATCAGTTACTCTTTATGATATATCAAAAACACATTTTAGTATACAAATATGACATAATTAAGTCACAGTTTCCTATTTTCATTAAATTCCTCTGTGGCGCGGTCGGTAGTATATACGGCTGCCGTACGAGAGGTCTCGGGTTCGAATCCTGGGTCGGGCCAAAAAGTCTTTTCTGAGATTTTCTGTTAAGAATTTCTTAGAGATTGCCCGGAGTTGGGAAGTTGAGGTCGAAGACCTCCGTGCCTCGGAGAGCACGTAAAGCCGTCGGTCCTGCGCCTGACCTCTCACTGGTCGTGTCGGTTATCCGTCCCACCGCACTATGAGAGTGAAGGAACAGAGAGTGTACCTTTATATTGTGCCCACACTTGGACACTATAAACAAAGTCCTGCACAGATGGCCGCCAATGAAACTGACCGCCGTAGCCGTATATCGGCTAGGAGGACATTAAATACATAGGCTAAATTCTTATTTCTCTTGTTACAGCTCCGCGTACATCGTGCACAGGAGGGACCCCGAACAATCTCCCTCCTCTTGCTTTCCACTCCATTCACGGAGAGAACGTGCGGCTCTCCCGCGACGGCACGGTGGCCCGCCGGGTGGAGTCCTTCTGCAAGGGCGTGGCGTTCAGCGCCAGGCCGGTCAGGGTTAATGAGAAGGTGGGTTTAATATCTATACTAATATTATAAATCTGAAGAGTTTGTTTGTTTGAACGCGCTAATAAATTATTTCAGTGTTAGATAGCCCATTTATCGAGGAAGGTTTATAGGCTTTATATCATCACGCTACGACCAATAGGAGCAGAGTACCAGTCAAAAATGTTACAAAAACGGGGAAAACTATGACCCATTTCCTTTTATGTGACGCAAGCGATGATGCGCGAGTCAGCTAGTTTTTTTAATGTTATAAGTATTTTATTCTGAGGTGAAAAGTAAAATAGGTTATGCAAGATTGAGAATTATGTTAGTGAAAAATGTTGTTTATTTATTTTATTAGAGACTTGCCCCGGTTTTGTACGGGTTTAATTTGTTTTTAATCGTTATAGTTTTTACACATTAATATACATAAAAAAAACTGCATTAAAAATGGGGAATTTTACTTTTAATTGTAATAACAAATTTTCAAATATAAAATGTGGTTTTCTGTAAAAAAAATCAGAGATAAATAGTAACCTATGTGTTTATACAGCTTTTAAAGTATTGAAAAATTTTGTCATAATGAATTATGTCGTTTTTTGTTGAAAGTAAAAAGCCAAGCAGTAGTTTTTGAGGTTTTACCAAACATACAGTTTAGTGTGGTTTCAATGTTTTTCGTTAATACCAATTATTATATTTCTCTTTCCAGGTGTGCATTCGTTTCGTAGAAATATCAAACAGTTGGAGCGGAGTCATCAGATTCGGTTTCACAAACCACGACCCTTCGGCCATTGCCCACGCCCTCCCTAAATACGCCTGTCCTGACCTTACGAACAAACCTGGCAACTGGGCCAAAGCTCTCGGCGAAAGATTCTGTGAAAAAGACAATATATTATACTACTATGTGAATTCTTCAGGAGACGTCCATTTTGGAATCAATGGCGAAGATAAGGGTCTTTTCTTTTCGGGAGTAGACACCCGCAGCCCTTTGTGGGCTCTTGTAGATGTGTACGGGAACTGCACGGCTGTCCAATTTGTGGACCCTCGGGCCTCGAACATAGCGAGGCGACACAGCCCAGAAGAAGATAGGCTCGTTGGATCTATGAGGTCTCTGACTGTAGAAGAGTCCCTCCCACCTCCAAGATACCAGAATCCTTTAGTACCACTAAGCTTGCACAGGACTAAGGGCAGAAATGTTCAATTCGTCAACGATAGGGGCGTAGCTGCTAGAGCAGACGCAGAATTCTGCCAAGGATATGTTTTCACTGCCCGTCCTATGCGTCCGGGGCAGACTATCGTAGTCCAGATCCTCGCTACAGAGTCAGCCTACGCTGGAAGCTTAGCCATTGGTCTGACGTCATGCGACCCATCCACTTTAAGACCTTGCGATTTGCCCGACGATGCTGAATTACTGCTAGACCGACCGGAATACTGGGTAGTGAGGAGAGATGCTGCTAATGGATTAAGAAGGGGAGATGAATTAGCAGTGACTTTGACGCTCGATGGAGAAGTCCGAGTTAGCAGAAATGGGTCTACTCCGGTTACAGTGATGCATGTAGACCATACTCTTAGACTATGGGCTTTCGTGGACATTTATGGGGCTACTCAGAAAGTCAGGATGCTAAGTACTCAGGTGGCCCAGCCAGCCCAGACGCCTCCTCAGCAGTTGAGAGTCATTGCTGGGTCAGCAGCTCCGATAAATGCTGGAGCTGGTGGAACAGTCCTCGTGGTCAGTCTTCCACCGCAGAATGGAAACCAGAATGCTGTGAATCAGCAAAGCTTGACTTTGGCCAGCGCGCATTATATTGAGGTAAGAATCTATACTTCTATACTAATATTATAAAGCTGAAGAGTTTGTTTGTTTGAACGCGCTGATCTCAGGAACTACTGGTGCGATTTGAAAAATTCTTTTAGTGTTAGATAGTCCATTTATAGAGGAAGGCTACATATAACATCACGCTACGACCACTGTGCTCACCAATCGGTAAACGATCTGTGGGTTAAGCAAACTTTGGCGCGGTTATTCCATAGATGGGTGATCGCATAGTGGTATTTGAACTAGCCGTCTTCGTGCTTCGGAGGGCACGTAAAAAGTTCGTTCCTAGTTGTTATCAATTAAGATAACAGTCGTTGAACCACGTCAAAGGCTAGGCTTGAACAACTTTGACACTAGGTTGACCACTAACCATACGATAAGAAGAAGACTATTCGAAATACTTACATCCATATTTTCTTTTACAGCCAATACAAACATCGTCTCAGCTTTGTTTAACCAGCCTGCCCAACATACCGATTTCACAAGCGAGCTGCAACTACCAGAGGCCACGGGCTGAGAACCAATGCTCTTCATCCAGTCAGAACAGCCAAAACGAACAGGTCCAGATGCCAAATGGTACAGAACCATTAAGACTAGCCGAACGCCTACCTGTAGGGCCATCGACCAGCCGCCATCAGCCCATCTACTCAGTCATCGGAGAAGGTAATCTGACGGGAACCGAATGCACTATATGTTACGAAAATCCGATCGATAGTGTTTTATATATGTGTGGGCATATGTGCATGTGTTATAGATGCGCCGTACAGCAGTGGAGGGGCAAGGGGGGAGGTCAATGCCCCCTATGTAGGGCACAAATCAAAGATGTGATCCGCACTTATAAGTCTTGATGTGTTATGCCAAAATCGTGTTTTACAACCCAAATGTGTATATATTTGATTTAGGTAGTGTTAGGCTTTTTGTGGAGCAAATGGACGATTTTTTTGTCGTTGCGATTTTTTGTCGTTGCGACTTTTTTGTCGGACGACTTTTTTGTCGTATAATAGCTAGTATCCGGCGGTTGAATTATTGATATATTGTAGTTAGTTGACAGTGTGTTGTGTACAATACACAGATACACTCTGTATTACATCACTCTCATAGTGCGAGACTCGACACTAAGGTCTAGAACCTCAATTTCCTAACTCCGGGTACTTACTGAAAATTTTAGAAATTACTTGACCCGGAAATCGAACCCGAGGCGAAGCACTCATATTCACTGACAACTCACCATTAAGTTAGTATTTCGTTTGATACGAATTGCGACTTGCGACTAAATCGTGCGACAAAAAAATCGCAATCGTATAAACCATTTGCATTACAAATAATATTTAGAAATTAATATAAATATCCATAATAATAATATATTAAAACGGTTTCGCTTCTAGCGTTTATTTATTTGAAAAAATGGCGGAAAATACGTCATAAGGCTATGACGGAATAAGTAATATTCTCTAATTATTACTACAAAATAATTTATTTGACATAAAAAAATATAATTTCGTTTTAACGTGACTTTAAATTGACAAAAAGGGAATACTAATTTTTATTTTATTTTCTAAATCGTGTCATAAGAAACGTGGCTAAATAACTGCCTTATGGATCGATGTCTCAGGTCAAGCTACACTTGCCGAGGTTGGTCTAAAGATGGGTGACCGAAGGCCCGTTAAATTGTGGGTCCCGGCTGTCATTTTCAAAGATCTTTGACAGTCGTTACTAGTAAGAAGCTTGAAATTCTGACAACCAGTCTTACTGAGTATCGTGTTATAACCCAGGTAGTTGTGTTGTGGAGGTCAGATAGACAGTCGCTGCATGTAAAATACTGGTATTCAGCTGCATCCGGTGAGACTGGAAGCCGACTCCAACATAGTTTGGAAAAGAGACTGATAATAAGTTATCAAAAGAATCATGTGAATGTGACAATGTGTAGTGAGTGAGAGACACAGATATAATGACGTCACGTAGTGAACACGTTTGTTATCACACGAGTATAAAAAATAATCAATTAGTATTTCAAAAAACTAAAATATTGACGTATTTTTTTCGAAAAACGATATCTGGTGGTATTTTATGAATAAGTGTGAAATAGCCAATCTACTGGATAAAATTGTCGGTTAATTTATAAAGACTACAGTCTAAATTCTATATAAGCTAACCAAGACTTGAGAGCTTCTGAAACTGTCCCGTAGTTTCTCTAAAGTACCACTAGATGGCGTTCTATTCTGACGGGTGTTTTTTTCGGTTAGAAATTTTCGAGCCGTCAGAGAGGCTATGGAGTATTTTAGTATGCTAGGTCGTATATATAGGCTCCTAGGTATTAAAAATATATAGCAATCTGTCTTAGTTAGGTTTCTAAAAAAAAATATTGTGTCGTTAGAAATATAAACAACCAATTTTTTTGACAAAAATTCGAACTAATACAACAAACATATATATTTAAATCCTATATAATGCAATGTTAAACTAATTTTCATCATAAAAATAAATTAATTTCTACAAAATGTTGCGATACTGACATCTATCGGACAATTATCGCAACTGTAGTTTCAAACGCAACCAACAGATGGCGTTGTATATTTTCTAATCGACACATAATTTTTGACTAATATGCTATCGACATCGTAACGTCCATGACATTATTAATAATAATAATAAGCATTTAATAAATAATAATCATATCATAATAATAATATATTATCAGGTTACCGGCGGTCGAAATAAAAATGTCGAAGAAATAATCGAAATATTTTGACTACTCCAAAGAATGGAGTTTTGAAATAAAAGGCATTTGAGAATTAGCGCCAAGTAACTTTAAATGTCTGAATTTAGCAGCAAGTAAGACAAGGAGTGCGTGTGACGGAGACGTAACAACGACGTGCTTCCGTTCCCTCACACGCACTCCGCGTATACGACTACTGAATTAATATATCTTGTTGTTATATTCACCTCCGGTTTCTGAGGTACATTTAGCGGTAGTTTATCTATTCAATAGCGTTAAAACTCATATAAAAAAACGCTATTGAATAGATAAACTACCGCTAAATGTACACAGAAACCGGGGGTCAGACATTCAAATTTATCTGGCATTTAACAATAACTAATACAGAAAATTACAGTTCCTAAAAAATGCCTCCGAATAATTTTCTAAACGGTATCATTAATCGAATATTCTTGAAATAACATACATTAAAGTTATACACTAACCCTCTTATTCATAAACACACTATAAACCTATTTTAGTTAAAAAGCTACTATAATATGTTTTCTCTTTGTCATTTCGCTAAGGAGTGAAAGAAACAAAACACTTTATAAGCCTTTCATAACTTCATGTATTTTTATGAATAAGAGGGTAAAAATGGTTTTTACTGAATAGTTTTCAGTTACACTAACATGAGGATATAAGCCAGTTTTTATATTTTACTGATTTATATAGCAGATGTGTAACACTTAACTATAAGATAAAACTGGCTATGTTTCATACACACAATATAAATTTAACCCATTAATGTCCCACTGCTGGGCAAGGGTCTCCTCCCGTAATGAGGGAGGGGTTAGGCCTTGAGTCCACCACGCTGACCAAGTGCGGGTTGGGGACTTTCATACACATATAGTCGAGAAAATAATTTGGTTATTTTACTGCTAGGAAATTGTATTGTAGTGAAGCAATAGTTTTAAGAGAATTTTAAGAATATTCGTTTAATCAATCGTAAATGATCGAAAATTTAGCTTATTCAAGCCAGTAGATCTACCAAAGCTACCATGCTGTGTTGCCATCGTTAAATTTTATAGATCGTTTGGTAGAAAATTGTGACGAGGCATTTTTTTCATGAGACAATATTTTAGGCAGAGATTTTAATAATTGCTCCCTTTTAAGACAGTTTTTTTTAAATTTTGTTTTTTAATCCCGCCTTTATAGAAATTAGATTATATGGAATTTGTATGATTTCATACATATTGCAAAAAAGGTCTTAAGGTACCTTGTATTTATGTCTTCATAAGCCCTTTTTCAACTGATGTTGTAGAACTAAAATCGAAATTAGTCGAAAATTTAAATAAAAAATATGATTTTCTTAAATTACTTTTCTAAAAATGATTTTAGCATGACTTTCTTAACTATTTTTGCTTTACCGAAATAATAATTTTATTTTTTTCATTTATAATTTTTATTTTGAAAATTAAAAAAAATACATACTCAATCAATAACCATTCCTCAATTCTGCTCAATTTGATAAAAATAACATATCATATTTATGAACGATTTTCCGTCTCTTTCTCTCCCTAAAAGAAAGAAAGAGACACCACTATAACACTCTTTAGTCGAGGTTATAATCCTCTGCATTTATTTAATGTAAAATACTAAAAACAATTTTTGCGTTTTGTAAACATTGATTTCAAACAAATATGAATAAAACTCGAATATATGAATACGGAAAAAATGTATATAAGTGTATTTAACTCTATTATATAACATTTAATTGTCATCCTGGCCAATATTTAGCAACAACGGCCAATTTTTAAAGTTCTCTTTGAAGGCTCACCGGTGGGTAAACGCTCAGTGTGTTAACTTGTACATTACATAGATGTAGGTGCAGTGTTTCAGCTGAGCGTCTCCGTGATACAAGTCACCGTTGTTGTTTATAACAACAGTTCACGACAAACGTACCACTTTGTCACTCGGTTGACCGTAAAATGTATTTATAATTTTACTAATAAACATGATGTAAGCTGTGATTAGTTTTACAGTGAACACTTTCAATCAACGTTGTAACTGTATATGAGTGAAGGCAAAACACTGTGTAACTAATAACTTAGACCACGTTTTTTAGTCTTCTTATCGTATGGTTAGTGGTCAACCTAGTGTCAAAGTTGTTCAAGCCGCCCGAAGGCCTTTGACGTGGCTTCACGACTGTTATCTTAATTGACAACAACCGGGACCGACTTTTTACGTGCCCTCCGAAGCACGGAGACGCCCTGTTCAAATACCACTATGCGGTCACCCATCTATGGAATGACCGCGCCAAGGTTTGCTTAACCCACAGATCGTTTACCGACCGGTGAGCGCAACTGGCTACGGGCGCCTCACGTTTTTTAGTATGACGGTATATAATAGAGTTATATACACTTTATAAGAGATTTTTGATTGACATTTGTAAATATTATTTCTATGATTACCATTATATGAACCAAACTAAGCGACGCGCGTCAGTATGTTATTTAATAAGTTAATTTTTTTTGTCGTGTACTCCCGAGATTTTTTTTGTGTAATGTACCTATACTATTATCTGTTGTGGTCGTATTTAAAATAAATTGTAAATATATTTAAGCATCTCGCATTTTTGATTGATACGAAAGAGATGCTAATTTCGACGATGTGTATGTGAAATTGTTACCTGTCAAATTTGACAGGTGTCAAGTGTGACAGCTGTCAAATTATGACAGTTTGAACTAAAATTAAAGTTTTGTGCAGTACTTTTAGTTTAAGGTGTTAGTTCATGTGTGAACCGCTAGATGGCGTTATGTACAATTATTGCCACAACAGTTAGTAGTGTTTTAGAATTATTTATTTATTTTGTAAGACATTTTTTTTTTGTTCTTTTAAAGTTAATTTAATACCAAATCGTGGTGACCAGTTCGCGTAGACTTAGAACAGACTATTGAAGCCAAAACGTAGAGTTTAATGAATGTGTTGTATATATTGAGCGAATGATTGTCAATGTGTGACTGAAAAACTATGAAAAGTGCCTGAAAAATATCTGAAAATGCAATTCTGAAAGGGCATAAGTCTTATGTATTTATTACATGAGATAAGCCCTTTCAAAATTGCATTAATTATTCAATTATGTTTGAAATGTAACCGTGAAATGCCGTTGTAATGATGTGCCCTTTTTATTGTGAATCTTTTTTTGTATACTAGATGTCGCTACTAGTACATACATAATAACAACGCCTATCCTTATGTGGGTATACAGAACCGTGTTATCAATATGTGAGACGTTAAATAATTAATGTATGCTAGTAGTGCCATCTCGTGGAAATTGATGGAAGCATGTATGGAAAAAATTATGAGAAGTCGAAAATGGTTTTTTGCAAAATTTGTATGTTTGTAACAAGTATTTCAGTCACACATTGATTTGTAAGACCAAGGAGTATGTGATATTTCGTTTTCTTTCAAAACTTGGTCAGTGTATAGAATTGTCGTCTAGTCTTTAGTTATTTATTTTTCATTTTTTTTTATTAATTTTGTGAAAATCGCACTCTTTGTAATGTTGGAGTTAGATTAAGTTTTCAAATAAAAATGGTTATCGAACAAATTTTTGTGTATTTTTTAAACATATTTCCCATAAAAACTTCGAGCCCGATCTGGGAATTGAATCCGAGACATCATAACACTACCGACCTATCGTCGAATTTTAGTCCCTGGAAATTACAAAAAAAAATAAAACAACACAATTTTATATAAAAATGCAATTTATTTACAGAAAATTCACTTGTACAAAAATTCATTCATTTGTAATATATTCTTACAAATTAAAATGTTCATCTTATTCATTAATCGGAGTATTTTTACACCCGTACTAATTATGACAACGAATATCGTCAAAAATACTATATATTTTGTGGTTATATACCCTAAGGAAGTACTAAAGGGTAAATAATTAATACACACTAGAGTCGCCGACCCGCCGACAATACTCGACATGTCGGCGGCTTAAATACACAAACGGTCAGTAGCGCGATTCTATCCAGTCGATATAGAGTATCAAGATTTACCCCCGGTTTCTGAGTACATTTAGCGGTAGTTTATCTATTCAATAGCCTTTTTATGAGTTTAAACGCTATTGAATAGATAAACTACCTTTAAATGTACCTGAGAAACCTGGGGTTAGACATTTGACGACTGTAAAAATTGTTCCAATCACTCCCGCTAGGGACGCTGATTAATTATTCATACATTGTCTAGTATAGAATCGCGCTACAGTTGAGCAGCTAGCCGACATACCCCCGGTTTCTGAGGTACATTTAGCGGTAGTTTATCTATTCAATAGTGTTTTTTTATGAGTTTAAACGCTATTGAATAGATAAACTGCCGCTAAATGTACCTCAGTAACCTGGGGTTAGACATTTAAAATGTACTGTAAAAATAGTCCCAACAACGCTCGCTAGAGGCGCTGATCAATTAATTATTCATACATTCTCGATAGCTATCGCGCTACTATTGGGCAACTAGCCGACATACCCCCGGTATCTGAATACATTTAGCGGTAGTTTATCTATTCAATAGTTTTTTTGTACGAGTTTAAACGCTATTGAATAGATAAACTACCGCTAAATGTACCTCAGAAACCGGGTGGTAGATAGGTAGGTTGGCGACTGTAGTATGTATTGCGTTTAAAACGTACACGATACTTTGTATGTCTGTATATAGCTACAAGTCGCTTAAGGTACATAAATACAGTAGACGTACAGTCAACTTGGGTAACTTTGAATCATTTGGGTAACATTGACAGTGGGAATTTGAACTAGTTTCGATAATTTTACATATGAAACCAACATTGATAAAGATTCATATTAGTTTTGCAAACGTTTATCAAATGTGTTGGTTTCATATAAAAAAATTATCGAAACTAGTTCAAATTCCCACGTTCAATGTTACCCAAATGATTCAAAGTTACCCAAGTTGACTGTATACGTGGAGTGCGTGTGAGGGAACGGAAGCACGTCTTTACGTCTTACATATTTCATGTCAGTGGTTTGTTGCTATATTCAGAGATACAAAGTTAAGTGACGCATTTGCTACATAGTTTCATACCCTAGTAAGGGGTATAGTTCATAATATAATTTATAGTATGTTCTTTAAAGTGTCTTAATTAGTAAATAATTTAAGTTACTTTTTTGAGATAGACTGCAAGCAAATACAGGCGGCATACGGCTAGCTACGGTTATCTGCAGTGCAATATAGTTATAGTTGATTTTATTTCAAACGAGATTTACATATCGCGGGTAAACGGATTTTGATTAAATTTGACCGAAAGATAAGACTATATTTTAGGGAAGTTAAGAATCGCGTGCATTTTCAAGTATAGTAATAAAAAATACATATTTTTTACCAACTTCAAAAAAGGGGGTACCATGCCCTTAATGCTTGTTTTTTTTATTTTTATTGTTATACATACATACATGAAAATCACGCCTTCCTCCCGTAGGGGTAGGCAGAGACATCCTAAAGCCAACTTTTAATATATTTACTAAATAAGACATTTTAAAATACATACTAAAATGAAGTCTAAAGCCAATACACTGTTGCGTTACACCGCCGCTAGAGGGCGCTAGTTTCTTTATAATACATAGTTTAAAGCGATTAGTATAGATTTCATTGTACATTCATACTAAAGCTACGTTTTACGATTATTTGTAGACATTTTTAAATATATTTATTTTTGCGGAGAAACCCGTATTCACAAATGTATAGTATTTAATAATATAACTGTTTGAATAATTTACGGATATAAACATTCGGATATTGATACAAATATGAGGTTTCGGATATTAAGTTATTTCGGATTATCCGACACTTTCGGATAAATTCGGTCATAGATATTTTACCCATTATTGTCCCACTGCTGGGCAAGGGTTTCCTCCCAAACTAGGGAGTGGTTAGGCCTTGAGTCCAAAACCCTGACCAAGTGCGGGTTGGGGACTTTGCATGCCCTCGATAAATGTATTAAACAGATTTTAGGCATGCAAGGTTTCCTCACGATGTTTTCCTTCACCGTTAGAGCAAGTGATTATTATTTGTAAATACGAGTTTAAGAATTTGAGTCAGAGATCAGTGTTTTTATAAAATGCAAACCTTTTTATTTTGACATTTCCTTAGTCAAAAAATAGCTGCTTCAATTTAAAAGTTTTGTCCTAAAATAATGTTTAGACAAAATATTTAGCTGCATTACATAATTTTACTAGTTCTTACTAAGTACCAGTTAGTTTAATAGGTGGATAACTGATGGTTTAAATACATTAACTGTCATTTAATATATTGGGTACATTTACCCTCTTATTCATAAACTATGAATCTATTTTAGTTAAAAAACTACAATATGTTTTCTCTTTTTCATTTCGCTAAGGAGTGAAAGAAACAAAACACTTTATAAGCCTTTCATAACTTCTATATTTTTATGAATAAGAGGGTTAGTATTTGATATTAAACTGACTTCAAAATTTCAAGCAAATATCTTGTTTTTCTATACGGAATACAAAAAAATTGATTTTTTATAAGCCTGTAGATTTTTTTATAACCCCAAACTTCTTTTTCGATGGACCGATTTTGATGATTATTTTTTTATTTAATAGGTAGTTCTTCCCATATGGTCCTATTTAAAATTGATATATCTCAATAGGTAGTACTTTTCACTAAGTCCTATTTAAAATTTGACCAAAATTTTGTCAAGTAATTTTCGAAGTATTTTCAAAATATGTAACTTTGTATACATAGATGATAAAGTCATGTCTTTTTTACGTGCTGTAAAACTGAAAACTTTCCTTAGAAGTCGTTTTTTGTCGAATTACTTTTCAGAAATCGTCTTTCAATATACTAAGGGCTAAAGCAATATGATATTTAAGTCCCTTACCCCCGGTTTCTGCGTACGTTTAGCGGTAGTTTATCTATTCATTGTTTTTTTTAAGAGTTTAAACTCTATTGAATAGATAAACTACCGCTAAATGTACTCAGAAACCGGGGGTTAGTTATTTAAAGGGTATATAAGGACAGTCTTATTACTAAATAGGCACATGCATACTACAGTATCTAGGAACACACCATTATGATAGTTGCCTTTATATTTATACCTATAAAAAGTTTCTGAAGTCAAAATCTCGGATTTATTTTTCAGATTGATACTGTAATTTTCAGTTACATATGTTCAGGAACGAGGTGATCATGTTCCTCCTTCACAAAGGGAGGATCCTCCGACCAGGCGAGGTGATCATGCCTGGTGGGCCTACTGCCCGACTGTTGTAGTCGGGAACTTGTATATATAGTCAGTTGCAGCGTAAACTTCGATAGCGCGATTCAGGACTTAGATGGGACAGGATTATAGATGGGTGACCCCTCATGGTATTTGAACTGAGCGTCTCCGTGCTTTGGAAGGCACGTAAATTCGGTCCCAGTTGTTGTCGATTAAGATAACAGTCGTTAAGCCATGTCAAAGGCTAGGCTTGAACAACTTTGACACTAGGTTCACCACTAACCATACGATAGATAGATAGACTGCCTCTGCGACGCGGTCAGTAGTGTATGCGACTGCCACGGATTCAAATCCTGGGTCGGGCCAAAGTCTTTTGAGAAAATTTGTTTAAAAATTGAGATTGCCCGGAGTAAGGAAGTTGAGGTCGTAGACCTCCGTGTCTCGGAGAGCACGTGTCACCTATGGTCCTGCTTGTGAGCTCTCACTGGTGGTGTTCGTCACACGCACTATGAGAGTGATGTAATACAGACTGTATCTGTGTATTGTACACAACACACTGTAAACTAACTACAACACAGTTGACTGGTTGCAATTAAACTGGCCGTGGCCGAATTTAAGCTCGAAACTTTTTACATAATATTACGCCGTCTTCCTATTAGGGTGGGCAGAGACCAGAGAATTTTCTTTAAACTTTTTATAGGTATAAATAATAATTAATATTATTATAGAACACATTGCCTTTTATACGTCGCTACAGTTTGTCTTTACAATTATTTATTTATGATCTATAACAAATACCCACTGTGTTGGGTTCGATTCCCAAATGCAACAAATTCGTGCTAAATTGTTGAATTTCAAACTGTCTATTACTCGTGACGCTAAATTACTGGACCGATTTTAATGAAATTTTGCAGAGTGATAGATTTGGGAGACGGATATAGGCTACTTTTTGTTTCAAAAAATGTTTACACAACTAAAAGTAGCAAAAATGTTTGTAATAGAGAATATAACAAATTTCTTTGTTGCCCACTTTTGCCCAATAGTGGTCAAAACATCTGCTTTATCGTAGATTCCGTCTAAAATATCGAGAACAAGCCCACTATCCCAACAGTGGGGTTACTATTAAAGTGTTAAAAATTGCCCACATTTGCCCAGCAGTGGGCAAAAAATCTGTTCTATCATATATTCAGTGTTTCATCTTAGCCCACGTTTGCCCAACAGTGGGCTTTGCTATAGATTTCATCAATATATACAACTACATCTAATTTTAACTTAAATATAATACTGTAATGATTTGGTCTGCACTGTGATACGGGCGAAGTCGGGTTGTTAACTAGTCTTAGTGTACACATCTCGGAAACTACTGCATCTATTTTGATAATACTTTCTTTAATCGATAGCTACATTATTTAGAGTAACTTAGAATACTATTTATTAAGATTTTTAATAGGAATGTCTATTTGTCTTAATTTTACATGAAAACGGCTTTACCGATTTTGATAAAATTTTGCATAGTCATAGTTGAAAACCTGGGATACATTTTTCATCACTATACATAAAAACGGCTGTACCGATTGCGCTAAAATTTAGCACACATATAGTTTTTTAACCGGGAACAAACGTAGTCTACTTATTTCATATTTCAACCCCTAAATACACAAATTAGGGGTTGTTTTAAAAACCCGACTCCATATTAAACATGATTATATTTGTCACTAAATATCTATTTACTAAATAAATGCGGTACATATAATAATACTACAAAAATACTAGGCGTTTGTACACTTATATAAAAAATACTATCGCGGAACTATGTTAATGCTAAGAGGGGGTGGACAGTTGGAGTACGTCTATACAGAAAAGTCGCCGACAAGTGGCAGCGACCCGCCGACATTTTTCACCGACATTTGTCAGCGACCCGCCGACATTTTTCACCGACATTTGCCAGCGACCAACCGACATTTTTCGCCGACAAGTGTCAGCGACACGCCGTCATATTTCGCCAACATTTGTATCTATATGGAAAAGTCGCCGACATTTTTCGACGACGTTTGTCACCGACCTGCCGTCAAATATCACCGACGCGCTGACATATGTCGGTGGGTAATTGAAATAAGTTTATCGACATAATATGTGGACGACCTGCTGTAAACGTCGCTAATTGATGTACTTAAGTAAACTAGCCGACAAATGTCGGCGGGTCGGCAACTTTTGTGTATAGACAATTACAAAGTCTACCTAATAGCCGTTTATTAAAGCTAGAATAAGGTGAGGTGAAAAGCCAGTTAACTTTGTGGCCGGTTTTTATGAAACTGGCCATGGCCGAATATAGGCTCGGTGGCCAATATTAAGTATAGGTAGACTTTGTTATATTGAACTATTGTATTAGCCATTCTCAGAAGGCACTATTATTTTTATTTATTATAGAATAGAAAAACACCAATTTTTACTCATATAACAAATGCTATAGTTTCACTCAAAAACGACCGAACCGATTTTGATAAAATTTTGCAGACTCATAGATCATATTCCGGGAAAAATTATATAATAATTATTTATAAAAATGTAAGAATACGCAAGTAAAATTAACTATTTATTTTAAGATAGATTCACATTGATCAAAATCCTTTCTTAGCGGATGCCTACATCATAACATCTACCTGCATGACAAATGTCAGCTCGATCCGTCCAGTGGTTTGTGCTGTGCGTTGATAGATCACTATGTCAGTCAGTCACCTTTGAGTTATATATATTGAAATTGGTATTTTTCTATTCTATATTATATACTAAAATTGTATCTAAATGCATTTTCTTTAAATATGAATAAATGCGCTCTTAAACTACTTATTATGAAATACATAACTGGCCTTATATGACAACATATATTTTGAAAAATGTACTGTCCCACTGCTGGGCAAATTTTCCACTTGGTTTGAAAGAAAAATGTTAAAATTGTTAAAAAAAACATATTTATAGTCAAATTTTCACGTAAAAAGTATAAAATAATACTATATTTTTATTTTATTAAGGAATAAGGTATTAAAATTAAATCATTTTATCAAAAATTTTGTCAAAAAAATCACGAAATATTTTTTTTCAAAATTATGTTGTCAAATTCTCAAACTGGGTTGCCATATCACTAAATGGAATTACATCAATCACTTATACTTAACAGTATTGCCAAGCTAAATAAAACAATTAAATTAACGAATCACAAAATACCTACAAAAATAGTTGCCTGCTTAAAAAAATACTGTGGGGTTGCCAGCGTCGAAAAATCAACTAAAAAAATCACGTCTAAGAATACTACTTAATACAACACATACGTAACATCACGCTATTTTTAGCTTTAGGGCTAAGCAGAGTCACTTGTCCCCTGCAAACTTATTTCGCTTCATTCACATACATACATTTTAACAATTTAAAACTCTCGCGACTTGTACACATAATATTATCATGTTATTCGGTTGAAACGTCGGGAAAACGTAGGTTTACTACACACATATTCGGTCCGTGCCTCGGAGAGCACGTGTCGCCGTCGGTCCTGCGCCTGACCTCTCACTGGTGGTGTCGGTTATCCGTCCCACCAGACTATGAGAGTGATGGAATAGAGAGTGTACCTGTGTATTGTGCACACACTTGGACACTATAAACAAAGTCCTGCACAGATGGCCAGTTTCAATGAAACTGACCGCCGTAGTCGTATATCGGCTAGGAGGGACATTATTATTCGGTTCGCCAACAAAACCGACTGGACTCACTTGTTCGGCTTGTGCCGATCGGGTAGTTTTTTATAGTCCATCATCAGTCTAGCCTTTCTTCCAACTATGTTGTAGTCGGCTTCCAGTCTCACCGGATGCAGCTGAATACCAGTGTTTTACATGCAGCGACTGTCTATCTGACCTCCACAACACAGTTACCTGGCTTATAACACGATACTAAGTAAGACTGGTTGTCAGACTTTCAAGCTTCTGACTACTGTCAAAGATCTTTGAAACCGGGACCCACAATTTAACATGCCTTTTAAGGCACGGCCAAACTTGCTCGTACGTAATATGGTCACCCATCCACAGACAAACCTCAGCAAGCGTAACTTAACCGCAGAGCTCCCTTTTCCCGAATATTAATCGAGAAACATGGGGGAACTCGTTACGTATAGTTTGGTCACCCATCCACAGACAAACCTCAGCAAGTGTTGCTTAACCTCAAAGCTCATTTTTCCAGAAAATTTATCTACACACATTACCGCCCGGTTTATATATTATAGTATGGTCACCCATCCATAAACAAACCTCGGCAAGTGTTGCTTAACCACACCCCTTTTCCCGAAAATTTATCTACGCATATTACAGCCCGGTTGGATCTATAGTATGGTCACCCATCCATAGACAAACCTTAGAAAGTGTTGCTTAACATCAGAGCTCATTTTCCCGGACATTTATCCGGCAGTTGTTAATAAGCCGAGCATTCATCTACATATATGATCACCCATCCACATACAAACCTAGCCAAGTGTTGCTTAACCTCAGAGCTTATTTTCGCTAACATTTATGGCTGATTAATGCCGAACCGTATATGTATATAGCAAATATTTTCAAAGGAATGACATTATAATATTACTTATGCCCGATTTCAGAGTACATTTAACTGTAGTTTATCTATTCAACAGCATTTTTTATAACACTATTGAATATATAAACTACCGCTAAATGTACTCAAACCGGAGGTTATACATTCTAGTTTAAACTAACCTGTTCATGTACCATAAGGTCTATAAGTCATTAGCTGTTGGGCTGATAGTCCATCCACGTACAAAACCAGTTATAATTAAACATGGCCGCATAGGGGTGTTTTCTTTTCTTGTGTAGACGCAGGGACTCTTCAGACGCGTACCAGTATTGCGGGCATTTGTCGAAGGGGTACTTGATTGATTCTTTTACGTATGGCTCTGAAGGGTCACCTGTAAATAAATAAATTTTATTTAATTAAAAATTGTCGATAAATTATATTAAATACTAGCTTTTACCCGCGACTTCTTCTGCCACCTGAATTTTCCCATGGGAATGCATCATTTTTCTTGGTAAAAAGTAGCCTTTCCTTATATTATAAAGCAGAAGAGTTTGTTTGTTTGAACCCCCTAATCTCAGGAACTACTGGTGCGAATTGAACAATTTTTGTTTTGTACTGTACTTTACTGTTAGATAGTCTATTGATTGAGGAAGGCGTAGGCTATATACCATCACGCTACGATCAACAGGAGCAGTGTACCAGTGAAAAATGTTACAAAAACGGGAAAAAATTATGTCCTATTCTCTCTTATGTAATGCAAGCCAAGTTGCGCGGGTCAGCTAGTATTATAAAAAACCGGGTGTATATGTGTACTGTTAAACGGGAGCTTTGAAGTTAAGCAACACTTGCCGAGGTATGTCTATGGATGGGTGACCCTATCGCGTAACTTCTACCCAGGTATTGGGTTGTGGAGGTCAGGTAGGCAGTCGTCCCATGTAAAACACCGGAAATCAGCTGCATTTAGTGAGACTGGAAGCCGACTCCAACATAGTTTGGAACAAAGGCTAAGCTAATATATTATTATACAAACACTATGAAATGGAAGTGTGTACTAACTAGGAGGCAGGCAGTAGAGACAGAATATCCTGTGCCGGCGGCTCTCGTGCAGCTCCAGGTGCTTCTTGTGGTGCTTGCGGCGCGTGGACACGTGCGGACAGCACGGGCACGGGATGGCCAGCGCGCGGGGGACCGTCCCGTGCCGCTCGGCCGCGTGCGCCAGCAGGGTCGACACCACGCGGTAGCCCTGGGGAGAAAATACATCATCAGTCAGTCTTTCGGTATATTCCCGGTGTCCACCCCCTGCTTGTCCACCCCGGGTGGACAGAGACACAAATCTTTTAAAAAGTTCTCGGTGTCCACCCCTGGGGGACAGTGAGAATTAATTTTAAATTATTCCCGCTGGCCACCCCGGGTGGACTAAGACACGATAGGTAGTTCAATACTGATTTATTTCTAGAAAGGATGAGGATGTAAAGATTTATCTGTGACTTTGATTAATACCTATTGTGATAATTATTTGTGTAGATTGCAAAAGTAAAAGATGTTGATAATATGATTAAACTATGTACCTACTTAATTAATTTTGTTATAATTATTTACACCCAATTCCAGCAAGCGTGGACATTGAGAATGTTTATTTAAGCAGTGGCTTTGTCCACCGGCGGTGAACATCGAGAGTAGTAATATGAAACTCGTGTCTTTGTCCACCCGGGGTGGCCAGCGGGAATAATTTAAAATTAATTCTCACTGTCCCCCAGGGGTGGACACCGAGAACTTTTTAAAAGATTTGTGTCTCTGTCCACCCGGGGTGGACAAGCAGGGGGTGGACACCGGGAATATACCAGTCTTTCTTGCTTCTGCTTCTTCTGTCGTGTCAACGACTCACCATAATGCATAAATACGATAATACATCTTTACATATATAATTCTTCTGTAAGTGTGTATGTCACTGAACTTCTCTTAAACGACTGGACCGATTTTGATGAAATTTTTTGTGTGTGTTCAAGGGGATCTGAGAATGGTTTAGATTCACAAAAAAAATATATAAAATTCTCGCGTCACAGTTTTCCTTGCCATACTCCTCCGAAACGGCTTGACCGATTCTCATGAAATTTTGTGAGCATATTGAGTAGGTCTGAGAATCGGCCAACATCTACTTTACATATACCTAAGTGACAATTTTTTTTTTTAATTTACATGGCAAAACAACGTTTGCCGGGTCAGCTAGTTTATTTATATAGTATTTCTTGCTTGCTTGCAGCTCGTGGCTTAGTTAAATACAGCCGCGCCGATCGATCTCTGAGGTTAAGTTACGCTTGCCGAGGTTGATCTTTGGATGGGTGACCGTCTTATACATATCGTGTTCCTCCGTATTTCGGAAAGCACGTTATATAGAAATAATATAGGTACATAAGTATATTGGATTTTTTTATAGTTTTGACAAAAAAATAATATTTTACAGGATAATTAAAATCATTTAAAGTGGTGTAGAATTACCTTAAAACAATGTTCACATTGGTAAGGGAAGTTCTTCCACTTAGGGTTCTTCTTGCGGCTGAACACCATCTTGTAAGGGTCTGCGGGAAACCAGTCTTCAGGGTCCAGGAGCAGTTCCACTAACTCTACACCTGCAACAACAAATAACATCAATAAATAAATTTATAAATTTAGCCCTTTTATGTCCCACTGCTGGGCAAGGGTCTCCTCCCGTAATGAGGGAGGGGTTAGACCTTGAGTCCACCACGCTGACCAAGTGCGGGTTGCGGACTTTGCATACCTTCAAGAACTGTTCTAAGAAACTCTCAGGCATGCAAGGTTGCATCATGATGTTTTCCTTCACCGTTGGAACAAGTGATAATAATTTCTGATACACACATAACTTGGAAAAGTCATTGGTGTGTTGCCTCGGTTTCGAACCTGCAAGCACTTGCGTGGGAGATGTCAACTTATACCACTCAGTTTTCACTGCTCTCTCTCATCGTATGGTTAGTGGTCAACCTAGTATCAAAGTTGTTCCAGCCGCCCGAAGGCCTTTGACATGACTTAACGACTGTTATCTTAGTAGACAACAACCGGGACCGACTTTTTACGTGCCCTCCGAAGCACGGAGACACTTAGTCCAAATACCACTATGCGGTCACCCATCTATAGAATGACCGCGGCAACGGTTTGCTTAACCCACAGATCGTTTACCGACCGGTGAGCGCAACTGGCTATGGGCGCCTCGCCTGCTAGTGTGCTTATATATAGTATAGTGGTATGTGGTATATACCTTCGGGCACAGTTATTTGTGGTACTGGTTCGGGCGGCGGCGCCGGCTGTATGCTGACTCCAGTGATCGTTGTGTTGTGAGCTGCGAGCAGGCTGGATAGTATTGTGTTCTGAGTCTGTAAATAATAGGAAAAGATTATAATTAATATTTTTTTAAATTAACCTATTTAGCCTTCCTACACAATCTACACATATACTTGACTAGCTGACCCGCGCAACTTCGCTTGCGTCACATAAGAGAATCATAATTTTCCCCGTTTTTGTAACATTTTTCTCCTCCTATTGGTCGTAGTGTGATGATATATAGCCTATAGCCTTCCTCGATTAATGGGCTATCTAACACTGAAATAATTTTTCAAATCGGACCAGTAGTTCCCGAGATTAGCGCGTTCAAACAAACAAACAAACAAACTCTTCAGCTTTATAATATTAGTATAGATTAGTATCGATTTGACGTTTATCGGCATAGCCGAACAAGTGGTTTGTTGTTCGATAAATGTTGGCGAAACAAATATATATTGATGAAAGAGAGTTTTAAGCCATACAGAATGAATGATGTTTCTCAGGAACTACTGGTTCAAATAGAAAAAATATTTTTGTGTTGAATAGACCATTTATCGAGGAAGGTTTTAGGCTATATAACATCACGCAGCAACTATTAGGAGCGGAGTAGCAACGAAAAATGTCACAAAAAGGGGGAAAATTATGAGTCATTCTCTCTTATGGGACGTAAGCGAAGTTGCGCGAGTCAGCTAGTATTGAGATATTCACAAATTAAAAGACTCTTTCTTTCGTACAAGAATCGACCTACCAATAGTGAACTTTTTTTGCTACATTATGAAATTAAGTGAGTATACCTGTAGTGTCCCATTGAAACTCTGCGACAAGTCTGGCTTAGGCTTCCTCTTGTAGCCCTTCGGAGGGCCCCTCTTCTTGGCAACCTCTCCATTTTTCTTGTACCTCACTACCTCTGTGCTCACTTGTACTGGAGTGATCGTTAGTTTCGCTGGGAGGGAGTATCTGTAATTAAATTAATGATAAATAATGAATTTTAATACTCTGCCTAAGCCGTCGGAAGTAACAGGCGTGATATTATGTGTATGTAGAAACTATGGTTTTATAAGCTTTGAGGTATGAAAGTCTCCAATTATTAAATAACTAGCTTTTGCTAGCAACGTCGTTTCAGTGAAAAGATTTCCTATGTGTAAATACATGTTATATTCTATCCAAGTACTAATATTGTTGAAATCCGTTCAGTGGGACTGTTATCTTAATTGACAACAACCAGGACCGACTTTTTACGTGCCCTCCGAAGCACGGAGACGCCTAGTACAAATAACACGATGCGGTCACCCATCTATAGAATGACCGCGCCAACGATTGCTTAACCCACAGATCTTGTTATATCGTAATATCGTTTACCGACCGGTGAGCACAACTGGCTATGAGCGCCTCAATATATTATATGTATAGAAGAAGGATACTACTTAAAGTAACTTCACTATAAAATTATATAACTAAAAAGCTTTTCACATACCTGTTTTGTAAATTCTTAACGATATTCTCTCCATTCTGTCCCTTGCTTGTAGTGAAAGCGAGCGGGTTGGCGAGATTGAGTGGGTTGTTCACGAAGTTAGGTAGTGTGTTCGTTGGGTATATTGATAAGGACTTGGGAGTGTTGAATGCTGGGATTTGATATACCTGTAAATAAAATACAAGATATGGTTATCTGTAAAAATAAAAATTTATCGATGAATTATATGTAAGTGCGTAACTCTTGAACAACTAAACTATATTTGAAGAACCTGAAATAATAAAAAAAGGTCTTTTGCTTTTATTGAATCCATTTTCTTGTGTTTATTCTAAGGCTAACTAGAAATTGCCACTACCAGTGTCTCGGAAGGTCGTAGGTTTGATTCCCACATAAATTATAAAAAAATAGTTTATTGCCAAAAATATTAACAATGGTAAAACAATATCCTGTGGCCCTACAGTAGGCAAGCCTGTCCTGTGGGTACCTGACACGACTCAAATCTTTTGTCTTACATTATTAGCTCGGGCAGTATTACCAGTAACTTTGGCAATTTACATTAAAAATAGTTTTACTTAGAAAAGTCAATAAAAACATGCAAAGTAATTTCCTTCAGACTAGTGCATTGGTCTCGATCGATATAAGGACGATTTTATTCGTGATTAATGTAGTGTTTTATGTAAGTATCTCTATAAATAAATATATTATATATATAATAATAGATATATATTATTAATGAATCAAATATTTGTACAATGCAAAACATGGATCAAATATTTATAACAAAACCTAAAATTTTGGTTGTTCAATCTAATGGTTATGCTAACTAAACTTAGTTTTCAAGCTTTTCACTTTAAAAGCTCCTACTGTAAAGATCCATTTTGGTGAGTAAGCAAAGTAGAAATAGCCCTGTCAAAATAGATGTTTTGTGTCTGGTTATGCTTTGAGCCCCATTTTTAGTCTCGTAAAAAGCCTTGCGACACAAGAGTACTTCTCTAAAGCCATGATTTTAAGCAGTAAAGTTTAGTTTATTCACCTGTAAGTTCAATGGAGAGTATTTGATACGTTTAGCCTCTGGTTCCTCATCGTCAGACTCGGACGGCAGACTCAGCGGGTCCTTGTCTGTTGCAAATGTGTCTCTTTCTTTCTCTTGCACGCAAAACATCTGGAAATTATACAGATCAATATCAATTAAATATTAAAGTAACAGTTAAATTGGTTTTCACTAACCCCTTGTTTCTGAGGTACATTAAAAGGTAGTTTATCTATACAACAGCATTTTTTATATGAGTTTTAACGCTATTGAATAGATAAACTACCGCTAAATGTACCTCAGAAACCGGGGGTAAGAAAGCTATATTATATCCATAGTTAGCTTAGTTTAGTTATTAAACCCATATATAATACAATAGAATACATTTTATACCTTGAAAAATCTTAAAAAGTGTTAAAAATCCGTAAATACTACATCTCATAGCATACAATTTATTAAGGGACTGAAAATATGAGGCTGATGACTTTAAAAAGTGTAAAGAAATTAGAACTTTCTCGTTTTTTTTCTAGTTACTAACATTTTATGCTCTCAGACACAGATGAATGGTCACATTTAGTCAGTTTGTAATCTTAAAACGATTTTAGAGACTCCTAGTATTGCTGTCTACAAGTCCAACCTTAGATTAAAGGTCCAGAAAAGAGATGTTTATCAATTTAGCTTTATAGAAAATTAAACATACCTACCGATTTTCGATCGATGAATTACACAGAATTTTTTTTTTTTTTTTTTACTTTCGTTCATAGACAGAATGGTATTACTTATAACAATATGTTAATAACATTCTTGGGTATTTATGGATTCAGCCTAATAAATGTTAAATGGTGATTAATTTAGTAAACGTGGGTACAAAAAGATGTTTATAAAGTGTTTCGTGTAATACAAGCTTTCTAAAAAAACTATGCGAATAGCCGGATACTGACAGTTATGATTTACCAAGAAAAAATATTACGAAATTGCAATATGAATCATTCAATCAATGTTGATTTAGTATAAAGATACTTTTAAATGCACGTTAATGTTAAAAAGACAAGCAAAAAACAAACAATTGAACACGAAATACGTCGGTATAGTTGGTATACAAACTTTTTTCTTCCGTAGCGTAATTTTACGGCGACGCTTCAAAAAAAAATACACATCCGATTTTCAAATCATCACAACACAACACTGGAATGATTTACACGTGATTTTTAACAAAAATAACACGTAAATAACATCTGAACATCACAAAATGGCGTAGTAATTCATAAATGCAAGAAACAATAAGACTTCCCACAAAATAACTGCACACGGGTATCCCTCTAGTTGATCTAATTATACTAATATGTACTTATTTTGAATGAAACACTGACCTTTAAGTGGTTTTTCGCACAGATAACGCCAAATTATCGTTATTTGGCTCACATTAATGGCGTTATACGTTGATTTCTATTGTTTCTTACTTAAAATTATAGCGAAACATGAAAATAAAAGGTTAAGTACACCCGTATAATAATAACAAGTTCTTTTGTGTAGTGATGGACGCCATTGAACAAGCCGAGTAACGGACGCATTCGATTACAGAATCGATTAGGGTGAATTGGTAGAATTTCGTTGACAAGACGATTGGTTTGTTTTAAATTCATTAGCGAGGGGTAGAATATATGAAATGTAGGTAAAACATTGTGAAAAATATTAAATTATTTATTTGTTCAACCTACCTCTGTAATAATGTTTTTATTTTTACTTCTTATCAGCTACCTACTACTAAAGACTATAATAATCTACTTGAAAGTCGCCGATGAGTTATTTTCAGAGTTCAATGAGCTATCGAGTGTTATAATAATTAAAAGAAATGTTTTAATATGCATTCAGCATTTATTTAGCTTCGACAAAATAGTTTATAAATTAAAATCTATTTATACTAGTCCATTTAAAGAAAACATTTTTATACTCAAAATCCTTCGAAAAAGATCCATAGTTATTATTACCAACCACACAGGTCTAATTATTCAATCTTCAGAATATCGATTAAGCTTTCGATTTTAAGAATAAAAATGCAACCTTTCACATCCCTAGAGCAAGCTTTTCGTACGCTTTACAAAGTTGCATTAAAATATTCACTATAGGTTTTGCTCAATGCATTTTAGACTCTACTTCGAGGGCATAAGATAGAAAATCAATAAAATATTGTCGATAACAGTTAACTGATCCGTGATTGGAGCAATAATTCAATCTAGAGCGTCATTTATTTATTTAACGTTCAAAAATACACTGCTTGTATTGATAACTTATATTTGTTATTCAAGTACTTTTAAATAGGCTAAAATTTAATAATATTTTTTAACTCACTTGAAAATAATCAAGAGAGTACGATCTTCACTTTGGATAGTTCTTAATATTGATAATAGATGGTGCTGTTAGTAGTAAGATCGAAAATTGTATATGAATTTCTATATTAAATTATTAGGTAAGCTGGTTGCAGTTTTATAAAATGCGATATATTATATCCAGGGCAGAGATAAGTGTTAATCACACTGACAATGACAGGACCGAGCGCTTCGCTTCGTTACGAAACTAGAGAAAAAATATGAAACAGGCATATTGAGTTGCGATTTCAGGAGTAATAAATTACAGAATTACTTATTTTTTACGAATCATTATTTAACTGTAAAACCGTCATTTTATCGTAGTCTTAAGCGACCAGGGAATGGAATTCAGGGAAGGGGTTTTAAACAAGATCAATAAAATGATAGGTAGGTACATAGACATAAAAATAAACTAAATTATACAAAAATATTGCACGATTTATTTATAATACACATTTAGAAATTATTTTTTTTATAATACAATTTTATCCTATTCTATTTCCTTCACTCTGCAGTCCATGCAAGATTGCATCACGATGTTTTCCTTCACCGTTGGAACAAGTGATCATAATTTATAATACACACAATATCATCACTTGGAAAAGTTATTGGTACACACCAATAACTTTTCCTGAACCTCAGGTTCGCACTGTCAACCACTTTTATGAGATATGCAAGCTAAGACCACTCACCCCCGGTTTCTGAGGTACATTTAGCGGTAGTTTATCTGTTCAATATATACTCAGAAACTGAGAGTTAGCTATTACCAAATTAACAATGCTTTTTCAAATGCCTCTGCAACACAGCCCGATCAGCAGTCTTATAGTTACACACACCACAAACAAAAGGTTTCTCCGTGCCATGAGTCCGTTTATGCGTCAACATTTGTTGCTTAACATGTGTAGTATAACCGCAATCACACCTCAAGTCTTTCACTTCATCGTAATGTTTAATTAAATCCTTCAAATCTTTGCCAAAGTATTGACATTCAGTGCATTTGTATGGAGTACCTCGTGAGTGAATATGCATATGGACTTTTAAGCTTGTACGTTTTTGAGTGCAAAACGTACATTCTGGACATTGAAATGTGTTTTCGTTTTTGTGTTTTGGTAGTATGCATTCAGCGCAGTTAGAATTTGTGCTCCTAGAATGGTTTTGTAAATGATTTGTTAAGTTAATTTTGTTTGTGGTCGAGTAAGTGCATTGAGGACATTTTTCGTAGCCCGGTGGGAGTTTATGGTTGTGTTTTTTGGTACATTTGTGTAGATCTAATGTGTCTTTGCTCATGGTACGGTAGCCGCAAATCTTGCAGTTGTACACTGCTTTCAGTTCGGTTATTTTTATTGGTTTTCTTGATTGTCTTTTTCTTGGGTTGCTGAAAGAAAATTGAGGTCAGAGTATATATTAAAAAAGAAATCTTAAAGTAACGCAATTTGCATTATTAACATCAGCATCTCTCTTACTAAGAAATAGTTTTGAAGAAAGTCAAAATAGTGAAAAATTTTAAAAATTGATTTTGTTACTTGGAGGGTAAGGTGATTAGAATTTTGACAACTAGCATGTAGATGACATTATTACTTAGCTATTTATTTTTCAATATTATCATACAATTTTAAAAATTTTAACTATATTATATACTTACACAAAATAATCATGATCAGTCAAAGGTTTACATATTATTCTTTCTGTGTTCAATTCAATTTCAACCTGCTCCGATGTTACTTCTGATAAACAATGTAAGGTCTCCATCTTGCTTTTGTTCAAAGAAGTTTAATATCTTTAAATCCTCTTTGGTTGACAATAAAATAATTGCAACTTATTTTAAATACTGCTATGTATAGTCTGTAAAAAAATACATGTTTTAGTAAGTAAGTAACTAATCTCAAATGGCAATGGAAATGATGCTTGGCTAGACATGAAGACAGAAGGCGAAACAAAGTAGTAGCATGCTAGATTCCTGGGAGAGACAAATGTACTTTAGATCTTTTCTGATTTATATAAGAATAGTTCTCGATAGTAGCTCAGTAAATTGCAATAGGCTCACCCCGTATTGCGTGGGACTAATAAAGTACAATAGCGATACGTGAGTGTATTTACATACGCTTTAGACTACACCTTTGGGTATAACAGGCGTGATATTACGTATGTAGTAGTGAAAAATACTTGTATCATGCCCATAATTTTGAAACTTATTGCTGAGTAATCTCAAATTAATTCTGTATCTGCGTCATCAGTCAGTTCAAGTGTTCTGAAGTGGGTGAATCGTATAATGAAGTCAAGTTATTATTCAGCATATTTTTCATTATTAAGAAGGTATATTTACCGTTTAATGATAGATTTTGGGTTTTCTAAGCTTTAATTAACCTTTAGAAGATTCTAGAATAGCAAATATAAGCTTAAATGTTAACAAATATGTATATAATAGTATGCACTTGTTGTTACTTAATTATTACGATTTAAGCTGCCTTTAAACACTTCTTTTCATATCAATAACGTTATTTATCATACAAGAAGTCTAAGAAGAGTGAATTTAAGTCAAAATGTACGATATTTACCTGTTTTTCGGCAAAATATTGCGCACAAACAATTCAAAACATTGTTCACGAACTGACGTTTAGTGATAATCGGTAACTGTCATTTTGTCTTTTGACACTATTGACAGTGTGTTAGTGCATCCGTTTTGAATTTTCTACTATTTTAGTAGAATTTTGCATGTAGAAATTTTTTAAAAGTGCGTAAAGCCACGGAATACCTAACACAGAAGAAGGGCATTTGGGCAATAGTCGTTTATTCCTTTTCATATTTCAGTGTGTGTTAAATGTCATCGGCTGAGTTTGGCGACAGCCATCTTTAAGGCAATAGTATGACATGCCCTGCCCTCTGGTGTTCGGTATTCCGTGCTTAAAGCACTCTTAAATTGAACAATTCTGGATGTTGTAATTAGTAAATATAAGGCTCAATTTCCACTGCGAGCGGAACGGACCCGTTAGTGATTTCGCTAAACTCGCAAGCGCTAATTGCTTGGGTTGTTGCTTAGGTAGGTACCTACCTGTAGTTTCACCAAAATGGACTTCGAAAGTATGCAATTTGCGCTCCCGTTCCATTCGCGGGAGATTCTAATTCTAATACTCTGCTTATAAAAACTTAATTTAATATGGGTAATCAAAGTGAGCTTAAAACTACACGTTTATTTGCAGTAAATGAACACCATATTAAAAATATCTTTATTATCAAATAATTACATAAAAAATAATCTTAAAATAACTTAAAATTATAATACTAAATCAAGGAGTCTGTTAATATTTGTTATTGTTTAAAAAGAAGTTTTTCTAGAGAGATTGGATTATATTTATTTCTTAATTATTATTATGTATCTTTGTTATAAAGTCTGTAATCTGACATATTTATAAATAAATAGTTTATATATCAACAGTTGATATGAAAACCATTATATACCGAAATACATATGTACAACCAAAAAACAACGTAAACATGATCAACTCATTTCGAAATACAAAGCAGAGCTTGTACTGTAACCAGTCATTTAATTATATAATTTAATACACTAACTGAAGAGAGAAATAAAGGAGATCGGTAGATTTCGTACCGCTTAAAATTGGTGTTGTTTCGTTACAGAATTTGTACCACTTATTAAGGGGACTAAGTCACTTATTTTTATTTGGGAGTATTATTTTTAGAAGTCCGGATTAATTAATAATTAAGGTAGAAAGATTATATGTATAAATTAACAAATTATATATCAACAGCTGATATTTATTGAAAGCTTTTTATACCGAAATGTATTTGTACAATTTAAACATGATCATCTTCGAAAAACAAAGTAAGGCTTGTACTGTAACCAGTCATCTATACTAATATAATAATGCTGAAGAGTTTGTTTGTTTGTTTGATTGTTTGTTTGTTTGTTTGTTTGTTTGTTTGTTTGAACGCGCTAATCTCAGGAACTACTGGTCCGATTTGAAAAATTCTTTCAGTGTTAGATAGCCCATTTATCGAGGAAGGTTATAGGCTATATAACATCACGCTACGGTCATAAGGAGCGGAGTAGCAACGAAAAATGTTACAAAAACGGGGAAAATTTTGACCCATTCTCTTAGGTGACGCAAGCGAAGTTGCGCGGGTCAGCTAGTTTAATTATATAATTATTACAGTATCTGAAGAGAGAAATAAATTTGAAAATAATTTGCGTAAGAACAAATCAAATTATAACTTTTTTACGGCATAAAGGGCACAAAAAATAATAGATTTTCTAAAAGACTAGAATATTTGGTATAGGTACAAATTAAAATGCTTGTCAGAGAAATAATTATTATGTTTCTTACTGAGATCACTCATGAAAGAGATCTGTAGAAATATACTATTGTAAGTAAATAGGAACTATTAATTATTTATAGAAAATTACAATAATTGCAACAATAGGTGTAATAAATTAGTTTTTACATTAATTAATTATGAAATTACGTTTTAACATGTCTGCTACGAGTACCTAACTATTACATCGTGATCACAAAAAAAAACGTTTTTTAAGTGAATATACCTCAACAATTACTGAATTAGGTCGGAGTTTTTTCATATTTCCAATTTAAATGCTAGAGAGAGTGATTACGGAACAAACAAAGAAAGTAGAAAAATTAAAATACCTTTGTGTTCGTATAATACTAATTGTGCCAAGTGCCAAATAGTTAAACATTTCTTCATATTTATGAATTAGTAATAAGATGTAGCAGACGTATTAGGTAATATTATTTTATTATTTATAACAACACTATTTAAGAGCTTATTTTTCCACTGACAGATAACCTTCGATTTAAGATGAGGTGATTTAACCAGTACTACTGCTGGGCAAAGATCTCCTTAGAGCTCAAAAATTACGAGTTAGAAATATTCTACATTGTAGAAGTGCAGTGTAAAATTTTAAAATCCTTTCAAGCACAGTTTTAAACCATTCCTAGTCATGAACAATTTTCATCACGATGAAAAGGCATTAAAACATCGAAACATTTTATTAGACACTCAGTTGACACCAACGAAAATATGACATAGTGACGTCACTTAGTCGTATTTCTATATTTATTATATGTTTTTGACAATTCATAAAGAGTAGCTGATTTGACTGGTAGGCAACTACATTGATCAACAATAAATTAACCCTTTAAAGTGTTTTGTTTCTTTCACTCCTTAGCGAAATAAAAAAAAAGAAAACATATTATGGTAGCTTTATAACTAAAATAGGTTTATAGTGTGTTTATGAATAAGAGGGTAAATCTCTAATTGACTCTTAAGATTATCTGTCAATGAAAATATCAGTTTTAAATCACATACACATCGTTTTAACCTAGTATTCTATATAACTCGTATCTACGCGGACATCTTGGCGGCGGCGGCGGCTGCGACGGCGGCTGCCTTCTTCTTCACAGCGAGGGCCGTGCGCTGCTTCGCTTGAATCTTCATCTTCTGACTTTTAGATAGCTTTCGTTGCTTCTTTTGTTCGTTGTTGGCTGTGAAAGATTATTGGAAGTTAGTCGATTTTGGTAATAGAATTGTTTTTTAAATGGTAGGCATGTATTACAGTGATTAAGACCTTTGCCATAGAATTTCTCTGAGTTCGCCTTCGAAGATTTAATTATGTTAATATTTAAATAGATTTTTCTTGTTTTGTGATTTTAGGAATTATAAAAGTCCAACCTTAACAAAAATTTACAAAATCTAGGTATTTATTACATGTATCTAAATTCAGACTACTATTTTGAGAATGTAACGTAATAAAGGGTACGAACTATAAATAACTGTAAACTTGGGTAAAATATACAAGTGACGGAATCAAATAACGGACAAATTAATGGATTACATATATTTATTTAAATGCTGCTCTGCTCTTTACTGCATTACTGCATTATGACTGAGTACAAAGGGATAATTTTTCGTTATTTTTATCAAATGACATCTATAGTCAAAATTAGTTTATAATCTTTAATAGGTACTCTATAAAACTCAGTTTATAGTGTTTAAATACTAACCTGCATTAAGCACTTGTCTGTTGTTGGCTGTGCGCGCGAGGTCACCGAGCGTGTTCGCGAGCGCTGTGCCGAGCCGCGAGCATTCTGTTCGCGTGGCGATTGTCGCTCGGAGCGCCAGTGTTGCTAGTCTGTTGGTAGAAATGGTAAAATGACTACCAAAATACAAATATTTTTTAATATCCCATCCCATTCCCATCCCCATCCCATTCCCATCCCCATCTCATTCCCATCCCATTCCCATCCCATCCTCATCCCATTCCATTCCCATCCCCATCCCCATCCCATCCCCATTCCCATTCCCATTCCCATTCCCATCCCCATCCCATTCCCATCCCATTCCCATCCCCATCCCCATCCCATTCCCATTCCCATTCCCATTCCCATTCCCATTCCCATCCCATTCCATTCCATTCCATTCCATTCCCATCCCATTCCCATCCCATTCCCATCCCATTCCCATCCCATTCCATTCCATTCCCTTCCCATCCCATTCCCATCCCATTCCCATCCTATTCCCATCCCATTCCCATCCCATTCCCATCCCATTCCATTCCATTCCATTCCCATCCCATTCCCATTCCCATCCCCATCCCATTCCCATTCCCATTCCCATTCCCATTCCCATTCCCATCCCATTCCCATCCCATTCCCATCCCATTCCCATTCCCATTCCCATCCCATTCCATTCCATTCCCATCCCATTCCCATTCCCATTCCCATTCCCATTCCCATTCCCATCCCATTCCCATCCCATCCCCATCCCATTCCCATCCCATTCCATTCCATTCCCATCCCATTCCCATCCCATTCCATTCCATTCCATTCCCATCCCCATCCCATTCCCATTCCCATTCCCATTCCCATTCCCATTCCCATTCCCATTCCCATTCCCATCCCATTCCCATTCCCATTCCCATTCCCATCCCATTCCATTCCATTCCCATCCCATTCCCATCCCATTCCCATCCCCATCCCATTCCCATCCCATTCCCATCCCATTCCATTCCATTCCATTCCCTTCCCATCCCATCCCATTCCCATACCCATTCCAATTCCCATTCCCATTCCCATTCCCATTCCCATTCCCATTCCCATTCCCATTCCCATTCCCATTCCCATACCCATTCCCAGTCACAAAGACAGCTATAATATCATTGTTTTATGGTACTCACCTGCCAGCTAAGTCCTGCTGGTCGGCGTCCAGGTCGCAAGGCACGGAGGTAGCGTTCTTGCCCTTCAGCGGCATCTGCCAACGAGTCTGGGTGATAATATGGTTATATGTAACTTAAACTAACTTTGTCAAAAATAGACTAACAATAAGATCTGTGCGCCCATTCCATCGGGATCAGTTGCCTTACTCCCGAGTCCCGACAGCATAATAATATACCAACCTAACCTTTCTTCCAACTATGTTGGAATCGGCTTCCAGTCTCACCGGATGCAGCTGAATACCAGTGTTTTACATGGAGCGACTGTCTATCCGGCCTCCATAACCCGGTTACCTGGGTTATAATATAACACTTATGGGCTTACTCCAGACAGTAATGAGACATCGAACAAATGTCAAATCTTAGTTTAAAAATTCTTACTAGCGCGTGATTGAACGGTACTTAACGTATGTAAGTATTCATAGATTCACGCAACGCACTATAATAATTCCAAAATTGGAGTAAACATGATGTTGCCATTTCTAAAAATAGTTGTCCTTTTGATAGTAATCCTACTAATACTATAAATGCGAAAGTTTGTGAGTATGTATGGATGTTTGTTACTCTTTCACGAAAAGACTACTGAATTGATTACGATAAAATTTGGTATACAGGTAGCTCAAGACTCAGAATAACACGGCTACTTTTTAACCCGGAGTTTCCGAGGGATCGGGAACCCCGGGATATACGGGAAGGGTTTCGACGCGGACGTAGTCGCGGGTGGCGTCTAGTAATCTATAATTCTACACTAATGTCTAAATCAAAGTGTCTGTTTGTAAGGCAATCTCAAAAATGATTTAACCGATTCTAAACGCTGTTTCACTAATAGAAAAGCATTCTACCAACTATGTTGGAGTCGGCTTCCAGTCTCACCGGATGCAACTGAATACCTGTGCTTTACATGCAGCGACTGACTATCGGACCTCGTCAACACAGTAACCCTTTGGTAAGACTGGTTGTCAAACTTGACAGGATGACAGGGCGGGACCCACAATTCAACGTGCCTTCCGAAGTATGGAGAAACTCGATATGTATAAGATGGTCACCCATCCACAGATAACCTCAGCAAGCGTAGCTTAACCTCAGAGATCGATCCGCGCGGCTGTTGTTAACTAAGCCACGAGATATAATTCGAAAGTTTGTACCTAAGTTAGTAGTATCTTCACTACTCTTTAACGAAAAAAACTACTGGACGGAGTTTTACGAAATTTGGTACTCTGATAGCTTAAAACCTGGATTAACATATAGGATAGTTTTTACCTCAGGTAATAGCTACACGCGGACGAAGTCGCGGGCTCCAGCTAGTTATATTATAAAGCAGGTGTCTTCTAATATTTGTCACAAGAAGATTATTCCTACTCATGAGCTGCAATTTGTTATTTATATAACGGAATCAGTTCATTGCTGACGTCATGTATGTAATACATGAATGTTTGTAAATAAATCCGCTATGTTTATATGAAACTCGTGACTGGAGGGTATTTGTGTACTTAAATAAATAAATTAATCTCACTGCTGGGCAAGGGTCTCATCCCGTAATGAAAGAGGGGTTAAGCATTTTTGTGTACTTAAATAAATAAAGGCTCATTACTGTCCCACTGCTGGGCAAGGGTCTCCTCCCGTAATGAGAGAGGTTAGGCCTTGAGTCCACCACGCTAGCCAAGTGCGGGTTGGGTATTAAAATGATATAATTTTGCTACGTTGAGATCATATCTTTTATGTCTTGCAAAAAGAACAGGAGCTACTCGTAACCGGCGGTCCTGTATGACAACATGTATGTATGTGAATGAAGCAAGGGAAGTTTGTAAGGATCGTACCAAGTGACGTTCTCTGCTGATTTTTATGTATGTCGAAAAACCGCTTAATTGAAGTGGGAGTGGGCTGGCCATGTTTCGCGCATGCATCCGGAGAGATGGGCGAGGCTGGTGACAGAGTGGACACCACACGATGGTCATCTTTGTTGAGGCCGACCACGACGAAGGTGGCACGATGATTTAACGGCATTTGCGGGTCCATCGTAGCGGAGCTTGGCACAGGACAGACAGATTTGGAAGGAAAGAGGGGAGGCCTTTGCCCAGCAGTGGGACATATAAGTGGCTAATAAAAAATAAAAAAAAAGTTATTTACCTTGTAGGTCTGAGGGCAGATCCCGAAGAGGTATCTTTCCAGCGTCTGTTTGAACTCATCAGCAAACACTAGCGCTGCTCCTTCATGCACCTGCGAATATAATAAAATTACTAAAGTTAGGAATATTGGTAGTTAATACTAAGTATTTTCAGCATCAATTTATGTATTTTTAAATAAGATGGAAGTGAGAGAGAGAGAGAGGTACGATTAAAAATCTATCGATATCCAAACTAAATACTTATTTTAAATACAATAATAGGGTAGTTGACTACCAGTCAAATCAGCTACTCTTTATGAAATGCCTAAAACACATTTTAGTATAGAAATATGAAATAGTGACGTCACAGTGTCTTATTTTCGTTAGTATCAAATGAGTGTCTAATAAAATGTTTCAGTCTGTAATAATTACAATTTCAAATTTTTTACGAAAAAATCTACATCGTCTGAGCATTTAAGATTAACCTTTTACGAGTTACGAGTTTAATAATTTTTCTTTACCTTATCTAGAAAATTTGTTCTTCAATTCAAAAGAGACATGAACCTATTTTCTAACTACTTATTTCAGCCTGTAGTTCAAAAAGTCCCGATGACGTAAGAAACCAATTAACAACTGTACTTTAAAGAAAAATCATTACGAAATCACCCTCTTTCAGTAATTGTATAAACAAAGACCACCAACTAAGACATTTGGCGGATGCCCATCGTAAAACAATCAAATAGAAATATAAGTTTGCCAAAACACATTGAAAAAAACGACTTCCTGCACTTTGAAGAGAGGAATTTACTAAAATTAATATTGAAAAACGGGTTAAGTGGTAGTCGGAAATGCGAACGGAGGATTCCGTACTAATATTATTAAAAAAACCACGCTGAAAAATCACGTTTGTTAGAGCCCTACTTAGAAACATATTTATTTTACTCCGTAGTTCTTGAAAATGTCAAATGCGTAGTACTTACTCTTTAACAGTAGTCCTGTATGACAACATGTATGGATGTGAATGAAACAAAAAAATTGGGATCATGAAGTGGTTTTCTTGAACTTTGCCTACCAAGAAAAAGGCGTGTTTTTATATACGTATGTTTTTAGTATTTGTTGTTGTAGCAGCAACAGAAATAGATTATCTGTAAAAATTGGAACTATCTGACTATCACGGTTTAAGATACAGCCAGGATATCATGACATGTATCTCAGATGACAGCCACTATGCTTTACATTGTTTTCTCCCTTAGATTACAGTGATTGACACGTTACGTCAAAGCAGCAATGTACTGAAGTGACCATCAATTTGACGTACTATTTGTCAACTGATATACGTGATACTATCAGTCACAATCAGCGGAGTCTTAGTAAAAAGGCGTATTTTGATACGGAACTCTAAAACTGAAAATGTCTAAAACACGCTAAAACAAAGATGTAAGCTTTAAAACAACAGTTTTTAAATTCTCGGCGCCGTTTTAAAAGCTTATTGTTTGAACGTGATAATAGGAAAACAATCAGTTCTTTTGATCTTGAAATAACTAGTTTATTTGTATTACGGAAGTCCGGCGCCGTGGATATTAGAGTTGCCAATTAGAAAATGTTGTTTTACTAATTTCTGCTGGCAAAAATACCCACGCTTTTTTAAAATATCGCGGTTTGTACACATAATACTAAATGGGTCTTAAACGCAATGAGAATTTTAAGATTACGATAAGTGCTTATACCTTTTTCTATATTTTTATTTTTTTACTTAGGGAATGTATAAAATTGCATCCCTTACGCCCGGGGGAGCGCAGGGGTATGTAGGGCTCTCTTGACCAGAAGGGCTACGCTAAGGTGTTGCCTCCTCGCCGCTTAGTCCCGAGGCAGGAGGCAGGCATCCGCAGCCACGACGGCCGAAGGCCCCTGCAGCGTGGACCCGTCCACAGTATGGGACGACACCCCGACACACGGGTGCTGTACCCCCATATGCCCCTTTTGCGAGTACCTATACCATATTTGTACCAACAATCGTGGTCACAGGCTGACTGTCAGAATTTTCACGAGTTTAAGATCCATTTTTATAAATTTTGATCTTGCAATTTTGTACTAATAAGTTGCCTACAAAAAAAACAAAATTCAGCACATCTATATACTAATATACTAAATACTAATATTATAAAGCTGAAGAGTTTGTTTGTTTGTTTGTTTGAACGCGCTAATCTCAGGAACTCCTGGTCCGATTTGAAAAGTTCTTTCAGTGTTAGATAGCCCATTTATCGAGGAAGGTTATAGGCTATATAACATCACGCTACGGTCATTAGGAGCGAAGAAGCAACGAAAAATGTTATAAAAACGGGGAACATTTTTACCAATTCTCTTAGGTGACGCAAGCGAAGTTGCGCGGGTCAGCTAGTGTTTTAATAAAGGAAAACCTTGAGGAGCTTTGGAGATCCGTTTAGCAACTTCATACATATTAACTTAGTATCGCTTAGATTTTCCTCCAGCTGCATCATGTAGAGATTTTTTTCTCAAACAAAAACTTTTTAACTCGTAATGAGGTTGTAAATTATACGTTTATATTCGCAAACATTTCATACGATTACCAACGATGTTTATTTATGTTGAAGACTTCGTGATTTCAGTTTGTAATGGAGAATATTATGCGTAATTCGTAAATTTAGCTTTCATGTTTTTCTTTATATCGTCGTATGGTTAGTGGTCAACCTAGTGTCAAAGTGAAAGATCTCCAAACCCATCCCAATGACCAATTGTGGACTCTATATAGGCATAGCCGTTTCCTCATTCCGGGAGGAGATATTTGCCCAGCAGTGAGACAGTAATGGGTTAAATGAAATTAATTTACTGTCCTCCAAGAAATACACCGTATTTATACATATGTGCTTTCACGCCTTATTCCCATAGGGGTAGACTAAAACCAAAGAACGTCACTTGGTACGATCCTTACAAACTTCCCTTGCTTCATTCACATACATACATGTTGTCATACAGGACCTTCGATTACGAATACTACGCACGTATCCTCATATCGCTTAAAAACCGATATTTATTGATGAACTACCATTTGACCTTAATTCAAATCGTTTCCGAAGGCTTCAAAGTTGGCAGCCGTAGCTATTTCGATTACCGGAACACTTTAAAACGATCTACTGAAATACCTATATGCGGTCACCCATTTATAACTCGGCTTACCAAGGATAGCTTCATAAGCCGTTAGAGCATTTACACTTTAGTAATAAGTATTTTCAGCGCGTGTAAAACAATATAGGCACTACCAAATAACTTCTTCTTATCGTATGGTTAGTGGTCAACCTAGTGTCAAAGTTGTTCAAGCCGCACGAAAGGTTTAACGTGGCTTAACGACTGTTATCTTAATTGACAACAACCGGGACCGACTTTTTACGTGTCCTTCGAAGCACGGTGACGCCCAGTTCAAATACCACTAGGCGGTCACCCATCTATCAAATGACCGCGCCAAAGTTTGCTTAACTCGCAGATCGTTTACCGGCTAGTGAGCGCATCATAATGAACGATGTTTAGGTTCGCTTGTAAAGTATTGCAGGACGCGACGTCGAGGACTATTGCGCTTCGATCACTCGATTGTTACAACACTCAACCGAGAGTCCTCTGCACTGTGTCTACGTTCAGTTTGATAACACCTGCTTGTGTTCAAGTTGTTTGGTGATACTTATATTATATTTACATAAATTATCTTTTAAACAGGCTGACATTACATAGATATACACTCAGTTTGAGCTGAGCGTCTTCAAGTTTCAAGTCGCGGTGGTTGTGTAATATAACAGTCGTTAAGTCATGTCAAATCCCTTCAGACGGCTTGAACAATTTTGACTTACAATACGATGATTTAAAACAAATAAATAACGACATGATGCAATTAAAATGATAAATTAATTTTCTATTGTTTAAAAACATTCATTTCGCGGTTTGAAGAACGTTAAACATTAAAACAATGTTTTAAGTGTCATTAAAATACATGTTTCTAAATCTTTAATCACCACTCTAGAAGTGTTAATAGTTTTTATAATATAAAAACAATATCAAAAATAATATCCACGAAATGTAGGAGAAGATATGACAAACAGGTGGCATCATTTTTTTACTTTTTTTTACGCGGGAATAGTAGTGAAGCCAAAGCAATCAAAAGTAATGAGCATATTTTTTCTGTTATAACTATTTCTGTTCTCCAAAAAATTTTCAAATGTTGTATAGGTACATACATACATACATACGTAGTAATACGTACATAATAATAAATAAATAAATATTATTGGATAACTCACACACGGTTATTTGATATCAAACTAAGCAGAGCTTGTACTATGGTAACCAAATAACTGATAAACATACTTATATACTTCTAAATACATACTTATATAGATACATTAACATCCAGGCTCAGAACAAATACTCGTGCTCATCACACAAAGATTTGTCCCGGGTGGGATTCGAACCCACCACACGCGGCGCTACGGTTGTTGCGGCGAGGTGACCGCTTAAACCACTGCGCCAAACGTGCAGTTATATAAATACACTAGCTTTTACCCGCAACTTCGTCCGCCACTTGAATTTTCTCATGGGAATGCGTAAATTTCCCGGGGTAAAAAGTAGCCTATGTCCTTTCTCGGGTATCAAAATATCTCCATATCAAATTTCATGCAAATTGGTTCAGTAAACTACTGGCGTGATTGAGGAATGGATTAGCACTGCCCGGTTAAAACAGTTATTTTGCAAAAAAAAAACGTTTACACATAAACCTTCCTCTTAAATCACCCTATGTATTAAAAACCGCATCAAAATCCGTTGCGTAGTTTTAAAGATCTAAGCATACATACATACAGACAAAGAGACAGACGCGGGAAGCGACTGTGCTTTATATTATGTAGTGATATATAATATCACGCCTTTTTTCCATAGGGGTAGACAGAGATTAAAGAACGTCACTTGGTACGATCCTTACAAACTTCCCTTGCTTCATTCACATACATACATGTTGTCATACAGGACCGCCGGTTACGAGTACTACGCACCTGATCTCTTTCAAGACATTGCCGAACATTGTATAAATAACTAGCTGACCCGCGCAACTTCGCTTGCGTCACTATAGAGAGAATGGATCAAAATTTTCCCTGATTTTGTAACATTTTTTATTACTACTCTGCTTCTATTATATAGCCTATAGCCTTCCTCGATAAATGGACTGTCTAACACTGAAATAATTTTTCAAATCGGATCAGTAATTCCTGAGATAAGCGCGTTCAAACAAACAAACAAACAAACAAACAAACAAACAAACAAACAAACAAACTCTTCAGCATAGCAGCAGCAATATTAGTATAGATTTGAAAATGTCTCATTATGCAACATTTGCGTAAAACATTTGTCATAAATTTAAAAATTTGTTTTTTATTTTGAGTGTTGAAAATATTGTAATTTGTCATCCGTGTGTAAATGCGTAGCGTAGAGCGTAAATGTGAAAAGTCTTTCATTATTATTATTTATTTTATTGTCTTACTAGCTACTGGCCGTGTATTCGTCCGGATAAAAATATTTTTCGCGGTAAAATGTGTTAATACAGGTTATAAACTATCGCTGTTCACAAAATTTGATTAAAATACGTCTAAATAGTTTTTTCGTGAAAGAGTACACCTCGGTTTCTCATGTACATTTAGCGGTAGTTTATCTATTCAATAGCGCTTTTTATATATGAGTTTAACCTCAGAAACCGGAGGTAACAAACATCCATACATATTCACAAACTTTCGCATTTATAATATTATATTACGATTTATAAGTAACTAGCTGACCCGCGCAACTTCGCTTGCGTCACATAAGAGATAATGGCTCATAATTTATTACTGGTACTCAGCTCCTATTTGTTGTAGCGTAATGATATATAGCTTATAGCCTTCCTCGTTAAATGGGCTATCTAACACTGAAATATTTTTCAAATCGGACCAATGGTTCCTGAGATTAGCGCAAACAAACAAACTCTTCAGCTTTATAATATTAGTATAGATTTGTTTATGCTTTGCACACTGTTGGTTAAAATAATAAACAGATCTGTGAGTTATATTGGTGGTAAAGAATCATACTATTAGTCATCATTTCTGTTTTCGTAAAATAAACTAAGTCTATCAACGCGAGAAGCTCGTAGTTGATTAAAAAACATTTAAAAAAATCCTCTTTTTATTTATTTTTTTCGTTTTACTATTAGGTCGGGGAAAAGTCTTTTCGCATTATTAGTGTTAAAGTTGTTCAAGCCGCCCGAAGGCCTTTGACATCGCTTAACGACTGTTATCTTAATTGACAACAAACGGGACCGACTTTTTACGTGCCCTTCGAAGCACGGAGATGCCCAGTTCAAATGCCACTATGCGGTCACCCATCTATGGAATGACCGCGTCTAGGTTTGCTTACCCTACAGATCGTTTTATTCGTCTTTCGTCGTTTCTACTATTCGCCTCGAATAATAGACTATAATAAGTCTGGGTAAAGAACCTTAAAAAGAAGTGAAGTTACCTCAATCTTGTCCTTTTGGCGCCAATATCAAAAAGTACAATGCTCTCTCTATGAATGCAAAAAAAATTTCTTCATGCCAAATACGACATGTTTTGACAGGAACAGTTATTAATGAGTTTTTAAGAGATATACGTGCGTAATTCTCGTAACCGGCGGTCCTGTATGACAACATGTATGTATGTGAATGAAGCAAGGGAAGTTTGTAAGGATCGTACCAAGTGACGTTCTTTAGTCTCTGCCTACTCATTTAAGGGAAAAAGACATGATATTATGTATGTATCTAACACAATATAGGATTAAACATTTTTGCAATGAGAAATCTATTTAATGCAGTCAGAAGTTAATTATATTATTTTAAAAAAATAACGAAGGAGTTCAAAATTAATTTTAAAAAATGTACGCGCCATTTTTGCTAAACCTTGACAGTCTATATTAATTTTACGAACGTAGCAAAGGTATTATAATTCATACAGCCAATAGCGATAACCCGCCACTCGATAATTTTCAGACAAACGCTTTTCTTGGCTGTTATCCAATTCAGAAGTATTATATACGAGCGGCCGCCCGCGACTTCGTCCGCGTGGAAACCCTTCCCGTGTAAATCCCGATCCCTCGGGAACTCCGGGATAAAAAGCCTATGTGTTATTCTAGGTCTTCAGCTACCTACATACCAAATTTCATCGTAATCGGTTCAGTAGTATTTGCGTGAAAGAGTAACAAACAAACATACATACATACTCACAAACTTTCGCATTTATAATATTAGTAGGATATTTGTAATTGCTGCCTGTCTGTCTGTAAAGATATTTTTGATAATGTAAATTGAATGATTCGGTTTTGTTTGTGTTGATGATCTCATTATACATCGCCTTTTGCCCATAGATGTAGGCAGAGACAAAAGAACGTCACTTGGTGCGATCCTTACAAACTTCCCTTGCTTCATTCACATACATACATGTTATACAGTTAACATACAACAAACGTGTTTTTTTGCTTATTTTAGTAAGATCATAACTTTTTATTGGGTGGACAGATTTTGATGGTTTTTCATTTGTTTGAAATCTGATAGTTTCCATGTGGTCCCAGTAGTTATTGTTTTATTCTCAAAAATGCGTAGCTTAGTCTACTGGTAAACATCTGTCGAAATTAAACAGCTTTGAAGTAGTGTTTTTGTCAGAACTAGTCTACTTGGGTATTGTATTTACTTACTAGCTGACCCGCGCAACTTCGCTTGCGTTACCTAAGAGAATGAGTCAAATTTTTCCCCGTTTTTGTAACATTTTTCGTTGCTACTCCGCTCCTAATAACCGTAGCGTGATGTTATATAGCCTATAGCCTTCCTCGATAAATAGGCTATCTAACACTGAAAGATTTTTTCAAATCGGACCAGTAGTTCCTGAGATTAGCGCGTTCAAACAAACAAACAAACAAACAAACTCTTCAGCTTTATGATATTAGTATAGATTAATTACTAGCTGACCCGCGCTACTTCGCTTGCGTCACATTACAGAGAATGGAGAATTTTCCCCGTTTTTGTAACATTTTTTACTGGTACTCTGCTCCTCTTGGTCGTAGCGTGATGATATATAGCCTATAGCCTGGATCGATAAATGGAAGTGTTTTATATGTATTAAGTAAAATTTATAACGTTTGTGAAACGATGTTATGATACTTCAAAACAGTTTTAGTGTACATCTATTTTAACTTAGCCATAAATTAGACCATTTCTCGAATAGTAATAATGTTTACATTGTAATTTAATACTTTTAGAGTCAGTTTTACAGTATTTAATAAGTGCCAGATCTACTGAATAGAGATTTTTTATTCGTATCGTATAGTGGTCAACCTAGTGTCAAAGTTGTTCAAGCCGCCCAAAAGCCTTTGACATGGCTTAACGACAACAACCGGAACCAACTTTTTACGTGCCCTCCGAACCACGGAGAAGCCCAGCTCTAGTACCACTATGCGGTCACCCATCTATGAAATGACTGTGATTAGGGTTGCTTAACCCACTGATCGTTTACCGACTAATGAGCGTCTATTCCATACTATGTACTGTATCGCCAGTAACCGACATTTGACATCCGGCCACACGTCATATTACAATAAAGACATTTTCGATACACGTCAAAACATTGCAGACGACCTCATTACTCTTTTTTTATCTGTGGCGACCAAAAATAACACTGTTTACTTTTAAAACAACGATATTTTCACAAAAATCGTAGGCGTTGTTCAAAATACAGTAAATATTGAGATAATGAGACATTGTTTTGTTAATTTTGGCTACATTTCAAACTGTTTTGACGAGTCATTCTAGTGTTGTCAATGTTTTAGTTAACTGTCACACTTATCTTTGTTATAGACTTGAGAATTGGCGGGAATTCAATATGGCTGACAGTTGAAACGTAACAGAGTTTTAATGCCTTATTTTGGCAAGACAGTTACATAGTTTTAAGTATGTTACACTAGTTGCCGGCTTCACCTGGTTTAAATAGTTATTTTACAAAAAAAAAAACCTTTACCTACACATGAACCTTCCTCTTGAATCACACTATCTATTAAAAATCGCATCAAAATCCGTTGCGTAGTTTTGAATATTTAAGCATACATACATACAGACAGACATAGAGACAGACGCGGGAAACGACTTTGCTTTATACTATGTATTTAATATCACGCATGTTATGCCCAAAGGTGTAGGCAGAGGTGTATAAAATAATTTCGTCATTAACAATGTTAGTCCCATGTAATAGGGCAAGTCTGTCATATACCGGGGCAAGTTACCAAACTCTGAGCTACCATTGATAAATAACAATTGGTTTGACATAGGACTCAAACTTGAGATCTCTGCACGTTAGATCTCTGTGTAATTTTTTTTCGTTTATTTTTATCAGGCATCTTTTTTCCTGAATGAATTTGATCTTGAAACTATTGCCATTATAAAATTACATCGCCGTGACGTCATTCCTATATATTTTCAACTGTCAACGAGACTATTATCGACATCCCGTATTTAATTGAGTAATTGTGTCAAAATAATGACAGCCATTTTGTCAAACGATTTCCGTTTGCAAAACTGTTATGGCAAGATGCCCTGTGTTATGTCTTGCTTAGAATTTCATCATCGCTTAGCCTTTCTTCCAACTATGTTGGAGTCGGCTTCCAGTCTCACCGGATGCAGCTGGATACCAGTGTTTTATATGGAGCGACTGTCTATCTGACCTCCACAACATAGTTTAGTGCTTATAATTAACACGCGACTTCGTCCACTCGGAAGCCCTTCCCGTGTAAATCCAGATCCCCCGGAAACTCCGGGATAAAAAGTAACCTATGTGTTATTCTGGGTCTTCAGCTACCTATATACCAAATTTCATCGTAATCGCTTCCGTAGTATTTGCGTGAAAGAGTAACAAACATCCATACTCACAAACTTTCGCATTTATAATATTAGTAGGATACTATGCTAATTAGGTAAGAGTAGCTTGAGGAGCTCGTGGCTAAGTTACAGCCGGGAGGATCGATCTCTGAGGTTAAGCTACGCTTGCCGAGATTGTTTTGTGGATGGGTGACCATATTATGCGCTCCTTGTTTCTCTGTGTATCGGAAGGGACATTAAATTGACAAGGCTGTCATTTTCAAAGATCTTTGATAGTCATTACAGGAGTCAGAAGCTTAGACTGACAACCAGTCTTATCGAAGGGTATCGTGTTATAACCCAGGTAACTGTGTTGTGGAGGTCAGATAGACAGTCGCTGCATGTAAAATACTGGTATTCAGCTGCATTCGGTGAGACTGGAAGCTGACTCCAACATAGTTGGAAGATAGGCTAGGATGAAGATGTGACGCTTTAGGAAGGAAAATAATGGATCTTCTAGCACGCGCGGTCTTTCACGCGCGATTATTGTTTCATGCGCGATAGACTGTGTAAACGGGGCTATTAGCTTGCACCTCTAAGATAAGACCTACCTGTTACTAAGATATTTTCAGGACTTGGCATCAAAAGCAACCAGAAATAATAATTCTCTGACGTACATAAGTGATTCAGCAAGGAACTTTGCTCGCCTGGTGACAGATTGGAACATTTGAACAGCAATATACTTGAAAATTTATTGTTATTATTGTATAAGCCCTTGGGTGTAGAAATAATTTCGTTTTGAGTAAGCAAAATTGTGAAACTGGAATTCTGAATGCGGCTTGGTGGTGGGGGCGGCCATTTTAGATTTCTTATTATTTAGTATTGTTTTTTTTTACAGAATAATAAAGTTTAAGGTGATATAGCTCAATTAAGCGTCCAAGTAGTTCAAACCAAAAATTCGGTGAATTTGCGAAGATGGTTTAACTTTCCTATTGCATTAAAGGCTCAGTAAACAGATAATGCGGCCACCCATCTGAGGGGTGACCGTGACAAAGCTTGCTTTACGATTACGATTTACTATGTTATTATTGTCGGGTTTCTGAGGCACATTTAGCGGTAGTTTATCTATTCAAACTGTTTTTTTACATAAGTTTGATGGCTATTGAATAGATAAACTACCGCTAAATGTACCTCAGAAGCCGGGGGTATGTCAATCATAAGCGTTTCTCTCGTTTAAATTAAATAATTTCACTCATAAACCTGTCAATAGCTTACAAAACAAAACATGAAAATATTTGAATATCACTCTCGCCTTTGAAATAAAAATTAAGACCGACATCAAAAAGTTACGTTTTAATAAAAACTATTTTTATTGCGACATGATTTCCCGCTCATAATTTTAGCGCGTAAATGCTAGACTGTTGTTATTTCGTTCGGTAGTGAGTGAGTAATAGGCGGTATTTTCCGAACGTAATTAATTTAATTGTCATACCTGGCCTAACTTTCTTAATTTCACCTAACTTTTGATAAAGAGAGAGCTCGTGGCTTAGTTAACAACAGCCGCGCGGATCGATTTCTGAGGTTAAGCTACGCTTGCAGAGGTTGTTCTGACAACACAGAACAGAACAGTTCTGTAGATGAGCGGCTTACACATATTATTATCTAATTCGTCTGTTTTTCGGAAGGCACGTTAAATTGTGGGTCTCGGTTTTCGCTTTCAAAAATCTTTGACAGTCGTTACCAGTAGTCAGAAGCTTGAAAGTCTGACAACCAGTCTTACCGAAGGACCTCCACAGCCCAGATACCTGGGTTACTACCTCGCAGCTGAATACCAGGATTTCCCGGAGGTCCGATAGACAGTCGCTCCATGGAAAATACTGGTATTCAGCTGCATCCGGTGAGACTGGGAGCCGACTACAACATAGTTGGTATGAAGGATAGGCTGATGATGAGGCACCGTAATTAAAAGATAATTAGATAAATTCTAAGTCTCTCTTAATAGTGCAAACTTTTAAAATAATCCGGATTTCTCCAGTTTTAAGATGAGTAATGTTATGATTTCAGAACGTAAAAAACAAACAATTTCATTCGTCTAGGAATAAAATGAAAAGTAGCTTTCAGCTGTTGCATTAAAAAAGTGTATGAAAAACTTGTTTTGTCTTTGGTTTCCGCTTTGATTAATTTTAGACATAGACAATTTTATTTTCATGCAAATTGCAGTTATGTAAGTAGGTGATACAGTTGACGTTGTGTTCGCGGCTGGAGGTATACAACATTCAGAATGTATAACATCAGTGACTCGACTTATACAGCTGACGGTGACCTGTTTGATACTCTTTCAACTGTCGCGAGTTGTACACATAATGTTATACTGCCACGGGTTTTAAACGCAATTCAGAATAAAAGGTTTTTATTTTTACCTTATTTGTTTACCCGACGTTTCGATCGAATTGCATCGACCGTATTCACGGGCTGACTTACCCCCGGCTTCTGAAGAACATTTAAAGGTAGTTTATCAATTCAATAGCGTTTAAATGTATAAAAAACGCTTTTTATTCGCTAAATGTACTCAGAAACCGGAGGTCAGTCGCATTTAAAACCCGGTGCATTATAATATTATGTAAAGCTAGTTTATCATGTCCTCATCGCTTAGCCTTTCTTCCAAACTATGTTGGAGTCGGCTTCCAGTCTCACCGGATGCAGCTGAATACCAGTGTTTTACATGCAGTGACTGTCTATCTGACCTCCACAACACAGTTACCTGGGTTATAACACGATACCCTTCGGTAAGACTGATTGTCAGACTTTCAAGCTTCTGACTACTGTTAACGACTGTCAAAGATCTTCGAAATTGACAATAAAACATACTTTCCGAAACACGGAGGAACTTGGTATGTATGAGATGGGCACCCATCCACAGAACAACCTCAGCAAGTGTTAACTTCAAAGATCGATCCGCGCGGCTGTTGTTAACTAAGCCACGAGCTCCTCAGCTAGTTTACCATGTAAATACACATGATTCTTAATTATAATCTAGATAAATTGTGCATAACGTGCATGCCAAGACTCTCTACTAAGTTGTCGGACTATAGCTATCCATACTATCCATACTAATATTATAAATGCGAAAGTAACTCTGTCTGTCTGTCTGTCAGTCTGTCTGTCTGCTACTCAATCACGCCAAAACTACTGAACCAATTTGCATGAAATTTGGTATGGAGATACTTTGATACCCGAGAAAGAACATAGGCTATATATCATCACGCTACGACCAAAAGGAGCAGAGTACCAGTAAAAAATGTTACAAAAACGGGGAGAAATTTCACCCATTCTCTCTTATTGGACGCAAGCGAAGTTGCGCGGGTCAGCTAGTAGCTTTATATATTTATGTTTCATATTTTCATGATGCATTTACAATTTTACATTAATGTTTAATGCAGTTTTGAAATAAAACTCTCAGCCAGAGCTGAGAGTTTCAGTCATCAAGTAATTATACTGAAACATTCTTGCATTCAGAATGCAAGAATGTTTCAGTATAATTACTTGATGCTGAAAGATGAATGAAAATTTATATTGTTTATTTTATTAACTGTAGTAATGCAATGGTTTACGTCTGAAATTTATATCAAAGGTTTCGATTCTACTCGTGGCTTAGTTAACAACAGCCGCGCAGATCGATTTCTGAGGTTAAAATATGATAATTAAGTTAAGATTCTCTGAAAAGTAATTGGTGTGTTGCCTCGGGTCCGAACCGTCGACCACTTGTAAGTGCCAACTTACACCACTCGACTATCACTGCTCAAAATTGTAAAACTTAATCTTCTTCTTATTGTCGTATGGTTAGTGGTCAATCTAGTGTCAAAGTTGTTCAAGCCGAAGGCCTTTGACGTGGCTTAACGACTGTTATCTTAATTGACAACAACCGAGACCGACTTTTTACGTGCCCTTCGAAGCATGAAAACGCCCTTTCAAATATTTCTATGCGGTCAAACATCTGCGGAATGACCGCGCCAAGGTTTGCTATATTTTTGTTTTTTTTTATTACCCACGAAGCGACATTGCGCCACAGATTATTAATCCTGTCGTAAATAACGTCCAGAAACAATTTTATGGGAAAATTTATTGGCGATTAGCGTTGATTAATTCTGAACGCTGAAATATATATCATAATGTGTTGAATGTGATATTTAGCCTTGGGAACTAATAAATTTGGGTATTAAAGTAATTAGAAACGAAAGTGATTAGTTGTTGAAAGAAAATAGCTCGTGAAAAGTTTAAATAAAATGTAAGATAGCTCTTGATATCCTGAATTTCATGAAAATTAAGGGTTTCAGGAAAATAGTTTATATACCAGATATTAGTTACACATACATACATAAAAGCATGTATTTTTCCCATAAGGGTAGACAGATACCAGAGATTATGCATGGATTATGAGTTTAAATCCCGGGTAGGTAAGAAAAATATGGCTAAGTTATTATCATCTCCAATGATTGTCAGTAATTGCCCGAAAACGAAAACTTAGGTTTCAGTCTCCAGGACGTGAGTAAGAAGCCATCAAATCCTTGTCTGATCTGGAAAATTGCTAGGCTTATGCCCGGATTCTGAGTACATTTAGCGGTAGTTTATCTATTCAAACTGTCATGTGTATATAATCTTAAACGCTATTGAATAGATATACTACCGCTAAATGTAATTCAGAAACCGGGCGATAAAACTGATCACTGTGCTCGAATATCGGTCACCAGTTCATATTTAACGTATAAAATATAGCTCAAAGGCGTGAACCGATAAATTCTCAAATCTATTTATTATCAAAGTAAATATGTAACAGTCATTAGTTATTTTATATAAACGATGCTCTAAATTCCCGTCCACAACGCATTTAGACCGAGTTTACTAAAGTATTATTAATCAAATATTTCAGAAAGTATATGTAATTTAGTTAGAAGGTTAAATCGTGGGTCCCGGCTGTCATTTCATATTTAAAAAATACAACTCCCGCACTAATCATTGCTCTTGTGTCGCTGGGACTTTTACAAACATACAAACAACGGACACAAAGCTCAACCAGACCCGAAACATTTTTTTGTGGATCGCACAAATAATATAATTGTTCCGAGTGGGAATCGAACCCACGACCTCCTGACGCAATGGTAGTGGCGTGGTGACTTAACCACTGCGCCACGGAGGCAGTAAATTTCAATTTTCAAAGATCTTTGACAGTCGTTAACAGTAAGTAGTCAGAAGTTTGTAAGTCTGACAACCAGTCTCACCGAGGAGTATCGTGTTATGACCCAGGTAACTGTGTTGTGGAGGTCAGATAGACAGTAAATCTAAGATGACAATATATTATTGATAGAACATTAAAACATGCCGTTAGTGTGCCCACTTTAGAATTTACCCGATATTATTCATAAACACTTGCAAGAGTTTAATACATATATACAGTTACAGTAGTGTTTGATAAAAAATGGCTCCCAAAACCGCGTGTGTCACCGCGAACAGTCGTACAATAAATAAAAGCAGTATAAACAACGCTAATTTGAAAATCCAAATGCGAAAAGATTAATAGGTAGCTCTGTGAAGTGAAAATTTCACACAATTTCCTGTTTCATTTGACATTTATTTCGATTAGTGCATTTTGTCAAAACGGCCATTTTAAATGAGTCAGTTTTGAGGATACCGTAGCAAGATGTAAAAACGGGACCCTATTACTGAGACTTCACTGTCTGGCAATCAAAATCAAATCAATTATTCATTTAGGTCAAATATTGACACTTATGATAGTCGTTACAATTACTGAAACTGTCACTAGTTCGGAAAGAGGGTAGAGCCTTATGAGAAGAGCTGTCAGGAAACTCATGGCTAAGGCTGTATCTCATGAACCGTGATAGTTAGACAGTTGATATTTACACAGATTATGTGTTTCTGTTGCCGCTATAACAACATAACCTATACTAAAAACATACGCATACGGACGCATAAGATCACGCCTTTTTCCCAACGGGCGTAGGTAAAGACCAGAGATTTTTTTAACCCATTTCTGTCTCACTTTAGGGCAAGGGTCACCTCCCAAACGAGGGGGAGGAGATTAGGCCTTGTGTCCACCACGCTGGCCAAGTGCGGGATGGAAAATCAGACAATATATCAGAAATCTTTGATAGAACATTAAAACTTGCAGTTAGTTTGCCCACTTTAGACTTGAACCGGCATTATTTATAAACATTTCCAAGAGTTATATAAGTATTTAGCAACAGTCAAATAAATGCGTTTGATAAAAAATGGCTAAAAAAACCCCTGGAGACAATTTTGAAGTCGCGTGTCACCGCGGGCAGTCGTACACTAAATAAAAGCAGTTTAAACATAGCTAATTTGAAAATCTAAATGCGAAAAGATTAATAGGTAGCTCTGTGAAGTGAACATTTCACACTATTTCCTGTATCACTTGACATTTATTTCGATTTGTGCATTTTGGCGGCGAAACGGCCATTTTGAATGAGTCAGATTTGAGAATACCGTAGTCAGATGTAAAAACGGGAATCCTTACTGAGACTTCACTGTCTGGCAATCAAAATTAAATCATTTAGTCATTTAGGTCAAATATTGACACTTATGATAGTCGTTACAATTACTGAAACTGCCACTAGTTCGGAAAGGGGGTAGAGCCTTATGAGAAGAGCTGTCAAGAAACTCATGGCCAAGGCTGTATCTCATGAACCGTGATAGTTAGACAGTTGACATTTACACAGATTATGTATTTCTGTTGCCGCTATAACAACATATACTAAAAACAGTAAAAACACACGCATGCATAAGATCACGCCTTTCTCCAACGGGCGTAGGTAAAGACCTTGAGATTTTTAACCCATTTCTGTCCCACTTTAGAGCAAGGGTCTCCTCCCAAACGAAGGGGAGGAGGTTAGGCCTTGAGTCCACCACGCTGGCCAAGTGCAGGATGGAATATCTATACTAATATTATAAAGCTGAAGAGTTAGTTGTTTGTTTGTTTGAGCGCTTATCTCAGGAACTACTGGTCCGATTGGAAAAATTCTATATATCATCACGCTACGACCAATAGGAGCAGAGTACCAGGGAAAAATGTTACAAAAACGGGGAAAATTATGTCTTTCTTATGTGACGCAAGCGAAGTTGCGCGGGTCAGCTAGTAAATAATATTTGAAGGGGGCTCTCCGGGCTCTCATACAACAAACGTGTTATATAGTGCTTATTTAAGTTCGATATTGATAATAGCAACAAATAAACGCTTGAAATAATGGGTCTATCCCACTAGTCCCGTTGAGTTGTCCCGTGACGGGACAACTGGCACTATTTTGTCCCAGTTGTCCCGTGGCGGGACAAGTGACACTGTTTTAGTGCCAGTTGTCCCGTTGCAGAAAAATCACGGGACTAATGGGACAGACGGAAGGGTCAAAACAACTGGTTCCATTGAGTTGTTGTGTGAAAACAAGTACTTGGTACTTGCAGACGTTATACGTTGTGTTGTAGTACATTTTTACTTAATTTCTAGTAGATAAGTTGAAATTACATTAGGTACATGTTGAATTGACTTGAGTGCTTGAGGTGCTTCAAGGGCCTGTTAACAATATATTTTTAGTTTCCTTACATTATGTTTTTTCAGGTAGGGAATTTCGGATAAGCATTTTACATTTATGGTATGGAAAGTCATAGATATAGACACTCTTGTCAATTTAATTATAAAGTGAAAAGCTCAAATGGTAAAAAAAACTTCTTGTGAATTTAAAGTTTACATAGAGTAGCGTACAATTTATCATCTGCTATCTTACCGAAGTACCAAGTACCTGTTGTCACACAACAACTCAATGGAACCAGTTGTTTTGACCCTTCCGTCTGTCCCATTAGTCCCGTGATTTTTCTGCAACGGGACAACTGGCACCAAAACAGTGTCACTTGTCCCGCCGCGGGACAGCTGGGACAAAATAGTGCCAGTTGTCCCGTCACGGGACAACTCAACGGGACTAGTGGGATAGACCCGAAATAATCACAGATATAATTTGACTAACGAAAAAAGCTACGAAATGGCCGGTTTTATTTAGTTTTGCGTCACGCAAAGGAAAAAACTGTTACAGCCTAGACAAGATGGAGATCTGAGGATATGAAATGTCAAATAATTTTATTTTATTACTAAAAGTTAATGACCGATGAAAATTGTCTTGATTTATATAGAAAAAGCTTAAAATATGACGTGTGCTGATATTTTCTGGAAGGAAGGTGACAGGTGTGATAATTTCTATTAAATATTTTTAATGGCTGTTTTATTTTTAAATATCATGTTGCCTAGTGACTGGAAGATTATTATTTACTAGCTGACCCACGCAACTTCGCTTGCGTCACATAAGAGAGAATGGGTCAAAATTTTCCCCGTTATTGTAACATTTTTTACTGCTGCTCTGCTCCTATTGGTCGTAGCGTGATGATATATAGCCTATAGCCTTCCTCGATAAATGGGCTATCTAACACTGAAATAATTTTTCAAATCGGACCAGTAGTTCCCGAGATTAGCGCGTTCAAACAAACAAACAAACAAACAAACTCTTCAGCTTTATAATATTATATTAGTATAGATATTATGTTGCCTAGTGACTGGAAGATTATTATTAATTTTGAAACAAGTCACAGGCGGTCTTCTGCTTCTTATCGTATGGTTAGTGGTCAACCTAGTATTAAAGTCGTTTAAGCCGCCCGAAGGCCTTTGACGTGGCTTACCGACTGTTATATTAATTGTAACAATTTTTAATACCTAAATTTTAGTAAGTTCGTGGCTTAATTTTAAATTAAGTGTGCCTGAGCTCATTTAGTTGACTAGTATCATTACTTTTCTACTTAGAAATCGCAGTAGTGGAGTCGGATTTGAAACTTATCCCAGGTTTCTGAGGTCCATTTAGCGGTAGTTTATCTATTCAATAGGGTTTAAGCTCATATAAACGTGTCAGTTTGAATAGACAAACTACCGCTAAATGTGTCTCAGAATCCGGGCATTAGTTGATCGACTGAAAATGATAAAATTCTTATGCTTTAATGAGTAGCTATTAGGAAAAATGGGCTTCAGGAAACACCCTCTCTACGTAGAAAGCATCATTAAATACGATGTCAACGTGTTTCCAATAAAACCTAGCAACATTTTTAAAACTAAAATAAATCTATACCAATACAAATTTAAAACACTCAATACATTTAAATTCCTTCCCGTTAACACGACATTATACATACTTTATTTCTAAATACTTTTTAAATCTTATTTATTGATTGAAAGTACTTAGCGCATGTTAAAAATGGCGACTAGGCTGAACGACGAATGTCTAAAACCCGGTTTCTGAGGCACATATAGCGGTAGTTTATCTGTTCAATAGCGTTTTTTTATATAAGTTTAAACGGTAATGAATAGAACTGACGTTAAATGTACCTCAGAAACCGGGGGTTAGTCAATCTATAGACAATAAATTTGTTAATTACTTGAGTCAATTACCTGCCATTATAAATTATTTGTGGTCACTTTTATTGCAAGGCCTAAATATATTTTAACTGTATGTTTGTCACAGTGTTTAACACGGTCACCTCGCCGCAATAACCGTAGCGCCGCGTGTGGCGGGTTCGAATACTATTGTTTAATTGTTATAGACGGTAGTTTATCAATTCAAAAGCGTTTTTTTTATATGAGTTTTGACACTATTGAATAGATAAACTACGGCTAAATGTACCTAAGAAATAGGGGGTTAGCAGAGTTTCGCATTTATTATATTTTGATGAGATTTTAGCATTATTCCAAAACATTCTATGTTGTGGTCTATTTTAATAGAGACGAGGTTGAATTACTTTCATGTAGTTGATTCAGGCAAGGTTGAGTATTTCTTTCACCCAGGTTTCTGAGGTACATTTAGCGGTAGTTTATCTATTCAACAGCGTTTTCTTATGAGTTTTGACACTATAGAATAGATAAACTACCGGTAAATGTGCCTCAGAAACCGGGAGTCAATCGACTTCGTTATAAAGAATTTTACAGTACTCTATGAAAATACAAAAATATTTGTAAAAGTTATTTATATATTTACTGAATGCAGGAATAGATTATAAGGTCGTTTTGCAAACGTTGTAAGTATTATGGGTTCAATTCCCCGACGGGACAAATAAGGTGACTTTCAAATATATGTCAACTACGTTTTACATGTTTGTAAAAGTTTTCAGTAATTAGTTTATTATTTTATAGCAATAGAAGTCATTTCAGTATAATTTGGACAATTTTTATTTTAAATGGCAATAATTTATTTATCAAAATCAGTAAATAGGTAGGTATATATAAAAAAGATACCGAGGAATTGAAAACCTACCCTGTTTTTTTAAGTCGGTCAATTAATTAATTAATTTAAATTAATAGTATTATATTAATATAAGATCTGTCTACATATCTACATAAAAATTAATTACCGAAATGTATGTACGCGCATAACTTTTTAACAACTAAACTAAATGAGATTTTTTTTATATGTTTGTAACTGTCGGGACAACTGTTTGTATGGGATCGATGGGATTAAAATTCCCACGGGAAGTAAATCAACGAGATAAATTGTACTATACCCAAAATCGCAAGGGTTGTATGGGATCGATGGGATCAAAAATCCCACGGATAAATTGTACTATATCCGAAATCGTGCCTGTCAAAAAATAAATATAAAAAATAAATTACCTTTTTAGGAATCTTCACTTCAGCAGAATCATTAGTTTTATTCTCACTCAATTTAGCTCGACTTTCCACACAGATACATAACAAAAATAACAACACAGAAATTCTAAACGACTCCATGTTTTTTTACCGAAAAAAAAATCAACCGTCACAAAAAAAATCAAAATGTCATGTGCACTTTTTTTATCTGTATGCGTTTTGACGTTAAATTTGGCGGGAATGCCAAGTGTCAAGTATGGCCGACTCCAGGCGACTGGAAATTATTACACAGACTGCAAGACGCGGGTATTTTTAGAATTATCGATGGGGCGGTGGAGATTAGGAGGTCGGGAGTTATACGCGATCGAAATAAACTAAGGACTAGTAGATTGGCGCGGTTTCGCTTGTATGAAAATGTTGATTAAAATGTAGTCTAGGGTTTTTTTTGTCGCACTTCCCTTCCCTTAAGTCTTATCTTGGAAAGCAGCCATAGGTAATCGAACCGTTAAAATCAGGTGATAAATATTTAAGTCAATTTATAAAATATATAAAAAAATCAATTGAATACATATAACTCTATCGTGAATTGTTCTTCTTTCGATAACTACATATAAGAAAACTAGTTCAGTTAAGTACTTTTAGAATACGGAAACGCGAATAGATATTTCAAATTAATTTACTGCTTACTGAGTTACATATACAAAAGGATCTTATATTAGGGTAGTGACAAACTTAGTAACCTTTTTCAGGCGTTGCAATATAATATATACATACACACCGAAGGGATTTAATTATGTTATTACCGACCAACTTATCAACGCGACACTGCTCGTGCCATGAAATTTGAACAAAATAATAAAATATTTTTTTATTAATAATTTTATAAAACTTTGTTCTGCCATATAAATAAATAAAAAAAGTGTCACTTAGGAGTATGAAAAATAGATGTTGGCCGATTCTCAGACCTACTCAATATGCTCACAAAATTTCATCAAAATCGGTCAAGCCGTTTCGGAGGAGTATGGCAACGAAAACTATGACGCGAGAATTTTATATATTAGATATCCTATGTTTAAACCCAGACCTTCAACTATCTTCAAGGCAAATTTCATCAAAATCTGTTTGGCTGTTTAGCCGCAAAAACACAACAGATAAACCAACGTTCAGATAGAAAATACTAGAAGGAACATCTTAAAAACACAGCATTCGTACAAACGCTCGCGTAAAACAAACTCCGGGTTTATTTAGTTCAAGTGCGTCAAAAGTCGCCAATATAATAATATAGAGTTAAAAATATTGGCGTGGACACTTTACATTTCAGCACTCCGCCATGTGGTGAGACACGATATTTGTATGTAAAATCATGTTATATTACGCATATTATACGGTTAGGTTTAGAAAATATGAGAGACTATTAACAATTTATTTATTTACTAGAGGCCGTCGCGACATCGTCCGCGTAGAAACCCTTCACGTGTAAATCCCGATCTCTTGGGAACTCCGGGATAAAAAGCCTATGTGTTATTATGGGTCTACCTATATACCAAATTTCATCGTAATCGTTTCTGTAGTATTTGCGTGAAAGAGTAACAAACATACATACATTCATTCATACATTCTCACAAACTTTCGCATTTATAATATTAGTAAGATGTGTATGAGGGAGTATGATAGTGATTATCACGATCAGAGGGATAGTTTACCTTTCATACATAAAAGACATATTATTAAATCTATACTAATATTATAAAGCTGAAGAGTTTGTTTTTTTTTATTGTTTGTTTGAACGCGCTACTCTCAGGATCTACTGGTCCGATTTGATTTCGATTTCCGAATTCTTTCACTGTTAGATAGTCCATTTATCGAGGAAGGCTATATATCACGCTACGACCATTAGGAGCGGAGTAGTAACGAAAAATGTTACAAAAACGGGGAAAATTCTGACCCATTCTCTCTTACGTGACGCAAGCGAAGTTGCGCGGGTCAGCTATTAACAATAACAACAGCTAACTTATAAATGTGTGTTTCGAAGCTCTCAGCCTTTTGCTGACTATAGACTCAACAAAACAATTGTTTACACTAATCATTTACCTGCCGATCTGTGTATGAAATACACCCACGTTTCGCTATTAACAATGTTAGTCCCATGTAATAGGGATAAATGCAATCAAATTATGTTTGAAAAGCTATCAGTTTCTTTCTCTCATATTTAAATGCTAATATAAATAAACGTTTGTCTTTCAGTAAACGGTATTTTGAACGTCAGATAAACCTTTTCAGAGTTGCTGAAAGGATTTGAAACATCACGCATTATGGTTCAAAACAGTAATTGTTTTAATACTTTATTTTAATTTAGGTCTGTTTTTTTATAATTATAATTGCAACTATTTAAAGATCGACTTGTAATAAAGGTCTGCAAGTATTCGATGCAATATAAGGCGCCCATAGCCAGTTGCGTTCACCGGTCGGTAAGCAATCAGTGGGTTAAGCAAACCTTGGCGCGATCATTCCAGATGGGTGAACGCATAGTGGTATTTGAGCTAGGCGTCTCAGTGCTTCGCAGGGCACGTAAAAAGTCGGTCCCGGTTGTTGTCAATTAAGATAACAGTCATTAAGCCATCTCAAAGGCTTTCGGGCGGCTTGAACAACTTTGACAGTGGGTTGACCTCTTTTGCAAGAACTTCATAAAATTGCGATTATGCTTTCGTTAATAAATTGATATATTGCCATAATATGTAAATGTTTAATTATGTAACAATAAATACTTCTCATAAACACGCAAACTTTTCTGAAAATAATGTTATAAAATGTCGATATTAAAAGTTGCAGCTTCAAATTATGCAGCATTCCATTAACTTGTTTATAATGGCTTCCTAATTTCCTAATAACCAACATTTCAAGCGCATATCGCGTCAAAATAACATTCTTTAATGCACTATGCAAAGACGCAAATAGTTTCTTTATGGACGCCATTAATTTCTTACGTCAAACGATTTTTATTTCTCGTTGCTATTGTTTGAGCGGGAAATCGAAATGATTTTTCTTTTATTATCTGTGGTTTTAGTCAGTTTTGGCGTCAAAGATAGGATGCATTCATAAGGTTTTTAATTTATCTGAACATGACTTTGATTCTTTTTTTATAAAGATAACTCTCGCACTAAGAATTATTCTTGTGTCGCGCGAACTTTTACAAACATACAAACAACGGACCCAAAGTACAACCAGACCCGAAAGCTGTGGTTTTATACCTATACTAGCTGACCCGCGCAACTTCGCTTGCGTCACATAAGAGAGAATGTCAAAATTTTCCCCGTTTTTGTAACTATTCTTACTGCTGCTCTGCTCCTATTGGTCGTAGCGTGATGATATATAGCCTATAACCTTCCTCGATAAATGGGCTATCTAACACTGAAAGAAGTTTTCGAATCAGACCCGTAGTTCCTGAGATTAGCGCGTTCAAACAAACAAACAAACAAACTCTTCAGCTTAATAATATTAGTATAAATATAGCCAATAACCTTCCTCGATAAATGGGCTATCTAACACTGAAAGAAGTTTTCGAATCGGACCCGTAGTTCCTGAGATTAGCGCGTTCAAACAAACAAACAAACAAACAAACAAACAAACTCTTCAGCTTTATAATATTAGTATAGATATTAAATTAAAAAAAAAAATATTTTATCATATTTTCCTTTATCGTACTTCAAAAATATGCACTGAAGAAAATCCTACTAATATTATAAATGCGAAAGTTTGTGAGAATGTATGGATGTTTGTTACTCTTTCCCGCAAATACTACTGAACCGATTACGATGAAATTCGGTATGTAGGCAGCTGAAGACCCAAAACAATACATAGGCTATTTATCCTGGAGTTCCCGAGGGATCTGGATTTACACGGGTAGGATCACGCGGACGAAGTCGCGGGCGACCTCTAGTACCTATATTATATGTCAAATGAAACAAATATTATCCCATTTTCCTTACACGGATTTCAAAAATCTATAATAATATAATAAAGCTGAAGAGTTTGTTTGTTTGTTTGTTTGTTTGTTTGAACGCGCTAATCTCAGGAACTACTGGTCCGATTTGAAAAATTCTTTCAGTGTTAGATAGTCCATTTATCGAGGAAGGTTATAGGCTATATATCATCACGCTACTACCAATAGGAACAGAGTACCAGTGAAAAATGTTACAAAAACGGGGAAAATTTTGACCCATTCTCTCTTATGTGACGCAAGCGAAGTTGCGCGGGTCAGCTAGTGATAAAATAACTGTCAAAACTGTCACTCGCAAAGGTAACAATTTACATTCAGCCTAACATTATTAGTGTTGGCCATGTTCAACTGTAAACAAGCATTGCTGTAAACTCCGAGACGGTTTATTAGCTTCAACGTACGATTATTAGCAGCGAACCTATTTTCAACCACATTCAGAGGTAAATGTTAGACGGTAAAAACTTATCGACAAATTTTTGATGGAGTAAACTGAAACAAATCTTGTTAAAATGAACTTTAGTCTTGAAAGAAGAAAGAACATAATTATATTATTAAATTGGTAAAAAGGTCGACTATAAATAAAAAACGAATGAATACTGGAATAATTTTCCTTTAAGAATACCATAGAGTGCCAAAATTTTCGGCGGGCCATATTCGGCCCAGGCACCTTACTAAGAGAGGAATTTTGGAAATAACCAAGAAGGTCGGATATACTTTTAAATATAAAAGATTAGCTATAAAAAAGTGTTGTGGAAAGCTAAAGTCCACGCGGGCAAAGCCGCAGGCGGCCGCTTGTTTAGATACTAAAAAATATATCTTCATTACATAACAAGCATCTAAAATTCTGAGTCAGTCTATCTATGTTATGAAGATAGTTTATGGATTTAGCCAGACGCCAAAAATATATAAAATATTCGCTTCTTTGTTTAACAACTATGTAATTTAATGCTAATATTGTGATTAATGTGCTTAGGTTTTTACTAAAATAAGCTTGTTAGGTAACATGTAGGGTAAATCTTCATAATAATGTTCTAACCGCTGGCTAGTTTTGTAGAAACCAGTGAACTGTGTTGTAGTTAGTTTACAGTGTGTTGTGTACAATACACAGACACACTCTGTATTACATCACTGTCATAGTGCGTGTGACGAACACCACCAGTGAGAGGTCACAAGCAGGACCATAGGCGACACGTGCTCTCCGGGACACGGAGGTCTACGACCTCAACTTCCTTACTCCGGGCAATCTTAGTAAGTTTATTGCTTAGTAAGCAATAAATGATTTGAATTTGAATTTGAATTTGAATTTGAATCTCTGAGAATTATTTTAACAGAAAAGTTATTTTGGCTTGACCCACGATTCAAACCGAGACTCATACACTACCGCGCCACGGAGGTAGTAAATAGCGTAGTAACCCTAGACCATAGACTTCTTCTTCTTATCGTATGGTTAGTGGTCAACCTAGTGTCAAAGTTTCAAGCCGCCCGAAGGCCTTTAACGTGGCTTAACGACTGTTATCTTAATCGACAACAACCGGGACCGTTTACGTGCCTTCCGAAGCACGGTGACGCCCAGTTCGAATACCACTATGCGGTCACCCATCTATGGAATGACCGCGCCAACGGTAGCTTAACACACAAATCGTTTACCGACCGGTGAGCGCAACCGGCTATGGGCGTCTATACCATAGACTAATAATTATTTATAGTTAACCATCGACAAGATATATAGTTGTTTTACGAGACAATCAATGGCGCGTGATAAAAGCCAGGCGGTACGTGTTTACTATAAAATACTATAAATTAGTTCGATTATAGCCAGCTGCTGCAGGCGGGGAAAACATAAGGTTAAGCTAAGTTCGATAAGGTTAGGAAAATGATGGGTTAGATTTAAAACATTACTTGAAAAATTAATTGCCTGTGTGATATAAGCGGTTATGTATACGACTGCTGATCGTGAGGTCCCGGGTTTGATGCTTGTTGCCTGCAATTGGTCTTTTGTAGTATATGTAAATTAGATATTTTTTATAGTATTTCGGAGTTTAGTAACGTATTTTAGCGAAATGTGGGTGCAATGAAACGGTAATAAAAGTAACTGGTTTTAACTATGAAGGAATTCCTGAAACTTTGCATGACTGACTGTTCATTCCTGAATGAAATGTAAAGAAAAAGAAATCAATAAAAAGTAGTAGGATAGCGTGCAAAATTATCTACTTCGCACCTTTTTTTCTGTCAGATTCAAAAATCTATACTAATATTATAAAGCTGAAGAATTTGTTTGTTTGTTTGAACGCGCTAATCTCAGGAACTACTGGTCCGATTTGAAAAATACTTTCAGTGTTAGATAGCCCATTTATCGAGGAAGGCTATAGGCTATATATCATCACGCTACGACCAATAGGAGCAGAGTACGAGTTAAAAATGTAAAAAAACGGGGAAAATGTTGACGCATTCTCTCTTATGTGACGCAAGCGAAGTTGCGCGGGTCAGCTAGTATTCTTATAAAACACGTGTAAAAAGAATACCGGCTCCAGAAAATGCCAGAAATACTATGTTATGACATTCAAATCTAAAAAAAATGTCTCCAGAAATATCAATGAACGTAGTTTAATAAATAATTTTAACAGCGTACGATGTAGACATAAAATAACATAAAATGTAATTTATTTAAACCATTTTATTACATAAATAAAAAGTTTATGAAAACAATAGACATTTTCCGTCATTTTGTTATGAGAGTTTATTTTTTCGAATAACAGATGGCGTTGGCGTGTTTTACTTGCTACTACTACTACTTAAGCTACGCTTGCCGAGGTTGTTCTGAGGACGGGTGACCATCTTACGCATATCGCGTTTCTCCGTGTTTCGGAAGGCACGTTAAATTGTGCTTCTAAAGTTATTTTCAACGATCTTTAACAGTCTTTACCAGTAGTCAGAAGCTTGCAAGTCTTACAACCAGTCTTATCGCAGGATATCGTGTTATACCCAGGTAACTGTGTTATGGAGGTCCGATAGACAGTCGCTGCATGTAAAATACTGGTATTCAACAGCATCCAGTGAGACTGGAAGCCGACTCCAACATAGTTGGGAAGAAAGGCTAAGCCATGAGGCAGTAACTCCAAAAAGACGTTTATAAGACTGGAAGCCGACTCCAGCATAGTTGTAAGAAAGACTAAGCTATGAGACAGTAGCTCCAAAAAGACGTTTCCAAGACTGGAAGCCGACTCCAACATAGTTGGAAGAAAGGCTAGGCTGGTATATTTATCTATTAGTTTCGCAAATGCAACATTTCGAGATAAAAGTGTATCTAAATGTATCTAAACGAGTATTTCTAATAAATTACTATGACATCAACGGTTTGTGTTGGCTGTGTGCCAGATGTCTGAATTCTATGTATTGGCGCCAATGGAGGAGTTAAAAAAATAGTTACTTCTTTATGTATGACTCAGAGAATGTCAAGTACTTAAACTATTTACTTTATGCCTTGTTGGGAACTTATATTGCTTTATTTAAGGAATAATTCTGGCTATTTTAGGTCTTACAGTCCAAACTTATTTTTTGGACAGTAGGACCTAATGGAAAGAGGGGAGACTTTTGCCAAGCAGTGGGACACATAAGGGGCTATAAAAAAAAGGTTAGATCAGAAAAAAATTTAACTCATTACTGTCCCACTGCTGGGCAAGGGTCTCCTCCCGTAATGAAGGAGGGGTTAGGCCTTGAGTCCACCACGCTGGCCAAGTACTTAGCAACGAGTTCCAGTACCATACCTTATACAGACCACGATATGGTCAATAGTATAAAACAGACAGCTTTCTAAGCTATCTGTAAGATGATATTAATCTCTCAACGCGAACAAAGTCACGGGCAAGTAGTATAGGTATGTATTATTTTTTAAACGTCATATTCAATTGACATTACGATAAGACTCGCTTATTTTTGTTATCGTAAACTTGAAAACTGCAATTACTTCAGAGTTCAGACGTACAAGGAAGCTTTAAGATAATATTTATGTAGTATACAGTTTTATATCAATTTTACACATCATTGCTGTTATAATACGATAGTCAGTGAAACCGATGCGTGACTGGTGTTATTCTTTTTATTTTGTCTAGATTCTTTTGGCACAAACTAGCTGACTTCACTACCGTATAATTTTATACCCCTTAGAACTAGCATTTGAACTTTCGACAATGTCCAAGCAAAATTTTGTCGAAATCCTTAAAAAGCGTAGTAGACATTCCGAGTTTTAGTTATAATATAAGTAAAAACAGTAATAGCAGTGATAGCCGAGTGGTATAAGTGGTTATCTCCCACGCAAGTGGTCGACGGTTCAAACCCGAGGCAACACACAAATGGCTTTTCCAAGTTATGCTTGTATTAGAACTAGTGACGGAAAATGTGATGAAACTTTGCATGTTTACTATATTTATGAAGGCATGTATAGTCCCCAACCCGCATTGACCAGCGTGGTGGACTCAAGGCCTAGCCCCGTCCTCGGGAGGAGACCCTTGTCCTGCAGTGGGACAGTAAAGGGTGTAACAAGAATAGAACGTCAGCAGGGCCTTACTCCTTCCTTATCCAGGTAATAAACCCAAGTCCAGAAATGGTAATGTCTAAATGTCTTTAATTCGCCTCCTGTGTTTGCTGCTATATATTTGACCTCCAAAAAAACAGTCAGCAACAATTTCAAATCCCTATAAAGATTATTTTTTATCTCTCCACACCTACCACTCAAATGAAAGCCTAAAGCCAGCCATAAATCCATACTAATATTATAAATGCGAAAGTAACTCTGCCTGTTACTCCATCACGCCTAAACTACTGAATCAATTTGTATGAAATTTGGTATGGAGAGATTTTGATACCTAAGAAAGGACATAGGCTACTTTTTACCCCGGGAAAATGACACATTACCATGGGAAACTTCAGGTGACGGACGAAGTCGCGGGTAAAACCTAGTAGGCTATATATCATCACGCTACGACCAATAGGAGCAGAGTACCAGTAAAAATGTTACAAAAACGGGGAAAATTGTGACCCATTCTCTCTTATGTGACGCAAGCGAAGTTGTGCGAGTCAGCTAGTAAATAATAAAATACGACATGATAAGTAGTACTCATATAATAAGAAGACTTAGATAAATAAGATAACCTAAGTGGTTCAAACACTCTGTGTTTCTTTGCCTTGGTGTACGGTTGTGTTAAAATGGCGCGTGTTCCGACAATTATTTTCAATAATGGACAGAGATATCCACAACTTGGTATTGGGACTTGGAAGGTAGGTTGTTTTAATAATTTAGTTACTTTTCTAATCAATTTTGGCTATATTACGAATATTTTTTTATTAAAACGTTGATGAAATGAATATGTTTCTGCGGCTTGTTTTAGTTCATGGTCTAAACCGGTATTTGTTTTTTTAGTAGTTTAAACAGTTATAACATTAAAATTATAAGAGATAGACAGGGCAGGGTGTCTGCTAACCGGCTGGGACGCGGAGTATCCAATTGGAGGTACCGCGTCCTGGCCACTTTATGGTGACTGTTGAAGGAACACCGTCAGGTTTTTAGTCGGTATGCCCAAATTTAAAAGCCGGAACGCCTAGCCGGCGGGAGAGCCCGACAGACCCCCGCTACCTCCCTGGAGCGGGACATGCAGTAATGCATTTTCCTGACGAAAAAAAAGGGTGTCTTCTAACACCTATAACAACTATTTATTGCCCTCAAAAAAATCCGCTTCGTTTTCGGGGCAAAAGTAGCCTATGTTATTCTGGGTCTTCAGCTACCTACATACGAAATTTCATTGTAATCGGTTCAGTAGTATTTGCACGTGAAAGAGAAACAAACATAGGTACCTACATACATACATCTACACATACTTACAAACATTCGCATTTATAATATTAGTATAAATAACAGTATCTATGGATAGTTATGTATTAGTCTAATGTTTACAAAGGCTCCCCTTGACCGTGTTATCAGCATCTCAAATGACGGTCTGTTTGCTAATATTCCTATAAATATGAAACTACGATGATGTAAATACTACATTTATAAAACAATGTTCGTTTGTTCGTTATAACCTCTAAAACTACTGAATAATTTTTTATACAGTTTCCACTACCAGACACTAGAAAAACTGATTTAAGAGCAAGAAATTGATTGAAATTACACAATTGTAATTTACTGAAAAGTATTATAATTACCCGCGGAAACAATGTTCGTTTGTTCGCTAAAACCTTTATAACTAGGTACTGAATTCATTTTGTTAAAGTTTCCACTACTAGGCAGAACCTTATTTTCGTAAATGATTTTGTGTAAACAGGATGAAATTACCCTATTGTTATTTAAGTATTACATACTAGCTGACCCGCGCAACTTCGCTTGCGTCACATAAGAGAAACATAATTTTCCCCGTTTTTGTAACATTTTTCACTGGTACTCTGCTCCTATTGGTCGTAGCGTGATGATATATAGCCTATAGCCTTCCTCAATAAATGCGCTATCTAACACTGAAATAATTTTTCAAATCGGACCAGTAGTTCCTGAGATTAGCGCGTTCAAACAAACAAACAAACAAACAAACAAACAAACAAACAAACTCTTCAGCTTTATAATATTAGTATAGATAAAGCAACGGGTCATAAACGTGTCGGTGCCGGTCAAACGGTCATTGAAAATTAAAGGTTACGATATCTAATTCGTTAACCCGATGTTTCGTTCAAATTGCGTCGACAGCCTGACTAATATTCTTATTTTATTGAAGAGTACCCTACATTTTCCGAGACTTCAACTGTCTCCATGCAAACATTTATCCAAATCGGTCCTGCGGTTTTACTGTAACAGATAGACGTGTTCCGTGTTTTGGAAGGCACGTTAAATTGTGGGTCCCGGCTGTCATTTTCGAAGATCTATGACAGTTGTTAACAGTAGTTAGAAGCTTGAAAGTCTGACAACCAGTCTTACCGAAGGGTATCGTGTTATCCCAGGTGACTGGGTTGCGGAGGTCAGATAGGCAGTCGCTCCATGTAAAACACTGATATTCAGCTGCATCCGGTAAGACTGGAAGCCGACTCCAACATAACTTGGAAGAAGGGCTAAGCTGATGATAGACAGACTCCCGCATTGATAAATATTCAATGTCGCCCTCGTACCTTCGTTTGCTTGACAGTTACAAACTCCAGATAAGTATGGATTAACTTACTATGTGGATATAAAATATTGACATATTTTATACTCCTGTCAATTTTTTATCTTATAAAAGATATTCGGTATACACAAAAGGTGGGACAGGCTTTAAAGATTATGATAACTAAATCTTACTGCGCTGATAGTTCAATGGTTTAAATGTAAGTGGGGGTATTTGCACTGTTTGCGTAAGGTGTTAAAGGTTCGATTCCCAAAGGAAGATGTCCTACTAATATTATAAATGAGAAGGTTTGTGAGGATGTATGTATGTATTATGTTCGTTAATCTTTCATGAAAAACTATTGCATGGATTCTAATTAATTTTTTCTACAAATATTGTTTTATATAACCCAGATCCCCTTAGAAAACTTTGCCAAATTCAGGAATCGAACTCGAGACCTGATGGTCAGCAGTCGTATACCCTACCGCCCTGACCACATGGGATTATAGTCCAAAAATTGAGTAGGCATATAACAGTCTTGTATGCGCAGTTCGCGGCTGGAGGTATACAACATACAGAATGTAGAACATCAGTGACTCGACTTATACAGCTGACGGTGACCTGTTTGATACAGATACTTTATTTTGGAAATACACAGAATCATTAATTACAACAAGACAAATTGTACATGCCAAGGTTCTTTACTAAGTTATCGATTCATATTCCGTAGTCTATTATTCATACTAATAGCTCTAACAATGGAATTCTTTACAATGTCCAAGGCCATCTTTTGTATAGTTGGTCATTTTATTGATCTTGTGTATTTTTCACACTGTTCTGTTATTTGTTTCTAAAGGTTGCTAGAGAATAAGTTAATAGTAACTACTTAAAAATTATTAGCATTTTTTAAATTTTTGACTGTCCCACTGCTGGACAAAGGTCTCGTCTCTAACGAGGGAGGGGTTAGGCCTTGAGTCCACCATATTTGCACAGTGCAGGACTTTAAAAAATGTGCTTCAGAACCTTTTAAGAATTTAAAGTTCCATCACAATGAACCGACGTTTAACGTGCCCTCACAAGCACGGAGACGCTTTGCTTAAAACCACTATAGTCACTGGTTGTTAATGTATCTAAATAAGTATGTATTTTGAAGTATATAAGTATGCTTATCAGTTATTTAGTTACCATAGTACAAGCTTTGCCTAGTTTGGAATCAAGTGACCGTGTGTGAGTTGTCCAATGATATTTATTTATAGTCCGAGAACATAATAAAGAGCCTTAGTGTGTGCGATGTTCTTAAATTATATTTTAGAATACTTTGAAGTTTCAAAATAAAATAGCTTCAGACAGGTCACCGTCAGCTGCCAGGGCCACTAGCCACGAATCTTGCTGAAAAGGCTTTCTACCAAAATGTTTGACCATAAATGGACAGCCTTTAACCAATATTTATTGATAGTTGATAGTTGCTCATCCCACTCATCGCTTACCGACTGGTAAGCGCCACTTATGACCAAAAGCCCTTATGCCCTCTTCGAATAGGGTTAAACTGAGACCAGAGAACGTCACTTAGTACGATCCTTATACATTTTTAGAAAATCTTCTAAACTTCTAAACAACTATCACATGGCAACTCATTTTCTATTGTCAGTGTCAAAAAAAAACAAATTGACATTGACAGCCGGCCGTTGTATCGTTAATTTCGTCAACAATTTTTCGTGTTAAGAAAAACCACGATTTATTTGTTTTTTTTTCTAATATGGCTTCTAAAATGCCGATGGTTAAGTTTTACAATGGATGCGAGTGTCCTATACTAGGAATCGGGACTTGGAAGGTGATTTTTTTATCATAATTATTATAATAAGTTTCTAATAGGAAATTATATTTTACCGCCTATAATGTAAGGTATACGCGTCGTCAAATAACTTGAACAGTAATTGCTGTAATTAAAAGCAAATAGTACGTAGACTCAGTGCAGAGGACTCTCGGTTGAGTGTTCTAACAATCGAGTGATCGAAGCGCAATAGTCCTCGACGTCGCGTCCTGCAATACTTTACAAGCGAACTTAATCGTTCATTATGATGTAGCGAAATTGTTCATTTGTTTGGTGACCTTTATGAAAAACCAGTTTATAAGTCTGGTGTATTCTATCAGTAGCGATAACAAGTCAATTCATTCATAATTAATTAGTGTATGTTCATTATCGGTAATTAAACAGACTGCAGGGCTGCTTATAAGATAGCAATACAATTATATACTTTAAAATGTAATTTGAAACATGTTTCTTACTATAATATTAGTGGAATTTTGTAAAATACCGTACTACATAATTTTGAAATTAAACTTTTCCCAGCAATATTGTCTAAAGGGTTTCCTAGGGTAGAAGGTATCAAAGTGTTAATCCATATAAGCTTATGAGCTTCCTGTGTACCAGATTTTAATAAAATACATTTATAGAAGGATGTGTACTAAATTATGTTGAGACCCGTCAATAGTTATGGTGCTCAGAAGTTAAAAAATCTTGACAACCAGTCTTACAGAGGGATATTGTTTTATAACCCAGGTAACTGTTGTGGAGGTCTGATAGACAGTCGCTCCATGCATAATACTGGAATTCAGCGATTGAGACTGGAAGTCAACTCCAACATAGTTAGAAGAAAGGCTTGACTGATTTAATCTTATACCAGACAGACTAAATGTAATGATAATATCAGAAATACCCAGACATCAGCCAATCACTACCTGCAATGACTTTCATAATTATTTAATTGTACATGTTACCCTATCTTTAATATAGAATCATACTTGAATATGTTATAACAACGATAAGGAAAAACAATTTTACTCAATGATTAGATAATATGTTGCAAAATATCACTATCTTCTATCACTACATATAATAAAATTAAGTATCATTGCCACACCTGTCTGTATGTTCACGATAAACTCAACTACTGAATGAATTAAAATGCAGTTTAAAGCAATAGTTAGAGAAGGTCTATAGTTAGTTAACTTAGGTGAAACAGGGATGTTTGCATTAGAAGTAATGATCACTTGTTATAACAGTGAAGGTACATATTGTCTGTAGGATTATAAGGCCTTTCCGTCTTCCTTGAGGTGACCCTTGCCATGCAGTGGGACAGTAATGAATTAAATATATTTTACTTTTACTTAAATATGACTGTTCTCTGATCTCCACCTATCCTTATGTGCGTATTTAGCTATAATCTATAATAATATTATAAAGCTGAAGAGTTAGTTTGTTTGTTTGTTTGAACGCGCTAATCTCAGGAACTACTGGTCCTATTTGAAAAATTTTTTCAGTGTTAGATAGTCCATTTAACGCTATAGGCTATAGCTAGCTATAGCTATAGCGCTATAGGCTTAAGGCTATAGGCTAGAGGAAGGCTATATATCATAAAGCTACGACCAATAGGAGCAGAGTACCAGTAAAAAATGTTACAACAACGGGGAAAATTATGACCCATTCTTTCTTATGTTACAATATGTATGTATGCAAGCGAAGTTGCGCGGGTCAGCTAGTTACTTAAATATTATGACAGTTCTTTGGTATGTGCCTCTGCCTGCTAATATGGGAAAAAGGCATGATTTAATGTTTGTATATGTGTATGTATGTATGACAGCAAACAGTTATACCAGTGATAAGAAAAAAACAATTTAACTCTGATTAGATAACGCATTGCGAAATATAATTTATTATGTTATGTAGTATCTATTTATCTTTGAGTTAAACACTTAACTGTGAGATAAGAGGAAAGGGTTTGATAACCGTTGTTCATGAAACTAATACTTATAGCTAGGCTCAACCCAGGTTTTTATTGAGTAATTTGTACATAATATATCATACTATAGTTCAACTTAGTAGAGACTCTATTGTAAGGTTCGTGGCTGGAGGTATACAACATTCAGAATTTATAACATCAGTGACTTGACTTATGCAGCGTGCCCTCTTTGATACTATTTTGGAAATACACAGAATTATCAATTATACTCTAGATCAGAGTTTTGTATTTCATTCAATACCTTTCATTATTATCCGCCTTAAAAATCGAATACTAATAATAATAAAAAAATGCCAGGTGCATTGTACTCGTAACCGGCGGTCCTGTATGACAACATGTATGTATGTGAATGAAGCAAGGGAAGATTGTAAGGATCGTACCAAGTGACGTATTTGGTTCTCTGTATACTAATGTTAGGACTTCAACAATTTTTTTCTATTAATTTAGTAATGTTTGATTTAATCATGAATTAAAGAATCATTAATCCAACTAAATTTTGCCCAACACTGCTGTCTATCCTTATGGTAAAAAGAACTGATATTATGTATGTATGTATAAGGCTAATACAATATTATTTGCTATGATACAGTCGAAGCCCGGTGAAGTGACGCAAGCGGTGAAGGATGCCATCGACATCGGCTACAGGCACATCGACTGTGCCTTCGTGTACGGCAACGAGAAGGAAGTGGGCGAAGCTATCACTGCCAAGATCAGTGATGGTACTGTTAAGAGGTGGGTCTTCTTCTTCTTATCTTCTTATCGTATGGTTAGTGGTCCATGTCTTCGTATCGTATGGTAACCTAGTGTCAAAGTTGTTCAAGCCGCCCGAAGGCCTTTGACTTGGTTTAACGACTGTTATCTTAGTAGATAACAACCGGGACCGACTTTTTACGTGCCCTCCGAAGCACGGATACGCTCAGTTCAAATACCACTATGCGGTCACCCATCTATAGAATGACCGCGCCAAGGTTGCTTAATCCACTGATCGTTTACCGACCGGTGAGTGCAACCAGCTACGAGCGCCTCGACAGACTATGGTATTCAGGATATTAGTAAAGATGCTTATGCCCTCCATAATGCTTGCATAGCTAAAGAGCTGTGCTGATTTTCATGAAATTTTGAATGAAATTACTTGAATACTTATCAAACATAGGCTACTATACTGTATCATCAATAAATACTTTTTCATTTATTTCAGAGAGGACCTGTTCATAACATCAAAGCTATGGAACACGTTCCATCGCCCCGACTTGGTGCGTGGCGCTCTGCAGCAGACCCTGGACAACCTCAACCTGAAGTACCTCGACCTGTACCTCATACACTGGCCCCAGGCTTACAAGGTAAGTGTCTGGAATTCCGATGAAGTCCCCGATAAAGTTTTATAAAGACTAAGTCCCAGGAATATTCTAAAGTCCCTAATACAGTCCCATAAAACGCTTGATGAAGTCCTCGAGAGGCTAGCAGATATAAAGTCCTCGAAGGGCTTGTACTTTAAAGTCCCCGATAAATAAGTAACTCATAACTTTTAAACTCTCGCGTTGCATGTTTAATGTATAATAAAATACGGGAATTAATTAGAGTCTGCCTGGGACCACGGCGAGTGCAACCTGCGCCGAAACGTTAGGCATTTTAAGGTAAAATGCGTGTTCGCGTTAATTCCCGTATTTTATTATACATTAAATAAGTAACTGTAAAGACCCTGTGGGCTGTGAAGGTTCAAAGTTCACGAGTAATTTAACTTCAAAGCTCTCTTCAGAAATCCAGAATTCATTTAAAAAGTCCCCAAGATTCCGTAGTGCCTTGTTAAGTCCACGAGTGTACCCGTATGTATGATATAAGATCAAGCAACTACAGTAATATCCCTTAGGTTGGATTCAACTAAGTCCTTAGCAAAAGACCACAAAATTTAAAGTCCCTATAACGTAACGTGTAAAGTCCCCACAACACAACATATACCTACTAAATTTAATAATAATATTTATTTTAACAGGAAGACGGTCCCCTGTTCCCGGCTGACGAGGCCGGTAAGATCTTATACTCGGAGGTGGACTATGTCGACACGTGGAAAGCTATGGAGCCGCTCGTCGGAGAAGGATTGGTTAAGAGGTACTTACAAATGCACATACATAATATTATATTGTACTAACTGATCCGGAAAACGTTGCTTTGCCATATACATTATACTAAATGGCTATTAAAAAAGGGGTTAGTGATCAAAGGGTAAAATTTTTGGATCGTATGTATTTTTTTTTAAAGCGACAATAAAATAAATATAAAAAATGCTAAGAGTGGACAACCCTTATCACTACGGGGTATGAAAAATAGATGTTGGCCGATTCTCAGACCTACACCATATGTTCACAAAATTTCATGAGAATCAGTCAAGCCGTTTCGGAGGAGTGCGAGAACGAACATTGTGACACGAGAATTTTATATATCAAATAACACCTAGTAACACTTAGTTTTTATTAAGTTTCGGAAATATACCTATTATAATTGTTCGCAACGTATATTTTGTGCATATAGCCCAACGACTTGGCAAGGAAGCCTTGTATGCAAGGTTTTGCGGCAATAAAACGTATTTTTGTGTTGTTACAGCATCGGTATTTCAAACTTCAACTCAAAGCAGATCGCTCGCTTATTGGAGACTGCTACCATCAAGCCTGTCACCAACCAGGTAAGTTAAACTCTCAAATATATAAGTAACAGCTGTTTATCGTACTGCTATATACTTAACTGGGCACGTTACCAAACTACGGACTACTATTCAGGAGCATTTAAAAATATATACTTTGCACGACCCGGGAATCGTATCCGAGGCCTCATGATCAGTCGGGTTCAACACGGACCGTCAGGCGGGCACATATACGTGCCTCCGTGGCGCAGTGGTTTTCGTCGCCACGCCGATACCATTGCGTCGGGAGGCTGTAGATTCGATTCCCACACCGAACAATTATTGATTGTACTTTGTGTTTGTTATTTGTATGTTTGTAAAAGTCCCCGTGTTACAATCAATTCCTACTCGGCAGTTTTTTATGAAAAACGAATTTATATAAAACTAGCTGACCCGCGCAACTTCGCTTGCGTCCAATAAGAGAGAATGGATGAAATTTTTCCCCATTTTTGTAACATTAATTACTGGTACTCTGCTCCTTTTGGTAGTAGCGTGATGATATATAGCCTATGTCCTTTCTCGGGTATCAAAATATCTCCATACCAAATTTCATGCAAATTGGTTCAGTAGTTTAGGCGTGATTGAGTAGCAGACAGAGACAGACAGACAGAGTTACTTTTGCATTTATAATATTGGTATGGATTGCTGCTTTAAAACCATAATACTTAAACCCTGTTTTCAAATTTTCAGGTGGAATGCCACCCCTATTTAAACCAGCGTCGCCTCAAGGACTTCTGCGAGTCCCACGGCATCACGATCACGGCGTACTCCCCGCTGGGCTCCCCGGACAGACCGTGGGCTAAGCCCGGCGAGCCGCTGCTCATGGAAGACCCCAAGATCAAGGCGGTTGCCGACAGGCTCGGCAAGACTCCTGCGCAGGTGTTGATCAGGTAACCAAGGTTTTTAACCCTTTGACCGCCACGGTCGGCTATACTCGACAAATAAGAACGTGCTCACGACGCTTTCGTCGGCAAATGTCGATAAAAATATAGCGTCGTGAGCACTTTCAGTACAGTCTATTCTGTCAAATGGTTAACTCGAGTTTGTAAAATGTGGTATTCTGAGTTTATTTTATATCTTTTCTAGTAGTTACGGCTTTAAAATAAGCAAATTCGAGTAGGCAAGTAGTCAATTTTAGTGTGTTTCTTTTAAAAACGAGTGAATTTAATATAGTTACTCAAAATGTAGCTATATTAATGTGAAAAAAAAAACATTTGTTGAAAGGAAGTAATTGCTAACTACATTGGCAGAAGTTTGTGGAATGCCACCAGAAAGTTAACCAACCAATACTTTCTGGTGTATCTTACATAATTTTTGTATTGAAATCACTCCAAACATACAATACCTACCAAATATATTAAATAACTTTAAATCACAGCCATTTAACTATCCAATACACACTCAATATCTCTTATCTTGCAGATATCAAATCGACCGCGGCAACATAGTCATCCCCAAGTCTGTGACAAAGTCCCGCATCGCGAGCAACTTCGACGTGCTAGACTTCAAACTGTCGCAGGAGGACGTGCAACTGATAGACAGTTTCGACTGTAATGGACGATTGGTGCCTATGACTGCGTGAGTATATAACGTACTAGCTGACCCGCGCAACTTCGCTTGCGTCACATTATAATTTTCCCCGTTTTTGTAACATTTTTCGTTACTACTCCGCTCCTTATGGTCGTAGCGTGATGATATATAGCCTATAGCCTTACTCGATAAATGGGCTATCTAACAGTGAAATAATTTTTCAAATCGGACCAGTAGTTCCTGAGATTAGCGCGTTCAAACAAACAAACAAACTTTTCAGCTTTATAATATTAGTATAGATTATAATATTAGTATAGATTAACACGCCTGTATACCCGAAGGTGTAGGCAGAGGTGGTATATACAGGGTGTGGCGTAAATAATGGATAATCCTTTACCAGCGGATGGGCGACCACCCGACGAATCTAAAAATTAAAATTTATCTCTGGCATAAGTATCATAGTTTTTGATTTTTCGGCCATTTTGTGTGTTTTTTAAGAAAGCGATTTACGCTCGTACTGGCCGGAATTTCATGCGTTTTCACTATACCGATAGAGTTGTTGGTCTTGGAACGAGATATCGAAAAAAATCCGAGATAGAATGATAGATGGCGTTGAAACGAGTTCCTTTGTTTGCTTAACTCATTTTGGACCTAAACCGTAACGTAATCGATCAGTTTATTATTGAGCGTGCGATAACATCAATGACTTCTCAAGTGATGTGTGTATTATGAATAATCGTTCGTTCGTTCTTCGTATGGTTAGTGGTCAACCTAATGTCAAAGTTGTTCAAGCCGCCCGAGAGGCCTTTGACGTGGCTTAACGACTGTTATCTTAGTGACAACAGCCGGGACCGACTTTTTACGTGCCCTCCGAAGTACGGAGACGCCCAGCTCAAATACCATTATGCGGTCACCCATCTATGGAATGACCGCGCCAGGGGTTGCTTAACCCACAGATCGTTTACCGACCGGTGAGCGCAAGTGGCTATGATCACTTGTTATAAAATAATTGTGATAATTGACATTTCTGACACTTGTTTACACAGTTGCTGAACAAAAATGCTTTATCTCTATTTTGTCATCGCATGATGGACTCAATGCCTAACCCCTCCCAATGTAGGAGGATACGTTTGCCCAGCAATGGGACAGTAATGGGTTAAATTTATTAATTTTTCTTTAAATTTGTTTCAGGTCTGTCGATCACAAATTCCACCCTTTCCGTGATGTCGACTTCTAAGCTGCCTTTGTATAACGCACTTATTTCATATGTATTGAATATGTTGTAATACTATATAAATATAGTGATATTATATACTGTTATATTGTGGTTTTATTTTTATGAATATCATAAAGGCGAAAGTTTGTAAGGATGGATGTTTGTTACTCTTTCACGAAAGAACTACTGGACGGATTATAATGAAGTTTGGTACACCAATAGCTTATAACGTAAGTTAACACATAGGATACTTTTTGCAACGGGAAGTCTTTTGACGCGGACGCAATTTCATATCGAAAATCTTTATGCTATCAAATTTTACTCAAAGTAATAATTTTGAGTACCGAACGAAAGATAGAAGCTATTGTTGTTACCTACCTTGATACTTCTTCACACGCACTCCTAGTCTACGGCTCTTGTATAAGTTACATCATGCGGCACCAGTGGCTTGTTGCTATAAAGAGAAATACAAAGACAGTTAGAGCTTGTTACATTAATAATCGAGAGAGTAAATAAATAAGTAAAAAGCATGGCGGACAATTCCTTAGACCCAAGGATGTTAACAAAACACATGAAAAGATGCAATATTGAGCCTTCTCAATGGGAGGATTTGGCAGCGCACCGGCCTGAATGGCGCGGGTTGGTGCAGAGCCACAATTTCCAATTCGAGGAAAAGCGCAAAGCTGACCTCGACGCCAAACGCGATTGATTAACCCTAGAAAGATAGTCTGCGTAAAATTTACGCATGCGTTTGCGAATTATCGCGAATGCATCGTTGTGCGTTTCGGACATTTCACTGGTCACTACGGGGCTACGTGTCAATATGGTAAGTTGCACCGATTTTGAAATATAACGACGAGCGTGAGTCAATTTTACGCATGAGTATGTTTTGACTACTGTACCGCCTGCTCCATTATTTATAATTATGTGAGCGGCAAACTGTTTCTTATATAAAGAGGTCAAATAAAACTCAGAAATGTATATATTACAACATTTATTACATACATCACCATTCATTAAGAGCAATGGAAAAATATATTGCTTTCAATCACTCACACATGTCCATTATAAAATTATACCGAATTTGATATCGAGCCCCACACACACGGGATTATAAATACATTGTTTTACTCACCGAATAACACAAATTAAATAAATACAACATTTCTACAAATACAAAACTACACTCCCGCACTTTTAGTTGTCACTCACAGATAACTAAGGATACTAAGATGGCGCGTATTGTCTATGACTATTTAAAAAAATAATAGCAAGTGTCTATGATTTTAAAGACAATGCATTTAAAAAATAAAATAAAAATTACTTTTATACACATTAATTTTCAATTCTGAAAAATATTTTATTATTCCCATAAAATAGTTACATACAGAAATGGATAAAATCTTATGTGACTACCTAAAGTAGTAAATATTTTAGTACCCGCTACACATTATTATGACAGTCTAATTTACAAATTTATTTAAATATTTTACATGAGAATCGTATCACACTTATAATAATAATGATATTAAGTGCAATTAATGAATGATTATACTTATTTAATTTGTGCTATAATACAAACACTTCGTTTCAGTCTTGAATTTACCCACTCAGATAGAATTAGGGCCTAAAACAATATCTAACTTGGTTCAAAGTATACGGGAATAGTCGCGCCTCCTATTTCATGGGACTGGCAGCAAAACGTGAGTATATTAACAATTATACCCACTCTTTTGGAACATAACATCGTGGATTTAAAAAAAAATGATTTTCCACTTTTCCAATTTAATACTATTCAAATCGAAAAAAGAAACTCGATTTTGACAGTTCATCAATATACTATCTGTGAAAAATTTTCAATATTATTTATCAAAAACATTGTTATTTTAGACCCTAATTTCATCTTTGCATTCATTTCTCACTCTTCAAATCGCGATTGTCACGCGACCTCGCCACCCCTTTACCAATAAGTATTAAATAATTACAGTAAAAGACTTGATATACTAAAATAATTTATCGTATGGTAAGTGGTCAACCTAGTGTCAAAGTACTTCGTGCCTTTGTCATTAGTACTCATTAGTTAATTGTTGTTTTAAACAACAACGGTGACTTGTATCACGGAGACGCTCAGCTTGAATTTTAGATTTTATTATTTTAGCATAACAAGCCTTTTAATTAGATGTTTTCTGCCTACCTCTTAAGAAATCAGTATTAGACACGCTGTCTTACTTATAAACGTGTTGTAAGCTGTGATTAGTTATACAGTGTTTTGTCTTCACTCATATACAGTTACAACATTGATTGAAAGTGTACACTGTATAACTAATCAGAGCTTACATCACGTTTATTAACAAGACAATATAAGATCAATTTTTGTAGTTTCAAAAACGAATTTTAACATATTTTCTATTAACACGTTCGCTGCCCCTGACGCGTATGTGCGTTTTGTAGAACGCACATACGCGTCGCGGGCAGGGAACGTGTTAATCGAATACATTTTTTTTTTGCATTTATAAAACTACAAGTTTATATTTTTTACTACAGGAGGTAGGCAAATAAAATTTCGAATGTACACACTCATTTACTAATGCTATTACAAAAATTCCTATTTATTTCAAAGTTAAGACACCGATAGACAGTAGGCAAGATTATTCCCGTGTTACAACACGGTGACGAAAAATGGCGCCATTTGTAAAAAAAAAAAACATTTGAATAGGTTAAGTCGGTGTTACGCTCAGCTGTTTCCGACTGATTCACAGTTCATCTAGAAATAATCATAAATAAATACATACATACAGAAAATCACGCCACCTTGTACGATAACAATATAATAATCATAAATAATATTACATTTTAAATGCGTATGTCTGTTAGTCCGTTATGTTGTCATTGCTAATCCCGCAAACGATTTCCATGACATTATTGTATTTGTATGAAAATACGGGTATTTATTATATCAATATCAACCCCACGGTTCAAATAGGGTATGAAACGCGAATAAAGTCGCGCGGGAAAATAGAATTAAAAATGTCTGATTTCAAAATGGCTACGTTATTTTTTTTACTAATAGGAGTTTTCTTACTTACACTGCCAGCGTCTCTTGTAATGAGAGAGGGGTTAGGCCTTTAGTCCACCACGCTGACCAAGTAAAGACTTGACATTCCTTCAAGAGCTGTGACCAAGCTGCATTCCTTCAAGAGCTGTGTTAAACAACTGTCAGACATGTCATTCATCACGATGTTTTCCTTCACCGTTATAACAAGTCAATTAATTCAGAGTATTGATTTTAATTCATTAATTATTTCTAGATAGACTGTAGTTTAAGTATAAATGCTTTTCGGTTGTTTAAATACAATTTTGGTTAGTTAATTTGTTTATAAAACTTTGCATTAAAAATAAGCTAAGATTCTCCAAAATATTTTTACATATTCTCCCAAAATACCTAATATTTCTATATAAAATGTGGATATTTCAGTGATAATTATCAAAATTATACCTTAAATGCAGGTAGTGAGTAGTCATAATTAGATTGCCCGTAACTCTCCCTCAAATGCAGGCAATTCTCCCCCAATTATGGGTAAATCACCCTAAATGTGGGTGATTTCCCTTAAATGCGAATATCTACAAAATGGATTACAGGGTAAAAATCAAATTTAAAACATAATTGTGAAAATAATATTTATTTAAAATCGCATTTCATTTTCAAATTAACCCTTTAAAGCCATATTTAAGACAAATAATTTTATTTCCAAACCGATATACATAAAAAATCATTAGAAAATGTCACATTTATCCAACAACTTAGTAGAAAGCCTTGGCATTCACGAAATATCTAGATTATATATCAGCTTAGCCTTTCTTCCAAGCTATGTTGGAGTCGGCTTCCAGTCTCACCGGTTGCAGCTAAATATCAGTGTTTTACATGCAGCGACTGCCTATCTGACCTCCGCAACCCAGTTACCTGGGTTATAACACGATACCCTTCGGTAAGACTGGTTGTCAGACTTTCAAGCTTCTGACTACTGTTAACGACTGTCAAAGATCTTCGAAATTGACAGCCGGGACCCACAATTTAACGTGCCTTCCGAAACACGGAGGAGCTCGATATGTATAAGATGGTCACCCATCCACAAATCAACCTCGGCAAGCATGGCTTAACCTCAGAGATCGATCCGCGCGGCTGTTGTTAACTAAGCCACGAGCTCCTCACGAAATATCTAGATTATAATCAATAATTCTGTGTATTTCCAAAATAAAGTATCTGTATGAAACAGGTGACCGTCAGCTGTATAAGTCGAGTCACTGATGTTCTACATTCTGTATGTTGTATACCTCCAGCCGCGAACTGCGCATACAACACTCTCTACTAAGTTAGACTATTATAAAGGATTAATTTGAAAATAACATCACACACTTCAGTCTGGGACTTTACATACATACAAACGAAAAAAAAAACTCCGTATAATTTATTATTTTGTTCATTTCAACGATAATACAAAGTTTTACAAACATTTATCACAATATCTGATCGGAAGCGATGCATCCGTTTCCGAGTAATACCGTACATACATAGATATACATACTTACATTCGCTAACATACAATAAATACAATTGCAAAAGTCTATTTACAACTAATTATTAAAATTAATCTCAAATTCGGTATATTATTTCATCACATCGCTAAGTTTATACCAGTATATATAACGTATCTCAGTTGACAACTAATGAACGTCAAATTAATCTATACTAATATTATAAAGCTGAAGAGTTTGTTTGTTTGTTTGTTTGAACGCGCTAATCTCAGGAACTACTGGTCCGTTTTGAAAAAATCTTTCAGTGTTAGATAGACCATTTATCGAGGAAGGTTATAGGCTATATATCATCACGCTACGACCAATAGGAGCAGAGTACCAATAAAAAATGTTACCATAACGGGGAGAATTTTGATCCATTCTCTCTTATGTGAACGCAAGCGAAGTTGCGCGGGTCAGCTATAACTATTTCAAGAGGAAAGGGCATGTCATACTATTTCATTGAAGATGGCTGTCGCCAAACTCAGCCGATGACATTTAACGCACACTGAAATATGAAAAGAAATAAACGATTACAAATTAAAATGACCAGCCATATTTCAATGACATTAGAGTCGTATTTTGCACTAATACTTTGTGCTTTATATCAGAACTAGCTGACCCGTGCAACTTCGCTTGCGTCACATAAGAGAGAATGGGTCAAAATTTTCCCCGTTTTTGTAACATTTTTCGTTGCTACTCCACTCCTTATGGCCGTAGCGTGATGATATATAGCCTATAACCTTCCTCGATAAATGGTCTATCTAACACTGAAAGAATTTTTCAAATCGGACCAGTAGTTCCTGAGATTAGCGCGTTCAAACAAACAAACTCTTCAGCTTTATAATATTAGTATAGATTAGTATAGATTGTATCTACGTGGTTTTAGTGTCATCTCTTATGTTAGTACTAGGGTATGTATAACTACACACACTTCATATGACACGCTCACATGTCCCTTCCTCTTGTTAGTTATTCCATGGTCACTATTCAGTACATTGCTGTTTTAACATAACGTGTTAATCACTATAATCTAAGGGAGAACACAATGTACAGCATAGTGGCTTTCAAATAGTTGTCAACTGTTATACGTGATAGCTTATAATAGTTCATTTGTAACTATTATTTTATAATAACTGTTAATTTTTTTTTACAATCCATTAATTTGCTGTTTTAACCAGCAGATAGATTATCTGACACTTTTAACCAGTGAAACTTGTTTAATGTTTAATAGAATACGGGAATTAACGCGAACACGCATTTTACCTTAAAATGCTTGATGTTTCGGCGCAGGTTGCACTCGCCGTGGTCGCAGGCTGACTGAAACGTTAGGCATTTTAAGGTAAAATGCGTGATCGCGTTAAGTCCTGTCTCCTATTATACTAGGTCGGGGATAAAGTCTTTTCGCATTATAGTATGTATGAACTTGTAATAAAATCTCTTTGGCTTCAAGAATCACAAACGAGTACACGGTTCATTAGGTTTCTTTCAGTGAGCTCGTGAGGTACCCAAATATCGAGCTTTTTTGTGTAGAGAAAATATTTTATTACAAGTTCATACATACTATAATGCGAAAAGACTTTTTCCTTGACCTAATATATTAAACATGCAACGCGAGAGTTTAAAAGTAATGATTCTTACAGGTTCATTTGAACTAGTATTTTTGTTATAGTAACAAATAACAATTGTTACTAATTGAGATACTAAAGCCCAGTTCTAAAACCTCTGGTTAACTATCAGATAACTTATATATATCAGCTTAGCCATTCTTCCAAGCTATGTTGGAGTCGGCTTCCAGTCTCACCGGATGCAGCTGAATACCAGTGTTTTACATGGAGCGACTGTCTATCTGACCTCCACAACACAGTTACCTGGGATAACACGATATCTTTCGGTAACTTACCACATGGAATTTTTGGCCGATAAGTTATTTGCTAGTTATCAAAAGCTGTAAAACTGAATCTTAATATCTTATATCACTAGATCTTATATTTTCACATTTATTATAATTATAAGTGTCGTCAAACAACTTGAACAATTTCGCTACATCTTCTTATCGTATGGTTAGTGGTCAACCTAGTGTCAAAGTTGTTCAAGCCGCCCGAAGGCCTTTGACGTGGCTTAACGACTGTTACCTTTAGTAGATAACAACCGGGACCGACTTTTTACGTGGCCTCCGAAGCACGGAGACGCCCCGCTCAAATACCACTATGCGGTCACCCATCTATGGAATGACCGCGCCAACGGTTGCTTAACCCACAGATCGTTTACCGACCGGTGAGCGCAACTGGCTATGGGCGCCTTAGCTACTACTACCTCATAATTAAGATATAAGCAGTGATAGCCGAGTTTTAAGTTGGCACCTCCCACGCAAGTGGTTGCAGGTTCGAACCAAACACACCAATGACTTTTCCAAGTTATGTGTGTACTAGCTGACCCGTGCGGCTCCGCTCGCGTGAATGATTTTTTTTTACTAATACAAAGCTTAATTATTCCTAAACAACAAAATATGCTTTTTTTCACGAAAAATATTCTCAAAATTATTTATATCTCATATAACTCGCGCTAAGGCATATCCGCCATTAAAACTGTTGCCATGACAACGGAATTTTGTTAATTCAATGTCATTATGATCTTGATTATTCGCGACTTCGGTGGCGAAACTTGAATTTTCCCGGGAAATGCGTGATTTTCCCGGGGTAAAAAGTAGCCTATGTCCTTTCTCGGGTATCAAACTATCTCCATACCAAATTTCATGCAAATTGGTTCGGTAGTTTAGGCGTGATTGAGTAGCAGACAGACAGACAGACAGACAGACAGACAGACAGACAGAGTTACTTTCGCATTTATAATATTAGTATGGATTAGAAACAATTATCACATGCTCCAACGGTGAACGAAAACTTGAAGAAACCTTGCATGTCTAAAATTTGTTTAATACATTTATTGAGGGCATGCAAAGTCCCCAACCCGCACTTGGCCAGCGTGGTGGACTCAAGGCCTAATCCATCCCTCATTACGAGAGGAGACCCTTGATCGATCTCCGAGGTTAAGCTACGCTTGCCGAGGTTGTTCTGTGGATGGGTGATCATCTAACACATAACGAGTTCCTTCGTGTTTCGGAAGGCACGTTAAATTGTGGGTCCCGGCTGTAATTTTCGAAGATCTTTGACAGTCGTTAACAGTAGTCAGAAGTTTGAAAGTCTGACAACCAGTCTTATTTAGTATCGTGTTAATGCCTAAGTAACTGTGTTGTGGAGGTCAGATAGACAGTCGCTGCATGTACAATACTAGTATTCAGCTACATCCGGTGAGACTGGAAGCCGACTACAACATAGTTTGGAAAAAGGCTAAGCTGATATATTGTAAAGTATTGCAGGACGCGACGTCGAGGACTATAGCGTTTCGATCACTCGATTGTTAGAACACTCAACCGAGAGTCCTCTGCACTGTGTCTACGTTCAGTTTGATAACATCTACTTGTGTTCAAGTTGTTTGACAACACTTATAATCTTTCAAAAGTCTAGTATTTTGTTACTAAATACAATAAGATCTTATTTTCAACTACCAATACTTGCTACACATATTCTAGTTTTTGAAGACAACTCCCGCAATAAGAATTGCTCTTGTGTCGCGGGGACTTTTACAAACATACAAACAACGGACACAAAGTACAACCAGACATGAAACAATTATTTGTGGATACTCATTTGTGGATCGCACAAATAATTGTTCCGTGTGGGAATCGAACCCACGACCTCCCGACGCAACGGTAGTTAACTTAACCACTTTTTCGGTTCGGTATTAATTTTGCCGGGCGGTAAAATCGAATAAGTTATATACAAGTGAGTCCAGTCGGTTTTGTTGTTTTATAAATATTGCCAAACCAAATATATGTAACAAGTCTTAGGTAATAAAGAATTAGTACCTATATAGTAACAATTACTTATTTTAAACGCAATATTAGGTACTTTAGTACTAGGTACTTGAAATACTCGTGTACCAGTTATAAGTACTAGTACTCACTTTAACAGTTATCACTGTATTAGTCCACTTTGTCACAGGTACTTCGCAACAGGTATTTATTCACCTTTCAATCTTTTACTGATCTCTTCCTGCTGTAATTCTCTCCACTCCTTTTTGGCTTTCATGCGTTTCAGTTGACCGTCCCTGTAACGAGAAATTTGGCGTTAAATACTGAACAAAAATTCAACCAAAATCTTTCCAATCCTCTTATATTAGTGTGGGGTAGACTACCCTGTATGTGAGGATAAATGACTCAATAAGTGAGGGCAAATGACCCCATAAGTGAGGGCAAATTACCCCATAAGTGAGAGTAAATGACCCCTTAAGAGAGGGTAAATGACCCCACAAGTGAAGATAAATGACCCCAAAAGTGAGTGAAATGACCCCACAAGTGAGGGTAACTGACCCCTTAAGAGAGGTTAAATGACCCCACAAGTGCGGCCAAATGACCCCTCAAGAGAGGGTAAATGACCCCTTAAGAGATGGTAAATGACCCCTTAAGAAAGGGTAAATGACCCCACAAGTGAGGGTAAATGACCCCTTAAGAGAGGTCAAATGACCCCACAAGTGAGAGCAAATGACCCCACAAGTGAGGGCAAATGACCTCTTAAGAGAGGGTAATTTACCCCATAACGGAGGGTAAATGCCCCTTAAGTGAGCGTAAATTACTCTACCAGAGTGGGTAAATTACCCTACAAGTGAGCGTAAATGACCCCTTAAGTGAGGGTAAATTACTCCTTAAGTAAGGGTAAATGACCCCACAAGGGAAGGTGAATGACCTCTTATGGGAGGGTAAATGACTCCTTAAGTGAGGGTAAATGACCCCATAAGTGAGGGTAAATGACCTCTTATAGGAGGGTAAATGACTCCTTAAGTGAGGGTAAATGACCCCATAAGTGAGGGTACATTACCCCATAAGGATAAATTTTCCTTTGAGAGAGGGTAAACTACCCATTCAACGAGGGTAAATTACCTCTTAAGTGGGGGTAAATTATCCATTTTACGAAGTTAAATTACCTCATGAGTAAGGGTAAGTTACCTTATGAGGGTAAATTACCCTATAAGTGACGGTAATTTACCCTTGCATCAAGGATAAATTACCCCAAAAACGTGTCAAAACTACCCCCAATTATAAACCCACAAACTCACCACTGCAAATCAACAAGTCCACCACGGCGAGCGATGACCGCCTTCACCCTGTTAGCGAAGTCTGGCGCGGACTCGTGGTGGTGGCGCGTCATGGCGGGCAGGTACCACACGTCGCAGACGATGGCCCACGACGTCATCATGTTCAGCAGGTAGTGCAGCATGCCGTAGCGCGAGCTGTTCCAGAAGGCCTCGCCGAAGCGCGGGTCGTATCTAGAAAAAAATAAAAATGATATATCTTATACTGTTGCCGCCAAATAACTTGAACAATTTCGCTATATCATAAGGAACGATTTCTAGGTCCGCTTTGAAAGAATAGCAGAGCGCGACGGCTAGGGCTATAGCGCTTTGGTCGCTTGTTTGGTAGAACAGTCAACTGAGAGTCCTCTGCACTGGGTCTACGTTAAGTTTGCTTTCTAAAATAACTAAGTACTTGTGTTCAAGTTGATGTGAATGTTGAATGTTGAAGAAGAAGTTGATAGCTCCCACGCAAGTGGTCGCAGGTTCGAACCCGAGGCAACACACCAATGACTTTTTCAAGTTATGTGTGTATTTCAAATAATTATCACATGCTCCAACGGTGAAGTAAAACATCGTGAGGAAACTTTGCATGCCTAGAATTTGTTTAATGCATTTATTGAAAGCATACAAAAGTAGTTAGGCCAGCGTGGTGGACTCAAGGCTTAACATCTCCCTCGTTACGGGAAGAGACCCTTGCCCAGCAGTGGGACGCCGCCTTAATTTTCTTATTATGCGTCATTTTCCCGGGGTAAAAAGTAGCCTATGTCGTTTCTCGGGTATCAAAATATCTCCATACCAAATTTCATGCCAATTGGTTCAGTAGTTTAGGAGTGATTGAGTAACAAACAGACAGACAGACAGAGTTACTTTCGCATTTAAAATATTAGTATAGATAGTACTTACTTGATAGCGACTGGGTAGATGGTTCCTCCTACTTCGAAACTACCCTTCTTGAACTGCATCACGGAGGTGTTGTTGATACAAGTGCCTTCAGGGAAGATCAGTATCGGAGGATTATCAGCCACCGATATGTGCTCTTTTAACCTAGAACAAAAATATTCTGTATAATTCCGAGATTATAATACAATTAGATGAAAACACGGTATCGCTCGGGTGAATTTTGCTGCGGCAATACGGCAGTTGCCTACCAGTTAAATCAGCTACTCTTTATTTTTACTTTAGAAATATGACGAAGTGACGTCACTATTGCAGATTTTCGTTGATATCGAATGAGTGTCTAATAAAATGTTTCAGTCTGTAATAATTACAATTTCAACATTATTTATGAAAAAAGCTACATAGCCTGAGCATTATTTATGAACCTTTTACGAGTACGAGTTTAATAATTTTTCGTTAACCCAGGCAACTACCCAAATGCCGTAGGAATGGCAACAATTGTCAAAAACAACATTTTCGCTAAACGACAGCAACTAAAAAACCCAAGATGGCGACTGTGGTTTGTTTGTTAGTGCTATTAAATTAGAATTTCTCCATAATCCGTATTTTGCGGATATAATATGTTGTCGACTCGAAATCAATTCATTTTAATGTTTTACTAGAGGCCGCCTGCCACTTCGACCGCGTGGTGACCCTTCTCGTGTAAATCCCGATCCACGGGAACTCCGGGATAAAAAGTAGCCTATATGTTATTCTGGGTCTTCAGCTACCTATATACCAAATATCATCGTAATCGGTTCAGTAGTATTTGCGTGAAAGCGTAACAAACATCCATACATACTCACAAACTTTCGCATTTATAATATTAGTAGGATGTTCTCACCTTCTAGCAACTGCATGTCTATCCTTAACCTCGGAGCGTTCAAACCAAATGTGGGGCGAAGCCCTAGCGAGCGCGCGCTGCAGGAGCCCTAGGAAACCACCGTGACGCTGACCGATCTGAAATATACATATTACAACTGTATGAAATGAGTCTAGGAGATGTGTCATTTTGTATCCAAACGTATTTGAAAATTATTTGAGGGTAGATGTAATTTTTTAGTAAAATTTTCTATTAGAAACTCAATAACAGGTTTGGGACGACCAAAGGAAGGAATAGTTATTGCTTTGAAATATTAATTTTATTTACTTTTACTATGAAATTATTAAATAAATAAACAAAAAAACATAGACTTGCTCCCGGGATTTGAACTCGGGTACAATTTTTTGAAGTAATCATCAAAAAAATATTTTTGGAGTTGGTTAATAATTACTTAATTTATCATGCACAACCAATATGATATAACTTTATAACCCAGTGAGTAAGCATGGATTGAACATACCAATGTTGAAATATATTATATTTATACCTTTTACCATATTAATAACGTACTAATAACCCTCTTATTCATAAAAATATATGAAGTAATGAAAGGCTTATAGTGTTTTGTTTCTTTCACTCCTTAGCGAAATGAAAAAGAGAAAACATATTGTAGTAGATTTTTAACTAAAATTGGTTTATAGTGTGTTTATGAATAAGAGGGTTATTATATGACCTGTACATACCTAAAGTTTTTTCCAGACTCCAGAATGTGTAGATTTACCCTAGAATATGTATAAAAATTTACCTGTACTAATATTTACTTACTTACATGACCCTTTGGCTCATTTTTACCCCACGAGGCTCTGGACAATCAGCTAACAGGATATTTGTGGTAAATATTCTCAAAAAAATCAAGCTTGCTTACTACAAAATGTGGGTAATTTCCCTAAAACCGGGGTAAAATTTTACCTCAAATTCGGGGTAAATCTCCTTTAATTGGGAAAATTTTCCCCGAATTTGGGGTAATTTTCCCCAAAGAGTCGGGGTAATTTTTTGTTTAAAGCTTACCAGTGAATAACAATTGTCGCACATAAGCACTAACGCATCAACAGGGCTCGTATGGTTCGCCACACATATCCCACTCTTCGGTTTATTATGCGTATCATGGTACGTGACCACAGACGATATACACCGAGACAGGAAGTTGAAGCACATGACTGAGACCGCGTAGTTGACGCGTTGTACTCTTATAACATACATACTTACTCTATATGACTGACCACCAGGCTCTCCTGATATCGTCAGAATTCTCCCCAAAATGTGGGTAATTTACCCTAAATCGGGGTAATCTTCCCCAAAGAGTCGGGGTAACTTTTTCCTCAAATTTAGGGTAAATCTCATTCAACAAGAAAATTTTCCCCGCAATTAGGGTAAATTTCCCCAAAGGACCGGGGTAATTTTTTGTTTAAAACTTACCAGTGAATAACAATTGTCGCACATAAGAACAAGCGCGTCTATAGGGCTCGTGTGATTAGCGACACAGATCCCACTCTTCGGCTTATTATGCGTATCATGGTACGTGACCACAGACGATATACACCGAGACAGGAAGTTGAAGCACATGACTGAGACGGCGTAGTTGACGCGTTGTACTCTTATAACATACATACTTACTCTATATGACTGACCACCAGGCTCTTCTGATATCGCCAGAATTCTCACCAAAATGTGGGTAAATTACCCAAAAACGGGGTAATTTTCCCCAAAATCAGGTTAATTTTCCCCAAATTCGGGGTAAATCTCCTTAAATTGGGAACATTTTCCCCGAATTCAGGGTAATTTTCCCCAAAGAGTCGGGGCAATTTTCCGTGAAAAACTTACCAGTGAGTAACAATTGTCGCACATAAGCACTAACGCGTCTATAGGGCTCGTATGGTTCGCCACACAGATCCCACTCTTCGGCTTATTATGCGTATCATGGTACGTGACCACAGACGATATACACCGAGACAGGAAGTTGAAGCACATGACTGAGACGGCGTAGTTGACGCGTTGTACTCTTATAACATATTTACATACTTACTCTATATGACTAACCACCAGGCTCTCCTGATATCGTCAGAGTTCTCCCCAAAATGTGGGTAAATTACCCCATAACAGGGTAATTTTCCCCACAGAGTCGGGGTAATTTTTACCCCAAATTCGGGGTAAATCTCCTTAAATTGAGAAAATTTTCCCCGAAATGATGGTAAATTTCCCCAAAGGGTCGGGGTAATTTTCTTTGGAAAACTTACCAATGAATAACAATTGTCGCACATAAGCACTAATGCATCAATGGGGCTCGTATGATTCGCCACACAGATGCCACTCTTCGGCTTATTATGCGTATCATGGTACGTGACCACAGACGATATACACCGAGACAGGAAGTTGAAGCACATGACTGAGACCGCGTAGTTAACTCGTTGTACTCTTATAACATACATACTTACGTCGTCAGAATTCTCCCCAAAATGTGGGTAATTTACCCAAAAACAGGGTAATTTTCCCCAAAGAGTCGGGGTAATTTTTTCCCCAAATTCGGGGTAAATCTCCTTCAACAAGAAAATTTTCCCCGAATTTAGGGTAAATTTCTCCAAAGGGTCGGGGTAATTTTCTTTGAAAAACTTACCAATGAATAACAATTGTCGCACATAAGCACTAACGCGTCTATAGGGCTCGTGTGATTAGCGACACAGATCCCACTCTTCGGCTTATTATGCGTATCATGGTACGTGACTACAGACGATATACACCGAGACAGGAAGTTGAAGCACATGACTGAGACCGCGTAGTTGACTCGTTGTACTCTTATAACATACATACTTACTCTATATGACTGACCACCTGATACTCTCCTGATATCGTCAGAATTCTCCCCAAAATGTGTGTAAATTACCCCAAAACGGGGTAATTTTCCCCAAAGAGTCGGGGTAATTTTTTCCCCAAATTCGGGGTAAATCTCCTTGAATTGGGAAATTTTTCTCCGAATTTAGGGTAAATTTTCCCCAAAGGGTCGGGGTAATTTTTTGTTAAAATCTTACCAGCGAGTAGCAGTTATCGCACATAAGTACAAGCGCGTCTATAGGGCTCGTGTGGTTCGCCACACAGATCCCACTCTTCGGCTTATTATGCGTATCATGGTACGTGACCACAGACGATATACACCGCGACAGGAAGTTGAAGCACATGACTGAGACCGCGTAGTTGACTCGTTGTTTCGTCTTGCCGTCCGGGAGGGTGCCCACGCAAGCCGTACATGCTATCAGCCACCATACCTAGTGACAATGGACAATGAACAACACCATGAATGTAACCATGTTTTAGTTGTAAGGTAAAATGTATGGATTTTAGCGCTGTTTTTATATACTAAAACGAAAAAATATATATAAAAAAAAATACCGGTACAAAAAACATTTTTATGTTTGTGTATAGCAACATCAAAAACTACGTCAAAATTTCTAATGCCGATTTTTTTATCAATAATGATTTTTTTCCAGATTTTGATGAAATTCTATCAAAATCGAACAAAGATAAGAAAAGGTTTGTAATCCAAAAAACTAATAGTAACATGTTTCACGCCTCATTCCCATAAGGGTAGGCAGAGACCAAACAATTAATAACTAAAAAAACTAATTTCGTACAAAAATTATTTAAAATTTTTCAACTAAATAAACTAATTTCATTACAAAACGCTTTAAAACACTTCATTTTAAATATAACTCATTAATTTAATATTAACAAAAACAGCGTTAAAATCCCTACATTTAACACAAAAACATCGATACAATATGACCCTGAAACGTTACATGGTTACAATAGACATACAGAAACAGGACAGACACAAATGAAATGAGAAAATGAGAGAAGTGATGATAACATGAATACCACATTCACACCTTATAGTACCTTAGTATATAAATATAGCAATTTTCAGTCCAATTTCACTTCATATCGTATGGTTAGTGGTCAACCTAGTGTCAAAGTTGTTCAAGCCGCCCGAGAGGCTTTTGACGTGGCTGAACGACTGTTATCGAAAAAGACAACAACAGGGACCGACTTTTAACGTGCCCTCCGAAGCACGGAAACGCTCAGTTCAAATATCATACCACCCATCCGTAGAATAACCGCAAAAACAGTCGCTTAACCCAGGGCAACCGGCTATGGGCGCCTCAGATTATCTCACGTATGGTTAGTGTTCAACCTAGTGTCAAAGTGGTACGTTTATCGTGAACTGTTAATAAACAGCAACGGTGACTTGTATCACGGAGACGCTCAGCTGAAACACTGCACCTACATCTATGTAATGTACAAGTTAACACACTGAGCGTTTACCTTTACCTAAGAGACCACTTAGAACCACTCTTTATGGTATATAAGTGAAATTGGACTGTCCCAAATCGTGCTTATGTCATTCAACCATCCCAATAATACTATAATCCATTCCATTCCATTGTTATTATTAATCCTACACTCCCTTTAGAAATGCGGACTTACATAAAAAAAATACTAAATCAAATTAAATCAATATCTAGCCTGTTATAAACTAAGGCATAGACGGTGTATGAAATACACTCACGTTTCGCCATTAACAATGTTAGTCCCATGTAATAGGGGGCGAGCCACTAACGCCTAACTCCTCCCTCATTCTGCGAGGAGATAATCGCACTTGAGACATAAATGGGTTAAACTTATTTTAATAACGAGCAAGCCTACTACTATTAAACAATTAAAAAAACAGTCCGCATCCCTTACACCATTTCTCCACCACATACAATCCAATCACAATCCCATCATACCAAAAATCCACGATACCGAAAATCCCATCACACCGAAAATCCCACGACACCAAAAAAATCCCATCATATCAAAATACCAGTGAGAAGCAGGTTTTGTTGCTCAATATAGCGACATCTATCACACTAGTATGGTTCGCGCAGCAGAAGCCGTTGCCTTTGGGCGCGTACTCCTCATCGTGGAAGGTGGCTACCAGGGAGATACTGCGCACCAGGATACGGAACGATGTCATGTAAGAGATCCTGCCTAACTTGCCGCGGAGACCATCAAATGGTATCATGCTCAAGAGCCATGTAGATAGTACCATTACTATGACCTGGGTACAAAATTTTCAACATCAATAGTTGACTGGGTTAAATTTATCTTTTTCATTTGACTATATAAGCTTATATTAGCTTAGCCTTTCTTCCAAATATGTTGAAGACGGCTTCCAGTCTTATTATTTTACATGGAGCGACTGTCTATCTGACCTCCTCAACACAGTTACCTGGGTTATAACACGATACTAAGTAAGACTGGTTGTCAAGACTTTTTAAGCTTCTGACTACTGTTTGTGTCAAAGATCTTCGAAAATGACAGCCGGAACCAACAATTTAACGTGCCTTCCGAAACACTGAGGAACTCGATATGTATAAGATGGTCACCCATCCACAGTACAACCCCGGCAAGCGTAACTTAACCTCAGATACTATACATAAATCTTTCTAAAATCATATTTCAAACACATCATCCACATTCATACATTTTATCTGTAACCCCTAACCACTAGATAACATACAGTTAGTAAAAGAAAAAAAGAAAATTATACACAAAAGAAAGATTATAGAAAAGAATAAACACAAATTTAGTATTTAAAATATATTTTTATAATGTCCCACTGCTGGGCAAGTGTTAGTATAGAGATTTTGTCGTTTATCCACCACACAAAGCTTAAAAAAAACACAAAAAAATAACATTTATTGACCGGGGAATCGAACCCAGGAACAAAAAAAAATCTGCACAGAATTATTGTTTAAATTATTATATGATTTACTTTTCCAAATATTCATAGCATTGACGGGAATTGAACCCTTGTCTCGTATACATATAATATATACTAGCTGACCCGCGCCGCGCAACTTCGCTTGCGTCACTTAAGAGAGAATGGGTCAACATTTTCCCCGTTTTCGTAACATTTTTCGTTGCTACTCCGCCCCTATTGGTCGTAGCGTGATGATATATAGCCTATAGCCTTCCTCGATAAATGGGCTATCTAACAGTGAAAGAATTTTTCAAATCGGACCAGTAGTTCCTAAGATTAGCGCGTTCAAACAAACAAACAAACAAACAAACTCTTCAGCTTTATTATATTAGTATAGATTGTTCATAACAATTAATTTATCCAGAGGTCATAATTATGACCCCTTAAGGCAGTCCCACCGCCAACGATGAACGAGAAACGAGTAGGACTAGAAACAAACGAGTTGACGATCAGCGGGAAGCGAGTGTAGTTTCGATAGTTTTCGCGCTATTGCCTTGATCACACGTACCGAGTGGTCGGGCGAGACAGTATAATGATACTAGGCCGAGAGAGTTGGCTGAGCGAGTACGTGTTTACACGTATTTTAAGAACTTTGCGTCGAGTAGGCAGTCTGTTCAGTTTCAGCATAGGAGATGGATCAAAAAACGGTAATTAAAAATTGCATAAAGTTGCTCATACCGCTCCTAGCACAAGAATTGAAGGAAAGGAAAGGGCCGAGTGCATGTTTATACCTGCCGAGTGTGAAGGCGAGACAGTGCGGGGAAGCGCGGGGGTGGATACTCGGCCTAGCAAATAGAACAGGGGTCGAGTAGCTGTCTCGCCAAATAACTCGGCCGAGCGCTCGGCCATGCACTCGTCGTAGTGTTCATACACACCGAGTACTCGGCCGACCCCACTGTCTCGCTCAGCCACTCGGTAGGCGTGATCAAGGCATATAAGCGAGTGTGTCAGTGCGACGAGCGATTACACGGACCGACGGCTGTAATCCGTGACACGGAGGTCGAACTCCTGACAACTATCAGGGGGGCTATCACGTATCTCAGTTGACAGCCATTTGAAAGCCACTATGCTGTCCATTGTTTTCTCCCTTAGATTATAGTGATTAGTACGTTACGTCGAAGCAGCAATGTACTGAATAGTGACCATAGATTTGACGTATACTAGTTGTCAACTGAGACACGTGATAAGCCCGCAGGTCAGCTAGTTATTAATATAGATATTCGGTTTTGCCGCCCGGCTTGGCTTACTAATGGCGATAAAAATATTTGTAGCAAACTTCAGACCTTACACAACGTTTAATAATAAGTTAGTCTATATATTATTTGAAAAAACTCACCCCTATGAAAAATATCATGATCCTCAAGGGTAGTAGGAAGAAATATCGTACTACAAAACCCATAGCCCAAATGATTGTCAATCGCCATGTTAGAAACTCGTATTGTCTGAAAAAGAAATATTATTTAAGTAAAAATTAAATTTTGGGAAAACTAACACACGGTCATCTGATTCCAAACTAAGCAGAGCTTGTACTGTAACCAAATAACTGATACACTTATATACTTCTAAATACATACTTATATAGATGAGTACCACGCAAGTTGTCGCAGGTTCGAACCCGAGGCAACACACCAATAACTTTTAGAAGTTATGTGTGTATTAGAAATAATTATAACTTGTTCTAAAAGTGAAGGTAAACATCGTGATGCAACCTTGCATGCCTGAGAGTTCTTTAGAACAGTTCTTGAAGGTATGCAAAGTCCCCGCACTTGGTCAGCGTGATGGACTCAAGGTCTAAAACCTTCCTCATTACGGGAGGAGACCCTTGCCCAGCAGTGGGACAGTAATGGGTTAATTATTTTTTTAATTTTTATTTATCGTGCCGATATATGAAGTAATTGCTTTTAAAAACTATTATAATACTAACTTCTCATTACTTCCATGAAGTCTGCAAATAAAATTAATTTTTGTTTATATTTTTTGTATAAAAAGCATTTTATTTAGACATAAATAAGTTCGAAATGTTGACATTCATGGTTATAAAAGCAAAATAATTTTATTACTAATAAGAAAATATAAAAATCTTAAAGATCTATATCTATTTTACTATTAATCGTATGGTTAGTGGTCAACCTAGTGTCAAAGTTGTTCAAGCCGCCCGAAAGGCCTTTGACGTGGCTTAACAACTGTTATCTTAATTGATAACAACCGGGACCGACTTTTAACATAGAGACGGTCAGTTCAAATACCACAAAGTGACTCATCTTTGTAATGTCGACACAAAAGGTCCATCCATAGAACTCCCATCTATAGAATGACCGCGCCAAGAATTGCTTAACCTTATGAGCTTCGAATTTTCAGGTATAGGTGATAGTATGTACGTCTGTCCGTATGTATGTCTGTCCGTATGTATGTCTGTCCGTATGTATGTATGTACATAATATATGTTTGTATGTATGTACCTGTTAGTTCTAGTGAGTAGGTTCCAGCTCCTCAACTCCTCGGCCTCGAAGACGGAGGTGACCTGGTCTTCGATGATGGACTCCATGCCGGCCTTCACCAGGTCCAAGCAGTGGGACAGGTGGAAATCCACTTTGTTCTGGAAAGATCATCATTTCTTTAATATTCTAGTTTTTAAAAAATGCCTATGTGATTCCTTAATTAATGTGATGAAGAGAAGTGATAGCCGAGTGGTATAAGTTGATACCTCCCACTCAAGTGGTCGCAGATTCGAACCCGAGGCAACACACCAATGACTTTTCAAAGTTATGTGTGTATTACAAATAATTCTCTTGTTTTAACGTAGAAGGAAAGCATCGTCCAAAGTCTCCGACCCGCACTTGGCCAGCGTGGTGGATTCAAGGCCTAACCCCTCCCTCATTACGGGAGGGAGACCCTTGCCCAGCAGTGGGACACTAATGAGTTAAATTTATTAAGTTTATAGTTAAGGAACAATAGGTAGCAGCTACTTACATCATCAATGTTTCATACCAGCATAAATATTGTTAAAATCATTTGGCGATTAAAAAGAGTGGCCAGGAGTTTGTTGGCAGCTCTTCTCATTGGCTCTACCTTCCGAACTGGCGGTAAATTCACTCTCTGTATCATTGACTATCATAAGTGTCAGCACTTGACCTAAATTAATAAATGATTTGATTTTGATAGAGTGTTCTACTTACTTCCCCCTTAGGCTGGTCAGTCCTGTGTCCATTCTGCACCCGCTCCTGGCTGGAACTTCTCTTATAGTTCAGCTCTGGCGATGGACCGAGGATCTCTTGCCGTTCTATCACAGTCATCTTGGTACCTGGAGACAGATGGAAGATATTGTGATGTTTGTCGTACGGTCAGTGGTCAACCTAGTGTCAAAGTTGTTCAAGCCGCCCGAAGGCCTTTGATGTGGCTTAACGACTGTTATCTTAATAGACAACAACCGGGACCGACTTTTTACGTGTCCTACGAAGCACGGAGACGCCCAGTTCAAATACCACTATGCGGTCATCCATCTATAGAATGACCGCGCCAACAGTTGCTTAACCCACAGATCGTTTACCGACCGGTGAGCGCAACTGGCTATGAGCGTCTCAGCTATTGTGATGCTGTAGAGGTGACTTGTACTCGTCTAACACGGTTTCTGGGGTACATTTAACGATAGTTTATCTATTGAATAGCCTTAAAACTCATACAAAATATGCTTTTGAATAGATAAACTACCGCTAAATGTACCTCAGAAACCGGGCATAACTGTGTATCTATACTAAATCTATACTAATCTATACTAATATTATAAAGCTGAAGAGTTTGTTTGTTTGATTGTTTGTTTGTTTGTTTGAACGCGCTAATCTCAGGAACTACTGGTCCAATTTTAAAAATTTTTACAGTGTTAGATAGTCCATCTATCGAGGAAGGCTATAGGCTATATATCATCACGCTACGACCGTTAGGAGCAGAGCAGCAGTAAAAAATGTTACAAAAACGGGGAAAATTATAAATTATGAACTCTCTTATGTAACGTAAGCGAAGTTTCACGGGTCGGCAGGTTAGTTTATAATATTAATATGAATCTATCGTGAATCCACAGTGCAAAATCTAGTCAAGAATATGTTTTTCACATCTTCAGTAACAAATGCATAGTAAAACGGAGTTAAAATAACAAAAATACAATGTTTTACGTACACAATGACGCAAAATCGTTTACAGATAATAAGAAAAACTGATTTCTAGCAAATTACTTTGTAACATGCGAAATGATATTTACAATTTCTTCGAGAAAACTTGTTAAGTATTCAATTGAAGATTTCATTTGTTACTCTTGAAAATTGTTTCCTATTTTTATTCTTCGTTATGAAATATATTATATAAAACTAGCTTTTGTGGTTTGTGACTTAGGACAGACTTTTCATACAAACTTACATTCCCTATTTTATCCTCTCGGTGGTAGAATTGATCAAAATCTTAGCGGATGCCTGCGTCATAACATCTACCTGCATGCCAAATTTCAGCCCGATCTACCCAGTGGTTTGTGCTGTGAGTTAATAGATCACTATCCCCTGGTTTCTGAGTACATTTAGCGGTAGTTTATCTTTTTTTTTTTTTTTTAAATCATTTATTCATATAATAGTACAAAATAATGTTTTACATGTATTCTCCTCGCCAAGCTACACAGCTTGTTGGCGAGATACGCTCGTTTACATTATGTTATTATGTACATGTATGCATGCATTATGTTTAAAAATAGAAGAAATTAATAAAGTTCTTATATCTAAATATTAAAGTTACAATTAAACAAACATTAGGTACAATCAAAGCTTTCTTTCTCTTACTATCATTTGCTCACGGCCATGAACTTCACTTATAGTGACGTCTTTATTGCCTAGCAATAAGTCCCTGAGCCTTGTTTTTATACATTCTTTACTTAACCTAGGTTCTGCTCAGAGCAATTCAAAGTTATTAAATAATTTAGGAACTATATATTCAGTCAATCTCTCTCCATAATAATTAATAATTTTTTTAATCTATTCAATAGCGTTTTTTTTGTATGAGTTTTACCGCTATTGTATAGATAAACTGCGGATAAATGTACATTAGAAACCGGGCTTATGTCAGTCGGTCACCTTTGTATATTATATTAGGTCGGGGAAAAAAGTCTATTCGCATTATAGTATGTATGAACTTGTAATAAAATCTCTTTGGCTTCAAGAATCACAAATGAGTACACGGTTCATTAGGTTTCTTTCAGTGCGCTCGTGAGGTACCCAAATATCGAGCTTTTTATGTAGAGAAAAGATTTTATTACAAGTTCATACATACTATAAAGCGAAAAGACTTTTTCCCCGACCTAGTGTTTAGATTGTATCCTGTCATGTGTCTTACCATTAATACTGCCATTCTCCTTGATGATGGCTGAGGGTGGTTTATCATCAGGGACCGGAGGTTCCTCCTCCTCATCAGAGCTGTCGCTGCGGGCCTCCTTCTTGGCCACCTCGATGTGCTGTCTGCCATACTGGAAATAACAGAATTATTGTTAAAATAAAGCAAAAAAACATTTTTATCTCTATCAGAGATCTAAAATTAGTATATCAGTCTAGCCTTTCTTCCTACTATGTTTCTGTCGGTTTCCAGTCTCACCGGATGCAGCTGAATACCAGTGTTTTACATGCAGCGACTGTCTATCTGACCTCCACAACAGTTACCTGGGTTATAACACGATACTAAGTAAGACTGGTTGTCAGACTTTCAAGCTTCTGACTACTGTTTACGACTTCAATTCTCCACACTAGCCAATTGCATCTCGATGTTTTCCTTCACCGTTATAACAAGTGGTCATTATTTCCAATCCAATACCCACTTGTGTATTAGTATCTACTAGCTGACCCGCGCAACTTCGCTTGCGACACATATTAGAGAATGGGTCATAATTTTCCCCGTTTTTGTAACATTTTTACTGGTACTCTGCTCCTATTGGTCGTAGCGTGATGATATATAGCCTATAACCTTCCTCGATAAGTGGACTATTTAACGTTGAAATAATTTTTCAAATGGGACCAATACTCCTGAGATTAGCGCGTTCAAACAAACAATCTCTTCAGCTTTATAATATTAGTATAGATTAAATCAGGCGGAATTTCGATAGTTTCCATACCTTAACTGTTACTTTATCTACCGGATAGAATACCCAACACTTATTTAAGCCGTAAAACTGGACTTTAATCAAGTAAATAAGCATTAATTATAACATTAGAAGCATCTTGTACTTTGTACATACACCGATATGTATTACAACTTTGTACACTACGTATATGGGTTAAATACTATTTGTAATCAAATAATTACTCATACAAATGAGATTAATAGAACAATGACTTTTGTTACTACGGTAGTTTCTACCCGTGACTTCGTACGCGTGGAATTCCCACCGTAAAGAAAAAACAGTCTAATATCTTAAAAAAACAAATAAAAAAAGAAATTAAAACAAAAAACAAGCCCAGTAGTTTGGAATAGAATGGAAAATAAAAACCAGAATAAAAGGATTAGGATACCATTCCTTTTTAGACTAGACTATCAGCCAAATCAACTACTCTTTATGAAATGTCAAACACACATTTTAGTATAGAAATACGACATAGTGACGTCACAGTTTCGTATTTTCGTTGATATTAAACGAGTGTCTAATAATGTTTCAGTCTGTTATAATTACAATTTCAACGTTATGTACCAAAAACTACACAGCCTGAGCATCTTAGATGAACCTTTTACGAGTACAAGTTTAAGAATTTTTCGTTAACCTCAACTACCCAATTTGAATGGGTGACACAATAGATTGACCTAACCACAGTCTAATTATCTGAAAGCAAAAGAATACTCTCTTTTACTAAATTTAACACTATTTTTACCTAAAAGATGAAACTACCAACACAATATTAGCACGTGTCTCTGCCTACACTCTTCACAATAGAGTCGTAATATAAATCTCATCACTAAGATATAAAGTAAACGAGCTAGTAATGTTCTGCGCACGCGCATCTGACCTTGCCGTAAGGTCGGGACACTTACGACACGGTGCAAGTACATAACATGGTTTAAATCATTTGATATAGAATAACAACTTAGTAGAAACGCTCATAGCCAGTTGAGAGACTGACTTGCAAGAAAGTAGTTTTAGTTTGATTGTTTACCGACCGGTGAGCACAACTGGCTATGGGCGCCTCTATTAAAATAAATAAATAAATTTAACCCATTAATGTCCCACTGCTGGGCAAGGCTCCCGTAATGAGGGAGGGGTTAGGCCTTGAGTCCACCACGCTGGCCAAGTGCAGGTTAGGGACTTTGCATGCCCTCAATAAACGTATTAAACTAATTTTTGGGCATGCAAGGTTTCCTCACGATGTTTTCCTTCACCGTTGGAGCATGGGATAATTATTTCTAATACACACATAGCTTGGAAAAGTCATTGGTGTGTTGCCTCGGGTTCGAACCTGCGACCAATTGTGGGAGGTATCAACTTATACCACTCGGCTATCACTGCTCTATATGTATTAACTAGCTGACCCGCGCAACTTCGCTTGCGTCACATAAGAGAGAATGGGTCAAAATTTTCCCCGTTTTTGTAACATTTTTTACTGCTGCTCTGCTCCTATTGGTCGTAGCGTGATGATATATAGACTATAACCTTCCTCGATAAATGGGCTATCTAACACTGAAAGATTTTTCAAATCGGACCCGTAGTTCCTGAGATTAGCGCGTTCAAACAAACAAACAAACAAACAAACTCTTCAGCTTTATAATATTAGTATAGATTTAAGGAATTTACTTTCCTGCAAGTCAGCCTCTAATGTTAATTTATAAATAACTAATTAGTATGAAAACAAAACGCATCGCATATGTGACTTGCATATTAATTACCTACTTTAAACTTTGACCAACATACGTACAAATAATATTATCAATATACAAAGTTCATTATTAGAACAATTTTCCTGTCCTATATTATGAGGCGTATGAATGAATAGGGCATAGTGTAACTTAGTAGAGAGTGTTGTATGCGCAGTTCGCGGCTGGAGGTATACAACATACAGAATGTATAACATCAGTGACTCGACTTATACAGCTGACGGTGACCTGTTTGATACAGATACTTTATTTTGGAAATAAATGAACTTATTAATTATAGTCGAGATTAATCGTTTGTTTGGCAAAACGTATATGGCACTCATCATCATCCGTACTAATATTATAAATGCCAAAAGTAACTCTGTCTGTCTGTCTGTCTGTTACTCAATCACGCCTAAACTACTGAACTAATTTGCATGAAATTTAGTATAGAGATATTTTGATACCCAAGAAAGGACATAGGCTACTTTTTACCCCGGGAAAATGACGCATTCCCATGAGAAAATTCAGGTGGCAGACGAAGTCGCGGGCAGTCTCTAGCAATTATATACAGGAAAAGCCAGAGAGTAAAACTCTGTATGCAAACTAGTATTTGGGCTTTATTTTCGAGATAAATATTTATTCACGTGCAGAAATCTAGCGTCTCATTAATCAAATCTTATTGTTCAGTTGCTAATTATCACACATAGTCGAATTGTATGCAAATTATGTTTTCGTAAACATTCAGAAGAATAACATAGAAATGACGTCACTGTACATTCAATGAGAATTTTTTTTAGAAACTGAGCAGTGATAGCCGAGTGGTATAAGTTGGCACTTCCCATGCAAGCGGTTGCAGGTTCGAAATCGAGGTAACACACCAATGACTTTTCTAAATTGTGTGTATTAGAAATAATTATCACTTGTTCCAACGATGAAGAAAAACATCGTGATGCAACCTTGCATATCTGAGAGTTCTTTAGAACATTTCTTGAAGGTATGCAAAGTCCCGCAATTGGTCCGCGTGATAGACTCAAGGCCTAACCCCTCCCTCATTACGGGAGGAGACCCGAGCAGTGGGACAATAATGGGTTAAATTTATTTTAATTAGTATTACAGTCGTATACAGTCTAGGGTTGAAAACCAAAAATGACTTTTCCAAGTGATGTGTGTATTATAAATAACTAGCTTTTACCCGCGACTTCGTCCGCTACCTGAATTTTCCCACGGGAATGCGTCATTTTCCCGGGATAAAAAGTAGCCTATGTCCTTTCTCGGGCATCAAAATATCTCCATACCTAATTTCATGCAAATTGGTTCAGTAGTTTAGGCGTGATTGAGTAACCAGACAGACAGACAGAGTTACGTTCGCATTTATAATATAAGTATGGAAGTATGGATGATCACTTGTTATAACGGTGAAGGAAAACATCACATTCAACTCTCAGACGGAACAGGTAAATAAAATACCATTTATTACCTGGTTTTAGTACAACAAAGAATTAATTATAGAATTATCGTTAGAGGAAAACGTGCATGTATATCTCAGACCTCAACATTTATTAAATGACTAAATAAAACTATATCTTTCTAAATATATATAACTCAAAGGTGACTGACTGACATAGTGATCTATCAACGCACAGCACAAACCACTGGACGGATCGAGCTGACATTTGACATGCAGGTAGATGTTATGACGTAGACATCCGCTAAGAAAGGAATTGGATCAATTTTACCCCCAAGGGGGTAAAAAAGGTGATGAAAGTTTGTATGAAAATTCTGTCCTAAGTCATAAACCACCCTTTGCTTTAAGGGCACATTAAAATCTCAGTCATTAACTGCACGTTTGTCGCAGTGGTTAACGTGGTCACCTCGCCGCAATAACCGTAGCGCCGCGTGTGGTGGGTTAGAATCCCACCCGAGACAAATATTTGTGTGATGAGCACGAGTGTCTGTTCTGAGCCTGGTTGTTAATTTATCTATATAAGTATATATTTAGAAGTATATAAGTATATTTATCACTTATTTGGTCACCATAGTACAAGCTCTGCTTAGTTTGTAATCAAATGACCGTGTGTGAGTTGACCAATAACATTTATTTACTTGTCTCAAAAGCTATAAACTTAAACGTTGACACACGATTGACCACTATCGCAGCTAAAAATATCAAACAGTATTTAATTATAATTTCAGTGCATAAAGTCCACTAGTCCTAATCATCAGATAGAGATATAGATAACAAGTAAACCTGTAGATAAATCACATAAATAATAATATCTTATCGACAATAGCAACCGATATTTTACCCAAATGATACAGTCACGGATGTAGCTGAAAGATCAAAGATTGATTTTGTAAAGTTATAAATAAACACAAACCCTCTTATTCATAAAAATATATGAAGTTATGAAAGGCTTATAAAGTGTTTTGTTTCTTTCACTCCTTAGCGAAATGAAAAAGAGAAAACATAATATAGTAGCTTTTTAACTAAAATAGGTTTATAGAGTGTTTATGACTATGAGGGTAAGTATTTATAAGTAACAAGTATACCACGCCGCTACCATCGCGTCGGGAGGTCGTGGGTTCGATTCCCACACGGAACAATTATTTGTGCGATCCACAAATAATTGTTTCGGGTCTGGTTGTACTTTGTGTCCGTTGTTTGTATGTTTGTAAAAGTCCCCGCGACACAAGAGCTATTCTTAGTGTGGGAGTTGTCTTTAAAAATAAATAAAGTGATACTTACATGTTCTATGTTTTCGCGTTATTAAAATTTGTGTCTTGAGATGGCATCAAGTCGCTGAAGGTACATAAATACAGTAGTGGTATACGCGGAGTGCGTGTGACGGAGACGTAACAACGACGTGCTTCCGTTCCCTCACACGCACTTCGCGTATACCACTACTGTATTTATGTTTGCATTATTTCAAGGGATTTGTTGCTATATGCATATAGTACTAACTATACGTGCCTGGAACTTAACTTTTTTATAGATATATTCAGTTAAACATAGAGAGGGAATATTACATACATGTAACGGTACAGTCAACCTCGGTAACTTTGAATCATTTGTGTATCATAGACAGTGGGAATTATGAACTAGTTTCGATTATTTTTTCATATGAAACCAACACAATTGATAAAAGTTTATTTTAGTGTTGCAAACTTTTATCAATTGTGTTGATTTCGTATGAAAAAATTGAAAATTGACCTTACGTCAAAAGTCGGTCCCGGGCGTTAATTAAAATAACATTAGTTAAGTCAGATTTCGAGCGGCTCGAACAACTTTGACACTAGGCTGACCACTAACCAAAACTAAGCAAAAGCCGACATTTAGGTTCTAAGCAGGTCCTAACTCACTACATAGTATAAATCAAAGTAGCTTCCCGCGTCTGTCTCTTTGTCTGTATGTATGTATGCCTGGATCTTTAAAACTACTAAACGGATTTCGATGCGTTTTTTTTTATAAATAGGGTGATTCAAGAGGAAGCTTTATATGTACTTATAGAGTAAAAGTTGAACAGGTATTTTCGTAAAATAGCTGTTTAAACCGGGCGAAGCCAGGGCGGGCTATTAGTAATCCAATAAACAGCAAATAGACAATATTATTTAAATCTAAGATGTGTTTGATAACACATCTTGACCTGTAGTTCATACACGGACACTCCACGTGACTTCAACGACCTTTATCTCGACCGATAACAGCGGCTATTGATAATAAACACTGCAATATGCACTTATAGAATTGATTTATATGCAATATCTTACTTTTGTTTCAAAGCAAAATTTGCTTTTTTAATCATATCTGACCTCTATAACCCAGGTAACTGTGTTGTGGAGGTCAGATAGACAGTCGCTGCATGTAAAATACTGGTATTCAGCTGCATCCGGTGAGACTGGAAGCCGACTACAACATATTTGCCACTATAAACAAGTACACTCTCTATTCCTTATCACCATACTATACCATAGTGATAAGGGTTGTCCACCCGTAACATTTCTTTTTACATTTTTTGATTTATTTTTATTATGTCGCATACAAAAATACGTACGACCCAATATGTTTACCCTTTCATCACCAACCCCTATATTTTATAGCCATTTTAGTATAATGTATATGGCAAAACAAGGTTTGCCGGGTCAGCTAGTTAAACTATAACCCTCTTATTCATAAACACACTATAAACCTATTTTAGTTAAAAAGCTACTACAAAATGTTTTCTCTGTTTCATTTCGCAAAGGAATGAAAGGAACAAAACACTTTATAAGCCTTTCATAACTTCATATATTTTTATGAATAAGAGCGTAAGTATTTGATAAACTAACTATAGCTTCCTTTACATCGACTATCATTATTATTACTACACAAGAACAAGGCCACAAAATCGATTATTTTGTAAACAGTATAAAGTCCAAAGTTTTTAGTCATCGTGAGTTGTCAAACTGCACGAAAATGATTACCGACAAAAAACTATGTGTAGTTCATTTCCGTTTTCGGGTGTGTTTTGAGTATGATATCTTTACTTATTAATCTATACTAATATTATAAAGCTGAAGAGATTGTTTGTTTGAACACGCTAATCTCAGGAACTACTAGTCCGATTTGAAAAATTATTTCAGTGTTAGATAGCCCATTTATCGAGAAAGGCTATATATACATCATATACGCTACGACCAACAGAAGCAAAGTACCAGTATTTTTTTTACAAAAAGGGGGAAAAATGTGACTCTTTTATAATGTGACGCAGGGAAGTTGCGCGGGTCAGCTAGTTAGTAATATAACACCTTAACCCTGGTTTCTAAGGTACATTTAGCGGTAGTTTATCTATTCAAAAGCGTTTAAACTTAAAAAACACTATTGAATAGATACTACGATATAGAACGCTATTGAATTGACGACCCTGCAGTGGTTAAGGTGGTCGCCACGCCACTACCACTGCGTCGGAAGGTCGTGGGTTCGATTCCCACACGGAACAATTATTTGTGCGATCCACCAATAATTGTTTCGAGTCGAATTGTACTGTTATGGTCCGATGGGTGGAATTGATCAAAATAAATAAATAAATATTATTGGACAACTCACACTCAAATCCTTTCATAGCAAATGCCTACGTCATAACATCTACCTGCATACCAAATGTCAGCTCGATCCGTCCAGTGGTTTGTGCTGTGCGTTGATAGATCACTGTGTCAGTCAGTCACCTTTGACTTATTTTAGATATGTATTAGAAATAATGATCACTTGTTATAACGGTGATGAAATTAACTGACATTAAATATACCTCTCGGCTATCACTGTATTTTTTATCGCCACGCGGTAAACACGAATTTTGCATGTCATGCTGTGTTTATAAATTAAATAATTCTGTGATTATCATTCTGTCACACCTGGTCTTACCGGTTTATCGGTCAAAGTATAACAACTATATTTATTTTGGACTACTTGAACTTTAGTTTAGACTGGCTGACCCGCGCAACTTCGCCTGCGACACGTAAAAGAGATTGGGTAAAAATTTTCCCCGTTTTTGTAACATTTTTTATTGGTACTCTGCTCCTATTGGTCGTAGCGTAATGATATATAGCCTATAACCTTCCTCGATAAATGGACTATCTAACACTGAAAGAATTTTTCAAATCGGACCAGTAGTTCCTAAGATTAGCGCGTTCAAACAAACAAACAAACAAACTCTTCAGCTTTATAATATTAGTATAGATTAGTATAGAAGTATAGATTTTGGACTTCTTTGTCTTAAATCAAAATCAAATTATTGATTTTAGATAAAATGTTAACAATTATAAAAGTCGTTACAATTATTTAATATACTCAGGCCGTTACAATCGTGCTCACTACGTCATAATCAAAAGAATCATGTGAATGTGACAATGTGTAGTGAGTGAGAGACACAGATATAATGACATCACGTAGTGAACACGTTTGTTATCACACGAGTATAAATCTATACTCCTTCGCATAGAAAACTACGCAAGTCTTCGATAATTACTGTTCAAGCGACTATCGCTATACATAGCGCCTAAATAAGACCCCATGGAAAGGACGACACCTTTAAAATACAAAATCTATACTAATATTATAAAGCTGAAGAGTTTGTTTGTTTGTTTGTTTGAACGCGCTAATCTCGGGAACTACTGGTCCGATTTGAAAAATTCTTTCAGTGTTAGATAGACCATTTATTGAGGAAGGCTATAGGCTTTATAACATCACGCTATGGTCATTAGGAGCGGAGTAGCAACGAAAAATGTTACAAAAACGGGGAAAATTACGATTCTCTTATGTGACGCAAGCGAAGTTGCGCGGGTCAGCTGGTATCCAATAAAAACCGGTCCACCCAATACAAAACTCAGAGACAACAAACAAAAAAATCCTAAAGTTAACTAAAGAATGTACTTTTTTACCAAGTCGGTTAACTAATCAGCCTTGGACTTCAACCATACTATGCAATCTGTTACATTATTAAGTAAAGTTATTGAAATACTTATGATAGTCACACGAACTTTATTTATTAGTACAAATATTTTTAGGTCGCCACGCCGCTACCATTGCGTCGGGAGGTCGTGGGTTCGAGTCTCACATTACTGTGGCTCTGGTTGTACTTTGTGTCCGTTGTTTGTATGTTCGTAAAAGTCCCCGCGACACAAGAGCAATTCTTAGTGCGAGTCTTTTTTTAACAAAAAATTATAATAACAGCTGATCGTTTGATAAGAGGAACTTGTGGCTAAGTAACATAAGGATCGATCTTAAAGGCAAAGCTACGCTTGCCGAGGTTGTTCAATGGATGGGTGAGATTTTATACACAGTTTATAATCGACTGCCTCCATGGCGCAGTAGTTAAAGTCACCACGCGGCTATCATTACGTCAGGAGGTAGTTGGTTCGATTTTCACACGGAAAAAATATTTGTGCGTTCCACTAATATTTGTTTCGGGTCTGTTATTACTTAGTGTCCGTTGTTTGTATGTTTGTAAAAGTCCCCGCGACACAAGAGCAATTAGAGCGGGAATTGTCTCTAAAAAACAATCTATATTAAGACAGGATACTTTTTACCCCGGGAAATATTTGCACACGGACGAAGTCGCATATATTACCTAGTACATAATATATTATACTCACGTGTTCATTGATAATAGACTAGAAACCACGTTTCTACTATCTTTGGTACAAACCGATGTTTATGTTATTCTTATCATTTAGAAATATGGACGGATTTAAATCGGCTCAATATAGATTAAGTTTGGCTATAAATTACGTTAACTAATCCTGATTAAAATTATCCAAAATCGAGTATAGTACAATTTCATCCTCCCTCATTAAGGGAGAAGACCCTTGCCCAGCAGTGGGACATTAATGGGTTAAATTAAGTTTTAGTTTGGATTCCATTCCCGTAGGATTCTTGATCCCATTTATCCCATACAAACCTTGTCTAGGAACTAACATATAAAAAAAGAATTATCAAATTGAGTTTAGTTGTTCAAAAGTTATAGCCAAAACAAATAGACTAACTTGAAACTAATTAAAGTTTTATTTTTGTGATACCTAACTTTAAACAAAGCTAGCAGAAAGCAAAACCGTTATTATAAGCTAGTATTAGTATAGATTAAACCTATTACTGTCCCACTGCTAGGCAAGGATCTCTCAAAATAAAAAAATGGAAGGCTAAATTCCACCACACTGACCAAATTCGGATAAGACATTGCATTCCTTCAAGAGCTGTGTTAAACAACTATCAGACATGTCATTCATCACGATGTTTTCCTTCACCGTTATAACAAAAGAACTATCGATCTAAATAGTAACTTCATCATCATCATCATCTCAGCCGGGAATCGTCCACTGCTGGACAAAGGCCTCCCCCATCGAGCGCCAATAGGACCGGTCCTGGGCCGCCCTCATCCATCGGACTCCGGCAACCCTTTCCAGGTCGTCGGTCCATCTTGTGGGAACAAATCTTGTTTGTGTTGTAGTAATAGTAACTTACTAAATATAAGAATATTATCGCTACATTAATATATTTACAAGGAATATGTGAAATTATCGCGTTTTATCTACATCTTTGATAAAAACATTACATAAATGGATGTTTGAAATAGTTAGAATTATGTAATTACGTCTTATTATTTTTATCTACGAATATTTACATACGCAACATTATGTGAATAGAATTTTCATAATTTTGTGATTACAATAGCTTGATTTAACTATGTGTGTCCGCAATGGTTAAGGTGGTCGCCACGCCACTACCAGTGTGATCAGAGGTCGTGGGTTCGATCCCCACTCGGAACAAATATTTGTGTGATCCATAGATCTGTCTGTCAGCAGGCTGTATCTCATGAACCGTGATAGTTAGACAGTTGACATTTACACAGATTATGTATTTCTGTTGCCGCTATAACAACAAATACTTAAGGAAAATGAAATATTAATGGGGTTCCCATACAATAAACGTGACTTTTTCATATTTTTCTGGTACGGAACCCTTCGTGCGCGAGTCCGACTCGCACTTGGCCGGTATTTTTTTTGTTTAACGCTAACTAATTTAAACAAACAATATGTTTTCTATTTATTTATTCCTCAACTAAAACGTCTTTTCTTTGTTAATTTCAAAACGAATACATAATTAACTTTCAACCTCTCTTTGTTTCAAAAAGGTATCTTTTGACAGTTCATAAATTATATAAAAGGTACGTTTTTTGTTATATATTTTTAAGAAGCTACTGAACAAACGTTTTTTACTTAAATACTAATGAAGACTTTACTATTTTAGACGAATATTATAGATGAGAAACTTTGTATGTTTGTTACACAATCACAACGAAACTACTGAACAAATTTTGATGTCATATTTGTTACAAAAATATTATAAAACGTCGATTAAATATTTCCCGGAAAAACTTCTTGACGAAGTATTTAAAACATCATATTTTTATTATTTACCAGGGTAAAAACCCGCGATTTCGTCCGCCACCTGAATTTTCCTATGGGAATGCGTCATTTTCCCGGGGTAAAAAGTAGCCTATGTCTTTTCTTGGGTATCAAAATATCCCCATACCAAATTTCATGCAAATTGGTTCAGTAGTTTAGTCGTGATTGAGTAGCAGAAAGAGTTACTTTCGCATTTATAATATTATTATGGATTTTGTGTCCCAAGAGACTCCTGAAATGAGGGAGAGGTTGGCTTTCAGTCCACCAGGCTGGCCGAGTGTAGATTAGGGACCGAGTATAATTTTTTATTACCAAGCGTCTCCTTTCTTTTTTGCCTTATCCATCACAGGCGAAAGATATATTAAAATGTCCGATAACCAATATTATCTATATCGTGACATTATTATACATAATTTCTTTGTTTACAAAATTCTTTTTATTTCCGTAACCGACACGACAGTTGTATTTTTTACTAGCTGACCCGCGCAACTTCGCTTGCGTCACATAAGAGAGAATGAGTCATAATTTCCCACGTTTTTGTAACATTATTTACTGGTACTCTGCTCCTACTGGTCGTAGCGTGATGATATATAGCCTATAGCCTTCCTCGACAAATGGGCTATCTGACACTAAAAGAATTTTTCAAATCGGACGAGTAGTTCTTGAGATTAGCGTTCAAACAAACAAACACACTCTTCAGCTTTATAATATTATAAGTATATATTTAAATGCAAATGTATAAAATTAGATTACATTGTTTGAAGGAAAAGCATTTGATATTATGCCAAGTAGAAGTTCATTGTAAACAATAATATAATGCGAAGTTAGTCTTTGTCTGCACTCACTGGTAAATGCGGCCCATGCTACTAATATTATAAATGCGAAAGTTTGTATGTATGTTTGTTACTCTTTCACGCAAATACTACTGAACCGATTACAATAAAATTTGGTATATAGGTAGCTGAAGACCCAGAATAACATATAAGCTACTTTTTATCCCGGAGTTGCCGAGGAATCGGGATTTACACGGGAAGAGTTTCCACGCGGACGAAGTCGCGGGCGGCTTCTAGTACATAGATAAAATCACGCCTATTTCCCATAGCAGGCAGAGAGCAAAGAACGTCACTTGGTACGATCCTTACAAACTTTCCTTGCTTCATTCACATACATACATGTTGTCATACAGGACCGCCGGTTACGAACACATAACCTTTTTGCAACACATCACCGATATGATCTGTGTATGTCTTTTTAGGGCGTCATCTCCCGGCGTTACCATTTACGACCGTATATTATATTTTACTAATCTTTTTTTAGTATAAAAAATATTATTAGAAAAGACCTTTGGCACGCACAATTTACCTAGATTATAATCAAATTCTGTGTATTTCCAAAATAAAGTATCTGTATGAAACAGGTCACCGTCAGCTGTATAAGTCGAGTCACTGATGTTATACATTCTGTATGTTGTATACCTCCAGCCGCGAACTGCGCATACAACACTCTCTACTAAGTTAGACTGTAGTTATAGCATGTACCTATGTTATAAATCACTGTTTAATAAAAACTTAAAAACGAATTAACAGAAAGTCATCGGTTCAAGAACAAACGCATTTATGTGTATTTAATATAAAGGATATCCTTTTGACAAAAGAAATCGCTTTAAGAGGTCATGGCTTTTTGTAATTACTTATACAATTATCATCAGTTTAGCCTTTCGTCCAACTATGTTGGAGTCGGCTTCCAGACTCACCGGATGCTGCTGAATACCAGTGTTTTACATGCCGCGACTGCCTATCTGACCTCCACAACACAGTTACCTGGGTTATAACACGATACTAAGTAAGACTGGTTGTCAGACTTTCCAGCTTTTATCTACTGGTAACAACTGTCAAAGATCTTTGAAAATGACAGCCCAGACCCACAATTTAACGTGTATTCCGGAACTAAAAAACTCGGTATGTCTCATATAGTCATTCATTCACTGACCAACCTCGGCAAACGTTGCTTAACCAGGGAGATCGATTCGCGCGGCCGTTGTTAAGTGAATCACACAAAAACGTTTCTCATACTTTATTTCGTAAATATTTAAGAAACAAAACAAAGAATATGAGGTTAACGATTCCTAACGATATTATAATTACTTAAATCATCTACCTATTATATAACACACTATTTAAACACACACACGGTCATTTCATTGCAAACTAAGCAGAGCTTGTACTATGGAAACCAAATAACTGATAAACATACTTAGGTATGTACTTCTAAATACATACTTATATAGATACATTAACACCCAGGCTCAGAACAGATACTCGTGCTCATCACACAAATATCCCAGGTGGGATTGGAAGCCAACACGCGGCGCTACGGTTAAAAAAATCTAATCAGCGCCTCTTGCGAACGCCTAGGGAACTATATTTGCATTAACACATGCATAATATCACGCCTATTTCACATAGGGCTAGGCAGAGACCAAAGAACGGCACTTGATGCTATATTAAGGCGCCCTTAGCCAGTTGCGCTCACCGGTCGGTAAACGGTCTGTGGGTTAAGCAAATCTTGGCGCGGTCATTCCATAGATGGGTGACCGGATAGTGGTATTTGAGCTGGGCATCTCCGTGCTTCGGAGGGCACGTAAAAAGTCGGTCACGGTTGTTGTCAGTTAAGATAACAGTCGTTAAGCCACGTCAAAGGCCTTCGGGCGGCTTGAACAACTTTGACACTAGGTTGACCAATAACCATACGTTAAGAAGAAGACTATATTCGCAGTACATTTTAAATGTCAACACTCGACTGCAAAGAATGAGAGAGGGGTATAATTTGACCACTAACCATATGATGAATGAAAGAATAGCCCTAATGTTCTTATGCCCAATACTGTCCCACAGCTGGGCAATGTCAGTAGAAGTAGTTAGTTTATAATATAAATAATTTATTTACCTTAATCGCCAAATTAACCTGCAAGGGATGATAAATAATAAATTAATAATAATCTTCTTTAACAAACAGTTAGATTTTTATCAAGTTATATTTTAATAGACCATTTTGTTATTAAATTATTTACTTCGAAAAACAAGTAAGTATCTGATATTTAAATCTGAATCCAAATCATTATTTAGTCTTTAAACACAATTCTATTTGTCCATGGTTTTACCAGTCACACTAGGATCTAGAGATACATTAAAAGTAGTAAAATAACATTGCTTTTCTGGCAATTTTTTAATAGAAGATAACTTGTACTAAAAAACTACTTTTTTTTAGTTAATTTTGTTTGAAACAATGGAGCATGCCCCAAAATTGTTAATATACTTTTATACTTTATAAATAAATATTTTTTAAGCTGAGTCTATCAACATATAACTTGATTTACAAACACCACAAATTAGTACCATCAACCATTTAATTAGTTTATTAGATAATCATCCCTTTGTTAATAATATTAAAACAAATATATTTTCCCTCAATCTTCCTGGAAATTACTTAAAAATATTATTCAAATACAGCTTCAGGACTTTTCAGTCAGAACTTAAATATAATTTAAAGATTTTGAACTACTTATCCAACTAATATTATAAATGCGAAAGTTTGTGATGATGGATGTATGTTTGTTACTCTTTTATGAAAAAACTACTGGATAGATGTTAATGAAATTTGGTACACTGATAGCTTATAATCTGGATTAACACATAGGATACTTTTTACACTGGGAAATCTTTTCACGCGGACGAAATCGCGGGCAGAAGCTAGTACATGAGGACAAAGTTTCGGGGAGAAGCTAGAATTACAGTATTATTATTGCGAAATCTGTTTATTATTCCTTTCCACTGTCACAGCTAATTTGGTCAACCTAAATAAAGTTTGTTCCTATATCCAATCATAGTAAAATCATATGAATAATATTTGACACAGACCAGACACAAAATTATACTCCTAAATAAAATCAGAGGCTATACAAAACATAAGTTAAATAACTTTATCACTACAAAATCTGCATCTCCCATACTTTTAAACAAAATTGCCAACAACAAAAAAAAATACACACATCAAATTGTTTCCTTTGTTAAACAAATCAAGTGATAAATCAAAATGATTTATATCTAATTGTTTTGAAATTATCTTAACCTTGTGAATGACATTCCTTATTATTATTGTCTAATTGTTATTGTAGTGGCTGATTTAATTTTATCCCAAGTTCAGCACAGGTCAGACGTGTTATTTGTCCAGTAATTATTTAATTAACTAACAGTCAAATCAGCTACTCTAGGAATGTCAAAAACTGCTTTTAGTTTCGAAATACTGGTCAACAGAGCCCAAGTTTGGTATTTCATTTATAATATTAATATATTGCTCCTGTGTTAGCATTAATAATGATTAAGAATGTTACTATGTTATGATTATGATTAGGAATTTAACATAGCTTAAGATTTTATGTTTTTAGATTTATGTCTCCTACAAATATTATAAATATGAAAGTTTGTAAGGATGGATTCATGAAAAAACTATCAAGTGGATTTTAATAACATTTGATACACAGATAGTTTAAAACCTGTATCATTACATAGGATACTTTTTACCACTGAAAATCTTTTCACACAGACCAAGTTGCAGGCTGAAGCTAGACATATATAATTTCAATATTATGAAAGAAAGAATTTAAAATAGCAGCATTCTAGATCTCCATTCTACATAAACAACTTTTGTTTTGATTTTCATCAATAAAATACCAGCATTGACATTCTCTATGGTATAAAAAAATAAAGTTGTGTAAACAAAAACAAAAGTATTTTTTTCTTTACAAAATATTTGCATAGTGACTAAGTATTTGTTTCAGGTCTAGTTGTACTTTGAGTCCATTGTTTGTATGTTTGTTAAAGTTCTCACAACAAAAGATAAGATTTTTCTTTGTGTGAAACTATATTTGTGTATCTTTTATTATAATCTAGAATTACCTGAAAAATGCCTAAACACCTAAATCTGATTTACCAAAGCTTGTTTTGAAGTTAAGAACTGTATAATCAAAAGTTATTGTACAGTGTGTGAAAAACAGAGAGTATTTAACTTATATTAAACTAAGCCTAATGTGTTTAATATATGTGTATGACAATATTACAAGGGAAATTTAGAACAATACATTTCTGATGAGAATATTCAATGATTTAAAAGAGAAAATACAATAAACTTCTTAATTCATTATATGCATGTTTATTTTGGCCTCAAATCTTGTGAAAAGTCTAATAACCTCATTAGTTAATGTAATAAAAATCTCTTGTTATTTTTGCATTAACAACAAAACAAAGTCCGTCATAATATTTTCCCGCTACTTTGTGACGTGCCAACCATAGTGTCATAAAAACATTGTAATTATTTTTTTAGATGTTGATATGATATCATACAGCCTAATAGAAAGTTATTCTTTGCAACGAGAATGATAGTGCGAATATTATTGGATTAGTTTAGTCGTAACAGCTGACGGGTATTTTATAATCCTGTATTACGTCCAAATGTGTTTTTATCGAGCTGTTTTGACGACATTATTGCAATAAAACTTTCGAATGTTTATCAACCGGCCGAACGCCCGACATCCGCCTGTAATTCCGTGTCAAAGGTATTAAATAACGATTAACGCGTAGATTATCGAAGATATAATCCTTTTATCACTAATCTATCACAGATAAAACAGTATCCAACCAACAAAATGACTCATAATCGGTACCTTGTGCCATAACCTATGCAATTATTTTTTTAAACGCATCACATATTGCTCAAGCTGAGAGATCTTCTAAAACGTGTTAATAACATGCGTCTTAGCCTATTGTCCTATAGAAATCAAGTTATTTTTTATTATTTACAATTCACACATTTTTATAATAATAAAATTATTTACCTCGAAAAGTTTCAGCAGAATGTTTACGTAAAGCCTCCTGACGCCCAAGGATTTTCCAATTGATGCGAGGAATATTATGCACAATATTAAAAGTAAGAACGGCGTGTACAATATAGATATAGCGACGGACACGAACGACATTATTAACGCCATCTTGAAGACTGATTGATTTAATTGAGTAATTTTGATAACGAATGAAAAATCACCGGGTCATTCATTCGTGGAATGTCAGAAATGTCAATACCACGTTTTATTATTGCTTTTAGGACGGGAGATAATTTATTGTTAACTTAATAAATTATTTTTTAAATGTTACGTAACATATATACACAAGCTATAAAACAAAACTTATATAAATGAGTGCTATTTATAACACTCGAACGAAAAAACCCTTTTTGAGAAACTTTGTTACAAATACGTTTCGTTCTTGCTATAAATTTAAACATTCCAGGTAAATTTCCTGTGTTATTATTAGATATTTTTATATTTTTCTGTATTTAAATGTTTGATAGTAAATAATAATAAAAGAACATTAAAATTTTGATAATATTTCAATGATTTAAATAAAATAAATACGTTTTAAAACGTTTCTATTGATTATATTATTTTGACGTAACAATTTTCGCTACTGTCAACCCCAACTTGATATAACCTCCACAGTCAAGGGAATCTTGGGATTTTTCAATAAATCCTATTTGGATTTTCGTATCCCAATTAACAAATAAATTAAAATGTCGGACCTTCCCTACGGACCTCCAGTGCGAGTATCGCCACTCATCAGGGTAAATACATTTATATTGATAAAAAATCATGTTTCATATATTATGCCATTATGTAATAGTGTTTTCAGACGTAAATTTTTATTTCAGAGTGATTTAAACTTTTTATTAAAACTATATGTGTAAGGAGGTTGATAATTTCTATTTTATAAATCTAAACAGCCAGTGCTTTTTAATTTTTTAATGGAGTATTTTTCCCAACCTCACTAATCACTGTGGGATGATCTCAACAGGTATTTCTTCGGAGTATATCTAAGTTTTCATTATGAGTAGTGCTGTTATAATGTTAGAAGTGATTATTTATTGCAATCCTAAACATTACAGCCTACAATATATGCACATACCTACAAGTTTATTTTAAATGCAACTGGCCTGTTATCAGTAAGTCACTTTTTAAATGTAAGTCAGTAGGCTGTCTAAAAGAAATCAGTGCCCTATTCTGGTTTATAACAGTTTCAATAGTTCTCCACAAATAAAAAAAAGTATTTAGCTGCTAAAATTTGTTGATTAAAGTAGAATTAACTACTATTCTATAATTTTTCCCTGTCGTAACCAAAGATGCAATAATGGCATTAGCTTTCAATTTGTTTAGGAAGTCATTCAAGGAATACAATAGTTAAATATCTTTGCCTTCTATGTATTCAGCGCACTTCCATACAATATTAAGTATAGAGCTCCCCCTAAACTTGATATAGTCTTGTACCAATCATATTTTTTACAATCCAACAAGTTTCAATCATCCAGTCCTCTTTTGGGGACCATTTCTGAAATCTTCCATATTTCCATGGTGTCTCAAAAACTTTTTGCTCAAAAGTATATTTCACTCATTCCAGTTTGGCCGTTGGTCATTCCTCGGCGCGGGTATCCTGTATGGAGCCTTCCACCAGAACCGTCTGTCCAAGAAGGAGGCCAAGTTCCGTGAGGTAGAAGCCAAGGAGAAGGTTATCCGTGACGAGAAGATCGCCAAGGAGAAGGCACTAGCAGCTGCTGGTAATTAATTTGTATATTATTGGTTGCTAGATCAGGAATAAGGATTAGTAGGTTGTATGTTAACATGTGTAGTTTAACATTGCCACAAATTGGGTGCCAAAAAATGGTTGGTGTAACGGGGAAGATGCAAAAAAGATGGCTGGATAACTTAGACGCATTCCTATAAAAATGGCGAGACATGACAATGGGCTGAGAGGACCTGAAAACTGAGGGGCCTCAACAGTAGGACAAATACAGAGGATATTTTTAAAAAGACTTAATAGTGGAACTTTTCGTCATCATCTTCAGCTTATCCCAAGTAAGATAGGGTATAATAGAGTACAGTGTTAAAGATATTTTCAAAAGTGCAAATTCAGGAATCTGACACAAAGCTTGGGTTTGCCAGATTCTAATGCAACTGCTTGACTAGGCAGAGATATTTTTCCATTTCTTATGACAGATTTAAAATGCAATTTTTCTAATAATTGAATTTCTTACAGCACAAAGTTAACAATAATTGACAACTTATTTGTGAATTTAATGTTAGTTGTATTAAGGTATATTTTTTCATATTCAAAAATACCAAAATATCCTATGTTAATAATGTGGAAAAATCATTTGTTTAAACATATTACTCTGGAATCTCCCACCAAAAATTAAAATGAGTACATGTTCGTCCATTTTTTATTTTCGGGAATTGAACCCGAGACCTCATCATCACTTGTAGGTTACACTACCGACCGCAAAATGCAGTTATATATGTATTTCATTACTTTATTCTCTCTTTACAGCCGAACTGAAAAACCTTGAAGACATGGTGACCGCCAAGAAATGAACATAAAACAAGTTAGTTGTTAAGTAAATAGTATAACATCCATCTTGTACAGTGTTGCCAGTTGAAACACACGATGGCAACATTATTCCATCATAAATTATGTATTTAAAACATTATAGGTGATTTAATATTTTGTTGTTTTATTTCACTTATTGTACTTCTTTGGACTCTGCTAAGCCTATGGGAAATAAGCTTGAATTTATTAATGTTTGTTGCTTTTTGTACGAAGATTATTTCTCATAAGGGTTTTGTTAATAAAATATATTTGTATTTCACGAAATACCAACTTTCATGTTTACACATGCATACATGCATAATATCAGGCTTTTTCCCGTAGTGGTTGGCAGAGACCAGACAATACTACTTGGTACATCCTAATTTGCAAAAGTACAGAGCTTCGCATAATCTGGTGTGACGGTATACAAGACCGTCAAGCCTACGACCTAAAGTTACTTACTCCGGACAATCACTGAGACATCCTGACAGAAAGAATAATAACAGTTCTAACATATTTTTATGTATCGATCCGAGATTTTAACGTAAGATCTCTGTTGATCGCACAAACATGGAATAAGAGCAAGATGAGCCTAATTTTAAAGATTCAATTTACAGACAATATAACATTGCCTAATAACCAAACATTATTTGTAACTAAATAAATATTATTGGACAACTCACACACGGTCATTTGATTCCAAACTAAGCAGAGTACTATGGTAACCAAATAACTGATAAAGATACTTATATACTTCTAAATACATACTTAAATAGACACATTCACAAGTAACTAAAGGTATAATAATCATAATTGGCTTTAAATGGCCACCAATCTATTATCCGGCTGCATCACAGTTTGCTTACCTAATAGTATCAAACTTATAACTATGTAGGGCCCGAATAAAAAGTACCAAAAATCCTTGAAAAAAAATAATTTATTCAATATAAAACAAACTGTCTTATAAATTCTCGCTTAAAATATAATTTAGCAACCGATATCTTCAAGCCACGTACGACGAGGGCTAGGCAGCGATCTAACGTCGATATTGACTATGGTAATATGCATTTATAATTACATTTTCGTGATTATAACTTTCTAATTACATGATTATTACCTAATAATACAACCCGCCATTTAAATGTGTGTGTCTGAACATAGCAACAAATTGTGCACAAGATGAAACATAAATAATAATTATAATGTCCTCCTGGCCAATATTCGGCTACGGCGGCCAGTTTTATTGAAACCAGCCAATGGTGCAGGACTTTGTTTATAGTGTCTAAGTGTGTGCACAATACACAGGCACATACATACAGTAGTGGTATACGCGGAGTGCGTGTGACGGAGACGTAACAACGACGTGCAATCCGTTCCCTCACACGCACTCCTTACTTGCATACCTAAAATCACGCCTTTTCTCTAAGTAGTAGGCAGAGAGCAAAGAACGTCACTTGGTACGATCCTTACAAACTTCCCTTGCTTCATTCACATACATACATGTTGTCATACAGGACCGCCGGTTACGAACACCTGACCTTTTTGCAACACATCACCGATATGATCTGTGTATGTCTTTCTAAGGTGCCCCTACTACCATTAAATAATAATCATGCAAATATCCATGATATTTAAGTGTTAGAACAAATGAAATAGGCAGAATACTGTCTATAGAATAGCCAGCGGGAAAAGATAAATAATATTTTCTTACAGTCGAGTGGTCCCACACACTCCACACAAAAACGCTTGTTGCGTTCACCGGTCAGTAAACGATCTGTGGGTTAAGCAACCCTTGGCACGGTCTATACATAATGTCCTCCTAGCCGATATACGACTACGGCGGTCAGTTTCATTGAAACTGGCCATCAGTGCAGGACTTTGTTTATAGTGTCCAAGTGTGTGCACAATACACAGTTACACTCTCTATTCCTTCACTCTCATAGTCTGGTGGGGCGGATCACCGACACGACTAGTGAGAGGTCAGGCGCAGGACCGACGGCGACACGTGCTCTCCAAGGCACGGAGGTCTTCGACCTCAACTTCCCAACTCCGGGCAATCTCTAAGAAATTCTTAACAGAAAATCTCAGTAAAGACTTTTTGGCCCGACCCAGGATTCGAACCCGAGACCTCTCGCACGGCAGCCGCATATACTACCGACCGCGCCACAGAGGCAGTCCTATACATAGATGGGTGACCGCTTAGTGGTATTTGAACTGGGTGTTTTGCAAACAAAAAAAATATATTCTATGATGGTAAATAGATGTTATCCTTGCCCAGCAGTGGGACAGTAATGGGTAATTTATCTCATCCCACTGGCTAATTATATGTATAATATAGTGTATTTAGCTTTACTAATAAGAAATGCTCGATATAATAATATTCTTAAATATTAGTTCCTATTATTTAAACAAAATTTTACATATTAGAATGTTTTAAGTCTAGATTTTAATAAACATATTATACTCGTGTGATAACAAACGTGTTCACTACGTGACGTCATTATATCTGTGTCTCTCACTCACTACACATTGTCGCATTCACATGATTCTTTTGATTGTGACATAAGCAATTATCCCCTAAACTGCTGTAATGGGTAATGAAAATTTATATAAGAATAGAACCCTGGGAATCATTTAGTATAATATTGATGTTTAAAAACAACTCCCGACACAAGAGCAATTCTTAGAATTGCTCTTGTGTCGCGGGGACTTTTACAAACATACAAACAACGGACACAAAGTACAACCAGACACGTGGAACGTACAAATATTTGTTCCGTGTGGGAATCGAATTCATCCCGACGCAATGGTAGTGGCGTGGTGACCTTAACCACTGCACCACATGCTAGTATAATATTATTATATACTAATTTGATTAAAATCTAGCTTTAAATCATTACTAATATATAAAATTTCATTCTTTACAATATATTACAAGCATTTTAAAATAATATTTGAAATAAAAAACTATCCCTCTTATCCCATAAACACTCTGTAAACTTATTTTAGTTAAAAAGCTACTACAATATGTTTTCTCTTTTTCATTTCGCTAAGGAGTGAAAGAAACAAAACACTTTATAAGCCTTTCATAACTTCATATATTTTTGTGAATAAGAGGGTATATATTTAGAAATATACATAAATACTATCTTACTAATCGTGTTGTAAGTGCTAATTAGTTATACAGTGTTTTGTCTTCACTCATATACAGTTACAACATTGATTGTAAGTGTACACTGTATATCTAATCACAGCTTACAACACGTTTATTAGTAAGATAATATTTAGTATTTTATTCATATTTAACTAAATAAATAGTTTTTTAGCTAAAATATTATAAAAAATGCTTGAAATATATTTTAATATAGAAATTAGTAATTTTAACTAAGAAAGGTTTTAATCCATCTATATATATTATTACATATAAATAAATTAAAGTGAATTTCTGTAGTTAAAAATATCTACAAAAATAAAATCACGCCGTTTTCCCATAGGGGTAGGCAGAGACCAAAGAACGCCAATTGGTTATTTTAAACCACCTTTTTCAAAAAATGTTTATCTATTTGTCCATGGTAAATCTCAAGAATAGCTCAACCAATTTTAACGGGACATTAATAATATAATACTAATATCATTGGACTACTCACACACGGTCATTTGATTACAAACTAAGCAGAGCTTGTAATCAAATAATTGATAAACATACTTAAAAAGATATATTTAAGTACAGAGGATACCTTAAGTTAAAATTACTAATTTCTTTTAACGCCTACTTGAACGACGCAATGCTACGAAACGCCATAAAAATAACGTTCAACTTTATATACTTGTATCCTAATAATATAATAAAGATTTATATTTGTTACTCTTTAACACAATATCTCTGAGGTTAAGTTAAGCTTGCCGAGGAGTCTGTGGATGGGTGACCATCTTATACCTATCGACTTCCTCCGTTTTCAGAAGGCACGTAAAATTGTGGGTGCCGGTCGTCATTTTCAAAGATCTTTCTTTATAGTTTTACAGTAATCAGAAGCTTGAAAGTCTTAGTTAGCCCCGGTTTCTGAGTACATTTAGCGGTAGTTTATCTATTCAATAGCGTTTAAACTCATATTATAAATAACGCTAGTACCTCAGAAACCTGGGGTAAGTATGGTGTTATAAGTCAACTGTGTTGTGGAGGTCAGATAGACAGTCGCTCCATGTAAAACACTGGTATTCAGCTGCATCCGGTGAGACTGGAAGCCGACTACGAGATAGTTGGTCGAAAGGCTAGACTGACGGTGATTGTAAAACCCTCGGTTTCTGAGTACATTTAGCGGTAGTTTATCTATTTACTAGCGTTATTTATAATATGAGTTTAAACGCTATTGAATAGATAAACTACCGCTAAATAGACTAGTTGGGAGAAAGGCTACTGTTTAATGTCCGAACTTTTAAACTCTCGGGTTCATGTTTAATGTATAATAGGATACGGGAATTAACGCGAACACGCATTTTACCTTAAGTCAGTCAGCCTGCGAGCACGGCGAGTGCAACCTGCGCCGAAACGTAAGGCATTTTAAGGTAAAATGCGTGTTCGCGTTAATTCCCGTATTCTATTATACATTATACTGTTTAATGTGTTAAATAGTCTTATCATAGCATTGCGTTGTTTAAGTAGTATGTTACAATAAATATATAATATAATTGTTCTAGAAAGTTTTACGATGCACCGCTCGGTGCCCCTCCTCGTCGTATTCGCGCTTGGACACCCACATCTTACGGAATGTGTCGAGCGACGCGAGAATCGAACCCCCTATCCATGTTGAGTAGAGGCGCTCTTGCGGCGCTGAGATCTGTAACACGAGGAAATAAAAAATAAATAAATTTAACCCATTAATGTCTCACTGCTGAGCAAGGGTCTCCTCCCGTAATGAGGGAGGGGTTAGGCCTTGAGTCCACCACGCTGGCCAAGTGCGGGTAATTATTGTCTTGCAATATGGGCATTTAATTTGGTATCTTATTGGTGGAAGAGGCGGGGGGAGTGGTATATCACATTGACAAATGGCGTTAGTAAAAAGAGGTTGCATATAAGACTTGAGATGGTATAGGTGACGCCAAAAAACTTGAACACAAGAAGTTATTTTAGAAAGCAAACTATACGTAGACCCAGTGCAGAGGACTCTCGGTTGACTGTTCTACCAAACAAGCGATCGAAGCGCTATAGCCCTAGCCGTCGCGCTCTGCTATTCTTTCAAAGCGGATTTACAAATCGTTCCTTATGATATAGCGAAATTGTTCAAGTTATTTGGCGGCAACTGTACTAAGTTATAGTGGAGGGTATCATGTTACGTTTGGGGGGGGCTTAATGAATAAAAGGAAGGGAAGGAATGAAAGGGGTTTTAGGGTGGGAGGTATATGTCATAACTAGCTGACCCGCGCAAATTCGCTTGCGTCACATAAGATAGAATGGGTCAAAATTTTCGTTCCCGTTTCTGTAACAAAAATGTCTGTTGCAAAATGTCTATCTGACACTGAAATAATTTTTCAAATCGGACCATTAGTTCCTGAGATTAGCGCATTCAAACAAACAAACAAACAAACAAACAAACTCTTCAGCTTTATAATATTTGTATAGATGAGGTTTGGGAGACTTAGAGAATAAGAGAAGGGAGTGGGTCTGAAAGGGGTTTAAGAGTGAGGGGGGTTATGTTTTATAATAAGGTTTAAGAACCTAATGAGTAGAGGAGAGGGCAGGCCTGAGAGGGGGGTTTTAGTAGGGGGGGGTGTTATAAGGAGGGGGGTTAAAGATATGAACAGGGGAGAGGGGGTAAAAGTGTTAGTATATAATGGGGGTATGTCTTAATATGACGTTAGATAAATCTTCACACTACATACCCTTATCTTCATATCCTTGGGCGCCAGTCGTCTGATCTCGGCGAGCAGTCTGTCGCCGAAGCCGCGGAACAGCGTGGAGCCGCCGGACAGCACTATGTTCTGATACAGCACCTTGCGCAGGTCCATGTCGGACTTCTGGATCGCGAACATTAGCACTTCGTGTAGACCTGCACAACGAATAATTATATATTGTTAGAAAAACTATTAATTAATTAAAAACCCCCCGATTTTATAATAAAAATGTTTATTTCATACTTTTTATAGGTTGGTCACATTAGTTAAGCAATTCTAATTTTCCTACCACCAACTCATCATACGAAACTATTTGAGACCCCAGCCAAGTAAATTCGCAGACATTCTGTTAATCTTCCCACTTTCACCTGTAGCGGCTCGCTACATACAGCGACATCTACCGAGACCAGCGCGCAACCAACCACCACGCTCAGTGTGACTGACGTCACAAGTCCTGAATCGCGCTATCAAAGTTTGCACTGCAATTGTCTATATATACAAGTTCCCGACTACAACAGTCGGGCAGCCTAGGCCCACCAGGCATGATCACCTCGCCTGCTCGGAGGATCCTCCCTTTGGTTGGAGGAACATGATCACCTCGTTCCTCCACACACCCCCTATAACTTTTAAACGGCTCAACCGATTTTCATCAAACATGTCTAAAAACACTCGCACATAAGTCATCTTTGAGCCTTGGCTGGGTATACCAGCAGGTTTAGACAGGTAAATACACCCACGTTTCGCTATTAACAATGTTAGTCCCATGTAATAGGGGGCGAGCGTGTCATATACCGGACACGTTACCAAACTCCGGACTACTATTGACTATATTATATACATTTAATAAGAAAAGTTTTATTACCTTCGCACTCTTCGCCAATGAGATCAGGTCTGAACAGCACTTCGGGCGCTCTGAATCTCGCTGGACCAATCTGTAAGTACATATATAACTTTAATTAAATTTACTTTCATTGATTTATGAGCAGTGATAGCCGAGTGGTATAAGTTGATACCTCCCACGCAAGTGTTTGACGGTTCGAACCCGAGGCACTAATGTTTAGCACATTTAAATTGGAGATAAAAAAGTCATTAAATGTATCCTAATCACAGATTTCAGATAAATAACCTTGCATTCGCGAAAAGGCGCGAGAAAAGAAATATGCAATGCTGTTTCCAGATGCTGCTAAAGATATTTCAAATTGCAGTTTCCAGATAGTTACGAAACAGCATTGCATATTTGTTTTCTCGCGCCTTCTTATCGAATATTTCAAAACATTGTTTTTGTAGATAACGGCATTATAGTTAGGGGACGGCAGTATTTTATCGTGGTCAACCTAGTGTCAAAGTTGTTCAAGCCTGAAGGCCTTTGACGTGACTTACCTCTAGCTGTGTCCCGTCAGGTAGCGTGTACTGCGCTCGTTCAGTCTCCAGGCTCTCCTCCTTCAGCGGGTTGGGCGACAGGTAGCAGGCGCGCTCCTTGATCGCTTTCACTATCTCCAGCTCGGCTGAGGTGCGGAGGTTCACTCCCTCTTTGCGGAGAAGCAGTCTGGAAAGAGGATAGTAGAAATATGAGTTTAAAAATATATAGCAAATATACAATCACGCCTCGTTGCCAAGATTGGCAAAGAACAAAATCAAATCATTTATTCATGTAGGTCAAATATTGACACTTATGATAGTCGTTACAATTACTGAATCTACCACTAGCTCGGAAAGTGTATCTTATGAGAAGAACTAGCAAGAAATTCACAGACAGTCACACAGACAGACAGTTTTTCAGTCGCCGAAATATTTACAATTTTTAATGTGGGTGATACAATAATTGATCATGCGAGGAGCTGCCAACAATCAGCGATATAGACTTAACGTCAATTAAGGAAAACGAATATAGATACGTTTAAAATATTCATTACCTTATAAATTAACTTTAAAGATGTCAATGTTGCGGAACCATTCATGCGCGAGTACGACTCGCACTTGGCTGGTTTGTATTAACCTATCCTACTAATATTATAAATGCGAAAGTTTGTAAGAATGAATCGATGTTTGTTACTCTTTCACGCAAATACTACTGAACCGATTACGATGAAATTTGGTATATAGGTAGCTGAAGACCCAGAATAACACATAGGCTATTTATGCCGAAACTCCCGAGGAATTGGGATTTACACGGGAACGAAGTCGCGAGCGGCCTCTAATTTGTTATGAAGTCAAACCCACACATAGTTAAACCATTTCTTTCTTAGCAAAGACTAACAAATTCTTCATCAACTAAATAGTGTATTCCTCACCTAAGGTATCTGGTAACATCTCTGCCGGCGACATCGACCCTCATGATGGAGTGCGGCATCGCGAACCCCTCGTATATGGGCACCGAGTGAGTCACGCCGTCCCCTGAGTCTAGGACCACGCCCGTTGTACGGCCTGTTGCGTATCTGAAATTAACATAAATTATTTAATAACACATTAATGTTCTACTGCTGGGCAGGATCTCCCGTAATGAGGGAGGATTTTAGGCCTCAAGTCCACACTGGGCAATAATTATTTATCCTCTGGTTATTAAAATGTATTTAACCACTCGGCTATCACTGCTTTTTTTCGCATACGAGTATGCGAAAAAAAGCAGTGATAGTCGAGTGGTTTAATTGATTTAAAAATAATTATCGTTCGGTGCAGGAAAACATCGTGAGGAAACTTTGCATGTCTAAAATTTGTTTAATACATTTATTGAGGGCATGCAAAGTCCCCAACCCGCACTTGGCCAGCGTGGTGGACTCAAGGCCTAATCCCTCCCCCGCGTTTGGGAGGAGACCCTTGCCCTGCATATATGCATAGCAACAATTTAAAAAAAGTAAAAGTAACAACTGTGTATTGTAATTGACGGCCTCTGGGCGTGTTCCATTTCCCGAACAAAACAAATATTTGTGCGATCCACAAATAATTGTTTCGGGTCTGGTTATACTTCGTTGTTTGTATATTTGTAAAAGTCCCGGAAATCAAAATAAAAATCACATCATTTATTAATTTAGGTCAAATATTGACACTTATGATAGTCGTTACAATTACTGAATCTACCACTAGCTCGGAAAGGGGGTAGAGTTATCAAAAAAGCAGTATACTCACAAACTAAGCACAGCCTGCATAGACAGGAACAGCGCGGGAACGTTGAAGGTCTCGAAGAACACCTCGGCCGCCTTCTCCCTGTTGCGGCGAGGGTTGAGAGGTGCTTCCGTCAGCAGCACCGGGTGCTCCTCTGAGAATGTTGACAGTTGATCCTGTAAAGAGAAGGTAGCATTATGACATGTAAAACCAGGTAATGGAAAAGAAAAAACTGGCCAAGCGCGAGTTGGAAGTGCACGAAGGGTTCTATACCAAAGAAAAAAAACTCGTTCACATTTCCGGCAAATAAATGATTGTGCATAAGATGCATTCTGTGGGTACCCAGCATAATATTTTATTTTTTTTAAGCTTTTTAGATATCAGATTAGTTAGATAGATTAGATATTATTCTAGATATTTATGAGATACAGCCTGGAGACAGACTGACAGCAGAGGCTTACTAAAAGGGACCCGTGTTACCCTTTGCGTACGAAACCCTAAAAAGATAAGAAAAAAGAGCTGTTTTTGACAAAAATTTTGCAGAGATGGATACTAAATAAAAAGTCAGTTTTCCTTGGGGTCTCAAATACGTTTTACACAACTTACCTTACTGTAAATATAATTCCAGACCCTCTCCATATCGTTCCAGTCGGTCACAATACCGTGTTCCATTGGGTACTTAATACTGAGAAGGCCTCGGTGCTCCTCAGCACGAGGACCTACGAACAACTCGCCTTCTAATGCTCCGGCCATGACTCGCACGTGTTTGGGACGACCAATACTGAAAGAAAAGAAGTATTTATAATATTTTATATATAAGTGGGGATATTTCTCTTTTTGCAGGAATATTTGTAATACATACATTCATACGTAATATCATGCATTTTTCCCATAGGTGTAGGCTTGCAAACTGTCCTATTCATTCTCATTATTTCTTAGCTAAACATGTCATCATACAGGAATTATGAATACCATTTTGGCAAGACAACCTAACCAAACAGACCAATATGATCTGTGTTTGTCTTTAAAAGATGTTCCCTCCCAACATTTCTATTTCATTTATACCTACTTGTTTCAGTTGAAGTAAAATCACATGATTTGTAAAGGCAGGTCTATATCTTGGCTAATATCTACATTTGTGTGGAAGTCTACTTATAAGAATTCAGGAATACGTTACTAGCTTCGAATTAAAGCAATTTTACACACTTTTAATTGCCGCGAATACTTTCTAATTGCACATAAATATATAAAAACATACCCAAAACATTGACATACATAAAGAATATGAAAAACTCATACTTACTAATTCGGAAACCTGCATTTTGGTATCTGATCACCCGCGAAACCAGCTTTGATCACTCCGGAGCCCTGTCAAGCACCGGTAACACTTAATGCATAGAAAATCAAGTAATTTGCATAAAAAAACTCTATTAGGGTATTGTCAAACTCCGATGACTCATTTTTTACAACTATTGTATGAAAGCACGTAAATAAACTAAATCACTGTATTTATTGAGGCAATAAAACGGGTTAACTCCAATTTAAAACGGGTCAATTATTGATTTTATTGAAAATTTACGAAAATATATTGACTCGACAACTCGGGGAAAAAGTGCAAGTTTGTTGTTAATTTTGATGATATTTACGTTATCGATGACGACGGGCTGGTTCACTATTACGTCGTTTAACTCCATATTATCTAAATTCGGTAACAATTTAACAATTAAATAGAGATATTTGAGTATTTCACTTTTGTGAATTCCACATTCGGTTACGATTTTTCACTGAAGACGTTTCATATCAAACTTTGATATTTGAAACATAAATTATTTGTTGCTCTCTCACACTTTCGCAAACAGTAGAGTTTTCTGTCTCACTTTAATGAGAAAAAGTGTGATATTTATGTTGTATGGAACGTGAGAATATGACATCAGTGTTTTGGTATTGCCAGTTTCGATATCCCAGTTACCACTTACCACGTATGCAGAAAATACCTATAAAAGTAGGTAGTTATTGGTGGGAGTACAGCTCAAGAAAATTTGCAACATGCTTTATTTTATTTGTTCATAAGAATCATTTGAACATGATAATTTTTTGTATCGGAGTAACTCGATGATGACTTTATGTCTTATTTTAATGACCTTCGATTTGGTACTGTTGTTTCTAAACGAAACATATTAAAAAGTAACAAACAATGGAGTTGTCATTTTAAGCAACAACAAACTAATGTCAAAATTATTTTAGAATTATTGTATTTTGTGATTTTTACTGAAACAAAATGTTTCTACTACCTCTTCTAGTCACCAATTTATTATTAGTAGCCGCTGAAATCGATACCGAAGTACAATATTGTGATAAAGACGCACAAAACTGCGGGAACGAAGTCGAAGTGGTTGACGACACAAAATTGATATTTTACGATGTTAATCCTCCTGAAGGGTTTAATTTACGGCGGGACGTGTACATGAGATTCGCTGTTATGGTCGCTGAAGCTCGGAAGAAAGGTAGAAAGAACTGGGAACTAGTTTTACCTCCTTGGTACAACCTCTATCATTGGAAGTCGGAAAAGCGCGTTCCAATACCCTGGAATAAATTTTTCGACATAGATTCTTTGAAATCGTTCGCTCCAGTTGTGGAAATGTATGAAGTATTTAGTAGAATAAAAAATGATGTTTTAGAATTAGATACTGTTTATGTTTTACAAAATTTCGAAGATTCTTTCGAAGACGGGAATTTTGTTGAAGAATGGGGCATTGTTGGCAACTGCGAGTATGACGAAGGTTTTTGGGGCTACAAAAACATCACCGCCAAAGAGGTTGTATGCGTAAAATTCCAAGGAAAAATTTCTAAGCTGAAAGAATTAATATCATTGCATCCTCATGATAAAAAAATCATGTTTACACATGGAGAGATACCTTTGCACGACCTGTACGGTTTGAAAAGTTACTGGGATTGTCGTAAAAGCATGAAGTTCAACAAGAAACTGGAGAAAATTGCAAAGAAATATATTGCAGAGTACTTAGACTGCAACAGTAAGAAATGTAAAAACTACCTCAGCGTACACTGGAGGAGGCAAGACTTTGCCCGCAGCCGAGGTAACGACGTCCCCTCCATCGCAGGAACGGTTAAACAACTCCACAAGAACCTCAGAAGACTACCGGAAATAAAGAAAGTATTCATTGCAAGTGACGCATCAATGTCTGAAATCAATAAATTAGAGAAAGATTTGACTGAACTTGGTTATGAAATACACTTTTTCTTGCCAAGTCTGGCTATAATAAACGAATATGGGGATGGAGGGATAGCCATTATAGATCAGATTATCTGTTCCCGAGCAACTTATTTCATTGGTACTCATGAGAGTACGTTCTCATATAGGATACAAGAGGAACGGGAGATCCTTGGCTTCAAGAGTGATACTACATTCAATAGACTTTGTCCGGACAGCGGTATTTGTATAAAACCGTCTCGATGGACCATTGTAAATAAGTAATTATTGTAAGAATAATAAGTACAGTAGGAATAGTCTCACATTTTGTCATTAGCCACCTTTACACACACACTCTATCGCGTATAAAACAACAATCGCGCGTGAAGGAGCGCGCGTGCAAGGGAAAAGATCACGCGCCGCGCTCATCTGTCAAGCCCACGAATAGCGTGTTGCTTTCCCGCGCGTAATCCTGCACGCTCCTAAGAACGTGCGATAGAGTGTAAGTTATGTGTAAAGGAGGCTATTTTCTGTTTGAAATCAGTCTGGATGTGAATAAAGCAAAGGAAGTTTGAAAAAGGCAAGTAAACAGTGTGAATTATGGAAATTAAAGATACCTCTATTGTTATGTCTCTTTCACTTGCGCTCTATGCAGTGTCACATTGTGTTATATTAAATATGCACAATAACAATGATGATTTTTAGTTTGTTATGAATTTGCTTATTGCAGGAATAAGTGTCTATAAATAATATAATCATTCCGTATACACTCCAGTTCGATCAATGGCCTAACCATGGAACAATTTTTTTAACATTACTTATGTACTAAGCTGAATATTTTATGTTTATCATTAATGTGAAGGCTTCCCGCCAAAACGCGTTTATTTTGTAAACTGACCATAAAGATTTTTTTTTTTATTTAGGTACTTCTCATACCTACGTTTTATTAGATCTGAGTCTAGATACGTAATTGCATTTTTTTAGCTAATAAGTATACTGTTTAGATATAACTAATTTTAAATGAGCCATAATAATGATGCCAAAGATTAAATAAATGAATTAATATATAATCGAAATGTTTTATTTATTAAAAAATCCAAAATTTTATTGACATGCTCTCATCTTTTTGGACACTTAACTGCTACTGGCCACTAGACGGCTTTAGGTCTACTGACAAACCGCGGTTTAAATTACTTAACTTTCTAATAGTTTAATAAGATAGAAGTTATGTAAATGTGTTAATTTTGTGTAGGTATTTTAATAAATGTTTTTTCATTTTTCAATATGCGATGAGCAATGCAAGCAAACGTCGCGTGTATGCGTGATCTATATATTTGAGATATCGCTTTTATTTACATCATTATCAGTCGAGCAATTCCGGTGATTACCCAAATGGTCAATTTTGTGTTTGAAAAGATAATTAAAACAATAAAAAGTTTCTGTAGTTCCCCTATTTATTTCTACTATAAGCGTGATGTTGCCAGGGAATACTACTGAATAATAATAGTAAAACTATCAGCGCGTATTCAACATTTAAGTTTAAATTATATTAGTGATGAATATGTGCCCATTGAGAAATAATATATTTCACATCGACCAGGGATCAGAAAGAGGCGCTGGCTGCGACACTGTTTTAACGCAGACGCTCAATGACTGTTTAGAAAATTTGGATAAAAAAAAAAGATATGTATTTTTTCCTCTTTCTTTCCAATTGAATTTTACCGTGACTAACGAATAGGCATTAAAATATTATTTTCAGCACAGTAATCATAGCTTTTATGGTAGATTTTGAAAACAGTGACTGGCCATTGAAAAATCTTACATTTGTCAAGTTGTCAGATTGTCACCAATTTCTAAACAGAATTTTAAAATCGATTGTTGATATTTTTTTGGCGGAGATATTATTTTGCTCTGAGTTGATTAAATAGTGTGAATAATCATCACGTTTTGAAATAAATTTTGCCATTATTATTGACGAAGCTTATTGTTTAAGCTTATTTTGATAACATTTCATGAAAGTGGATTTTTGTGAAATAATCTAAGATATGGATTGGGCTCAAGACGGTAAGTACTGTAAACTGTATTCCTTTGCTATTGTATTAAAAAAAAGTTCCCATTTTTTTTATTCGCGGCAAAAAAATAGATTTTTCTATATTATAACCTCCAAATGTGACTTTAAGTTATAGAAATTGCGAGATATTGAATTATTTTAACAGGTGTGTTGATTTTGTAAAGCAGACATGTTTTTGCAATTAATAAGTACACAATGAAATCGAATTAGAGCTTAAATACAGTCTATAACACAAAATAAGTCTGAGATAAATTCAGATTGATTTAGTTTTTCCTGTTTTCATATTGTTTGTAATAACTAAAGTAAGGATAGCCACTTATGTGTTTGTTATGTTTTTCTTGTATCCGTTAAAATACGCTTTATCATAAATTTTATGCATAAATAACTGAGCCAAACACTTTTATATTTTACATAGATTTTACAATAACCTGTGATTTTCAGCCATTTGCATTCTGGGTTTTCGTAATTATTGTTATTTTAAATAATAATAATATCCATAGTAAAGACTACACAGAATTGCTTTATTCAGAAATGGTTTTTTTTGTGAAGTCTAGAAATAATTGCACACCCTTTGCTACACTCCAACCAATAATTGTGTTTGTATGTTTGTAAAACTTAATTTCCTGGAAGACAAAAGTACAGTAAAATTTGTTCATATTGAGGATATTAGTTTTAAAAAAATATTTAGTCATAATCATATAAAGTAAGTAGTGTTTGTCATTTTCAATCAATGTTGTAACTGTATATGAGTGAAGACAAAACACTGTATAATTATTCAGAGCTTAAACTATGTTTATTAGTAACACAGTTGGTTTGTAATTTTTATTATATTTTTTACAGATTCATTTGACTCCTGGGTGAGTGAAAAGAATCCACATCTTAAAGAATTGGTTGGTATATATTATTTACTTTTAACTTAGGAATTCATTGAATTATCAAGAAAATGTACAAAAACAAATATTTATTTACAACAAAATATGGCACTTATGTGCCTATGTCAAAGTTTAATGACTGTTACGGCAATGGTAAGCAAGCAAGACCGAGACACAACAGCGCAACCTGAGTCTGTGACTACAACTTTACTTACAATCTGTCTCTGGTCTCCAATCTCACTTGCAAACTGTTTCATATGCATTACTTAAAGTTAAGTCACAGTAGCAGTCTTAGGAAACATTTTTTTAATTTTTGCGTTGGGTTTTCTTGCGATTTTGTAAATAGGTAATTAGTTCCATAGTAGTAAATATTTGTCCTTTTAAAATTGTAAACACAGTGTCTACTACTGAGCATTATAGCCCCCTAGTGGTCATGAGAGCTTTTTGCAATGTTAGCAGGTCCAAAGTCAAACGAGAATCAGACAAGAGTGACTTTTTTCTCTTTGTAATTAAACATTGGGAGCCTAAAGTCTGTTGAAAAGGGCAAGTTGTGATATTCTTGTTATGGTGGTATCTACACAAATTATGCAGCAATATGTGTGCTATGAGAGTTTTAATTCGATTGTTTATTCCACAGACAAGCAATGGTGACACAGACTCTACAAACGACAGTAATATGAAGTCCAAACCAAAGATGCAAAAGAAGAAGAGGAGACGATTTGATAAATATTGTAAGTATATTTCATTATAAATAAATAAATATAAGTAATATAAATAAACTAGCTTTTGCCCGCGACTTCGTCCGCCACCTGAATTTTCTCATGGGAATGCGTCATTTTTCCAGGGTAAAGTAGCCTATGTCATTTCTTGGATATCTCCAAACCAAATTTCATGCAAATTGGTTCACTAGTTTAGGCGTGATTGAGTAACAGACAGACAGAGTTATGTTCACATTTATAATATTAGTATGGATTGTAGGGATTGTACCAAGTGGCATTTTCTGGTCTATACCTACCTCTATGGGAAGAAGGCGTGAGTTTCTGTATGTATGTGTCAATAGTCTTGCCCCCTATAACATGGGACTAACATTGTTAATAGCAAAACATATGTGCTGCCCCGCGCAACTTCGCTTGCGTCACATAAGAGAGAATATGTCACAAATTTCCCCGTTTTTGGAAAATTTTTTATTGCGACTCTGCTCCTATTGGTGGTAGCGTGATGATATATAGCCTATAGCCTTCCTCGATAAATGGTCTATCTAACACTGGAAGAATTTCTCAAGTCGGACCAGTAGTTCCTGAGATAAGCGCGTTCAAACAAACAATCAAACAAACTCTTCAGCTTTATAATATTAGTATAGATTTATATATACAGGATCAACATGACATAATATGATTCCATTTATTATTTTAAAACAACTAGCCCATTATTTTCCTTTACTTTCAACAAGGAAGTCTGTCATATTATTATCAGTACACAAAGAACTGTATTATAAGTGCTCTTTGATAACTTTATCTCTAAGTTATCTTTACTTGAAAGCTATTTAAATGTTTTTAAAGTAGTCTGACTTTAAAATGTCTCTTAACTGAACTAAATAAATATATTTCTACTGCCTCCGTGGTGCAGTGGTTTAGGTCACCACGCCGCTACCATTGCGTCGGGAGGGTTCGATTCCCACACGGGACAATTATTTGTGCGATCCAGAAATAATTGCTTCGGGTCTGGTTGTACTTTGTGTCCGTTGTTTGTATGTTTGTAAAAGTCCCCGCGACACAAGAGCAATTCTTAGTCCGTAAGTTGTCTTAAAAAAAGCAACTTAGTTAAATGAATATTGTCCCACTGCTGGGCAAAGGTCTCCCGGAATGAAAAGAGTCCTTGAGTCCACAATGCTGACGAAGTGACTGTATTCCTTCAAGAGCTGTGTTAGACAACTGTCAGACATGCCATTCATCATGATGTTTTCCTAACAAGTCATCATTATAATATAACTAGAGGCCGTCCGCGACTTCGTCCGCGTGGAAACCCTTCCCGTGTAAATCCCGATCCCTCGGGAACTCTAAGATAAAAAGCCTATGTGTTATTCTGGGTCTTTAGCTACCTACATACGTAATCGGTTCTGTAGTATTTGCGTGAAAGAGTAACAAACATCCATACGTTCATTCTCACAAACTTTCGCATTTATAATATTAGTAGGATATAAGGATGACGTTAAAGTATTCGTTTGAAAACACATTATCATTTAAAACATTATTATCGGTAGTTCGATATTTTTATTTCGTAATAAAATCTTACTGAATATTTTTTCATCTAAATGGGGGTACTCTAACATTTTATTGCCTACATTAGTTCTGCAAAGTTTTTATACTACAGTCACGTTTTAAAAGTTAATTTTCGTTGAACGAAAGTCTCTAATTAGTTTCGATTGTACTTTAATGAGTGAAAACAGTGAAATGGTTTATCAAATTAATGAAGGTATGTTTTTGATAAGTTTTAGTATAAAAATAGGTGGAAATTTCGTTTGGGAGGTGTGAAAGCATGGATGTATGGATGCGAATGAAGCAATACAAATTTGTGGTTGAAGGTGTAATATTTATAATAAACATCTATTAATTAACTAGTTGACCCACGTGGCTCCGCTCATTTTCTAAGCTACTTGTTGTATTTATCTCTCTATAAAAACCTTTTCCGTGTCTTGAAAACAATTTTACAAAAACAAGTGGAATTGGTTAAGCTGTGAGTTTTGCGCTTAACAACATATTTGGCAATTCATTTTTATATATAAGAAGGTTTAATAATAATATAAGGATAAGAAAATAAGTGAAAATTGCTTTTTGGGAGGTTTGAAAGCATGGGATGAAAAGATGTATGTATGTGAATGGAGCAAAACAAGTTTGTAAGGACCGTACCAAGTGACGTTCTTTAGTTTACCTTATTGTCATAATTAGATTGTCAAATTTATTAGTTTTATTTACGCACGAGGTTACAAAATGTTCAAGATTTAATAAATTTCTTTTATTGTATACTTGGGTTTCCTTTTAAAAGTCTTATTCGTCACATGTAGTAGCCAGTTAGATAATGTTTATTAAGGGAATAATTAGGATCAATTTTGGTGATTACACAAGTGACGAATAATTTATTTTATCGTATGGTTAGTGGGTTTCCTCGGCAGGTCAAATATTTCTTGTAGATGTGGAGCCACAGAGGACATGGTCCACACGTTGTCATGCCCGGAGTGCCCTGACTCTTGCTCATACCAGGACCTTATGAGCTGTACAGAAAACGCCGTACACGTAGCTAAATACTGGGCTGGCAGTGTATAACAAGACAGAAAGTGTCATACACTATTTTCAGTATTAATACTATAATTTGTTTGCCATCGACACGCTAAGAAGAAGAAGAAGTGGTTAACGTAATGCCAAAGTAGTTGTACCGTTTGTCATGAGTGAACTTATGTTATAAACAACAAACCATACGATGAAATAAAAGTTTGTGTATAAAATTTTTAAGATGTTTATAAAATATATATTTGTGAATAGATGGTGAGCCACCAGCGAAGCGCGCAGCACCTTCAATAAGACTAGATGCTGGATTCAAGTGGAACTTACAGGTATGTACATTTTATCTCATTACTGTCCCACTGCTGGGCAAGGGTCTCTTCTCTCTATGAGAGATAGACCTTGGGTCCCCGTGGTGGATTCAAGGTCTCTCTGACAAAGATTAAGCATTAAAAAATATATATTTTGTTGTAATTCCGCTAATTTGATATTACTTCAATTCCTTCAAGAGCTGTGTTAAACAACAGTGAGACATGTCATTCATCACAATGTTTTCCTTTACTGTTATAAAATGATTTTGTTTAATTTGTAAATAATAATTATGAAACAATTCGACTGGACGGTAAAAGATTTTTACTACTTCGTCGTTTTATCTTTAATTCATATTTTACTGAGTACTTTAAGTTTTTTGTCGCGGCTGTCAAAGATCTTTAACAGTCGTTAACAGCAGTCAGGAAGTCTGTCAACCAGTCTTACCAAGGGACATCGTGTTATATTTATTTATTTTCTAACTTTATATACAGAGCTGTATAAAGGCGGACTTAAAGCCAGGGGCATTTTCTGCCAGTTATAACCCAGGTAACTGGGTTGTGGAGGTCTGATAGACAGTCACACCTACAAATACATAAAATGTATTATCTTCACCAGACCCTGGCGCAAGCGGCCGACGCGGTGGAGTCAGGCGGCAAGTCCCCCGTGTCAGCGCTGAATGAGCTGGGAGTGAAAGTGCACTACACGGTGCTGCGGCAGGGCGGGCCGGCGCACTGTCCTAGCTTCACTGTCGCTGTCACTGTGAGTACTGCCTAAGTGTCTACCCACAATGAGGATCACGTTATATAATCTTTATCTTTATATATATAATTCTTCTGTAAGTGTGTATGTCACTGAACTTCTCTTAAACGACTGGACCGATTTTGATGACATTTTTTGTGTGTGTTCAAGGGGATCTGAGAATGGTTTAGATTCACAGTTTTGTCCGCTGGACAATGTTTTTTTTTTTTAATTTTTTATGGCAAAACAACGTTTGTCGGGTCAGCTAGTATTATATAGATATATTAGTAAATATGCGAAACTAAATGTAAACACTAAGAGGTCATGCCCTAGAAACACATAAAAATGTCCTCCTGGCCGATATTGCGCTACTGCGGCCAGTTTAATTAAAATCAACCAATGCGTGTACTATAAACAGATACACTCTATATTACATCACTCTCAGCAGAATCACATACACAGATCATATCGGTGATGTGTTGCAAAAAGGTCAGGTGTTCGTAACCGGCGCGCAGCGGTCCTGTATGACCATTTAAACCATTTATTTGTTACACAAAATAAAACTTAGTATCTAGTCAATACATGAAAATTTATATGTAACAAAGGGTTACAGCTCAATGTATGTATGTGATTGACAACATGTATGTATGTGAATGAAGCAAGGGAAGTTTGTAAGGATCGTACAGTCAACTCCAAAAGTCGCCGAACATATTCAATCTTTCAGAAAACCATATTTTGTAGCATTGATATTATTTCATGGATAAAAAATGCTATGCCAAAAATGTTTTATTCCAACGAACTGTACCTGATTTGAGTTAGGAATTTATTAAAATAGTAAGGAAGTTTTGAAAATTTGAGGTTGTTAAGCGACTTTTGGAGGTGACTGAACCTTGTGAGGTTCTTTGCTCTCTGCTAACCCTATGGGATAAAGGCGTGGTTATATGTATGTGTATAATATTTCTTTCTATTTTCATGGAGGTAGACAGAGGCGTGATTTATATATGTATTATTTCGCAGGTAGCAGACATGCGCTGGGAGGGCGTAGGTCATAGTAAGAGGGAAGCTCGGGCGGCGGCCGCTCGCGCCTGCCTCGCGGCGCTGCTCGCCCGCGCCGGGAGAGTGCTGCCGGCGCCCAGTCCGCACCAGGACTTCACTAGCGATGAGCCTGCTAAGTTTCCAGGTATGTACGCACACTGACAGACAAACCGACAGACAGATAGATATATGGACGGACGGACAGACAGACGGACAGACGTACAGACCAGACAGACAGGCAGACGGACAGATGGACAGACGGACAGACGTACAGACAGACAGGCGGACAGATAGACACACAGACGGATAGACATACAGATAGTCGGACAGTAAGACAGACGGACAGACCAGACAGACAAACAGACAGACCGACGTTTAGACGGTCGGACAGACAGACAGTACAGTCCATACAATAAACGTGTTTGTTTCTTACTTTTGGTACGGAATTTATCTAAATTACTTATCACTTGTTCTCAGTATCGGAGTTCCAATGCTTGGAGACGAAGATGTCGTCACCAACACCTCCACAAGTGGTCGTCACCAACAATAACGCCGAAGAAAAGAATACTAATGGCAACGGTAAGTGAAATTTATTTATTAAATACTACAGGATTTAACTTAATTTATATTTATTTTATAGTATTTGATTCAATCAATCATTCACTCACTCTCAATCATTCATTCACTCACTCTCATTCACTCATATTCACCCATTCACTCACATTCACCCATTCACTCACATTCACTCATTCACTCACATTCAGTCATTCACTCACATTCAGTCATTCACTCATTCACTCACATTCAGTCATTCACTCACATTCACTCATTCAATCACATTCAGTCATTCACTCACTTTCACTCACATTCACTCATTCACTCACATTCACTCATACACTCACATTCACTCATTCACTCACATTCACTCATTCACTCACATTCACTCACATTCACTCATACACTCACATTCAGTCATTCACTCACATTCACTCATTCACTCACATTCACTCATTCACTCACATTCACTCATTCACTCACATTCACTCATTCACTCACATTCACTCATTCACTCACATTCACTCATTCACTCACATTCACTCACATTCACTCATACACTCACATTCGCTCATTCACCCACTCGATCACTGACCAACTCACTCACTCGTTCACTCACTTGTTCACGCACTCGTTCACAGACTCACATTCACTGATTCATTCTCACCCTATCAGGACGCAAGATATTCACACTCCGAATTTCATCAAAATTGTCTTAGAATTTTATCAGCTAAAACACAATCCACAAACTTTTATTACTACTTATGTTAGTTACTTTCGTAAGTTTTTTGTAACTAACTCATAATTATTTTCCCTCCCACAGTGGCGCCACCCCCCCGCCCCCCGACGCCGTCCACGTCCCCCGCCAGCGCTCTATTCGGCTCCACAGTAGCTCCCCCGGCTAACAAGAGCCCTATCAACGTGTTGTATGAGAACTACTCCCCGCTGCTGTTCTCTTGTACCTTCGGAGATGGCAGCCCGCTGGATGCCAGCCAAGGTGAGCGACGACCTTTCTTATAAGACTAGCTTTTTATCACCTACCCACCATGGGGATGACGTTATATACTATCTTTTGCCCGTCACTTCGTCCTCGTGAAAAGGTTTCCTGAAGTAAAAATAAATAAATATTCTGGGACAACTCACACACGGTCATTTGATTCCAAACTAAGCAGAGCTTGGACTATGGTAACCAAATAACTGATAAACATACTTATATACTTCTAAATACATACTTATATAGATACATTAACATCCAGGCTCAGAACAAATACTCGTGCTCATCACACAAAGATTTGTCCCGGGTGGGATTCGAACCCACCACACGCGGCGCTACGGTTGTTGCGGCGAGCGCTTAAACCACTGCGCCAAACGTGCAGTTCAAAAATTATCCTATGTGAAAATCTAGATTAATTTCAGTTTAATCAATCGATAATCTAATAAGATTTATACAGAATTCCATTCCCTATTTTATCCACTTGGGTGCAGAATTGATCAAAATCCTTTCTTAGCGGATGTCTACGTCATAACATCTACCTGCATGCCAAATGTCAGGTCGATCCGTCCAGTGGTTTGTGCTGTGCGTTGATAGATCACTATGTCAGTCAGTCACTATTGAGTTATAGTATTTAGATAAGAGTACTTTTACTCATCATCTATCAGTCTAACCTTTTACTTACTTACAACTATGTTGGAGTCGGCTTCCAGTCTCACCGCAGCTGAATACCAGTATTTTACATGCAGCAACTGTCTATCTGACCTCCACAACACAGTTACCTGGGTTATAACGCGATACTAAGTAAGACTGGTTGTCAGACTTTCAAACTTCTGACTACTGTTAACAACTGCCAAAGATGTTTGAATCAGCCGAGGCCTCTAAATTAACGTGCCTTCCGAGGAGGCACTCGGTATGTGTAATTCACCATCTACTGGCCAACCTCGGCAAGCGTAATTTAACTTGACAGATCGATCGGCGCATCGGTTTACTTAGCCACGAGCAAATCTTTTTTAAACGTACTTATAACTATTGTTTTTTTTCGCAGCTCCTCTCCAATTAAGTCACAGTATGAGATTCAAAGTCATCTGTCAAATTAAGGACCAGAAATTCGAAGGTTATGGTGAGTTTATTATTTTTGATATCTTACATACATACATAATATCATGCCTTTTAATAGGTAGGCAGACACCAAAGAACGTCACTTCAAAAAATCAAAATCAAATCATTTATTCACTTAGGTCAAATGCTGACACTTATGATAGTCAATGATACAGAGAGTGAATTTACCGACAGTTCGCAAGGTAGGGCCAATGAGAAGAGCTGCCAACAAACTCCAGGCCACTCTTTTACTTGGTACGATCCTTACAAAATTCCTTTGCTTCACTTACGTCCATACATCTTGTCATACAGGACATCTGATTTGATTTCTTGTTTAATTAAAACGTAATATCATTAAGAATTAAACTTTGTGATATCACAATAGCTTTAGTATTTTTGACACATGTACGAGCCAATATTGCTCGTACAGCACATTTATACTAACGCTTACGCAATTAAACAATTATTATAATTTAGTCGTAACGAAACCTCCGCGACGCGCTAATGTGTAGTGTCAACAATAACATAATTACGTAAAGTGCGACTCAGACACCTGAACATAGCCGTAGATAGGAATTTTAGAAATATACTTTAAACTCATAACTGTGAAGTGCATTATTTCCGGAACACCTACAACAACACAACACGTCAACAACTAGGAGTCCGTCAACGACGTGATATCCCAAACAACACATTTGGATTTTGTGTAGGGAATACTAGGAAGATCAATATCATTCACAATATATTTAAAAATAACGATCACTTGTTATAACGGTGAAGGAAAACATCGTGATGAATGACATGTCTGACAGTTGTTTAACACAGCTCTTGAAGGAAAACAATCACTTAGCCAACATGGTAGTCTTAAGCCCTTCAAGAAATCCTTACCCAGCAGTGGGACATTAAACTAAATATGCAATTATTCTCCAGGGTCCAGTAAGAAGCTGGCCAAGCTGGCGGCGGCGCGCTCGGCGCTGGCCGTGCTGGACGAGGGCCGCGCCGACAGCGCGCCGCCCAGCGCGCCCGCCGGCTTCCTGCACCAGACACTCGCCGACCATATCGGCAAGTTAGTACATACATACATACATACATACATATATACTTAGAGGAGCGAGTGCTGGACGAGGGCCGCGCCGACAGCGCGCCGCCCAGCGCGCCCGCCGGCTTCCTGCACCAGACACTCGCCGACCATATCGGCAAGTTAGTACATACATACATACATACATACATATATACTTAGAGGAGCGAGTGCTGGACGAGGGCCGCGCCGACAGCGCGCCGCCCAGCGCGCCCGCCGGCTTCCTGCACCAGACACTCGCCGACCATATCGGCAAGTTAGTACATACATACATACATACATACATATATACTTAGAGGAGCGAGTGCTGGACGAGGGCCGCGCCGACAGCGCGCCGCCCAGCGCGCCCGCCGGCTTCCTGCACCAGACACTCGCCGACCATATCGGCAAGTTAGTACATACATACATACATACATACATATATACTTAGAGGAGCGAGTGCTGGACGAGGGCCGCGCCGACAGCGCGCCGCCCAGCGCGCCCGCCGGCTTCCTGCACCAGACACTCGCCGACCATATCGGCAAGTTAGTACATACATACATACATACATACATATATACTTAGAGGAGCGAGTGCTGGACGAGGGCCGCGCCGACAGCGCGCCGCCCAGCGCGCCCGCCGGCTTCCTGCACCAGACACTCGCCGACCATATCGGCAAGTTAGTACATACATACATACATACATACATATATACTTAGAGGAGCGAGTGCTGGACGAGGGCCGCGCCGACAGCGCGCCGCCCAGCGCGCCCGCCGGCTTCCTGCACCAGACACTCGCCGACCATATCGGCAAGTTAGTACATACATACATACATACATACATATATACTTAGAGGAGCGAGTGCTGGACGAGGGCCGCGCCGACAGCGCGCCGCCCAGCGCGCCCGCCGGCTTCCTGCACCAGACACTCGCCGACCATATCGGCAAGTTAGTACATACATACATACATACATACATATATACTTAGAGGAGCGAGTGCTGGACGAGGGCCGCGCCGACAGCGCGCCGCCCAGCGCGCCCGCCGGCTTCCTGCACCAGACACTCGCCGACCATATCGGCAAGTTAGTACATACATACATACATACATACATATATACTTAGAGGAGCGAGTGCTGGACGAGGGCCGCGCCGACAGCGCGCCGCCCAGCGCGCCCGCCGGCTTCCTGCACCAGACACTCGCCGACCATATCGGCAAGTTAGTACATACATACATACATACATACATATATACTTAGAGGAGCGAGTGCTGGACGAGGGCCGCGCCGACAGCGCGCCGCCCAGCGCGCCCGCCGGCTTCCTGCACCAGACACTCGCCGACCATATCGGCAAGTTAGTACATACATACATACATACATACATATATACTTAGAGGAGCGAGTGCTGGACGAGGGCCGCGCCGACAGCGCGCCGCCCAGCGCGCCCGCCGGCTTCCTGCACCAGACACTCGCCGACCATATCGGCAAGTTAGTACATACATACATACATACATACATATATACTTAGAGGAGCGAGTGCTGGACGAGGGCCGCGCCGACAGCGCGCCGCCCAGCGCGCCCGCCGGCTTCCTGCACCAGACACTCGCCGACCATATCGGCAAGTTAGTACATACATACATACATACATACATATATACTTAGAGGAGCGAGTGCTGGACGAGGGCCGCGCCGACAGCGCGCCGCCCAGCGCGCCCGCCGGCTTCCTGCACCAGACACTCGCCGACCATATCGGCAAGTTAGTACATACATACATACATACATACATATATACTTAGAGGAGCGAGTGCTGGACGAGGGCCGCGCCGACAGCGCGCCGCCCAGCGCGCCCGCCGGCTTCCTGCACCAGACACTCGCCGACCATATCGGCAAGTTAGTACATACTTCATACAAACATAACATCAGGCATGTTATACCCGAAAAGTGTAGACATCATTGACAATGTTGGTCCCATGTAATAGGGGGCGAGCCTATAATTGTCGCATACAGTCACGTTACCAAACTCTAGGCCATTATACATTTTACCGGACTTGACTTTGTGATCAGCAATCATATACCTCCTCCTAAGGAGCTCGTGGCTTAGTTAACAACAGCCGTGCGGATCGATCAATATGGTTAAGCCACGCTTGCCAAGGTTGTTCTATCGATGGGTGACCATCTTATACATATCGAGTTCCTTCGTGTTTCGGAAGGCACGATAAATTGTGGGTCCCGGCTGTCATCTTCAAAGATCTTTGACAGTCGTTAACAGTAGTCAGAAGCTTGAAAGTTTGACAACCAGTTTTACTTAGTATCGTGTTATAACCCAGGTAACTGTGTTGTGGAGGCCAGATAGACAGTCGCTGCATGTAAAACACTGGTATTCAGCTGCATCCGGTGAGACTGGAAGCTGACTCCAACATAGTTCGGAAGAAAGTTTTCCCATATAATAAGAAGGCGAAAGTCAACTTATGTCTCCTTACTTATACACGAGTGAATCCGCGCGCTAGACTACTATTTTATATGTATGTGTGTTTGTCCCCAGATTAGTGAACGAGAAATTCAACGAGCTAATGAAAAATGATTTGGTTCACTCCAAAAGGAAGGTGTTGGCTGGAATCGTTATAACTATTAACAATAGGATCGATGATGCCAGGGTATGTACTCATTACTTATATACTTACCCTCTTATTCATAACAATATGTGAAGTTATGAAAAGCTGAGTGTTTTGTCTTTTTCACTCCTTAGTAGTCCTTAGCGAAATGAAAAAGAGAAAACATATTATAGTAGCTTTTTAACTAAAATTATAGTGTGTTTATGAATAAGAGGGTTAGGGTACAGATTTGAATTGTGTAATTTGGGTGTCAGATAACCTATCAGCTAGATAAAGTTTCGAAATTATGCGTGTATTATAAATAATGATCACTTATTCCAACGGTGAAGGAAAATATCGTGATGAAACCTTGCATGCCTGAGAGTTCTTGAGAGTATATAAAGTCCCCAACCCGCAATTTTCGGCGTGGTGGACTCAAGGCTTAAACCCTTCCTCATTAAGGGAGGAGAAAATCGGTTGAGCCGTTAAAAAGATGTAGGGGGTGAAAATGGAGAGATTAACCGAATGTCTGCAAATTTACTCGGGTGAGGTTTCAAATAGCTTTGTATGATGAGAAAGTTAGTAGTGGGAAAATTAAAATGGCTTGACCTAACATAACCAACCTATAAAAAGTATGAATAAAAATTATATAATCGGGGTCTTTTAAAATCTAATATATAAAGTTCTCGCGTCACAGTTTTCGTTGCCATACTCCTCCGAAACGGCTTGACCGATTCTCATGAAATTAGGTGAGCATATTGAGAAGGCCTGAGAATCGGCCAACATCTATTTTTGACACTCCTAAGTGAAACTATTTTTAAAAAAAATTATATGGCAAAACAACGTTTGCCGGGTCAGCGAGTTTTTAATTTATATTTATAGTATTCTTATTTTCTCAGGTAATAGCAGTAACGACAGGGACCAAATGTGTATCAGGCGAGCATATGTCAGTCACAGGGAGAGCTGTCAACGACTGTCATGCAGAGGTCAGTATAATATTATAAGTTTAACGAACTTTGAGCTAGATTCGCAGATTACGAGGTCTAAGATTCGATCGTCATAATCTATACTAGTCTATATTAGTATTATAAAGCTGAAGAGTTTGTTTGTTTGTTTGTTTGAACGCGCTAATCTCAGGAACTACTGGTCCGATTTGAAAAATTCTTTCAATGTTAGATAGCCCATTTACCGAGGAAGACTATAGGCTATGACCAAAAGAAGCAGAGTACAAGTAAAGAATGTTACACAAACGGGAAAATTTTTGACCAATTCTTTCATACATGACGCAAGCGAAATTGCGCGGGTCAGCTAGTTATACATATATGGTCCCGGTTTCTGAGGTACATTTAGCGGTAGTGTATCTATTTAATAGCGTTTAAGCTCATATAAACATGACAGTTTGAAACTACCGCTAAATGTGCCTCAGAAACTGGGCATAAATCTATATAAAATAATTATAACTTTTGAACAACATACCTAAATTGGATATTATATTATACGTTCGTAACTGTTGGGACAATGAGATCGATAAGATCAGAATTTCTACGGGTATGTAATGAACGAGTTAAAATTGTACTATACCCGGACAAAGTCGGGCCGGTCCACTAGTGTATTATATTTTAATTATTTTCTTGTATGTAGCATCTATGTAACATCTTTTTATGAACATAGTTATGCAATATTTTTTTCTTTATCTTCTTATTGTTCTAGGTTGCCGCGCGGAGATGTCTACAAAGGCATCTATACGCGCAGCTACTTATGTATGCAAATCAACCGGGTAAGTTATTAATTATCTCTTTTTGATTGGTTACTAACTTTGCATTAACCAAACGATAAATAAAAAACAAATCATAAAATGTGTGTGAAAAGATGACTGATTTTTCAGCCAGTAATCTTGTGGTAGAGGTCAGTGACCTTATCATATAGGTCTATGACCTCATCATATAGGTCAGTGACCTCATCATATAGGTCAACGACCTCGTTATATAGGTCAATGACCTCAGCACTCAGGTCAATGACCTCTTTCTTTAGGTCAGTGACCTCACCAACCTCACCATACAGGTTAGTGAACTTGTCACATGGGTCAGTGACGTCATCATGTAGGTCAGTGACCTCATCATATAGGTCAGTGACCTCATGTAGGTTAGTGACCTTTCAAAATAATTTCCTTTGTCTGAACTTAAATACTTTTAGAAGGAGAGTATAAGGAATCTTGACCCCACCATATAGAACGAATAGCCAGACAGAGAAAGAGAGACTAAAATACAATTCCCCCCCCAGACCCCCGCATCCCCCTCCCGGAGAGCGACCTGGAGCCAGCTCACCCATCAGGCTACCAGCTGCGCTCAGACCGCCAGCTGCACCTGTACATCAGCACGGCGCCGTGCGGCGACGGACGGATCTTCAGCCCGCACGAGCAACACGATGCTGAGCCTGATAAACATCCTAACAGGTAGGGGATTCGATGCCTGGTTAAAGTGAGACTGCCTCTGTGGCGCGGTTAGTAGTATATGCAACTGTCGCGCAAGATCTAGGGTACGAATCCTGGGTTAGGCAAGATATTTTGAATCAGGAAATTAAGGCTGTAGACCTTAGTGCCTCGGAGAGCACGTGTCGCCTATGGTCCTGCTTGTGACCTCTCACTGGTGGTGTTCGTCACACGCACTATGAGAGTGAATTCGCGAAACAGCTGCCTTACCTTCGTTAAACTAATGACTTTCAATTAATAATATTGAAAATATTTTCTCTATGTAGTGTATTGTGTATGTAGTAAATATAAAATACGTAAGTTAAGTTTAATTATAAGAGTATTAAAATGTTTGCTTAAAATACTGCTAACCTGACATTTATGAGTATTTCATCACTTGTTATAACGATGAAGGAAAACATCGTGATGAATGACATGTCTGACAGTTGTTTAACACAGCTTTTGAAGTAATACAGTCTTGGTCAGCGTGGTGGACTCAAGGCTCTCTCTCTCGTCCCAGAAGGAAGCCCATTGCCCAGCAGTGGGACAGTCAAGAGTAAAAATTAACTTTTCAATTTGTTTCCAGGCTAGCCCGAGGTCAACTTCGTACAAAGATCGAGTCGGGTGAAGGTACAATACCTGTGAAAAATTGCAACAATGTTGTACAAACGTGGGATGGAGTAATGCAGGTAAATGTATAAAATACTAGCTTTTACCCGCGACTTCGTCCGCCATCTGAATTTTCCATGGAAATGCGTCATTTTCCCGGGGTAAAAAGTAGCCCATGTCCTTTCTCGGGTATCAAAATATGTCCATACCAAATTTCATGCAAATTGGTTCAGTAGTTTAGGCGAGATTGAGTAACAGATACACAGGCAGACAGAGTTACTTTCGCATTTATAATATTAGTATGGAGTATGGATTATATACTTATCAGTCTAGCCTTTCTCCCAATTATGTTGGAGTCGGCTTCCAGTTTTACTAGATGCAGCTGAATACCAGTATTTTACATGCAGCGACTGTCTGTCTGACCTCCACAACACAGTTACCTGGGTTATAACACGATACTAAATAAGACTGGTTGTCACAGTTTCAAACTTCTGACTACTGTTAACGACTGTTAAAGATCTTTGAAAATGACAGCCGGGACCCACAATTTAACGTGCCCGAAACACAAAGAATTCGAAATGGCAATTTTGACAAGTGTAACTCAACCTGATAGATTGATTGTACTGCTATAGTTACTTAGCATGGTGGTGCTTTAAAAAAAAAAACTAGTTGTTGCTCGCGCCATCCCGTGGTTGTGACTTAGGACAGAATTTTCATACAAACTTTTACATGCTATATTATTCTCTTGGGGGAGAACTATTCAATATCCTTTCTTAGCGGATGCCTACGTTATAACATCTACCTGCATACCAAATTTCAGCTCGATCTGTCCTGTGGTTTGTGCTGTGCGTTGATAGATCACTGTGTCAGTCAGTCACCTTTGAGTTATATATTAGGTTGGGGAAAAAGTCTTTTCGCGTTATAGTATGTATGAACTTGTAATAAAATCTCTTCTCTACACAAAAAAGTTCGATATTTGGGCACCTCACGAGCTCACTGAAAGAAACCTAATGAACCGTGTACTCATTATTTTGTGATTCTTGAAGCCAAAGAGATTTTATTACAAGTTCAAACATACTATAATAGTCCACTCAAAAAAGCAAGTGTAGAGTGCGTGAGCGGGATCCTAAGCAATTTCTTCAGAAATTGGTTCAGGATGCTTAGAGTGTAAACATACTAAAAATCCCCGCCTCTAGGGGGGGCGCCGGAGTGGGGGGAGGGGGTTAAAGTTCCCATTTTTAGTTTTTCACAAATATCTTTAAAACGGTTCTTCGTAGAGAAAAAATGTCTTCTACAAAATGAAAAATAATAAAATTTCCTGCAACTTTTGTTAAGCAGACTTTATCGAAATTTCCATCACTTTTCGAGCACCACGCTCCGAAATAGTTAAAATGAATGTTTTTCAGATCATGAGTGAGTGTCATAAATGCGAAACTGTGCTTTCGCTTAACTTCGCGTAAGTTCATACATACTATAATGCGGAAAGACTTTTTCCCCGACCTAATATATGGCAAAGCAACATTTGCCGGGTCAGCTAGTTGACATATATGTTTGTCCCCAGGGCGAGCGGCTGCTCACCATGTCGTGCTCGGACAAGGTGGCGCGCTGGTGCGTGGCGGGGCTGCAGGGCGCGCTGCTGTCGCGCCTGCTGGCGCCCGTGTACCTGCACTCGCTCGTGCTGGGCTCGCTGCTGCACCCGCACCACATGTACAGGTATGAACTTATACTGTAATCCACCAACTTAGGCAATAATAGCCTTGACTTACACGACTTTTAAATGTGAATATTTTCATGTACAGTTGCCGCCAAACAACTTGAACAAATTAGCTATATCGTAATGATCGATTTTTAGGTCCGCTTAGAAAGAATTGCAGAGCGCTATAGCTACGGCTATAGCGCTTCGATCGTCTGGTTGGAAGAACAGTCAACCGAGAATCCTCTGCACTGGGTCTACGTATAGTTTGCTTTTTAAAACACCTGCTTGTGGTCAAGTTGTTTGGCGACAACTATAACAATGTAATTTTAATGACTTACTGTGTTCAGTAGTTAAATTAAATTATTAGAAATTTGGCAGTTCATGAAACAACATTTTAGCGACAAAACTACATATATTTTATTTTAGAAGTACATAAAATTATCTCATATCATAGATTTATTGAGGGCATGCAAAGTCTCCAACCCGCACTTGGCCAGCGTGGTGGACTCAAGGCCTAACCCCTCCCTCATTACGGGAGGAGACCCTTGCCCAGCAGTGGGACATTAATGGGTTAAATTTATTTATTTACATAAAATTATATTATTCTACTCACCGCACGCGACTTTGAAACCCGCGTGGAAACCCTTCCCTTGTAATCCCGATCCCTCGGAAACTCCGGGATAAAAAGCGTTATGTGTTATTCTGGGTCTTCAGCTACCTATATACCAATTTTCATCGTAATTGGTTCAATAGTATTTGCGTGAAAGAGTAACTAACGTACATACATTCTCACGAACTTTCGCATTTATAATATTAGTATAGGAATTAGGATATAAATGAAACAGCATTTGATCTACAAAACTACATATATTTATTATTAAAAGTATATAATATTACTTAGTTATATTATTCTATAGAATACGGTGCTTGGCGGTGTGTTATCAGGTAATACGTCCCGCGGGCCCTAGAAATTAAACGTATTTTACTAAAATTACAATTTATATACTCTAGCGGTGGATTTTGGAACTAAAATGTAGATATTTTTGTAAAAAAATTCAAACTACTGACTTAAATTTGTTGAATATATGCAATTTATATGAAATTTTAATATTTAAGAATTGTCATACTTATGACGAATATTGTCAATCTTAGAATCTATCAGTTTCTATTTTACGGGTATAGTACTGTACCCGTTTTGATACAATTTAGCTAAATTTATATTTACTATGGAATATAATTTATATTTACACATTACGGGAGGAGACCCTTGTCCAGCAGTGGGACATTAATGGGTTAAATTATTTTTTATTATATTTACTATGATATACTTGAAAATGTAAATAGACGTAGGTTATAAAACTTTGTGCTTAACCGTGCGGTGAATTTTGAACGGAGCCTCGCTAGCTTGTTTTACAATATTTCGGATTTGATAGGTATATAATAATCTCTAAAAACATCACAGAACACATTTAGTTCCAAAAACACTCACTAGACTAATTTCACTAAGAAAAACTTACACAAAAATCTGTACATATTTAACCACCAATCGTAAGCCTATCTCCCTTCCCTCTACCTAGCAACCGTTTAATAAACGCCATCACCCCCTTATCCCCCCCTAATTCCAGCGTATAAGTAACAGGTTTGAATTCCGGTGGGTTCACACCTAAATAATTATTCTCTTCTTTAGTCACATGGTTCAATTCCCCGTTCGCGCTTTTTATCATAGTATTGATCTCTCGCACTACGCTTATAACCGGGACGATGTTTTTGCGATTTTTGATCAAAAAATTCATAGCTTTGAATATGAAATTTTCGCTGTTAGAAGATGTATCGCTTTTGAAAAATGATAGGAATCTCTTTTGCCTCTTTTTAGGTATTTCGTGGTTTCTAGATTTCTTATTTTTGATGTTACGATAAAATGATATGCCTGTGGTTAGTATGTTTAATTTTCTATTTAAATTGAATTTTTTATTAACATTTTCAGCAATATTTGTAGGCGTATGTTTCAAAGAGCCTAAATTTTGATTCAAATTTAAATTTTTATTAGTACTTTTCACATAGGCAAAATTTTTATCTTTTCCAACGTTTCTATGAAAATTTTCATTATTATTTTCCAAATTTGTAGTTGTGTTATTCAAAATGTTAGTGTCATTGTCCCGGCTGAAAATTTCAGTGGGTCGATTTTCTAAATACATATTTTGATTTTCAATTTTTATTGCTTGATCATTTAAATGGTACATTTTCTTAACATTTCTCTGAACTCTTTTCTTTCTAATTAATCTATTATTATTGATTAAAACATATTTTTTATTATTATATTTGTAACTTTTCGGTGATGATGTTGCCAACTGCGGAATTGCTTGATCGTTCTTGATGGTATTTCTGTGTGTTGTTAAGTAGTATGTGTAGATACCTCTCGTCTGCTGACTACCGTCACCTGCAAGCGTGAATATGTGCTAAATTGTGCTGTATATTTACAATAGTGCAGTGATAATCTGTGAAAAAATATTTACATAAAAATAATGGCAGGAAAACCGCTTTGAGAGTAGTGTTGAATTTGATAGCGATCTTAAGCATGAGTGCGATCTCAAGACGATCTCGAAAAAGAGACCGATTTGCAATTTAAGTGAAATTTAGACTTGAGAGTTATCTCAAAATTGATACCGATTTCGACCTTGAGTGTGATCTCAAATATAAGCGCGATCTCAATATTGAGTGTGATCTCAAACTTGAGTGCGATCTTAAACTTGAGTGTGATCATAAATATAAGTGCGATCTCAAAATTGATACCGATTTCGAATTTGAGTGTGATCTCAAACTTGAGTGCGATCTCTAAAATGAGTGCTAACTCAATATTGAAAGCAATCTCTAAAATGAGTGCTACTAAACTCAAGAGCAGTGTTTCCTATATACAGCGAACTCAGAATGGTGCTTCTAAATACAGTGCAATCCCATTATAATCTAAATTGGTCATATATCTTACGATCGCTGCACCCCGAAGCCCATATGCTCGGTCTTGCCCCCCGCACACCTCCCCCTGGAGTATTCATGCCACGAGCGACAAGGGACTGACACGAACGACTTGCACTCACTAACACTATTATATTTGAGAGCACTCACAATTTACTTGCTTATTACAGCGTGATCTTATACTTGAGTGTGATCTCAAACTTGAGTATGATCTCAAACTTGAGTGTGATCTCAAACTTGAGTGTGATCTCAAATATAAGTGCGATCTCAAAATTGATACCGATTTCAAATTTGAGTGTGATCTCAAACTTTGAGTGCGATCTCTAAAATGAGACTCAAGAGCAGTGTTTTCTATATACAGCGAACTCAGAATCGTGCTTCTAAATACAGTGCAATCCCATTATCATCTTTATTTGGTCAGTCTTACGATCGTTGCACCCCGAAGCCCATATGCTCAGTCTTGCCCCCCGCACACCTCCCCCTGGAGTATTCATGCCAGGAGCGGCAAGGGACTGACACGAATGACTTGGGCCGGAGTACTGACTCCGTGTAAAACATATACGAACGCCAGTGGCTGCAGAAAACTGTTAGGAAATATTAGTATTATTAGTCATAGCTGACCCGCGCAACTTCGCTTGCGTCACATAAGAGAGATGGTTCAAAATTTTCCCTGTTTTTTTAACATTTTTCTACTGGTACTCTCCTCCTATTAGTCGCAGCATGATGATATATAGCCTATAGCCTTCCTCGATAAATGGTCTATCTAACACTGAAATAATTTTTCAAATCGGACCAGTAGTTCGAGATTAGCGCGTTCAAACAAACAAACAAACAAACTCTTCAGCTTTATAATATTAGTATAGATTACAAGTACCAGAACATAGTTGATGAAAGATCAACGATGTAATGCGATCTATAATGCGGTCAACTTTTGGATGGGTGACTGCTAACTTGCAAGGTCGATTCTAGGAGTTATTATTAACAATCTAGAAATTAGGTCAATTTAATATTATTAGTTTGTTAAACGATGGCAAGTGAGAAACGCTCACCCATCTAATTCTAAACCTAAACAACGTTGCTTAACCGTATACTTACATTTGTTAAGCAGCAATTGTTTCGGTATGACGACTTCAAGTTCGCATCCCGGTTGAGGTGATTTCCCACCGTTGGGATAGAAATCCACGTGGCCTACTGGTTCTTTATAACCTGTTAGAGAGAAAAGAACTTATTGATTATGTAACTGCACGTTTGGCGCAGTGGTTTAAGCGGTCACCTCGCCGCAACAACCGTAGCGCCGCGTGTGGTGGGTTCGAATCCTACCCGGGACAAATCTTTGTGTGATGAGCACGAGTATTTGTTCTGAGCCTGGATGTTTCTATTTAAGTATGTATTTAGAAGTATATAAGTATATTTATCAGTTATTTGGTTACCATAGTACAAGCTCTGCTTAGTTTGGAATCAAATGACCGTGTGTGAGTGTCCAATAATATTTATTTATTTATTTATTTATGTTTCTTTATCTTATAAATAATGTTTCCATATCACAATGTTAGTTACCGTGCTCCTCCGAAACGGCTTGACCGATTCTCATGAATTTTTGTGAGCATATTGAGTAGGTCTGAGAATCGGCCAACATCTATATTTCATACCCCTAAGTGGCACTATTTTTTCTATTTATATGACAACACAACATTTCCGGGGTCAGCTAGCTTTTTATATAATTTTACTTGAAAAACACCCACGTTTCGTTTGCATATACAGGGTGTCCCAAAACTCAACGATAAACCGAGACAGGATGAATGGCCAAGTCATACTGGTTCTAGGGAAAAAAAAAACTGTTTGTGACATTGGTGATCACAGGACTTGAAAATGCGACCAAGTGGAATTTCAACTTTTTTGAAAAATGTCTATTATTGCTGAACTAAGTGATAAAGATTTTTTTTTTTTTTTCCTTGAACCAGTATGACTTGGCCTTTCATCCTGTCTCGGATTATCGTTGAGTTTTGGGACACCCTGTATAACTAGAGTCCATTTAGCTATTGATATTGTTCTCTCATAAACTAAAAAAATTCAAAAACAATTTGCCAGAATTAACGTGAACACGTATTTTGGCTGACTAACCACCGGTTGCTGAGTACATTTAGCGATAGTTTATCGATTTAACAGCAGCCTGCGACCACGGCGAGTGCAACCTGCGCAGAAACGTTAGGCATTTTAAGGTAAAATGCGTGTTCGCGTTAATTCCCGTATCCTACTATATGTACATACATATATTAACATGCAACGCGAGAGTTTAAAATTTATGAACAATTTGCCAGATTCGAAAGTCACACAGTACAAAAGCCAAAATATAACTACATCATCTGCTCGTCCAATATTCCATTGGTCTGCAAATCTTACCGAATATCCCAGCATCAGTATGTATAACATCGACGAACTGTGCGTCTGATCTATCCAGCCTCTGCTCCAGCGGGAGACCAGAGAATAATGGCAGTGCTGGGTCCAACCCTGTGATCCTTGACACGCGACCTGGTGGTAGAAAAACTTATTACTGGGCTTGTATAGGCCAAACAAAATTAAAACTGGCCAAATGCGAGTCGCACTCGTGCACGGACAATTCTGTATTAAAAAAAATCACGTTTATTTTCTGTGGACCCCCTTTAACATACGTATATATTTTTGAAGTATTTCGAGGCGCTCATAGCCAGTAGCGCTCACCGGTCGGTAAACGATCTGGGGGTTAAGCATACATTGGCGCGGTCATTCTATAGATAGGTAACTTCATAGTGGTATTTGAACTGAGCGTCTCCGTGCTTCGGAGGGCACGTAAAAAGTCGGTCCCGGTTGTCGTCAATTAAGATAACAGTCGTTAAGCCATGTCAAAGGCCTCTCGGGCGGCTTGAACAACTTTGACACCAGGTTGGCCACTAACTAACAACTATTGGAATATTATGTGAATTTCGGGATGCCTGGCACTGCTGCCTTGAGTCCACTATTCTGGTCGATTGCTGAAAGGTTATGGGTACCTACCTGATTTAATCGCGCTCCCTGCTACTCCGGCCGCCTGTGCTCCCAAACTGTGTCCCACCAGATGCGTATTGTTTAGATTAAGACCTCTGAAATGTACAAAATAATTGTAAAATTAAAATTTGGTCCCAAAAATTACACCAATATCATCATCAGTGATTTTAGGAGATTTTTCTATTGTCTGTTTTTTAAGAAATAAATTTGAAAGATTCGCATTATATATATTTAGTATGTATGAACTTGTAATAAAATCTTTTCTCCACACAAGCTCGATATTTGGGTACCTCACTAGCTCAATGAAAGAAACCTAATGAACCGTGTACTCATTTGTGATTCTTGAAGCCAAAGAGATTTTATTACAAGTTCATACATACTATAATGCGAAAAGACTTTTTTATTTATTTATTTATTTTATTTTATTTTTTTATTCCAAGTAACAAGACTCATATCGTGTTAGTAACAGTATTTCTTACATCTATGTTAGTATTCTTATTCTAAATTACCTACTTACTATACATGTAATCACTGCTGCACGCTCATCACCGAGGTGGAGAGCCTGCAGCAGCGATTAATAAAAGTGCAGTCAAGTCTGCTCGCAATACAGCACAGGATACTGTTGGGGCTTGCCCGCACGCGACGCACCAGGGAAGCACATCTTTTTCGCATCGTAGCGTAAAAACAGTCGATGCGAGCTTCTGCAAACATCCCTGATGCACTGCAGAATCGAGGCAGCCCCACCAGCACCCTGTACGCATTGTTGTATTGTACGCGAAGGGCGTTGTACGATCTTTGCGAATAATCTGCCCACAGGCTGCACGTGTAAAAAGATGTGCAATATGCACGAAACAAGGTTTTTTTGACCTGTACTGAACAACGTGCGAACCTGCGAGCTATCATATTAGCTCGGACCGACAACGCCCTTCGCTCTCTCTCAATGTCCTCATTGTCCTTGATGTCGGAGGTTAAAAGATGGCCTAGGTATTTGAATTTGTACACTCTTCTAAGCAGTGCTCCATTTAGGTTTATGGGAGGTACAAATTCAGGGCCCCTTCCCCGGGCAGCAAAGACCATGATTTCACTTTTTGAAGTGTTGTAGACCAATCCGTGAAGTCTAGCATAGTCTTCACAGATGGTCACCAACCGTCTTAGGCCACAGGGCGAGGCACTCAGAAGGGCCATGTCGTCGGCGTAGCTGATGTTATTAACACATACCCCGTCAATGTAACAGCCGGTACGCTCCCTGCTGAGCACCTCGATCAGCTCGTTGACGTATAGATTGAAGAGCGTAGGCGAGCTTAGCCCTCCCTGCCTCACTCCGCACTCCAATCCATACGGCCCCGACAATGCCCCAGCCCAGCGCACCTGATTGATCTGGCCTCCGTACCAGTACTTTAAAGTATTTATAAGCTCATGAGGAACTCCAGCAGTCTCCAACTTCTTCCAGAGAATACTGTAGGAGACCAGATCAAAAGCTTTGGAGAGGTCGAGGAAGCAGGCATACGTAGGTGTTTTCCGGTCTGTGTAGTACTTGACAGCCCACTTCAAGGACAAGATGGCACTCTCGGTTGATAATCCGGGTCGAAAACCAAATTGATTATCGTGCAGTTTTATGTGTTTATTGAGACACTTATTAAAGAGGCTGTCAAGCACTTTCGCTATCACCGTTGCCAGAGAAATAGGTCTATAGTTTTTTAAGTCCGCCATATCAGCTGTTTTATTTTTAACTATAGGAACCACAATAGTTTTGGTCATCTGACTAGGCACATACGCATGACTTATACAGAAATTAAAGAACATTGCCAACACTCTTGGTAAATGAGGACCCGCGAACTTGAGATGCTCGATGCTCAGACTGTCATGACCCGGAGACTTGCCTCTGGACATGGTGTTGAGGACACCTTTGATCTCCTTGGCTGTAAACCTAATTCCAAGGTCATGACAACCACCAGCACCGAGCCCACAAGAACCGGGGCCCAGTGGTGATCTTATCCTAAAATGTTCCTTAAAGAGGTCAGCAATGCTTACAGGATCGCTCACGCCCCCGACAGATACAGGGAGGCCAGGCCTTCCGCTCAACCTGTTAGTGTGCTTCCAAAAAGACTTAAAATCATTATTTGAATGATGTGAGGCCAAAATGTCCATTTTTATTTGCTCTTGGTGTGTTTGACACCATTTCAAACGAGACTTAAATATCTTCTTTGCCTCACACATAGCATAAAATGTAGGGCCACTATATGGTTTACCACAATCTTCCCACAAACGGAATTTCAGCCTGGCGTCCCCGTACGCATCGCCAACATGTCGATTCCAGCCTATCACAGCCTTCTTGTTCACACGTCTGTTGCGCCCTCGACCCACCGCAGCGGATTCCGATAAGGCACGCACAATACTATTATACATAGTGTCTATTATGTTGTGATGACAATGTTGTACACAGATCTTATCACAACAATTTCTTAAGTCATCAGGGAAATCAATAAGCCTAAGTCTTTCATGACAAGCCATGGTATAAGACTTTATTTGATCAGGACTTCTTTCCCCCCATAACACACAATTTTCTACAAAACTATAGGTACTTTGTTTTTGACATATTTTATCGAACACACATTCAATAACTAGTGGATAGTGATCTGACCACATTACATCATAAATAACACGCGCTGCGACTACTGAGTCACGCGCCGCCTTTGTTACTACACAATGGTCCAGCCACCTGCGTGAACCGTGCGCATCGCTTATAAAGGTATAAGTGTCTGAGTTTAGCCCTAACAAATCTGTATCAACACAGCTCCATTCAAGTTCCTCACAGAAATCACTTAGTTCATAGAAAAATCGACATGATGGGTGTGCATTAAAGTCTCCCAAAATATAGCAGCTTTCAATATTATACGAGTCTATTATAGCACTCACCGCGCTCAGGCAATCCGTGAATTCCACTAGGTTACTTGCCTCGTCCGTGGGCATGTACACGTTGAACACTATCACTGACCTTTTATTAAACGCTAGTTCGATAGCGCACACTCGCGAGTTGTTACACGGAACCACCGACACATTACTAAAAACACTTTTCCTCCATAATATCGCCAGACCTCCAAATGGTCGGCCTCGCAGGATTCCCGCCGTTGTATCTACAGCCGAAGTGCCCGTACAGCCGAAATCCTCACTTATATTATGTAGGTATCCAAGTTCCTCGGGTAACAGCCAGGTTTCTTGAAGAGCTATTATATCATAGCTAGAACAATGTTCACGAATACTCTCAATAGACCTCTTTATACTTTTACAATTAAAGCTCACCATCTTGTATATCTGCTTATCTATTGTTAATCGATACAGGGCCGTACTCGGTACTAGAATTCCCGGACGCATGTGGACTTTTATAGTGTACGAACCGCCTAAAGATTATATCCTTTGGCCATAGGTTGCCATTCAAGAACGTTTTTTCCCCTGATTGTGGCACAAAGAACTTAAACGACTTGTGCGTTAAATGCTTTTGAGAGTGTATTCTTTGTAACTTGACAGTCAGCTTAGTTTTTGCCAGAATGTAATCTGTTATATCCTTCTCGCTAGTCTCGACGCTAATGTTGGAGATAAAAATCGGAACTTTCTTCTCCGCCGCCTTAAAATTGCCCACGGACTCGCTTGCTAAGCCAAATTCTCCTCTAACACGCTTTTTAACACTTAGCTTCTTATACGTGACCGTATGCCACGATCCCTCATCGGATTGCTTCGTAGAACAATCCACTTGATTTCTTTTAGCGCTTTGTTTACATTCTATTATCAGCGGCGGCGCACCGATCAGCTGTTCACTCGCCGCGGTCGCACGCTCGGGGGCAATCGGGGAAACCGGTTGTATCGCCGTCTCGTTCCCACAAGCAGACGATAACGACGACATCGCTCCGTCCGCTACGCTAGCTTGCTGCGGTATCGATCTACCCTCATGTAACAAATTGTGCGCCTGATCATGACTCAGCTTCTTCGGTTTGAGCTGAGGTAGTGGCGAGTTAGATTTAGATGAAAGCCAACCGGTACACTTTAAAGGTGACATACTCCCATCTTCGTCACCTATATGCGCACCTCTTTTTGTATTAATACAAAAGCTTACTTCCTCCGTATTACTTGCTGTTCTCACTTTGTCATTCGTACTCAGGACCGCTTTCTTTACAGCTGCAAGCTGCTCAAGTGAAGCGTACGAGTCTTTGATGTTCCTGACTTCCTCTTGCAATACCACTAGCCTTTTAAGAACGTCTGACACATCCAGGTGATCAAACGTGATGGGCGGGAGCTTCTCCAGATTTCGGGCCACAAACACTGGCATCAAATCTGGATAGGACTTGAAGGCACTGATAATGTCACTGAGTGCACGGTTTTCCTTGCCTTGCCCTTTTCGAACTGGTTTTCTTTTGTCCGCCGGTAGCGATTCAAATAGTAACGATTTCGATTTTTCAATTTCATCACTACTAAATGTCGCCACACACAATCTGACCAGACTTTCTTCGTCACACAAAGATATCTTATTCTGCACGTACGCCAGCAGTTCGTCTATAACAATGTTACAGCTGCTACACTTTAACGTATCCGACATTTTGTAACGTATCGGGACTTTTTAGCACTTGTGACACACACATAACGCGTCGTACTCGGATGCGTGCGCGAGCGAGACTGTTTTTCCCTGACCTAATAAATTATGCTCTAGCTGATTTTTAAAAACTGACTGTTTCCAAAACAAAGTTATAATGAGTCGACCCATCTGGCCGAAAAAAAGTTGTCACTTAGATTATTATTTGAGGTCATAAAGTTTTTATAAACTGAAAGCATTTTAGTATATTACTTAATTTTTTCCTCGGGAGCCAATGCGATACAACAATTGTATTTTTTTAGCATTTTTTTTGCTATGAAGCATTTAGCATCTGTTAAGAATTTTGATCAGAAGACTCCAAATAAACCTCGTTCAATATCCTTATTACTCACAATATCTTAAATTCACGGTACAAACCTAGACACCATGTAGTCAATGAACTGCGCCGCAAATCTGCCGATGTACCAAGTATTCTGTGCCGCGGTGAAGTACCAAGGACCGGCTTCCAAATGGTGCGCGTCTATCATGATCACGTTCGTGTCTCCACGTTGCATGTACGCTGGAAAAAGATATAGTTTAATAGAAGACTGGGGAATTCTTCTTTAAGACCCCAACTCGCACTTGGCCAGTATAACAACTCACGGCTCACGGATCGGCCTGAAGTTTGGCATGCAGGTCGATGTTATGACGTAAGCATCCGCTAAGAAATCATTTTGATCAATTCTACCCCCAAAGGGATAAAATAGGTAAAGAAAATTTGTTTGAAAATCCACGCGAACGAAATGATCTGTGGGGTAAGCATTCCTTGGCTCGGTCATTTCATGAATGGGTGACCGCATGGTGGTATTTTAATTGAACGTCTCTGTGCTTCAGAGAGTACGTTAAAAGTAGATTCTAGTGCTTGTCAATTAAGATAGCAGGTGTTAGCCATTTCAAAAGCATTTCATCGGCTTGAACTATTTTGACACTTGGTTTACTACTAACCATTGCACAGACTGTGCAACAGACTCTCGTCTCCTACCTTCAACTCCTGGTAGCCAGTTAGACCCACCTTCTCTGACCATGATCCCGCTGCCATCGTCCGGCTGTTCCATGAACGCATGGAAGTACATCACGGTAGGCGCGTGGAAGTCCATGTTTGACGCGAACAGACTCTCGTCGTCTCCTATCTTCAGCTCTTGGTAGGCTGTCGGGTTGTGCCTGCAGGCATTGAGGAGATTTTACTACCAGTCAAATCAGCTACTCTTTATGAAATGTCAAAAACACATCTTTATATATACATATAATTCTTCTGTAAGTGTGTATGTCACTGAACTTCTCTTAAACGACTGGACCGATTTTGATGATATTTTTTGTGTGTGTTCAAGGGGATCTGAGAATGGTTTAGATTATTAAAAAATGGTTAAAATTTTCAAATTAAAGACGTGTAGACAGGACAACGTCTGTCGGGTCCGCTAGTTTTAGTATAAAAATACGACGTAGTGACGTTACTATTTCAGATTTACGTTGATATCAAATGAATGTCTAATAAAATGTTTCAGTCAGTAATAATTACAATTTCAACATTATTTACGAAATATATTGACATAGTCTGAGCATTTTAGATGAACCTTTTACGAGTACGAGTCTAATAATTTTTCGTTAACCCAGTCAACTACCCAATTCTCTATAATAATCGACTACCGACAACCAGCTAGCTATCGAGAATTTTTATACGAAGATCAGCGCCTCTAGCGGACTCCGTAAGAACTATTTTGGCAGTATATTTTATATGTCAGTCTCGATATTCAACAGTATTGACTGTAGAGAATTTTCATTACAGGAATAGAACTGGGTGATGGTTAATTATTTGTTAGGCAATCAAATTGTTCAATCTTATTTAGTTTTATTGGTTTACGGGCAAGCATTTAATTTTATTGGACGGTATAGGGGCAATCTAACTTTATTTACACGATTCACGTTCAGGGTGAATTTTCTTGAACACTGTTAAGATGTCTCCCAAGTCGGTTTACTCTTCTTGATGTAAGAGATGGAGAAAAAAACAAACACTTAAAAATTTATTAGTAATTATTACCTGGTGAAGAGTTGGAAACCAATATCATTGCCATCTTTGATGAAGGGACACTTGGACTTATCCACGGGCGCTATTTGTAACAACGCATCCTCGTATTGTACTCCCGGTGGACCTGAAACAAAAGCAAAACAGAATAAATCTATATGAATAAAGCTATCTACTTCTTCTGAAGATGCTACGGGTCTGAATATAATGCATGATTGATGTGTACGTTTGGTGTGTGAAATGTCGTAAAGAGCCTTATGCAATAAGGCAAGCCTATTGTCTGATCTTCTTATAATCGTATGGTTAGTGGTCAACCTAATGTCAAAATTGTTCAAGCCACCCGCCTTTGACGTGGCTTAATAACTGTTATCTTAATTGACAACAACCGAAACCGACTTTTAACATGACCTCCGAAACACGGAGACGCCCAGTTCAAATACAAAAACGCTCACCCGTCTAAAAAAAGTTCGCGCCAAACGTTACTTAACCTTACCATCAAACAAAACAACTAGAAAGTAAACCTTTCCACCTGTCTGTCTGTCATTCACACACGTAATGCTATATGAAATGTATCAAATTGCTAGTTTTTCGCCGGACGTTACATCTGTTGTGTGTTACGAAGACGGATATTGTTGCATGGTTTGATAATTACTTGGTTATTTGATAGACGCTGTTTGCAACTTTGTAGATTATTGATTTATCTAGGCATTGCATGATATCTAGATTATATTAAGGATGACTCGTGCAACTTCGCTTGCATCACATAAGAGGGAATGGGTGAAAATTTTCCCCGTTTTTGTATTATTTTTACTGGTACTTTGCTCCTATTGGTCGTAACGTGATGATACATAGCCTATAGCCTTCCCCAATAAATGGGTTAACTAACACTGAAATAATTTTCCGAATCGGACCAGTAGTTTCTGAGATTAGTGCATTCAAACAAACAAACAAACTCTTCAGCTTTATAATATTAGTATAGATTAGTATAGATTTTGCTTCTCTATTCTCTGCCTACCCCAATGAGAAAAACAGCGTGATGAATTATTTAAAAATACGCGAATTGACGCAAACATGCATTTTGCGATGTCGTGGCTAAGTGACAACAGTCGCACAGATCGATCACTGAGGTTAAGCTACGCTTGCCGATGTTGTTTTGTAGATGGGTGGTCATCTAATACATATTTCGATAGGCACGTGCAATTGTGAGTCCCGGCTGTCATTTTCGAAGATCTTTGTCAGTCGTTAACAATAGTCAGATGCTCGAAAGTCTGACAACGTCTGTCGTTGAAGAGGTCAGATAGACAGTCGTTCCATGTAAAATACTGGTATTCAGCTGCATCCGGTGAGACTGGAAGCCGACTTCAACATAGTTGGGCAGAAAGGCTAGACTGATAAAAATACATACAAACATCCATTAGTAGCTTTATCCATTAGTAGGGTTAGAAATTCTATTCACTTGTTATAACGGTGAAGGAAAACGTGATGAAACCGACTTATACATTTCTGTAAAAAGTATCGCGTTTGTTAATCCACGTTGCAACTATCTGTGTGTCGAATTTCATCAACATACATACAGGAGTTTTTCCGTGAGAAAGTAATTATAAACTTTCGCATTAACAATATTAGTAGGGATTATAGTCCCTCAACATAGGTGTTATGTAATTATGTGGTACAGAGCCTTGTGGCGCGGTCGGTAGTGTACACGACTGCTGCGCCGAAGTCCCGGGTTCGCATCCCGGGTCGGGTAAAAAAATAATTTTGGAGATGGTCTGTTGGCCAGTTCTAATAAAACTGACTGCCGTAGCCCAATATTGGCTTAAAGGACAGTATTAGGGGGTCTTGTATACAACATTCAGAATTCAGTACTTAAGCTCCTTGCCCAACCACGGACAAACCGACGGTGGCCTGTTTGATACAGCAACTTTACTTTATAAATACTATATTTTGTAAATACACAGAAATGTTAATCGTTATTAGATAAATCGTGCATTCCAAAATTCTCTATTAAGTATTAGGTCTATAGCAGTTCTTTAGATGTATTATAAACTAGCTTTTACCCGCGACTTCGTCCGCCAATTTCCCTTGGGAATGCGTCATTTTTCCAGGGTAAAAAGTAGTCTATGTCCTTTCTCGGGTATCAAAATATCTCCATACCAACTTTCATACAAATTGGTTCAGTAGTTTAGGCGTGATTGAGTAACAGACAGACAGACAGAGTTACTTTCGCATTTATAATATTATAGTATAATATAGTATATTATGGATTAGTATGGATAAGGTATGACACATAATCTAATCTTTTGATCACATATTACATAAGCTACCTTTATACGAGTGTGGTTTACCAGTTTACCGCGAATTGCAATACGTTAGATATACCTTCAAGATATTACATAAATATGATTTTAGAAAGTTTATTTGCTATAACTACTAGAAGAAAATCCGTCGGGAACTTTTAAACTCTCGCGTTGCATGTTAAATGTATAATAGAATATGGGAATTAACGCGAACACGCATTTTACCATAAAATGCAGTCAGTCTGCGACCACGGCGAGTGCAACCTGCGCCGAAACGTTAGGCATTTTAAGGTAAAATGCGTGTTCGCGCTAATTCCGGTATCCTATTATACATTAAATCAATTCTACCAGCAAATAAATAAAATTTTAAACCATTACTGTCCTACTGCTGGGCAAGGGTCTCCACACTCTTCCCGTAATGAGGAAGGGGTTAGGCCTTGAGTCTAGCACGCTGGACAATTGCGGGTTGGGGACTTTTTCCTTCAAGAACTGTTCTAAAGAACTCTCAGGCATGCAAGGTTGTCGCGATGTTTTCCTTCACCATTATAACAAGCGACTTATTATTCCTAATACACACATAACTTCTAAAAGTCATTGATGTGTTGCCTCGGGTTAGAATCGTCGACCACTTGCGTGGGAGGTGTCAGCTTATACCACTCGGCTATCACTGTTTCCCCTTACATATAAAATAAATGATATAACATGTTCATAGTGTCGCTTAGACCTAAAAAATGTAACATTTCAATGTAATAATTAGTAAAGACATCAATCAAAATAAAGCAATCCGGAATTAGTAAAAACAACATACATATTTACAAGGCTGGCTAGGTTTGCTACACACAATATACTCGGGTCGGCATACCACAGGTTTCTGAGCTACATTAAGCGGTACTTTATCTATTCAATAGCGTTTAAATTCATATGAAAAAAGAAAACGCTATTGATTAGATAAACTACCGCTAAAAGTACTCAGAAACCGGGGGTTAGTTCGGCAGTATTTATCTAACAACTAAACCGACTTGAAACTAGGCTTTGCTAGACACATATTCGGTTCGGCACGTTCGGTTTAGCACTATTTATCGAACAAAAGATCAAAAGATAGCACAAGAGATCTAATTACTTTTTGACAGTGCTAGTTATAGTAAAGTATCGTCTTAGTAACATTGTGGTTTTTGTGGGATTCAATTTTACCGTTTAGGTTTAGGTTTAGGCCAACAGTCAAATCAGCTACTCTTTATGAGAAATATAGTGTTGTGACGTCACGATACTGTATTTCCGATGGAATAAATGATTGCCTAGTAAAATGTTTCAGTCTGTAATTATTACAATTTCAACATTATTTACGAAAAAATAACGTAGCCTGAGTATTTTGTATGAGCCCTTTACGAGTACAATTTTAATAATTTTTCGTTAACCCGGTGAACTACCCTATTAATGCCAGTGCAAATATGTGTGTAGCAAACCTAAGTAATTAATTAACACACAGCCCCGATTGCGTGTTGTTTCTTAATGACAACACATGTCTTACATCAGACTATCAATTGTCACTGCGATATTGTTTCCAACGTTTTGACGTGAAATTGTTCTACAAAATAACTTTGACTTCGACAAAATGTTACTAATTAGCACTACTAAACAAACATCACTATTGACTATGTTATCAATGTATACAAAGTTATGTATTTTTGAGGATATCTCAAAAGCTATTCGTCAAATCTGGAGCAAACTTTAATGGGACCACATAAGAAGTTTCCTTTACTGCGCGAATTTCCCTTAAAAATTTCCCAATATACTTAGTATTCCTTAGGAGTTTTATATAACGTTTATTTCAGTCTGACAACTTAGCAGACAGCCTAGTTATGCACGACTAGCGGACCCGCGCAACTTCGCTTGCGTCACCTAAGACAGAATGGCCGACATTTTTTCCCGTTTTTGTAACATTTTTTACTGGTACTCTGCTCCTATTGATCGTAGCGTGATGATAATATATAAAGCCTAAAGCCTTCCTCGATAAATAAGCTATCTAACACTGAAAGATTTTTCAAATCGGACCAGTAGTTCCCGAGATTAGCGCGTTCAAACAAACAACCAAACAAACAAACTCTTCAGCTTTATAATATTAGTATAGATAAATCTAGATAATAATAAATTGTCGATTTTATGCATTTGCAAGATAAAGTAGTTGCATCAAACAGGATTTTTGTATACCTCTGACATCCGCGGAACTTCTATGCAAGGTTCTAAAGCTTCTGATTGCTGGTAACGACTGTCAAAGATCTTTGAAAATGACAGCCGGGACCCACAATTTAACATGCCTTCCGAAACACGGAGGATCTCGATTCGTATAAGATGGTCACCCATCCACTGACCAACCTTAGCAAGCGTAGCTTAACCTCTAAGATCTATCGGCTGTCGTAACTTAATCACAAGCTCGTCACCCTTTTCATAGCGATACTTTATATCTTTTCGCAAAATCTCGAATGTAATCTAGCCATATAAACGGGGGCAATATATCAGCAACATTAATCTATCAATTACAATACAGTTACGCCATCATTACACATCGTTCACGCTCCAAACACCGGTATTCAGCGCAAAGAAATTGTTATTGTAATCCGGTTATCGGTCTATGAATAAATCGGCAAAACGGAACGGTGAACTTTTTACGGTTCGCTATCGGATTTCCGAAATCTATACGAATAAATTGTAACTGACGACTTATGGCCGAGTCTAAGCTTGCACTTTCCACGCAAGTGGTCGATAGTTCTAAGTTATATATTGTTGTTTGTTTGTCGTATGGTTAGTGGTCAACCTGGTGTCCAAGTTGTTCTAGCCGCCCGAGAGGCCTTTGACATGGCTTAACGACTGTTATCTTAGTAGACGACAGCCCGCACCGACTTTTACGTGCCCTCCGAAGCACGGAGACGCCCAGCTCGAATACCACTATACGGTCATACATCTATGGAATGACCGCGCCAAGGGTTGCTTAACACACAGATCGTACTTATAGGCGAACTATTTGAGCACTTCATTGAAATAATGTAATCTATACTATCTATACTAATATTATAAAGCTGCAGAGTTTGTTTGTTTGTTTGATTGTTTGTTTGTTTGTTTGAACGCGCTAATCTCAGGAACTACTGGTCCGATTTGAAAAATTCTTTCAGTGTTAGATAGCCCATTTATCGAGGAAGGCTATAGGCTATATATTATCACGCTACGACCAATAGGAGCAGAGAAAAAATCACCCATTCTCTCTAATGTGACGCAAGCGAAGTTGCGCGGGTCAGCTAGTAATAAATAAAACGAGAGCCTTAAAACCTAACTTTATGTGATAGAGTACCTTAGCAGAATTAAGTTACGTTATAGAATTTTCCATTACTTAACCATCTAAAATTAGCATCGCATTTCCTTCGGTGCGACAGGGCCAGTTTTTCTAGGTTTAGCAACAGGTATAACTAGCGGGTAATAGGATTGCATCATTTAATAGAGCGTGGCATGTACATAGTGTTTTATAACACAGCTATATGACTATGTAGTCCGAACGACAGCCGTACGGTTCGATCTTACAGGTTAAGCTACGTTTGCCGATGATTTTACTGCCTCCGTGGCGCAGTGGTTTAGGTCGCCACGCCAACACCACTGCGGCTTCGCCGTGGGTTCGATTCCCACACGAGGCAATTATTTGTGCGACCCGCAAATTATTGTTTCGGGTCTGGTTGTGCTTTGTGTCCGTTGCTTGTATGTTTTTAAAAAAATCCCCGCGACACTAAAGCATTTCTTAGTGCGGGAGCTGTCTTTTTAAAAAAAGATGAAAAAAAATAAATCTGTGGATGGGTGGCCGTCTTATACATATCGAGTTCCTCCGTGTTTCGGGAGGCACGTTAAATTGTGGGTTCCGAAAATTGTGGGTCCATTGACAGTCGATATTAGCAATCAGAAGCTTGAAAGTCTGACACCAGTCTTACCGTGGGGTATCGTGTTATAACCCCGGTAAAGTCAGTGTTGTGGAGGTCCTACAGACAGTCGCTGCATGTAAAATACTGGTATTCAGCAGCATCCGGTGAGACCGAAAGCTGATTCCTAAATAGTTGTAAGAAAGAGTAATCTGTTGATAAAAAAGGCTTGCCAGACGGACTTTACGTTTTACTTCATATCACGTTGATACGCCAACCGTTGGTTGAAGCCTCGTTATTCATTTATCATCGGCGTAATGCTCAAAAAAGCGTAGTTCCGTTTAAATAAAAATATTATCAATACGGGCGGTGGTGGGTTCGAACCCCGCCCGCGACAAATATTTGTGTGATGAGCACGAGTATTTATTCTGAGCCTGGTTGATAATGTATCTATATAAATATGTATTTACATGTATGTTTATCAGTTGTCTGGTTACGATTCAAGCTCAGCTTAATTTGGGATCAAATGACAAATGTGAGTTGTCCAATGATATAATATGCAAGAAATTATAAATAAAATTAGGTACTTACGTATAACAGAGAGGAAACAAGCCAGAGGCACCATAGACTGCATCTTAACACTTTTATTTAACACTTAAAAAAACATAAAAATAATAAATGAAAAGAAAAACTTAACATAAAAAATTAATCATACTAAAAATACAAAATAACACCGAATTTCTGTATAAAAAATTAAAAAAATTGCCTTTACAATTATTATTTTTCTAAAATTTTCGTTTTAATATTAATGTTATATTATTATTTATTAATTAATAATGTAAATATTTATTTGTATTCAACAGTGGGTGTTCTTTATGCGTGTGGTATATTGAATGGCTTGCGTGGGCCCTGCGTTGAAAGTCTAACTACGATTATAGAGGGGGTTTGCTTTACTATGCTAGTGATATGATATCACAAGCTTAAATTAGTGGGGTAGGCAGAGGTGGTAGTTAGGCCGTGTCCGTGGGTATGAAAGTAAAAAAAAATAACCCACTAATGTCCCACTGCTGGGCAAGGATCTCCCCCGGTAATGACAGAGGGATTAATCCTTGAGTGCACAACGCTGGCCAAGTGCGGGTTGGAGACTTTGCATACCATTTTTAAAGACTCTGAGGCCATGTTCAATCACATTGTTTTCCTTCACCGTTGGAACAAGTTATTATTATTAATTCTAATACACATTTAACTTAAGAAAAATCATTGGTGTGTTGCCTCGGGTTTCGTACCTTGCGTGGGAGGTACCAACTTGTACCGCTTGGCTATCATTGCTATTCTGTCACCATTTAAGGGAGTGTAAAAAGTTATCACGTGTCTGGTCTGAGTTGCATGCCTATAAAAAATGATTGTAATTAGTAAAGCAATCTAGGCGGACACTACATGGATGGGGTCTGTGACACTAATTTGATGATCGCCGTAGTGCAGTCGTTGAGGTGGTCGCCACGCCACTACCATTGTGTCGGGAAGTCGTGGGTTTGATTCTCCCACGGAACAAATATTTGCGTCCGTTCTTTGTATGTTTGTATAAGTTTTCGATACACAAGAGCAATTCTTAATGCGGGTGTCAATATCTGATTCTTTTAATATACATACATTATTTCTGAGTTACATAAAATACTTACCCTCTTATTCATTAAAAGTATATGAAGTTATGAAAGGCTTATAAAGTGTATTGTTTCTTTCACTCCTTAGCGAAATGAAAAAGAGAAAACATATTTTAGTAGTTTTTATAACTAAAATAGGTTTTTAGTGTGTTTATGAATAAAAGGGATAATCTCTAAAGATATAGTAAATACATCAAGGAAAATCTATCGAAGTGAATGATATCGCGTGTCTTAGTTTATAACAAACTAGATATGACCAAATGTGGATATCTCCAGTCGGAAAAGTTACGTTAATAGCACAGAGGCTCTCAACATTACTCTTTATTTCACCCCCTACAAATGATAGACCGCCTCCGTGCTTCAAGTCACGGTTGTTGTCTATTAGGATAACAGCTGTTAAGTCATGTCAAAGGTACGAACAACTTTGCCACTAGGTTGACCACTAATCATAGCAAGTAATAGATTTTATTTCGTATCATTTATGGTTTTGGATTAGAATTGTTGGTTCAATTACTGTACTTTTTGATGTGATAAATTGTTTTCATTCTATCTAATAGTTAGTCTATCCATTAGTGATGAAAGTGCCGAATATTAGGACCTCAACCTGTTTTTTATTGTATCAACCACATTGTAAATTATTTAGTGATTGAAAAGAGCGTGTGAGTTTGTTGCTAGCTCTTCTCATAAAGCTCTAAAGTACTTAACACTTTTCGACATAGTGGTAGATTCGGTAATTGATTGTAACGACTATCATCTCAAACCTCTCCCCTCGCGACGTAAGAGATATTAGTACGGGAGTTGTCTTTAAACAAAAACATTAACTCCCGGTTTCTGAGGTACATTTAGCGGCAGTTTATCTATTCAATAGCGTGTTTTTATATGAGTTTTGACACTATTGAACAGATAAACTACCGCTAAATGTACTTCAGAAACCGGGGGTAAGTAATTTTGATTATCCCTTGCCACCGGCTTGCATTATTCATCCCCCTTAAGATCACTTGGGGTCACATCTGCTGTTAATTGACCCCATTTTAGACTCCTTGGGAGTCGATAAAAGAACTTTGAGTATCACAATCTCAACCAGTTTAGTAACATGATAATTGCCTTACTTCTACAATTATAAGCTAAGCTAGTAAAAGTAGTTTTATTAAAATATCCCAACAGTTTCTACGTATTGAGATAATTCTAGCATTACTTCAAATTGTAGAATATTTCTTTATTTTAATAAATGTTCTAATTATCGAAAAATTACAAATATAAAAATATGTTATTGCGAAATGACAACATGTATGTGAATGAAGCAAGGGAAGTTTGTAAGGATCGTACCAAGTGACGTTCCGTAGTCTCTGCCTACCCCTATGGGAAAAAGGCGTAATTTTATTTATGTTTTTTTTAAAGACAACTTAGGTAATGCTCTTGTGTCGCGGGGATTTTAACAAACATACAAACAACGGACACAAAGCACAACCAGACCCGAAACAACAATTTTTGGATCACATAAATATTTGTTCCGTGTGAGAATAGAACCCACGACCTCCCGACGCAATGGTAGCGGCATGATGACCTAAACCATTGCGCCACGTAGGCAGTCAAACTCCTGACTCTTATTTATAAGGTGTAGAATAGGCACTCACAATACACAAGCCCTGCGGGTCAGCTAGTTATATAAAGTGCTGATATAGCTTCTCATATTTATTTCTAAGAAAAATTCAGGTCAGCTTTACAATATAATAAGTATTGTTCATTCATTCGGTTCGAGACTTTGAACAGGCAGGTCGGGCAGACAAAGGTAAATAATTTCTATTTAATAAGAGTGAAGTTAAACCCATTACTCCCTGTGCTGGGCCGCGGGTCTCCTGGAATAATAGTGTACTACTTTGACTAAGTCAGGATTTTATATTCGTCCAAGAGCTGTTTTAAACAACTGTCAGACATGTCATTCATCACGATGTTTTCCTTCACCGTTATAACAAGTAATCATTATTTATAATACACACATCACTTGGAAAAGTCATTGGTGTGCTGTCTTTAGTTCGAACCGAATGTGATTGTTTAGTATATCATTGAAATATATATACAAAAAATCATTCTATTTAAGCTCTTTACAAGGTGATAAGTGACAAACGTACATAATATGTAGGTGTATACGATTTATATTTAAACTACCTTATCGCTCGCGGCTTCACCCACGTGGAATTTCAACCCCTTCGAGGGGAATTCCCAAAAATCTTTTCGTAGTGCTCTTCTGTACTTCCTTAGAAAGAATCTATATACCAAATTTCTAATTTCTACGCTCAGTAGTTTCGGCTTTGCGTTGTCCATTAGTCACTCAGTAACAGAAGAGTTTTATATTAGTAGCCTTTGCCCGCGACTTCGTCCGCGTGGTTTGTGACATAGGACAGAATTTTCATACTTTCATTCCTATTCTATCCCTTTGGTGTAAGAATTGATCAAAATCCTTTCTTAGCGGATGCCTACGTCATATTATCTATCTGCATGCCAAATTCAGCTCGATCCGTCCAGTGGTTTAAGTTGATAGCACACTATGCCTGTCAGTCATCTTTGAGTTTTATAATTTAGATTATATTATATTGATTGTTTGTCATGTCTTGTTTCAGAGCCATCTGTGGGCGTATAGAAGCGTACATTTCATCTCTCCCGCCGCCGTTCAGACTCCACCGGCCGCTGTTAGCGCGCGCTGCAAGCACCGAGGCTCGAACCCCGGCCCGAGCGCCCTCATTCAGCGTGTGCTGGTGTTCCACCACCCCTGTGAGTATGACACACTTTATAACCTCTCGTTTGTGGATGTCAGAATTAGACATCCACAAAAGAGCCTATTATAGATCTAGCCTTTTCAACTATGTTGGAGTCGGCTTCCAGTCTCACCGGATGCAGCTGAATACCAGTGTTTTACATAGAGCGACTGTCTATCTGACCTCCACAACACTGTTACCTGGGTTACAATACCGATACCCTTCGGTAAGACTGGTTGTCAGACAGTATGTGTGTTGTACATATATTTTATTTGTTTTAATAATAATAATGTCCTTTTAGCCGATATCCGACCAATTGTTGTCTGCCTCCGTAGCTCAGCGGTTAAGGCCGCCACGCCGTTGCAATTGCGACGGGAGGTCGTGGGTTCGATTCCCATACTGAACAATCACACTGAACAATGATATTTATTTATTATATAATCTTTATATTCTAGTTACCCGAAGTGATAAACGCGACAACGGGCAAGCTGGAGAGCGGGCAGCCATCTTTGCTGTGTAAGCAGAGCATGTTCGCTAGATGGCAGTACCTCGTCAAACGACTGTCTGAAATACCACAGGTAACCTTAAAAAATAATTTTGCTAACTGACCCGGCACACGTTATTTTGCCATATATTTTTGTTATTAATTTTAAAAGCTTGAGAGGAAATTTTTGCCCAGCTGTGGGACAGTGATGGGTAACAAAAAAAATAACGCGCGAAAAATTAGAAAAACTATTTTTATAAAAACAAAATCATAAGATCAGGGAATTTTTGTCAAAATAGAGTGAAGAGCATTTAAAAAAAAGACAATAATTAATGAGTTATCGAACGGGGTGAAAAATGATTAAATTATTGCAAATTTGTTGGTTGGTGATAGAAGGGTATAATAGTGTTGTACGTATTTTTTAATGCCACACTATAGAAAAATAAATAAAAAAAACATCTACAAAAATTAAACAAAAATGTATTAATTCTGGACTACCCTTATCACTTAGGGTTATGAAAAATTAATAGTATCCGATTCACAGACTTACTAAATACACATATAAACGTTGGTAAAAATCGGTCAAGCCGTTTCGGAGGAGTAAATAACTAACACTGTGACACAAGAATTTTGTAATACTTTTCAACAACTAAACTAAATTGCATTTAATTATTTTTTTATGTTTGTAACTGTCGGGTTAATTTGTGTGGGATTGGTGGGATCAAAAACCCATCAGGAATGAGATCAATGGGATCAAATTTTACTTTCTCTGTAGTTGGGCCAGTCCTCTATACTAATTTATAGAAATCTATCGCCAAATGTGTTGCTACGCGCGAAACTGAAGAACGGCTCAACCAATTCCACTTATTGTTTTTGTAAAATTGTCTTTAAGACACGGGAAAGGAAAAATTAAATTAAAAAAATATTGATATGAAAAATCGCGCTACATACGTTTAGACCTTGAAGAAAAACTTCATTTTCTTTTTTTTGTGAGCCTCATTTACCTAACTTAGTGTGTCTGAATATAACTGAAGTCATTTCGCGTCTTTAATGGATTTAAAACATATATGTCCTAAGATATATCTGGCTTCAGTTTCATTGAAAACTGTGCAGGACTTAGTTTATAGTGTGTTGTGTACAATACACAGATACAGTCTGTATTACATCACTCTCATAGTGCGTGTGACGAACACCACCAGTGAGAGCTCACACGCAGGACCATAGGCGACACGTGCTCTCCGAGACACGGAGGTCTATAACCTCAACTTCTTAACTCCGGCCAATTCACTAACTCCCGGTTTGTGAGGTACATTTAGCGGTAGTTTATGCATTTAATAGCGTTTAAACTCATATAAAAAAACGCTATTGTATAGATAAACTACCGCTAAATGTACTCAGAAACCTGGCATAAGCAATTCTTAATAAAAAAGAACTAGTGTTAAATATTAGGTTGGGGAATAAGTCTTTTCGCATTATAGTATGTATGAACTTGTAATAAAATCTTTTTGGCTTCAAGAATCACAAATGAGTACATGGTTCATTAGGTTTCTTTCAGTGAGCTCGTGAGGTACTCAAATATCGAGCATTTTTGTGTAGAGAAAAGATTTTATTACAAGTTCATACATACTATAATGCGAAAAGACTTTCCCCGACCCAATATGACTATGGGATCACCCATCTATTCAATGTCTTAAGGTTGCCTAAAAACCTGAGCCTGAAAACCTCACTAATTCTAATAGAGTAGCTAGCAGCTACTGGCAACCCCACTACCGATGCCCAGCAGTGGGCTAGCAATATAAGTGGATATTAACGCACGTACTGCGAGTGGGACTCGCACGCTCATGTGTTGCAGGACACCGAGGTGGGAGTCGAACCCGCACCGCTGCCGGCCAACGTGGACGGACTGCTGTACAACGAGGCTAAACAACTTTGCCCCACTTATCAGGTGAGATAACTATTTTATTTAGATTGCACTTTTGAAAGTTTGGCTCACGATAATTTTTTTGAAATATATGTGATTGACCTTGTTGTTGGCATAGATAGTATATTTTTAATTAAACTTATTTTAGAATACGTCAATGAAAATAACTGTACTCCGTCCTCAATCAGGATGTAATGTTTATAAAAAAATACAATTGAGTTGTTCAAATATTAACAGGCTAGACTAACATTAGTAAAAACTTACCTAAAATAATGCCCTGTTTAAGTACATTTAGTGGTAGTTTATCTATTCGATAGCGTTTTTTATATGAGTTTAAACGCTATAGAATAGATAAACTACCGCTAAAGCTAAATGTACCTCAGAAACCGGAGGTTGGCAATTTAGTTTGACAAGAATCATCGGTTGTTAGTAATAATAAATATGTATGTTTATTTATTAATTAATTCCCGATACAAAATATTATATACAAGCTAAATTTGCACTTTATATACAAATATATAAAAAAAAAACTAAAATATTAAATATAATTAATCTTTATTTTTAATTTCCTAGCATTTAATATGAGTTATTTATTTTCAAACATGAGCAATACTACAAAATAGTTATTTTTATATTAATTTTCATGTTTTTTCAATTACAGTTGGCAAAGAACCGTCTAATCGACGCATTCGAGAAGGCAAAGTTGGGTCGTTGGATCAAAAAACCCATAGAACAAGACCAATTTGTATGCGAAATCACTGACGCAGACCCTACCGCACTGTTCGCTTAGGCGGGCGTGTATCTCCACGCGTGGGACTCGACGGCTGACGTGGTGGACAGGTCTGGGCAAAGTGGGCAAAATTTTGTAGAGAGTGGGCAAAGTTTAGGTAAGCGTGGGCAAAGTTTAAATGAGAGTGGGCAACGTGGGATTGATAGAGTAGACAGTTTACGTGAGAGTGGGCAAGTTTTAAGTAGTGGGCAAGATAGGATTGGTAGTGCAGAGTATAGGAGTAGTAGTGAACAAAGTACAATGTTTGGGCAAAATTCTCCCACTAGTGGGATTGGAAATAGGATTGTTAGTATAAGACCAGAACGTAACTTAGTTAATTCTGGGCATAGTGGGATTGAGAGTGGGCAAAATAGCAGTGTAATTAAGTCAAAAAGTAGTATTACCAGTCAAAATGACACTATTAATAATATAACAATTAGTTTTAATAATAATAATAATATATGCTTAAGTGAAATAAATAATAGAACTTATATTACTAATTTGAAAGCAAATAATTATATCGAAAGCACAGACACCGCACAAAACGAAAATAATAATAGTCAATTTAATAATGTTACCAATAATAATACTAAGTTTAATAATATAAGTAAATTTAACCAGTCAGTTACGACTAACCAAAGTTTAGGAATTAGTCAGAATAAGTTTACTTCAAGCGCCGGTAGAGGGCGCGGCAAGCTTATTAGTTTACTAAATAATAATAATACTAAATTAGGTAGTAATAATACTATTAATAATCAAGAAAATTCATTAAATTCCATACAAAATAGATTGAAAAATGTAAATTTAAATGATGAGAAAAAATATTGGAGCGATTTTTACAAGAATCGTAGTTTAAGACGTTTCGGAGAAATTTCGGTACAAACAACAGACTTAGATATGATAGATTTCGCGCCGGTTTCTGAATTAGATCAGGATAAAACGAACACACAGACCAAAGATGTAGGTTATAAAAATTTTGACAAACAAACTTATTTAAATTTGAGAAATATCAGAAACGATTCCGTAGTTTTGGATAGAAAAGCGATAGACGAAAGTACCGATTTAGAATTAACAAGACCAAATAATAATTGTATAGATAATTGTAATAATAATATAGAAAATAATATTTTTAATAACAATAATAATTGTCAATTGAACAGTGTTAACGAAAACGCATTAAAAAATAAAGCTTTATTGAAGAAATTACAAATATACGAAAAAATTAAACCCAAATGACATTTTTTTAGATTTTATTTTGATATATTTTGAAAACGGTATGACAGACTCGCTCCCTATTACATGGGACTAACATTGTTAATGGCGAAACATGAGTTTACACCTTCGGGTATAAAAGACGTGATATTATATACCTAGTTCTGCCTACAAGATAATCATTTATCGTGCTTGATCTTAAAGTCACTGGTTCGATTCACAAGTCGGGTAAATGATTACTAAATTTTATGTGTAATAAACAACTTAAAATCTTGAAAATTTGATACCCGGGTTGTGTAAAATATACCAATTTAATATTTGAGGCGCCCATAGCCAGTTGCGCTCACCGGTCGGTAAACGATCTGTGGGTTAAGCAACCCTTGGCGCGGTCATTCCATAGATGGGTGACCGCATAGTGGTATTTGAACTGGGCGTCTCCGTGCTTCGGAGGGCACGTAAAAAGTCGGTCCCGGTTGTTGTCTACTAAGATAACAGTCGTTAAGCCATGTCAAAGGCCTTTCGGGCGGCTTGAACAACTTTGACACTAGGTTGACCACTAACCATACGACAAACTAAACTAATTTAATATTTCGATTTTTTCTTGAGTTTTATTCCCGATTGATGTATTTTTTTGTACTTCTTATCGCTCATTACTATCAAGTAATGAGTAAATGCATTTATTAATTTTAAACCAGAGTTTAAAATAACCACGCATTAACTAACACAAGAGGAAAAGGCATGTCATATTATTTCATTGAAGATGGCTGTCGTCAAACTCAGCCGATGACATTTAACGCACACTGAAATATGAAAAGGTAAAAACGATTACAAATTAAAATGACCAGCCATATTTCAATAACATTAGAGTAGTAGACACCAACCCTCTTATTCATAAAAATATATGAAGTTATAAATATAAAGTGTTTTGTTTCTTTCACTCCTTAGCGCAATGAAAGAGAGAAAACATTACAGTAGTTGTTTAACTAAAATAGGTTTATAGTGTGTTTATGAATAAGAGAGTAATACTATGTGCTTTATGTCGGAATTGTATCTAAAATGAAAATCAAATCATTTATTCACTTCGGTCAAATGCTGACACTTATGATAGTTAATGATACAGAGAGCGAATTTACCGCCAGTTCGGAAGGTAGCGCCAATGAGAAGAGCTGCCAACAAACTCCTGGACACTCTTTTTAATCTTTTTAATAAAGTGGTTTTAACAATATTTATGCTGGTATAAAATATTGATGATGTAAGTAGCTGCTACCTACCAACACTACCGAACACACTTTTGGTCATAACATAAATTAAATCAATATATTAAGGTGCTAATAAACAAGATATAAATGTCTATGTGGTTTTGGTGTCATCTCTTAAGTTAGTACTAGGGTATGTATAGCTACACATACTTCATATGACACGCTCACATGTCCCTTCCTTGTGTTAGTTACTCCATGAAAATTACCTTATATGCTTTACCTAGATATCCTTCGAGTATTATATATGTTTGTATGTACACCGTAGCCAGTTGCGCTCACCAGTCGGTAAACGATCTGTGGGTTAAGCAAACCTTGGCGCTGTCATTCCATAGATGGGTGACCGCATAGTGGTATTTGAACTGGGCGTGTCCGTGCTTCGGAGGGCACGTAAAAAGTCGGTCCCGGTTGTGGTCTACTAACAGTCGATAAGCCATGTCAAAGGCCTTCGGGCGGCTTGAACAACTTTGACACTAGGTTGACCACTAACCATACGATAAGAAGAAGAAGTTTGTACACTGCCATAGGAAACCCCTAGACCTATCCACCACCACTGCCTTTTGATATAAAACAATAAATATAATGATTTTTACCAAAGCTATGAACAGCTAAGTATTTAAATTTATAATATTACTCACTTGAGCTTGTAATGTATGGTTTAAAGCAAAAAATCTCTTTAAAAATATGTGTTTAAATACATTATGCTTTCCTACTTTCTAGTTAGTTAGGTGTGAAGAAATAAATTTAAAAAAAAATTGATTAGATTCTCGTGAAATAGTATTTTTTCAAGTTTAAAGTTTAGATTTTAATTAAGTCACGTCAAAGGCCTTGCGGCTTGAACAACTTTGACACTAGGTTGACCACTAACCATACGATAAGAAGAAGTTAGTATTTGATAAAAAGTTTTTCTTTATTGCCAATAGATAGTGTATTTAGAATTTAAATTTGAAAATTTTAAAATTTTAGAAACATATAGTTTTGTAGCAAAATCTTAAGTATTGATTTTAATTACAGTTGTTTTTATAATAAAAATCGTAAATTAGTTTTTTTCTAAGATGTTTCTAGTGATTTTTGAATTACTTAATTATAGACTTAAATTATCTGAATTCAATATTATTCAAACTAATTTTTATTAAAATAATCTTTTTTATCTTAAAAAATTAGAAGTGTATTTAAACTATTTGAATATTATCACATTTTTAAGAAATATTTAGTTTATTCTGATGAGAAAAGAAATTTAATGTTTTATAATGTATATATATATTAAAACTAGAAAACCAATATAATATTGTAGACCTTTCTTCATTATATTTTCACTATTTCAACTCTTGCACAACAAAAATAACAAAATTTTACAAAATAATATTTCTTGCATCTCTCTCTAATTTAAATAATATACAAAAAAACAGCGCTTTGGTAAACCATCATTTCTGTCGAGTACCACGCGGGTTTTACAAGCCAACCTTGGAAGCAGATTATTATAATAATATTACACTATCAATAATACCACACATTATTAATTATTTTTATTTTTTTTTCCTGTAAAATAAGCAACTGAATTGAAAAAAAATAACAATTGGGTAGTTGACTGGGTTAACCGAAAAATTATTAAACTCGTACTCGTAAAAGGTTCATCTAAAATGCTCAGACTATGAACATTTTTTTCGTAAATGATTGAAATTGTAATAATTACAGACTGAAACATTTTATTAGACACTCATTTGATATCAACGAAAATACGACATGGTGACGTCACTATGTCGTATTTCTATAGTAAAGTGTGTTTTTGACATTTCATAAAGAGTAGCTCGTTTGACTGATAGTCAACTACCCAATTGTAAATTTAGTTTTTAACGATAGATGTCGCTAGTGATTTATATTTGAAAGTAAAATTTATTATTTCAAACAAAAACATTAGTCTAGCCTTTCTTCCAAACTATGTTGGAGTCGGCTTCCAGTCTCACCGGATGCAGCTGAATACCAGTGTTTTACATGCAGCGACTGTCTATCTGACCTCCACAACACAGTTACCTGGGTTACACAGTATCTCCGTTTTAAAACCGGTAAAAATGAGAATGATTTTAAAATAAAATCTTTGATTCAGTTGCTTATTATTATAATCATTTGTTAACTTGATTTAGAATAAGTAAAGAATTTGAAACCTAAAATATGTATTTTATTTTTACCCTAAAGGTATAAGTAGTGATAGCCGAGTGGTATAAGTTGGCACCTCCCACGCAGGTGGTCTATATTCGAACCCGGGGCAACATAACAAAGACTTTTCCAAGTGATGTGTGTATCAGAAATAATTATCACTTGTTTCAACAGTGAAGGAAAACATCGTGATGCAACTGTGTATGCCTGAGAGATCTTTAACAGTTCTTGAAGGTATGCAAAGTCCCCAACCCGCAGTTGACCAGCTTGGACTCAAGGCCTAACCCCTCCACTCTTTTGGGAGGAGGCCGTTGCCAAGCAGTGGGACAGTAACAAATAAAAGTTATAGATGTGTTATGTAAGTATGTAATAAATATGTGTTTTTTTTTTGTCATCCCTGCCTCGGAGAGCACGTGTCGGCTATGGTGCTGCTTGTGAGCTCTCACTGGTGGTGTTCGTCACACGCACTATGAGAGTGATGTAATACAGACTGTATCTGTGTATTGTACACAACACACTGTAAACAAAGTCCTGCACAGTTGGCTGGTTTCAAAGAAATTGTCTTCCTTACCCCCGGTTTCTGAGTACATTTAGCGGTAGTTTATCTATTTAATATCGTTTTTATATAAGCTTAAACGCTATCGAATAGATAAACTACCGCTAAATGTACCTCAGAAACCGGGGGTTAGTCAGTTTTCGGCTAAGAAGACATTATTATATACGCATTTAATTAGATAAAATGTCGTTGGGGGCCTGTTTAAAGATATTTCCGGCATTAACTACTTATAAGATAAGACACTGATAAGCCTTGATAACGAATAGATTTGAACAAAGTAGTTTTACAAGGAAGTAATTTCTTTTATGTTAGAGTACTAAGTTAGACCTTGGTGATTGTTAAAATTGGCAAAAAGGTTTAGGCAAAAAATTGTTCTCAATTATAGTAGTTTGTAGTTTGGTAACGTGCCCGGTATATGATAGACTCGCCCCCTATTACATGGGACTCACATTGTTAATGGCGAAAGGCATGCAGGTTTTTCGATATTTTATTTTAGGTGAAAGCCGGGATTTTGTTCAAAATATGTTATGGAGATATTTTCTGAGAAGACCCTTGATCAGCAGTGGGAATATGAGTTAAATTGAGTGTGGTGGGTTCAAATCCCATCACGGACAAATATTTGCGTGATAAGCACGAGTATCTGTTCTGAGCCTGGTTGTTAATGTGTCTATATAAGTATGTATTTACAAGTATACAAGTATGTTTATCAGTTATCTAGTTACAGTACAAGCTCTGCTTAGTTTGGAATCAGATGACCATGTGTGAGTTGTCCAATAATATTTATTGTTTTAAATTTGGGTAGAAAATAAAACAAATTTTATATTTGGCACAAACGTATATCATATGATTTATTGATACAATAAATTTTAATAATAACTTAATAATTTAGAATGAGAAAATATAACATTTGTCTTTTAAAATAATTATTCGAAATAAAAAAGTAATAAAATAAAGTTTTAAACGCTTGGCGTAATTTTAGTAATATTTACTAATATTTATACATGCTAAGCATGTTTTAGGAAGACTAAAATAAAAGTAGGTATTTCATAAAATATAGTATTTATACACTTTCGACTTTGAATAGACAGGTATATATAGTACATGTCATATAATTTTATGTATTTGTATATAGCAACAAGTCGCTGAAGGTACATAAATACAGTAGTGGTATACGCGGAGTGCGTGTGAGGGAACGGAAGCACGTCGTTGTTACGTCTCCGTCACACGCACTCCGCGTATACCACTACTGTATTTATGTTTTATCCGACTACCCCTGTGGCACAATTGGTAGCTGCCGCGCAGAGGGCTTGACTTTGAATCCTGTTTCGGGACAAAAAGTATTTTCTAAGTTTTTCTGTTTTGTTAGTTCCGCAGCAGTATGTTGGCAGCTCTTCGCATAAATAACTATTGTATCAACCACATTGTAAAACTTTTGGCGATTGAAAAGAGTGGCCGTGAGTTTGTTGCTAGCTCTTTTCATAAGACTGTACACTTTCCGAGCTAGTGGTAAATTCAGTAATTGTAACGACTATCATAAGTGTCAATATTTGACCTAAATTAATAAATGATTAGATTTTGAATATCGGCCAGAAGGAAATGATGTTTCGTCTTCTATGCAGGCTTGTTGCTATATTCAGACATACAAAGTTAACTGGCGTGTACTATATTCATTGATTAAAAGGAAACAGATTTTTTCAATCTGTAAGTAATTCACAGTTATAGAAATTATTTTATATTGCACTATTATTCGGTAAAATATTTGGAAATGCTTGTAAATGTCATTTTCATATTCCGTTCCGTCATAATTACTTGCTGTCATTTTGACAGAAGCATTTGGTCAGCAGGCTAAGTGAGTCCGATGCTCAGTAGACCATGTATTGGGCATGCAGAGTAGACCGTCTACTGAACATGTATAGTATTATAACTAGTTTTCATTTCACCAGTGACACTTGTTCAGTAAGTTGAGTGTACAGTAGACACCGTCTACTGAACTTGCACAGTAGACAATCTGCTGACCACTTTACTTGTGGTCTTTTGTACATTGATGTTTGATTAGTCTACTGCATCTACTAGGCATGTTCAGTACACTATCTGCTAGACATGACCGTAGACCGTCTACCAAGCACCTTACTTGTTCTCATTTTGACATTGACACTTGTTCAGTGCGCTATGTATAAGTCCTGTTAGCTCAGTGTACAGTAGACACCGTCTACTGGAAGGCTTGCAGATCTCCCTGTGGTCTACTGACACGCCGTGGAGAGAGCCTATGCCTGCATCTGTGGAAAACAAAAATTATTAAAATAAAATAATAGTTATTATGAATTAGAGCCTAAAAAATAAAGGATCTTGGCTAATGGCTATAATATTTTCAGGGCCTAACCTCTCCCTCATTACGGGAGGGTATCCTTGCCCAACAGTGGGACATTAATTGGTTAAATTTATTATTTTGTATAATATTATTGAAAAAGTAGTCGATTGGTTTTATATTTTAGACCTATGTGAGCATACTTGTTTCGGTTTCGTGTAACAATTTTACGGTACTACAAAATTATGTCATTAAAAATACTTTGTCCGACCCCAGAATTGAATCTGGGGTATTGTAATAAATACACTATCGTACGCATATATGTATGTATGTATCACGCGTTTGTATAGACTCTATAGTATTATTAATCATGCAAAAAAATATTTAGGTCGGGTTTAAGTAGCTCTCCGTGGTACCAGTGCATCAAGAGATCGTGAGTTCGATTCCTACACGGAACAAATATTTCTGCAATCTAAAAATGGTTGTTTCGTGTCTGATTATACTTTGTGTCAGTTGTTTGTATGTTTCTAAGAGTCCTCACGACACAAGAGATTAAAACGTAAGATTTTATTAAATCTCTTTATTCCCAGTTGCGCTCTGGAAATTTTCCCAAATAATCCCTTTTCACTACGTGTCAAAAGAGACAACTGTACCCTTAATTGTCACCTGTAATTAAACATGTAAGGTTTATTACCAACCTGCTGAGTCCACACTGACGATTCTAAGCCATAGCACAGACATGAGAGTGCGGCACGTCTCCACCAGACTCCTGACTACTGGCTGCTGACTCTTGGACGCTACCAGCCAGCGAGACTGCAGTTCCAGGACTAACTGGCAATCTGGAGACAAAAAGACTAGTATTAAGATAGCATTCCAAAATGGTATACTTTATGCAGTCACTATAATTTGACTTTCAAATCGTCACATACCTTTGCTGATCTCCAACAATTCAATACTCCTAGCCGTGATGGGTGTCTTTATATCCGCCAGCGGGGACCCTCGATGAGGCACCGAGTAGAACATGAACCCAGCACTCTGTCTCCACAGCGAAGACCGCGTCTGCAGAACTCTTGTGTCTTCTGAAAGACAAGAGTCGATTAAAATAACCTGTCTTCCAACTATGTTGGAGTCGGCTTCCAGTCTCACCGGATGCAGCTGAATACCAGTATTTTCATACAGCGACTGTCTATCTGACCTCCACAACACAGTTACCTGGGTTAACACGATACTAAGTAAGACTGATTGTCAGACTTTCAAACTTCTGATTACTGTTAACGACTGTCAAAGATCTATGAAAATGACAGCTGGTATCTACAAACATTGTGATGCAACCTTGCATGCCTGAGAGTTGTTTAGAACAGTTCTTGAAGGTATGCAAAGTCTCCAAGTTAGCCAGCGTGGTGGACTCAAGGCCTAACCCCTCCCTCATTACGGGAGGAGACCCTTGCCCAGCAGTGGGGCAAAATACATACCTTTGAAACCAGAAGATCCTTCATTCTCATTCCTTTCGTTTTCGATATCTATACAATTATTTTCTTCACCATTAAACATATTTATATCTATAGAACTATATTTATCTTCTTTCTCATTAAAAGTAACATCGTTTTCGTCACAGCCACATATTTCAGTGTTCTCATGTTCAGTATATTTCAAAATATTGAAATTCTTGTCTTTCGATTTGAAATTGTCGACATTATTATTTTCCTTATTTTTTCGATATTTGTTTTCGTTGAAGCTATTTTCTTCTTTTAAACTTTCGTTTTCATATGTGATATTGTTTTTGTCGTTAATATTATTATTTAATTTACTTATTTCTATATTATTGCTTTGGTCCTTTTGAATATTATTTATTTTTTGACTGTCATTTTTATTTAATTTTATGTGAGCTTCATAAGCTGAAAAAAAAAAAACATTATTTATTACATAGCTACACAATATCACGCTTGTCATATCCGAAGGTGTAGATAGAGACATATGAAAAACACCCACAATTCGCCATTAACAATGTTAGTCCCATGTAATAGGGGGCGAGTCTGTCATATACCGGACACGTTACTAAACTCCGGACTACTATTGAGAAATATTCTAACATGATTTTGAAAAGATCAACAATACTTTTACTTGATCCGGGAATCGAACCCGAGACTTTATAATCAGCAGTTTCATACACTACCGTCAAAGGCAACTATTTTTCTTTGTAAATATCACACCTATTATACCCAAAGGTGCATAGGTATATGAAACACCCACGTTTCGCCATTAACAATGTTAGTCCCATATAAAATCCTACTACATGATTCTTGTTAATATTAGGTCGGGGAAAAAGTCTTTTCGCATTATAGTATGTATGAACTTGTAATAAAATCTTTTCTCTACACAAAAAACCTCGATATTTGTGTACCTCACGAGCTCACTGAAAGAAACCTAATGAACCGTGTACTCATTTGTGATTCTTGAAGCCAAAAAGATTTTATTACAAGTTCATACATAGGTACTATAATGCGAAAAGACTTTTCCCCGACCTAATATTTCAACCCAGACCACAGAGATAGAATACTTTTTTGTATATTTGTTAAATACGCTACAAAATTCTTAGTAAGAAAAATCACAAGCCCATCTGAAAACATGCCTCATATAAAATGCTTACCTTCACAATAAATCTGTTTAATAAACAGTCCTCCCTTAGAATGTCCCACCCATATGATAGGTCTATCGCCTACTCCCAACTTTAGAAGCTGTTCCATCATTTGATCAGCTCGCTCGTGTAGGCGCAACCTGGGGATAAGACTAGTGTTAAAATAACAGCTTTTGTTGCTATATCCACACAAACCTTTTGCCCGCGACTTCGTCTGCGTGGTTTGTAACCTATGACAGAATTTTCATACAAACTTTCATCCCCTATTTTATCCTCTTGGGGTTAGAATTGATCAAAATCCTTTCTTAGCGGATGTCTACGTCATAACATCTACCTGCATGACAAATTTCAGCTCGATCCGTCCAGTGGTTTGTGCTGTGCGTTGATAGATCAATATCCCCGGTTTCTGAGGTACATTTAACGGTAGTTTATCTATTCAATAGCGTTTTTTTATATGAGTTTTAACGCTATTGAATAGATAAACTACCGCTAAAAGTACCTCAAAACCGGGTGTATATCAGTCAGTCACCTTTGAGCTATATACATATGTTTAGATATATATAATCTTATCTTAGGGGTGGGGGTGCCAGTTAATGCCTGGCTGACACTTCGACCATTCCTGATCCTTTGTGTCACCCCCTCCTTTGCTACTCTAGACGTTGGGGGGCAGGGCAAAACTTATCAGTTGTAAAGATGTTGTTATGTTTAGATATACAGCTTTACACAATAATTTCCTTACCTTTTATTCTCTTTGACCCATAAAGGCCTCCATAGATACGGGTCACTAGTATAATTAATAGAAATGACCCTAGCGCCGGGGAAATCTTCTTTTATCCAGTCCCTAGGCCAACAGGAGGAGTAACATTCATCGCAAACACAACCACACCCTGTATCACACTTAACACTATCGTTTAAAATAGATTTTTCATTTATTTTACAAAAACAACTTTGTTGACATTTGTCTTTATGTTTACATTTATCGTTTGTTACACAAAAACTACTTTGTTGACAGTTATCATTCGATTTACATAAACATTGATTGTGTTGACACTTGTTCTGTTTACATATATCATTATTTTCACAAATATATCTATTTTGTTGACTTTTCCCGTTTAGTTTACACTCGCCATTCAATTTATATAGACATTGATTCTCTTGACATTTGTCATTTTGTTTACATTTATCATTTATTTTACAAATACATGGGTTTTGTTGACATTTATCATTTTGTTTACACTTATCATTAAATCTACACTGTCCATTTACTTTCTCCACACAAAAACATTTATTTAAACCACACTTATTTACCTCGCAGTCAGACTTGAACAATTGCGAGACAAAATCACCCTGCGTTTCATAATTTCCATTATTTTCAAAGAGATTATTATAGAATTTTTCAGTAATTAAAGAATTTTCGTTCGGCAAGATTTTTTTGAAGCATCCATTAATTTGTTTGAAAGACACTGTGTTAGTTATTTGTGTGTCATATTCGTAATTAAGGTTGTATTTGATGCAGTTGCATGTTCGAGATGAATGTTCCCTTAAAGGTATTTTCGTCGGGTCTATTTTGTATTTAGACCGCCAGTCCCCTTGCCGCCAAGTATTTCCTAGAGAGCCTGTAAGTAATATATAGAAAAATAATCATTGGACAACTCACACAGAGCTTGGACTGTAACCAAATAACTGATAAACATACTTATATACCTGTAAATACATACTTATATAGATACATTAACAACCAGTCTCAGAACAGATACTCGTGCTCATCACACAAATAATGATCACTTGTTCCAACGGTGAAAGAAAACATCGTGATACAACCTTGCATGCCTGAGAGTTCTTTAGAACAGTTCTTGAAGGTATGGGAAGTCCCCAACCAGCAGTTGGCCAGCGTGGTGGACTCAAAGCTTAGGCCTTAAGGGTCTCCTCGCGTAATGAGGAAGGCCTTGAGTCCACCACGCTGGCCAACTGCTGGTTGGGGACTTCCCATACCTTCAAGAACTGTTCTAAAGAACTCAGGCATACAAGGGTTTATCATTTTATCAATTACTAGCTGACCCGCGACAAGAACTTCGCTTGCGTCACATTAGAGGAAAAGAGTGATATTTTCCCCCGTTTTTGTAACATTTTTTACTGGTACTCTGCTCCTATTGGTCGTAGCGTGAAGATATATAGCCCATAGCGTTCCTCGATAAATGGGTTATCTAACGAAAAAAATATTTTTCAAATCGTACCAGTAGTTCCTGAGATTTGCGCGTTCAAACAAACAAACAAACTCTTCAGCTTTATAATATTAGTATAGATTATGTATTCTTACCATATAACCCGTGGACGAAGATGACGTCCAAGGTAGGTGTCTCCGGGGTATGAAGTACTACACATTCCACTTTAGGTTCTGGGTGCAAGTGATCAGTGCCGGCTTGGCGCGGCTTCGGAGACGGCTTTAGTACCGGCTTCGATGCTGTAAGAGGCAAAATATGTTATGATTGTTGAAGGTCGCTCATAGCTAGTTGTGCTCACCGGTCGGTAAACGATCTGTGGGTTAAGCAAACCTTGGCGCGGTCATTCCATAGATGGGTGACCGCACAGTGATATTTGAACTGGGCGTCTCCGTGCTTCGGAGGGCATGTTAAAAGTCGGTCCCGGTTGTTGTCAATTAAGATAACAGTCGTTAAGCCACGTCAAAGGCCTATCGTGTGGCTTGAACAACTTTGACACTAGGTTGACCACTAACCATACGACAAACAAACAAATACTGTTGAAGGTAGGCAGGGACAAAAATTTACCAATTGCTTTCGTGGCGCAGTGGTTTAGGTCGCCACGCCAGTACCATTGCGTCGGGAGGTCGTGGGTTAGATTCCCACACGGAACAATTATTTGTGCGATTCACATATATGTTTCGAGTCTGGTTGTACTTTGTGTTCATTGTTTGTATGTTTGTAAAAGTCCCCGCGACACAAGAGCAATTCTTAGTGCGGGAGTTGTCTTATTAAAAAGGGAAATTAATTTATTTCTGAACAATGTTTTACATACATAATATACGTAGGAACATTTCGCCATTAACAATATTAGTCCCATGTAATAAGAGGCGAGTCTATTGTAATATTTCGATCATGTTACCAAACTCCGGGCTACTATTGAGAAATATTCCAAAAATTATTAGAAAATACCATTACTACTTTGCCTCAGCCGGGATTCGAACTCGAAACCTTTTGCTTAGCAGTCAGATACCCTGCCGACCACGGGAGAAAGTCAGTTAGTTTGAAGTTCCAGGTTTTTAGAAGTAATAGGTACTCACCCGTGATTGGTGGCAGCGGAGTGGTGACCAAGCGATGCAGGAGAACTGATGCTGTACTCCAAAGACACGATACGCACCATCGTCTGAGAACAGAAATAAATATAAATTATTATAGCTACTAGCTTCTACTCGCTAGTTTGTCCACGAGAAAAGATACTCCGGGGTAAAAAGTATGTTATGTGTTCATCCAGGTTATAAACTATATGTCTACCAAATGAATTTATAAAAATTCTAGTTACTGAGTGATGGGAGTTTCGGAAGTCACGTTTGAATTGTGAGTTCCGGCTGTCATTTCCAAAGATCTTTGACAGTTGTTGCTACTAGTCAGAAGCTTGAAAGTCTGACTACCCTAGTCTCACGGAAGGGTACCTTGTTATAACCCAGGTAACTGTTGTGGAGGTCAGATAGACAGTCGCTGCATGTACAATACTGGTATTCAGCTGCATCCTGTGAGACTAGAAGCCGACTATAATAGTTGGAAGAAAAGCTGGGCTGATGTTGCATCGCATATTTCACATCACTTACCGGTTCCTGAGTACTTTTAACGATAGTTTATCTATTCAATAGCGTTTTTTTATATAAGTTTAAACGCTATTAAATAGATAAACTACCGCTAAATGTACCTCAGAAACCTTACAAAACTCATAGTTTAATGTATAATAGAATACGGGAATTAACGCGAACACGCATTTTACCTTAAAATGCCTAACGTTTCGGCGCAGGTTGCACTCGCCGTGGTTGCAGGCTGACTCACCCTGCAACCACGGCGAGTGCAACCTGTTCGCGTTAATTCCCGTATTCTATTATACATAGCTGACCCGCGCAACTTCGCTTGCGTCATCTAAGAGAATGGGTCAAAATTTTCCCCGTTTTTGTTACATTTTTCGTTGCTACTCCGCTCCTAATGACCGTAGCGTGATGTTATATTGCCTATAGCCTTCCTCGATAAATGGGCTATCTAACATTGAAAGAATTTTTCAAATCGGACCAGTAGTTCCTGAAATTAGCGCGTTCAAACAAACAAACAAACAAACAAGCTCTTCAGCTTTATAATATTAGTATAGATTAAACATGCAACGCGAGAGTTTAAAAGTTATGAAAATTCATAGTCTTACGTAACGTTTACGCTAACATCACATTCCTGTCTCAATGAGCCACAATTAGGTGTAATAACTACAATTTGTAACGTACTACCCACAGTAAATAAATCGCAAACAGCCACTTGTACAAGTCATATGTCTGAGCTATTATTACTAGGTTAGGTCACTGTGATTTGCGCGTAGGGCGCGAAAATAGATGTAGGCTTAATTTTTCTGTTTACGACTGCTGTGCTGTCCTGTTGGATACCCGTGTCGGGTAAATTTGTTAGATTACTGGATTAGACTTTCAGATGATTGTTGAAGTTGCAAAAATGCTCTTTATAGTAGTCCGGAGTTTGGTATCGTTCCCTATCTATCCTATTACATGGAATTAACATTATTAATAGTGAAACGTGGCTGTATTTTATAGAGGTGATCAAAGATAACCTTTCCTAGATTGAAACAATAAATAAAATATAAATAAATAAATATCATTGGACAACTCACACACGGTCATCTGATTACAAACTAAGCAGAGCTTGTACTGTAACCAGATAACTGATAAACATACTATACTTCTAAATACATACTCAGAACAGATACTCGTGCTTATTGCACAAAGATTAGTCCCAAGTGTGATTGGAAGCCACCACTTGGCCACTATGGGTGACCGCATAGTGGTATTTGAACTGAGCGTCATCGTGAAAAAAGACAGTCCTGGTTGTTGTCAATGAAGATAACAGTCGTTAAGCCACGTCAAAGGCTAGGCTTGAACAACTTTGACACTAGGTTGACCACTAACCATACGATAGAAAGAGCGGCTTGTAGCTATATTCAGAGAGAATCTAACGTTTATAGTGTAGATAAGTGTAGATAAGTGTGTTATAAACACAAGGACATTCTTATCAAGGTTGTTGACCTTTACATGTGTTAACTGTTATTATGAGTCAGTGTTACGTGGAAATAATCACTTTATTTTGTTTGAGGATAAATATTAAGAAAACGACGGTAATAGATGATATCTTGATCACTACATAGTAAAAAGCAAAATCGCTTCCCGCGTCTGTCTCTATGTATGTATGTCTGTTTTGTATTGTATGTTTTGATTCAGTAAGATGAAATTTACTGAATATAGAATTAAAGAATTTGTTTGTTTGAATGCGCTAATCTCAGGAACTACTGGGTCGAATTGAAAATTAATTTGTGTTGAATCGTCTATTTATTGACATCACAAAATGTTGTAAACAATTATTTGTGCGATCCACAAATAATTGTACTTTGTGTCCGTTGTTTGTGTGTTTGTAAAACCTTGCGACACAAGAGCAATTCTTAGTGCGGGAGTTGTCTTTCTAAGTAAAAAAAATAAAATATTAAAAATAAGGACGAAATAAATAAATAAGGAGGCAGTAGGCACCTATACAACAAACGTTATTTTTAGTCAATTATGTCCGATATTGAAGCAGTAAGCAAGTAGATGGATGATACGAAACTCTTCGCGCGTGATTACGACTCGCACTTGGCCGGTTTTTTTTTAAAGGTTATAAATCAACTGGACTCAAGGCCTAACCTCTCCCTCATTACGTGAGGAGACCCTTGCCCAGCAGTGGGAAGGTAATGGGATAAAATTATTTTATTATTTTTTATAAAACATTGCTTTAGGCTTCCTAGTTACATTATTGTTTAAACACGTCACTACAGTTTATTTTATTATAAATAGTTCTCGGTGAAGGTCGTGGAAACCTCACATGTATTGCTTGTAAACGGATTACGTTAAGAAGCTATTAGCTAACCTAAAGGCTTCATGCAATGCGGAATTTGGTAATACGTAATAGAATTTTTCTAGACTAATTGATATGATAGCCTAGTGGTGTAAGTTGGTACCTCGAACGCAAGTGGTTGCCGGTTCGAACTTGAGGCAACACACCATTCCCATGTAATAAGCTTATTGCTATACACGTTACCAAATTCCCGGCTATAATTAAAAATATTTTTATGGTGGATTAGAAAAGACTATACCACTTTGCGGGAATCAGGAATTGAACCTCGTAATCAACAGTCGTATACTCTACCGACCACGGCACAGCCAGTCTTAAAATATCAGTCATGGTCATATTTTCGTAATGTTTTTATATCTCAGTTAGATAATTACATGCAGTGACTGTCTATCGGACCTCCACAACACAGTTACCTGGGTTATAACACGATACTAAGTAAGACTGGTTGTCAGACTTTCAAGCTTCTGACTACTGTTAACGACTGTCAAAGATCTCCGAAAATTGCAACCGAGACTCACAATTTAACGTGCCTTCCGAAACACGGAGGAACTCGATATGTATAAGCTGGTCACCCATCTGCAGAACAACCTCGGCAAGCGTAGCTTAACCTCAGAGATTGGTCCGCGCGGCTTTTGTTAACTAAGCCACGAGTTCCTAATATTGTCATGGTCATAATTTCGTAATGTTTTTTTATGTCAATTAGATAATTAAGTAGTACAGTTTATATACAGTCACGCGATATAACACGTGCGCTGTTTAGTAATAATATAATATTTTGACAACGTTGTTACCGACCGGAAAATATATTATGTGCTCGTGGCTTTGTATGCCTGCCTATACATTTATTAAGTATACCTCTAGGGCGCGGTCGGTACTTTAAGCGACCGCTGTACATAATGTCTTGGGTTCTATTCCCAGTCGATTTATAATAGCTTTTGCCCGCGATTTTTTTCAATAGAAGCTCAGCGTTCGATAATGTATCTGGTATAAGGCATTAGGCTCGCCCCCTATTACATGGGACTAACGATGTAAATAGAGTAACATGAGTGTTTTTCCTCTGCCTATAATTGCACCTATAACAGGCGTGATGTTATGTGAGTGTAACGTAGTTCGTTTGTCTGTTTTAAATGTGGAATATGTGTTTGTTGTGGCAAAACGGCTATACCAATTTAGATATGAGAAAGTGATGATATAATCTAACTCAGATTTTATCTCTCATCTATGGCTACAATGATTTTTCAAAAAAAAAAATAAGTAGCAAAATGCCAACTTAGTAGAACCACGAAACAGGGACTTTGCATTCCTTCAAGAGCTGTGTTAAACAACTGTCAGACATGTCATTCATCACGATGTTTTCCTTCACCGTTATAACAAGTGTGCATTATTTATAATACACACATCACTTGAAAATATCATTGATTAGTTATCCCTAGATAATTTGCGTGGGAAATTATGCTCTCTTTTCATAGATATTTAATAAAACTACTTCCGTACTTAGAATAGAAAACTATTATGAAGAAATGATTTATAAAATAAGAATTATGATCTCATAACAATACTATTATGTGGATTTTTGAATGGGATTTGAAATACTCTATTCATAGATACACACATAAGCATTGGTTAAGATGGTCGCCACCTCACTACCATTGTGTTGGGAGGTCGTGGGTTCAATTCCCAAACGCGACAATAATTTGTGCGATGCACAAATATTTGTTTCATGTCTGGTTGTACTTTGTGTCTGTTGTTTGTATGTTTGTAAAAGTCCCCGCGACACAAGAGCAATTCTAAGTGCGGGAGTTGTCTTTTAAAAGAAATAAAAAAGGAAGAAAACACATTTAATGATGGTATTTTCCTATACGGGTAGGTGGAGATCAAAAAACGTGACTTAATAATATAATACGCAAATATGACCAAAAAATTTACATTTTCGTTTCAAAAACAGTAGTCTACTAATGCTTAATTACCACTTTAATGCTTTTCCTTCATAAAACCACGTCACGTACTAAAAACGTGTATTACGTACATAGCGCAATAAACCACCAATCTAGGACCCGACCTCGAGAGTGTTGCTTAACTTACATCATACGATCCGTAGACAATTACCACACGATTTTTTCAAAACCTTAAAATGTTGCTTTTGGATGGGGTCTAAGATTTTTTTTCCCAAAAATAGCCTTAATGTTGCGCTCACCGGTTGGTAAATAATCTCTAGGTTAAGCAAACCATGGCGCGGTCGTCCTATTGATGGGTGACCGAGTGGTATTTGTCTCTCCGAGGCACAGTCGACAACCTCTTTCCTCACTCTGGACAATTCACAAAGCAACTCTTAACAAATTAAGGAGTAAATCTTGGATGGACCATGGATCTTCTAGGATGCGGGTATCCCAAACCAGAAGACTCCAAGCTACAAAAATCCAGGAGTGGTCGAAGTGACAGCCATTAACCGGCACCCCCACCCCTAAAATAAGGTAAGAAGGAGTAAATCTTTGGCCCGATTAGGGATTCAAACCCGAGACCTTTGCGAGACAGTCCATATAATATGCACTAGCTGACCCGCGCAACTTCGCTTGCGTCACATAACAGAGAATGGGTCATGATTTTCCCCGTTTTTGTAACATTTTTTACTGGTACTCTGCTCCTATTGGTCGTAGCGTGATGAAATATATCCTATAGCCTTCCTCGATAAATAGGCTATCGAACACTGAAAGAATTTTTCAAATCGAACCAGCAGTTCCTGAGATTAGCGCGTTCAAACAAACAAACAAACAAACAAACAAACTCTTCAGCTTTATAATATTAGTATATATATATTCAAGCACTTGATCTTGAAGGTCTGTTATATAAGAGACCTTGGGCATAGATATCAGTGTCTCGAGTATCTATTATCTAATAAAACTACGTATTATGTACTATATATATTATATACCTAGTCTATGTACAATACACGTGTCAGCCACACACATATACGGTTCGGCAATATTTATCAAACAACAAAACTGACCTTTTTAGGAGGGAAGCTCATAGCCAGTTGCGCTCATCGGTCGGTAAACGATCTGTGGGTTAAGCAACCGTTGGCGCGGTCATTCTATAGATGGGTGACCGCATGGTGGTATTAGAACTGAGCGTCTCTGTGCTTCAGAGGGCATGTAAAAAGTCGGTCCCGGTTGTTGTCAATTAAGATAACAGTTGTTAAGCCATGTCATAGGCTTTTCGAGGAGTGGAACTGTGTGTTAGAGGATAAAAGTCACCTTTAATTTTTCTTATATGCGAGCAAAGCCGCACGGGCCACTAGTATAATATATTCCGTAACTTGTACATTATCAAATAAAAATCTATGTGTGTACGCATCGTCCTAAAACGGCTGAACAGGTTTTGATATAACTTTCACTTTTGAAAGGACCGGCTGTTTGGAGTCTTTTAATATTGGACGTGTAGTTTTTTTTACAAATAAACTAAGCTATTGTATTTTATACTAGGTTCTACCCGCGTCTTTGTTTCCGTGAAAAGATTTTCCGGAGTAAATGGTATCCTATGTGTTTGTACAGGTTATAAACTATCTATGTACCTACACCAAATTACCTGCGTCTGGACGTCGTGGGTTCGATTTCCACATGGAACAATTATTTATGCGATCCACAAATAGTTGTTTCGGGTCTCATTGTACTTTGTGTCAGTTGTTTGTATGTTTGTAAAAGTCCCCGCGACACAAGAGCAATTCTTAGTGCGTGAGTTGTCTTTCAAAGATATGAGATATAGATAAGAATAATAATATTAGACTCTCAGAGATAAGCTTTTCAAGTAGTCAAGTTTAATACCGCCAATGACTTTTCCAAGTGATGTGTGTATTATAAATAACGATCACTTGTTATAACGGTGAAGGAAAACATCGTGATGAATGACATGTCTGACAGTTGTTTAACACAGCTCTTGAAGGAATACAAACCTGCCTTTGGACGTGGTAGACTTCTAGCCAGCCGCATTACGTATCTATTTTTAAAACCATACTACGTGTGTCTTTTATGGTAATTAGGCTAATTGTAGCCATTTAGAGAGACACCTAGTTCCATAATTGGATGAGGACATCAGTTGCTCATTGTCATATTAGCGTTTTTCTTGCAAAGACATTTATTTACGAGTATAGTATCCTACTTATATTGTAAATGCGAAAGTTTGTGCGAATGTATGTATGTATGGATGTTTGTTACTCTTTCACGTAAATGCTACTGAATCGATTACGATGAAATTTTGTATATTGGTAGCTGAAGACCCAGAATAACATATAGGCTACTTTTTATCCCGGAGTTCCCGAACCCTCGGGCTTTGCGTGTCAATCGCAGATACTAGGTCGGGAAAAAAGTCTTTTCGCATTATAGTATGTATGAACTTGTAATAACATTTCTTTGGCTTCAAGAATCACAAATGAGTACACGGTTCATTAGGTTTCTTTCAGTGAGCTCGTGAGGTACACAAATATCGAGCTTTTTTGTGTAGAGAAAAGATTTTATTACAAGTTCATACATACTATAATGCGAAAAGACTTTTTCCCCGACCTAATATTATACTACCGACCTCGCCACAGCCAATCCTTGATATGTACTTATTCAATGACGCAGGCCCTTATTGCTATACAAATAAATAATCTATAGGTACTACTTTGACCTCAAAAAAAAACTGGTTTAATTAATAATAAATAAATATCATTGGACAACTCACGCACGGTCATTTGATTACAAACAGAGCAGAGCTTGTACTATGGTAACCAAATAAATGATAAACATACTTATACAGGGTGTCCCAAAACTCAACGATAATCCGAGACAGGATGAAAGGCCAAGTCATACCGGTTCTAGGAAAAATTAAAAAAAAAATCCATGTCACTTAGTTCAGCAATAATAGACACTTTTCGAAAAAGTTGAAATTCCACACCCTTGATCGCATTTTCAAGTCCTGTGATCACCAATGTCACAATTTCGCTGTGTTTTTTTAAATTTCGTGATCTTCATTAAATATGCTATTAATCGTAAAACAAATTAATGCACAAAACATTGTTAATTTCATAAAAAAAGTAAAGTTTTAGTGAGTAATGGTTCACAAAAATATCGTTAGTTAACTTTGACGCTTCATATTGAAAAAAAATGTACTACACTACCCTTGGCAAGTTATTTCAAAAGTTGGCGCATTTAATCAAGATTTCAAAATGGTGCAAGACTTGCCACTTTTCTTGCCATTAAAAATGTTATTTTTATTTGAACGACGAGTATCCTCGAAAATGGATCGGACGCAGTGGTACAATTGTATGGCGTCCTCGTTCCCCCGATCTAAATCCAGTAGATATTTTTTACTGGGAATGCATAAAATAAAAAGTCTATTCAAAATCAATAGAAAATCTATCAGAACTTCGCCAGAAAATTGACACAGCGTCAGAAGAAATAAATGCAAGGAATTTTGCTTGACTGGTGCAAAGGTCTTTTGTAAGGCGTTGCAGAGCCTGTATTCGTGCCAGAGGAAAGCAATTATTTTTAGTAAAGAGGTAATTGAGTCAGTCCATAACCAATATTGAATGTAATAAACATAATAGGTAATAATAATAAAAAAAAAGAATGAACGAACCATCGTTCTTATTTAATTATTCTCCTTAAACTAAAGTAATTCCGAATTGTTTTCCTCTGGCACGAATACAGGCTCTGCAACGCCTTACAAAAGACCTTTGCACCAGTCAAGCAAAATTCCTTGCATTTATTTCCTCTGACGCTGTGTAAATTTTCTGGCGAAGTTCTGATAGATTTTCTATTGATTTCGAATAGACTTTTTCTTTTATGCATTCCCAGTAAAAAATATCTACTGGATTTAGATCGGGGGAACGAGGACGCCATACAATTGTACCACTGCGTCCGATCCATTTTCGAGGATACTCGTCGTTCAAATAAAAATAACATTTTTAATGGCAAGAAAAGTGGCACGTGTTGCACCATTTTGAAATCTTGATTAAATGCGCCAACTTTTGAAATAACTTGCCAAGGGTAGTGTAGTACATTTTTTTTTCAATATGAAGCGTCAAAGTTAACTAACGATATTTTTGTGAACCATTACTCACTAAAACTTTACTTTTTTTATGAAATTAACAATGTTTTGTGCATTAATTTGTTTTACGATTAATAGCATATTTAATGAAGATCACGAAATTCAAAAAAACACAGCGAAATTGTGACATTGGTGATCACAGGACTTGAAAATGCGATCAAGGGTGTGGAATTTCAACTTTTTCGAAAAGTGTCTATTATTGCTGAACTAAGTGACATGGATTTTTTTTTTAATTTTTCCTAGAACCAGTATGACTTGGCCTTTCATCCTGTCTCGGATTATCGTTGAGTTTTGGGACACCCTGTATACTTGTAAATACATACTTATATAGATACATTAACAAGCTCAGAACAGATACTCGTGCTCATCACACAAATATTAGTCCCGGGTGTGATTGGAACCACACGCGGCGCTACGGTTATTGCGGAGAGGTGACCACGTTAACCACTGCGACAAACGTGCAGTTCATTTTAAAGTTAATTAGCTGATCAATGAAGGATTAGAAGGCCTAAGGAAGTGCTCAATGTTATTTCGACAGGCTTATAAATACATAAATAATTCATTTAGGTTAAATATTGACACTTATGGTACTCTCCGTGCCGCAGTGGTTAAGGAAGTCGCTACGCAAGAACGTGAATCGAAAGTCCGTGGGTTCGAGTCCCACTTTTTTTAAACCCATTACTGTCTTACAGGGCAAGGTTCTCCTCCCAAACGGGGGGAGGGGTTAAGCCTTGAGTCCCGTTTCCCACACGGGACTATTATTTGTGCGATTCACAAATAGTTGTTTCGGGTCTGGTTGTACTTTGTATCCGTTGTTTGTATGTGTTTAAAAGTCCCCGTGACACAAAAGCAATTCTTGGAGTTGTCTTTAAAGATAATATTATACATACACCTTCGGCTATGACAAGCATGATCTTACGTATGTATGTATGTATGTATACATATACTATGATATAACCTAACCATGTGTTACAGTTCATTGACCTTTGGCATTGAGTTAAATGGCAGATCGCCAGACATCATTGAGTCAGACTAATTTATTTATAACACATTTTTCTTACGAAAAGGGCCGCTTTTGAGTGGAATTTTGAGGTTAAGACCACGTTGGTAAGGTGTGGAATTGGATGGGTCACCGTTTCAAATTATCATTTCACATATTGTGCGGCGTTGTATATACGACTACCGCGTACGAGGTCTCGGGTTGAATCCTGGTTCGGGCCTAAAAGTAATTTCAGAGATTTTCTGTTAAGTTTTTTTCAGAGATTGCCCGGAGTCAGGAAGTTGTGGTCGTAGACCTCCGTGCCTCGGAGAGCACGTGTCGCCGTCGGTCCTGCGCCTGACCTCTCACTGGTCGTTTCGGTTATCCGTCCCACCGGGCTATGAGAGTGAAGGAATAGAGAGTGTACCTGTGTATTGTGCACACACGCGCGACACGGTCGGTGGGTCGGCATTTTTGTCAATTTCATCATAGTTTTAATTTTGCTCAAATCTCCGACAAGATTCCTTAAAATATAAGATTCGCTCACATATAGTCGCCGACTAATGTCAGCGGGTTGGCGACTTTGATAAAATTGTCAATTTCGTCATAGTTTTTGTCCTCACACAACGTATTGTTTTGTCATTCAAAACAAGTGACTTTTTCGTAAGCGTAGTGACATTGAAAATAAGACTTGATAGTTAGGTTACATTATTACACGTAAAGAGAATTTAAATTGCACATTTTGTGAAGAAAATGTATGCAATTTATATTTTTTCGTAAGTGTACTAATCTCTTCCAAAATGTAAGGTGCTACTCGTAACCGGCGGTCCTGTATGACAACATGTATGTATGTGAATGAAGCAAGGGAAGTTTGTAAGGATCGTACCAATTGACGTTCTTTAGTCTCTGCTTAGAAAAAAAATGTATGAATTGAAAAAGTTTTATTTACAGGTATGTAAAATCGAGTAATACGTGCCAAATATCTTTGTCAAATATCGGAGAGATGAAATATAAATACAGTAGTGGTATACGCGGGGTGCGTGTGAGGGAACGGAAGCACGTCGTTGTTACGTCTCCGTCACACGCACTCCGCGTATACCACTACTGTATTTATGTATCGTCTTCTGCAAAACTGCTTTCATATTTCAGTTAAATAAATAAATATTTTTGAGGCAGCTAACACACGGTCATCTGATTCCAAACTAAGCAGAGCTTGTACTGTAACCAAATAACTGATAAACATACTTAAATACTTGTAAATACATACTCATATAGATAAGTACATTAACAACCAGGCTTAGAACAGATACTCGTGCTCATCACACAAATATTAGTCCTGGGTGTGATTGGAACCACACGCGGCGCTACGGTTATTGTGGCGAGGTGACCACGTTAACCACTGTGACAACCATAAATGACGCATACTATCACACACACACTGTACAGTACTTGTTTTTGTTTGTCACATGGTTGGTCAACCTAGTATCAAAGTTGTTCAAGCCGCCCGAGAGGCCTTTGACATGGCTTAGCGACTATTATCTTAGTAGACAACAGCCGGGACCGACCTTTTTACGTGCCCTCCGAAGCACGGAGACGCCCAGCTCAAATACCACTATGCGGTCACCCATCTATGGAATGACCGCGCCAAGGGTTGCTTAACCCACAGATCGTTTACCGACCGGTGAGCGCAACTGGCTATGAGCGCCTCCGTACAGTACCAAATTACTAAGACTATAAGTAATGTAAGCTAAATATATTATATTCTAATTTTATTTTGGTCACGGGTGAAACGTGCTACTATTTTTAATTCATCTTTTTTTATATACACGTGCTATTACACTGATAGATAGAATATAGATAGTATATATACTTTTATCTTCTAGTTAGATACCTAACCGGCGGTCCTGTATGACAACATGTATGTATGTGAATGAAGCAAGGGAAGTTTGTAAGGATCGTACCAAGTGACGTTCTCTGATCTCTGCCTGCCCCTATGGGAAGAAGGCGTCATTTTAAGTACATATGTATGTATACAGAAGAAGTGTAATGAAATAATAAGCAATTCCTAATCGTTATAGGGTAGTTGACTATCAGTCAAATCAGCTACTCTTTATGAAATGTCAAAAACACATTTTAGTATAGAAATACGTCACAGTTTCCTATTCTCGTTGGTATCAAATGAGTGCCTAATAAAATGTTTCAGTCTGTATTAATTACAATTTCAATATTATTTTGACTGTCTCCGTGGCGCAGTGGTTTAGGTCGCCGCTAGGCGCTACCATTGCTTCAGAAGGTCGTCGGTTCGATTCCCAAAAGGAATTGTGCGATCCACAAATAATTGTTTCGGGTCTGGTTGTACTTTGTGTCTGTTGTTTGTATGTTAGTAAAAGTCACCGCGACACAAGAGCAATTCTTAGTGCGGGAGATGTCTTTTCTTGAAAAAATAAGAAAAAAAAATTACATAACCTGAGCATTTTCTATGAACCTTTTACGAGTACGAGTTTAATAATTTTTCGTTAACCCAGTCAACTACCTAATTGTTTTAAGACGAAAAATTCGCAGCTAAAACGGGTTGACGGGAAGGAACACTTTGTCCCACTTACTAAGACTTCATTATACGGGTCAACGAACTGTTATTTAAACCAGGCCGACCGATAACTGAAATCCTTAATCATTTTGGAATTACGATCAGTATCTCTGCCAATCCCTCCTAATCATTTTTTTAAAGACCACTCCCACACTATGAATTGCGGTTGTGTCGCAGGGACTTTTACAAACACTACTTTATCGACAACAACCGCGACCGACCACTATGCGGTCACCCATCTATGGATAGTCCGCGTCTTAGGTTGCTTAACCCACAGATCGTTTACCGACCGGTGAGCGCAACTGGCTATGAGCTCCTCACCTGTTTAGAGATAAACAAGCAGCTCTATCTATACTTGGCTACTTTTTCAAAATGTTTTTGGTTGGATCATTTTGAGTTCCGTACCCAAAGGGTAAAACCCTATCACTAACCTTCGCTGTCTGTCTGTCTGTATGTTTTCAGGCTGTTCTCATAAACCGTGATAGCTAGAAAGCTGACATTTTCAAAAATGATGTATTTCCGTTGCCGCTATCACAACATTTTTTTTTTTTTTTATCTAGCCTGTTTCTGTGTCCCACTGCTGAGCAATTTCCTCTCCCCTAGACTTCCAGACCCCTCGGTCGCTTGCTGCTTCCGGCCAATCTTCCAGGAACGCGTCTATGTCGTCCCGCCATCTCCGTTTGGGCCTTCCCCGTTGCCGCCGACCATCTTGTGGCACCCACTTCGTGGCTATATTAGCCCATCTCTCAGGGTGCATCCGGTGAAACACAAATAAATACAAAAAATTCGTCCGACTCGCATTTGGCCGGTTTTTTATAAGTAATCTCTGCCCATCCCATACAAATATTGGCGTGATATTTACCCATAAAAAAAAAAATGATAGCCGAGTGGTTTAAGTTGACACCTCCCACGCAAGTGGTCGCAGGTTCGAACCCGAGGCAACACACCAATGACTTTTCGAAGTTATGTGTGTATTAGAAATAATTATCACATGCTCCAACGGTGAAGGAAAACATCGTGAGGAAACCTTGCACGCCTAAAAATATGTTTAAAACATTATTGAGGGCATGCAAAGTCCCCAACCCGCACTAGGCCAGCGTGGTGGACTCAAGGCCTAACCCCTCCCTCATTACGGGAGGAGACCCTTGCCCAGCAGTGGGACATTAATGGGTTAAATTTATTATTTATTATTTATTTACCCATAGGTTATCGCTGTACATTAAATGACCTATATGATAGTGAATTATTTTTAGATAACAATTAATAAATCATTATTGTTTTATCTTGTACACGAGACTTCCGAACACGTTTATTTAAATTACCTCATAGTGTACCAATAATCTACTGGCAGTAAGCTTGGCTACTGTAGTTTATTTTCTAGGTAGATACATAATGCACGCTTGTTATATATCCGAAGTAAGCAGAGGTGTCTGAAATGTACCCATACTTCGCCACTCGTAGCCAGTTGCGCTCACCGGTCGGTTAACGATCTGTGGGTTAAGCAAGACCTTGGCGCTGTCATTCCATAGATGGGTGACCGCATAGTGGTATTTGAACTGGGCGTCTCCGTGCTTCGGAGGGCACGTAAAAAGTCGGTCCCGGTTGTTATCAATTAAGATAACAGTCGTTAAGCCACGGCAAACGCCTTTCGGGCGGCTTGAACTACTTTGACACTAGGTTGACCACTAACCATACGATTAGTAGTAGTAGTAAAGTAAGTCCCATGTAATGGGGTAATCGAAGCCAAGACCTGCTAATCATCAGCAGTCGGTTAATGTCGTCCTGGCCGATCTCGACAACGGCGGCCAGTTTCATTGAAACCAGCCAACGGTGTAGGACTTTGTTTATAGTGTCCAAGTGTGTGCACAATACACAGGTACACTCTCTGTTCCACCACTCTCATAGCCCGGTGGGACGGATAACCGACACGACCAGTGAGAGGTCAGGCGCAGGACCGACGGCTTTACGTGCTCTCCGAGGCACGGTATAGCCTGGTGACAGACAGACAGCGAAGTCTTATTATTAGAGTTCCGTTTTTACCCATTGGGTACGGATCCCTAAGGTTACAGGTAGAGCTGCAAGTATGAGTTAATTTGTTTACAATTATAACACCTATTTCTAAAATAATTATAAGGTCTTTAACTAAACAAGGCCATGTACAGTATGTCAAGGTTTATTTCGATTTGTTTATAAAATTGCCCTATTATAAACACATATACTTAATATTGCATAAGAGATTTAACTAGTCCGACAGCTAAACACCAGATTGATGAGTTTGAGAGGCTCCCGCAGCCAATTGCGCTCTCCTGTCGGTAAACGATCTGTGGGTTAAGCAACCCTTGGCGCGGTCATTCTATAGATGGGTGACCGCATGGTGGTATTTGAGCTGGGCGTCTCCGTGCTTCGGAGGGCACGTAAAAAGTTGGTCCCGGTTGTTGTTTACTTAGATAACAGTCGTTAAGCTATGTCAAAGGCCTCTCGGGCGGCTTGAACAACTTTGATACTAGGTTGACCACTCACCATACGACAAACAAACAATAGGTGTAATATAGTCACCCATCCACAGACCAACCTCGGCAAGCGTAGCTTAACTTTAGAGATCGATCCGAGCGGTGTTTATAACTTAGCCACGAGATAATGTACATATGTAATTTCTCAAATACTGGAAAACCCCTAATTCTGGACAAACGCCAAATATTTTTGGCATCCATATTGTCTTAAATATGTTTTTTTGTTTGTAGTTTATTGTCAAACGGACGACCTTTGCAAGGGCTTTTAAATAACTCGACTCATAGAAAAATTACGACTTACCTAAATTGTGTTTTAAAATATGCCAAAGCATTTCGTGTCTTTATAAGTAGGTAACTTTAGACTTTTATAGGTCTAAAAATACGTATCTTTTTCTCCAGATTATTGACTATTATGATCCTAAATTTTTGCTATAATGGCTTAGTGCTTAGGAAGAAAGAAAGTGACAAAATAGTTAAAATTAATATACTTTCGCGGTTACGTGTTTTGTACACTCTCAAGCCTGTCTTATTTTAAAGCTTGAACGGCGGTACTGATTCAGATGAAATTCAGTAAGGTGATACATATCGGAGAAGTATTAACTACTAGCTGACAACTTCGCTTGCGTCACATAAGAGAGAATGGGTCAAAATTTTCCCCGTTTTTGTAACATTTTTCACATCGGACCAGTAGTTCCCGAGATTAGCGCGTTCAAACAAACAAACAAACAAACTCTTCAGCTTTATAATATTAGTATAGAAGTATAGATTTAGAAAAGCCACGTTACTAATCGTACTAATATTAAAAATGCGAAAGTTTGTAACTTTGTATGGATGTGTGTTTGTGACTCCTTTACGCAAAAACCGGTGAACAAATTTAAATAAAATACAGTACTAGAAGCTACGAAAGTCTGTAACGGTGGATGTAACTATGTTTGTTACTCTTTCACGTAAAAACTACTGGACAGATTTAAATAAAATATAGTACACATATAGTTTATAACCTGTATTAACATATACGATACTTTTTACCCCGGGAAATCTTTTCACACGGACAAAAGCTTGTATTTAACTAAATCAGTAATTACTTACACTAAAGTGATCAAGTACGGGTGAAGTTTGACGTTTCCGGAGCCATCTTGTGCGATCGTGACGTCAGAGGCGGCCATCTTGTTCACTCCACTTAACCACGGCACGCTGTAACAATGAAACAAAATATAATTATAATAAGAATTTACGTAGAAATAATTATCACATGCCCCAACGGTGAAGGAAAACATCGTGAGGAAACCTTGCATGCCTAAAATTTGTTTAATACATTTATTGAGGGCATGCAAAGTCCCCAACCCGCACTTGGCCAGCGTAGTGAACTCAAGGCCTAACCCCTCCCTCATTACGGGAGGCGACCCTTGCCCAGCAGTGGGACAGTAACAGGTTAAATTTATTTATTTTTTTATTAAAAATTTACCTCATATAAGACTAGCTGACCCGGCAAACTTTGTTTTGCCATATAAATTTAAAAAAATTGTTATGGGTGGACAACCCTTATCACTTAGGGGTATGAAAAATAGATGTTGGCCGATTCTCAGACCTACTGACCTACCTATTATGAGAATCGGTCAAGCCGTTTCGGAGTAGTACGGGAACGAACATTGTGATACAAAAATTTTATTTCTCGTGCCACAAAGTGGTCACCTCGCCGCAATAACCGTAGCGCCGCGTGTGGTTCCAATCACACCCGGGACTAATATTTGTGTGAGCTATATATAAGCATGTATTAAGTATGTATTTAGAAGTATATAAATATAAATTTAACCCATTAATGTCCCAACTGCTGGGCAAGGGTCTCCTCCCGTAATGAGGTGGGGGTTGGGGACTTTGCATGCTCTCAATAAATGTTTTAAACAAATTTTAGGCAAGCAAGGTTTCCTCGTGATGTTTTCCTTTACCGTTGGAGCATGTGATAATTATTTCTAATACACACATAACTTCGAAAAGTCATTGGTGTGTTGCCTCGGGTTGGAACCTGCGACCGCTTGCGTGGGAGGTGTCAACTTATACCACTCGGCTATCACTGTTCTTATATTATTTAGAAGTATATGCTATGTTTATCAGTTATCTGGTTGCAGTACAAGTTCTGCTTAGTTTGCAATCAAATGACGGTGTGAGTTGTCCAATGATATCATTTTTATTACATTTTATAAAAGGATAGCTGACCCGCGCAACTTCGCTTGCGTCACATAAGAGAGAATGGGTCAAAATTTTCCCCGTTTTTGTAACATTTTTCACTGTAACTCTGCTCCTATTAGTCGTAGCGTGATGATATATAGCCTATAGCCTTCCTCAATAAATGGACTATACAACACTGAAACAATTTTTCAAATCGGACCAGTAGTTCCGGAGATTAGCGCGTTGAAACAAACAAACAAAAAATCAAACAAAACTCTTCAGCTTTATAATATTAGTATAGATACATATAAAAATCAGATCTTCTTCCCATATTGGTAGGCAAAGACCATAGAACATCACTTGGTACGATCCTTACAAACTACCTTTAAGGTTGATCACTAACCATACGATAAGAAGATGACTATTATAAAACATCCCTATAAGTAAAGACTTGATCAAGCATCATTAACCTGTTAACCTGTGAGTGACATAGATACAGTATAAACGTCCAGTGTTGCACAAAGACCTTATACAGAGGTCGTTGACACGATTTGATTCAATTACACTGTTTGTATCAAATAGGGAGTTTAGTTATGTGTCATGTGTTGGGGAATGCAAAAATATATTACATACAAATATATACATACTAACAGAGATACAAACGTACAAACAAACATTCATACAAACATACATACAAACATAGATACGTACATTTATACAACTATACATAAAATCAGTCAATCAATACAGCTTGAAAGTCTGACAACCAGTCTTACCGAGTTATAACCCAGGTAACTGTGTTGTGGAGGTCAGATAGATAGTCGCTCCATGTAAAATACTGGTTTTCAGCTGCATCCGGTGAGACTGGAAGCCGACTCCAACATAGTTGGAAGAAAGGCTGGAGTGTTGAATGGCAAGTTAAAAACTATTTCTTTTAAAAATACTCTTTTGTGTCGCGGGGACTTTTACAAACATGCAAACAACGGACACAAAGTACAACCAGACCAAAAACAACTATTTGTGGATCGCACAAATAATTGTTCCGTGTGGGAATCAAGCCCTTTAACACACTGAAGGTAGCATGGCGACTTTAAGAGCCCTGCCTCACTAGGACGCCATGGCGGTGTCGCTGGCTACGTATCCAAGCAGATAGTATTTAAATGTCACGTTGTTATATCCCAGATAACTGTGTTGTGGAGGTCAGATAGATAGTCGCTCCATGTAAAATACTGGTTTTCAGCTGCATCCGGTGAGACTGGAAGCCGACTCCAACATAGTTGGAAGAAAGGCTAGAGTATTGAAGAGCAAGTTAAAAACTATTTATTTTAAAAAGGCCCCGCACTTAGAATTGCTCTTGTGTCGCATTGATTTTACAAACACACAAACAACGGACACAAAGTACAACCAGACCTGAAACAACTATTTGTGGATCGCACAAATATTTGTTTCGTGTGGAAATCGAGCCCTTTTCACTCTTGAAATTTAGGTGATATACATTTCAATATTAACTGCTTGGATACGTAACCAGCGACGTCGCCATGGCGTCCTAGTGAGGCAGGGCACTAACCACTGCGCCATGGAAGTCAAGTTACGATTCCGTGATTTATCAAATTGTGTACATGTTCTGTCTCTATCTATCTATCAATAAAGATAGTTTACATGGAACGGGGAAGTTTGGTTTCATCGTCCATTGTTTGGTTCTAAGTAGGTTGGTTCAAAGATCATGAGTGTTGCTCCGTAGTTTACGTTATATAGGACAACTAGATATATGGTTACTTGGGATAACACGTGTATATTATATAATCTTTATATATATAATTCTTCTGTAAGTGTGTATGTCACTGAACTTCTCTTAAATGACTGGACCGATTTTGATGAAATTTTTTGTGTGTGTTCAAGGGTATCTGAGAATGGTTTAGATCCGAGGGTCCGCTAGTATATCTATATACTAGGTGAAACGTGCAACTTCGCTTGCGTCACATAAGAGAGAATGGGTCAAAATTTTCCCCGTTTTTGTAAAATTTTCTACTGGTACTTTGCTCCTATTGGTCCTCCGTGATGATCCCCATGGAGGTAGAATTGACCAAAATCCTTTATTGGTGGATGTCTACGTCATAACATCTACCTGCATGCCAAATTTCAGCTCGATCCGTCCAGTGGTTTGGGCTGTGCGATGATAGATCAGTCAGTCACGTTTGAGGATCAATAGTACCTACTTTGATCGGCCCGGGAATAGAACCCAAAACCTCATGATCAGTCGGATATACTACCAACTGCGTCATAGAGGTACATTATAGCTGTAAGCGATTTAACCTTCTCGTGAGCTATGAAAGGAAAAAACCTAGCATGAAATAATGATACCATTATGAAATAACTTAGTGATTATTGTATGTCTGCAACAAAATAATATCTTTAAGGGAAGGTTCATATTTGACGGAAAATACGTCGCGTAACGCCAGAACAGACAAATGTATGCCGTCAAAAACATCCTGTAACAAACCTCAAGTCTCGCAGCTCAGTCTCTCTGCCGTAAAAAGTTGTGTTGTTGCGAAATTCAGGCTTCTTGTTTTATCCACAACGAAGTTATAGGGGGTCGAAAATAGCCTGAATTGCTTCGAGAAAAGAATGGTACATACGGCCGTGCCGCTTTTTTTGCTCGACTTGCGGGGCCACTGTCGTGCCCCCAGATAGAAAAACACTTATCGTATGGTTAGTGGTCAACCTAATGTCAAAGTGGTTCAAGCCCGCCTTTGGCGTGGCTTAACGACTGTTATCTTAATTGACAACAACCGGGACTTACGGGACCAACTTAACCGACACATACAAACAACGGACACAAAGTACAACCAGACACGAAACAACTATTTGTGGATCGCACAAATATCTGTACCGCGTGGGAATCAAACCCACGATATTTCGAGGTACTAGTAGTGGCGTGGCGATCATTTTAACCACTGCGCCAAAGAAGCCGTCATGTGTGTTTTATATACTGAGTCATGCTAGAATTTATTATGTATTACATATCATAATATATAAAATAACTTAGTCATTCATTGTTTTGTTATAAACTGAGCTATTTTAAAACACAACGAAAGGATATTATTATAGAAACATGAAATTACATAAGGTTTAGTTAGGTGAAGCAAATTGCGCTCACTGGTCGGTAAACGATCTGAGAGTTAAGCAATCTTAAGCGCGGTCATTGTATAGATGGGTGACCGCATAGTAGTATTTAAACATGGCGAATCCGTCCTTCGAAGGGCGTGTAAAATGCCCAGGTTATTCCATGGATGGGTGATCGTTTCAAAATTCTGTAATGTTAATTTAGGCATAAGTAAGTAAGGATTTTGGATGGGTGACCGCATAGTGATATTTGAACTGAGCGTCTCCGTGTTTCGGTAGGCAAGTAAAAAGTCGGTCCCGGTTGTTGTCAATTAAGATAACAGTCGTTAAGCCAAAGGCTGGAACACATTTTGACACTAGGTTGACCACTAACCATACGATAAATATGGGCTAGGTGTGGTAGTCTACCACGCTGTCAAAGTGAGACTGTATTCCTTCAAGATCTATGTTATACCTACAACTTTCAGACATGTCATTCATCACGATGTTTTCCTTCACCGTTATAACAAAATTTGATTAAGTGAGGATTTAGTATGACTTGAATTTAATTATCGTTATCATTTACCAGTAATAGTCATCACTAAAGCGTAAACAGTGTCCTTAGTTCGATTCCCGAATCGAACAAAGTGATTCATCTTTTGCGAAATTCCCAGTAATTAACTTTTATGCTAAGAAAATGTTTTTTGTTGAAAAATATTCGTTCTGTCTACACTTAAATATAATAATAGGCGTAATGTTATAGTTAATAGTGTGACTTAAAATCATTAACATAATATTTTGACAATATTTGAGTCAAAAAATAAATATGGATAAAAATCGTGACTTTCTTATTAGCATTCTCTTGCCAATAGATGGCAATAAACGCGCGAAATAAATTAAACATTAAAATTTCTTTTATTTAAATAAAGAACCTGCAATAAGTAAGAATTTAAATATAACAAAAAAAATATGCAAATATATCTTCATTGTAATAATTCAATCCATTTATTAGAGACCTAATTTTCGATTCAAAATTCTGTAATGTAATTTAGGCGTAAATTTCCTTATTTACTGAGTCATAAGGTCCAATTTACCAAATATGGGCAGTAATTGATGAAAGTTATTGTACCAAACAATGATACTTTTGAATGTAAACAAATATGGTCGATAAGTTAGGTCATATTAAACACTTTTAACAAAAGATTAACTAATATTACCTTGATAAAATGCGTAATTCGCACCAATCCGTTCAGCCATATTCAAAACTCAACATCAAATATCTCAAATGTTACATTTCACCACAAAAACATATTAAATTCACTCACAAACAATAAAATACGAACATAAAAAAATGGCGCAAAAAATGTTTTGACAGTCAAAGTAGAGACAAAAAAGTTTTTTTTTTAATTCGTCGATAAACAGAGCACGCGCATTCGCGCCGCGGCTTCCCGCGTTACTAAGATCCCCATTGTAATTTATCCAACCTACCAATTTAAATAAACCTCAATAACGTAATTACTAACTCTTATTTCGTTGCATTATAGTTCAAAATCGTGTAACAAAAGTATCACAGCCATATTGTGTTTGAACACTATCTGACGTTTCCTAAACAAACTTACATTTGCGGTTGAAGAATAAGAATTTTCTTTAGTAAAGTACTGGCGTTACAGTTTTTTGGCGGCAAATATAAGTTGGTGAAGATCGAAGTAGTAGTTCATTGTTGACAATATTTGATAATAGACATATTTTTCCTTGCGGTTCCGCTCGCCTTAATTTTTTTATTTACAACGCTAGATGGGCGATTGATTCATATGTCCGTTGGCGATTTAAAAGGCATAATGACGTAGAAGATTATATTTCTTGAACTGAACTAGTCTGAAACCGGTCGCATGACATGTTTTTTTATGGAGATCTGCGCGTAGATATCTTATAGGCATCGCGTGTTTGTAGAAACTAGAAAAACTGCTTTTAATAAAGGTTACCAGTGTTATATGGTATTACAAATAATTTTATAACCAATATTTTTTAAGATGTATGGATGTGAATGAAGCAAGGGAAGTTTGTAAGTATCGTACCAAGTGGCGTCTCTGCCTACCCTTATTTGTGAATACTATCACGACTGTAATATAATTGTGCCGGCAGAGTATTTCTTATTCTTAAAAATTACGTAGTTTCAGAAAAATTCCTATTTGTATGACAAATAAATATAAAAGTCACGTCCACTCACCCCATTTTGCAATAGGGAATTTACCCTGAAAAAAACCCAATAAATTCTGAAATAAACATCTTTATCTGACCTGTATTTGATACTAAGAACTTTGACATTACGTAACTGCCTATTCGACTACAATATTAGTCATTGTTGCTACTGGGTAAATTATACAGGCAAGCAATTATAACCCGGTCATTTTATAGATGGGTGATCGTTTTGTATTTGAGGGTCGTATACTTCATAATATCACACCTGTTATAACCGAAGGTGCGAAGGAAAGATCTTTAGAGGCGCCCATAGCCAGTTGCGCTCACCGGACGGTAAACGATCTGTGGATTAAGCAATCCTTGGCGCAGTCATTCCATAGATAGGTTACCGCATAGTGGTATTTGAGTTGGACGTCTACGTGCTTCGGTGGGCACGTAAAAGTCGATTCCGATTGTTGACAATAAGGATAACAGTCGTTAAGCTACGTCAAAGGCCTTCCGGCGGCTTGAACAACTTTGACACTAGGTTGACCACTAACCATACGATAAGAAAAACACCCGAAGGTGTAGGCATAGGTGTATAAAAGACATTTACGTTTCGCCATTAACAATGTTAGTCCCATGTAATAGGGGGCGAGCCTATTGCCATTTACTGACCTGTAAAAAATACATTAAGTACATAATTTTATATGTCCTATACGTACATGAATCCACGCCTTTTCCCCATGTTAGTAGGCAGAGAGCAAAGAACGTCACTTGGTACGATCCTTACAAACTTCCCTTGCCTCATTCACATCCATACATGTTGTCATACAAGACCGCCGGTTACGAGTACTACACACCTGACTTTTATTGCAAGACATCATGATTTCATGTATGTCCTATTAAAATTAATACTATAATGCAAAAGTATGGATGGATGGATGAATGTTTGCGACTCTCACGAAAAATCTACTGGACGGATTTTAAAGGAATTTGCTACACTGATAGTTTATAACCTAGATTAATATATAGGATTATTACCTCGGGAAAATCTTTTCACAAGGTCGAAGATAGTAAGTTTTATAACAAACCAACGTCTTAATTAATTATTTATATATAAAGAGAGTTTACTAATTTATGAATGAATTCATTCATTGACACAAATAATATTAAAATAAATTACAATATTTTAGTTTTTCAAAATACGGTTTTAACCAGTATTCTGAAGTAAAGTGAAATACCTAATTTCTTTCGCAATATTACGCCTATTATAAAATGTTGGCAGTATTTTTTATCGCATGGTTAGTGCTCAACCTAGTGTCAAAGTTGTTCAAGCTCGAAAGGCCTTTGACATGGCTTAACGACTGTTATCTTAATTGACAACAACCGGGATTGACTTTTTACACGGAGACGCCTCGTTCAAATACGACGAAGCGGTCACCTATCTATCGAATGTCTGTGTTAAAGGTTGCTCAGCCCACAGATCGTTTACTGACCGGTGAGCGCAACTAGCTATGGTCGCTTATACATAACTAAAAAACCTACCCCCGGTTTCTGTGGTATATTTAACGGTAGTTTATCTATACAATAGCGTTTCTTTTTGTATGAGTTTTGACACTATTGAATAGATAAACTACCGCTAAATGTACCTCAGAAACCGGGGGTTAGTCGACCTAGTGTCAAAGTGGTACGTTTGTCGTGAACTGTTGTTATAAACAACAACGGTGACTTGTATCACAGAGACGCTCAGCTGAAACACTGCACCTACATCTATGTAATGTAAGCGAATCATTTACCGACGGTAATGCCATATGTTTAATCTTCTTTTTCTTATCGTATGGTTAGTGGTCAACCTAGTGTCAAAGTTGTTCAAGCCGCCCGAAAGGCCTTTGACGTGGCTTAACGACTGTTATCTTAGTAGACAACAACCGGGACCGACTTTTTACGTGCCCTCCGAAGCATATGCGGTCACCCATCTATGGAATGACCGCGCCAGGGATTGCTTAACCCACAGATCGTTTACTGACCGGTGAGCGCAACTGGCTTTGGACGCCTCACCGACATATGGCATTACCGACAGTAATGCTATATGCTTATATATATATATATAACTATAACTTATCTATATGGACTTTGAAACAACATATTACTCATTGCTTTTTATTGTAGTTTGTTTATATATATTTACATAAACTATACTCGTAACCGGCGGTCCTGTATAACAACATGTTTGTATGTGAATGAAGCAAGGGAAGTTTGTAAGGATCGTACCAAGTGACGTTGTCTGGTCTCTACCTACTTCTATGGGAAGAAGGCGTAATTTTATGTATGTATGTCGTTTCTTTATGATTTTAGGTCCTATTTGTAAGATATTGAAACGTATTTTACTCTTTCTTGCGGATTCTAAATCGATTTACAGTTCATGCATAAATTCTTAATGGATTTGGAGGACATAACAGCTTCAGTTGCGCGCAGTTAAGGGGTTCCAATCCTGGGTCAGGCTCAAAGTCCTTTCTGAGTTTTCTTTAACAATTCCTCAGATCTAGTCCAAAGTTAAAATTTTACGTCGTGGGCCTCCGTGTCTCAAAGAGCCCGCATTGTCGTTCGTCCTGGGCCTGACCTCTCACTGGTCGTGTCGGTTATCCGTCCCACCGGACTGTGAAAGTGAAGGAACGTGTGTACAAGTGTACCTGTGTATTGTGCACACACTTGGACACTATAAACAAAGTCCTGCACAGTTGGCTGGTTTCAATACAATTGACCGCCGGTTATCGGCTAGGAGGACATTATTTTGCCCTAAAATGATTTAAATAACGTCAACACTCTTTTAATCTTTAACTAAACGAAGTAAAACAGCAAAAAAGTATATACGTAGGTCTAGCGCGATTCAGAACTGTCATGGCGTCTAGTTCCGATGAGCACCGAAAGATGGCTTTATTCTTTGTTTACATTTGATAAACAGTTGCTAACAAATAAATTTTCGACGCAAATATTTATAAAGAATAAATTAATATTAATGTAAATTGTCTTCTGAAATTAACAATTAAGATTTGTATTTTCTACAATAGATTTTATTCATTTTTGAAGTCATTGTTTTTTGTTAGCGGTGAAAGAAAACATCGTGGGGAAACTTGCAATTCTAAAATACTAAAAAGTGAAGGTTAGTGTTTTTTTTATATAAGAAAAATTAACCAATTATCGTCCCACTGCTGGGCAAGGGTTTCCTCCTGGAATGAGATTGAGAGCCTTGAGTCTAGCTTTAATAAAATAAAGTACACATATAGTTTATAACCTGTATTAACGAATAGGATACTTTATACCCCGGGAAAGCGGGCGAAGTCGCGGGCGGAAACGAGTTAGTAATAATTATCACTTTGTTTTGTACGCTAAAGTAATTTTTCATGGGAAGTCCTTTAAAACAGTTTCATTACCCGGTTTCTGAGGTACATTTAGCGGTAGTTTATCTACTCAATAGCGTTTAAACACATAAAAACGCTACTGAATAGATAAACTACCGCTAAATGTACCTCAGAAACCGGGGGCAAATCGTTTTTAAATAGCAACTCACAATTAATAGCCTGATAAGATTACTAACTAAGTGACACGTCACAAAAAACCCTAAATACATAGACAATGAATTACCTATATATTTTATTTTTATAAGCACGTGACGTTTTTAGCTCGACCTTGAGTTGGTCGGTCAACGACAAGCTATGATAATATTAAGTCAAATTACTTTAAATAATATGACAGTATAATAACATGTTAAAATTATTTGTTATTGTATTTAAATGTTGAGAAAATTTCCCATTTGAGCAGCGTGGTTGACTCAAGCTCGAAGACTTTAAAAAAATATTAAATTAAAATATCATTGGACAACTCACACACGGTCATTTGATTCAAAACTAAGCAGAGCTTGTACTGTAACCAAATAACTGATAAACATACTTATGTACTTCTAAATACATACTTATATAGATACATTAACATCCAGGCTCAGAACAAATACTCGTGCTCATCACACAAAGATTTGTCCCGGGTGGGATTCGCACCCACCACACGCGGCCCTTTGGTTATTGCGGCGAGGTGACCGCTTAAACAGTGTTAAGGTTAAATATTTTTTTATTAAATCGTCTTGCATTTATTTTATTTTTACATAGACAAAATGTCTCTGATCTCTGCTTACTACTATGGGAAGAAAGCGTGTTTTTATGTATGTATTTAGGTATGAACTCAAAATGCGTAGAAGACAACGAACTTTAACATTTTCAATATTAACTTAAATAAGAACCAATTAAATTCGTACTTTTCCAAATGATGTGTATGAAAACTAATGATCACTTGTTATAACGGTGAAGGAAAACATCGTGATGAAATCTACCTACATGCCTGAAATGTGTATAGGTACCTACTTAATTTACAACGGTTCTTGAAGGAATATTATATACCCAAACCGTACTTGGCTAATCAAGTGGAGTGAGTTGCGACTCCTCTCTCGTTCCGGGAGGGGTCTCCTCCCAGCCCAGCACTTTCACTAATTGGACATTATGTGGATTTTACATTTACTAACGTAATAAACACACAAAAATATGAAGTACATAGGTATGTATAACTATAACCAAAGTGTGATATTAAATAAAATTGTATAAATTTAAAAACACGAAAAATATTCGGACCCAACGGTCTCCATTCATACCAGTAGCGATTTAACAATAGAACTTGCATTTCCAGCCAGCCATATCGTTCAATTATTTGTAAAGACACGTAATGAGCATTCTATTATGTGATAATGAGCCTTCTGTGAGGTCATGCCGTAGTTTATTTGCACACGAAATGCCGAGTTTTGTAAAACGCGTAGTTAAAAATGGCGGCTTTGTTGTTTAATATAAATAAAAGGCAATCAAACTAGAGTTAAATATACTTAAATATATTAAAATTTAAAGGATATATTGTAACTCATGAAATGGTAAGAGCTATTTCATTTTAAAAATATTTTTTCGTAAAAGACTAGAATACTGGCAACGAGAAGCTACATTAAGTTTGTCCTTAAGGACATTGACCTGCATAGGTTATGAGTTTAAATAGCTTATATTTTTTAACTTAATTTAGGGCTGTTTAAAGCATAAAGAAAATGTTTTCGTTAATATAATTCTTTATTTACATAAAGATTAGTTGTTTAAATTCTGTGTAGAATGAAACGTAAAATTGAGACGACCTTGGCTTTTGACAGCAGTAAATAATGTTACCACTACACGAATTTACCCTACACCAAAAGGAATTTTTAGGGATCATTAAACTCCAGCACGCCAATTTCAGCCACAATGTTGAGATTTTTTTACCTGATTCTATTTACTTAAAGCCATAAATCGGAGGCTTTTTCTTTATTCGTACTTGCTTACAACAAAAGAAGCCATTCACATACAAATAACCCCGATTTAGAGAGAATCCATAAATCAACTAGGTAGAGATTCTTAATAAACGCTGAGTGCGACGTTCTGCCGGTCCTTTTATCATTGTAATTTCAAAAACATAATAATTTCATACAGAACCCGAACAAAATAAACAACCAAACAAGGGGTAAAAATGATTATTAATTGGCAACACTGTTCTGACGGCCATAGCAGTTTACTCAGTCACGCGAGAAAAAAAATGTGAATTTACGAATTCAATAATCTTTGTTTTAATTGTTTATACAAACTTTAAAGTGTAATTTTTCGTCGTAAACATACATAAAACTATATACGGAGTGCAATGGCGTTGTTATTGTGTGCGTTTCGGCGTGTAAACATGTCGAAATTTGTGTTAAAAAACTAATTTGTGATCAGATGAAAAAAAGTATTTTTTTGTAGTATACGGTTCGGACAGGTGAGTTTTTTTACAGTGAGAATATCGATTAGTACATTCAACGTTGCTGTATGTCGCTAGAACCCGCGTTTTGTCTTTAAAACTGTTTTAAAAACAACTATTTGTGTAATGTTTACATTTTTGAACATCGAAATTAAATTTTGATGTATTGTGATATAAATTTGTAATTGTTTCTGTCTGTGTGCACGTAAGTACTTGTTATGGCGTATAATTACAATCGGTGTAACTTTAGCCGTAATTATATGCTTTTATGAACGTAAAGCTTGTGTAAACGTATTGTTTATTTGCGATTTTAGTTTCAAATTACTTGTAAAATGTATTTCTATTTACAAAATTTTATGACAAGTTATTTTTATACCCTAGTATATATTTTACCATGAAATATCAATAAATTCGATTCCAAATAATTTCCTTTGCCTAAATATGTACTTATGTTGTATACTCAAAAGATAAAAAACCAATAACATAGTTTTGTTTGTTTGTCTGACTAAATATATCTCGAAAACTGCTCAATTTAATTTGACAAGTCATGTAAGCAAGTATCACATACATAGGGATAAAGTAAAATACCAATTATTAATTTAATGTAGGTTATTTTATTACTATACTATAGTCCAACAACATCATAGAAAGCCTAGATGTGCCTGAATACCCTAGATATAATATAAAGATAGTTGACTATAAGTTGAATAAAAACTTTATGATATATGATGAAATGTCAAATGCACAATTATTAAAAAACAATGTCATTAGAATTATAATATTTTTGTTGGGATTAAATGAGTACCTAACATAGTGTTACTGCCTAATGTAGCATTATTAATAAGTATCTATATAAAGCAATTTTTCCCAACCAGTGGTCTGTGGACCACCGCAGAAGTCATCATATGGTCCGCAAATGACTTTAAAATTTTCAGGATGATAATTACACTTTATCTTTAATATACTAACATAGTGGTCCCTGCTAACAAGAATATATAAAAGTGGTCCCGGACTAAGATAAGGTTGGGAACCCCTGATATAAACTATTAGCAGTATCAGTATCAGGCATTTGTCCATTATTTGGAAACTGCCCCTAAATCTTGTATACCTCGGCCCAACATGCTTACAAGGTTTATTATTGGACTGTACACAACATATCATATACCAGTCTTAAATACTGAAATTATGTATAAATATTTATACATAATGTTTTTAAATAGTTGTGCTATGTAAACAATATAATATTAACTGTGGATGTTATTATATAATACTTAAATACCTAACAATACCCTAGTTATACTCGAAAGTGTGAGCAGAAGTGTATGAAATACCCACAATTTACCATTAACAATGTTAGTTCCATGTAATAGGGGGCGAATCTGTCATATACCAGGCACTATACCGAAAGGTAGACTACTATTGAGAAATATTCTAATATAAATTAGAAAAGTCCAATAGTATTATACCTGACATAAGAATCGAACTCTAGACCTCATAATCAGTAGTCTACCTATGTACCTACTCTACCGCAAAGACGTTTGTTTTATTTACTTTGCACAACCTGGGAATCAAACCCAAGACCTCATGGTTTGTAGTTAGATACACTTTACTTCAAGGCCGTTGTTTAATAATTCCTTTATTTCTATTTCAGATATAAAAAATGAATCCACCGGTGGATTTAGACCCTCTCAGCAATTATTACCCTTACGAAAGTTACCCATTACCCAACCCCCAACCGTACCCATACCCTATAAAACCAGAAGAATCATTAAACTACTACAACACATTACAAACATATTCCCAACACAACGATATACCTCAAGAGCCAATAGCAGAACAAGTTCCAACTATAACGAAGTCTGAGACTGATGAAACAGAAACTAAGCCAGTGTTAACGAAGAAAAGGAAAGAGAGAAAGAATGGAAAGAATTACTGTTCAGAAAAGATTAACGATGCAAGTTTTAAGTTTTACGGATGTTCTGTATGTAATATAAGTTATTCAGCTCTTCACGAACTGGATCAGCATGTGACTATACATAAAAACCGTATGACCAGCTACAGACTAAGACTAAGAAACCAGTTTAAGAAAAAACAAATCAAAAAAGAGAAAAGAAAGCTGAAAAAACTGAAAAAAATTAAAAAAGAAACACAAATTGATTTGGAAATTAAGCCTGAAGATGGTTATATAGGTGAAGAAAAAGCTGAGAATTATTTAAACAACGATAGTGGTAATAACGAACAAAATACAGCAAATAGTTGCAACAATAATGAAGATTTGAAGGAAACAAGTTCCAATGTTAACGAGAAATGTGCTGAGAGTAACGGAGAAGTTAGCAAAGGCAACGATAACGATGCCGAGGAAGCTGAGTTGAATAATTTAGAGAAAATTTATAAATGTTTTGCTTGTCAGAAACAGTTTACTTTAAGTTATTATTTAAAATTACATGTTAGGTCTCATACAGGTAAGAATTAGTAATTTAATTACTTAAATTTAATCTAAAAAGACAACTCCCGAACTAAGAATAGCTCTTGTGTCGCGGGGACTTTTACAAACATACAAACAACGGACACAAAATACAACCAGACACGAAACAATTATTTGTAGATGACACAAATAATTGTTCCGTGTGGGAATCGAACTCACGGCTTCCCGACGCAATGGTAGCGGCGTGATGACCTAAACTACTGCGCCACGGAGGCTGTCTAGTTTATATATTTTATCGAACCCGAAACCTTGTATTCGGCAGTCATATACACTTACTAGACCACAGAGATTACCTGACTGCACAAAGAAAGAATATTGTATTTTTAATTTTGATTTTTTGACTGCCCCCGTGGCGCAGTGGTTTAGGTCACCACGCCAACACCGCTGCGGCGGGAAGTCGTGGGTTCGATTCCTACACGGAGCAATTATTTGTGCGACCCACAAATAATTGTTTCGGGTCTAGTTGTACTTTCCGTTGTTTGTATGTTTGTAAAAGTCCCCGCGATACAAGAGCAATTCTTAGTGCGGGAGTTGTCTTTCTAAAACGAATAATTTTATAATATTTTTCAATTTCAGATGAAAAGCCCTACAAATGCAATGTGTGTGGTCAATCGTTTATAACTGCAAGTAAACTGGGGAGGCACAACAAGAGAATACATCTCGCTGCCCGGTTCCAGTGCAGGATATGCTTTAAGATATTTTCTAGGTATGAATTTATACTTTTATACTAATATTTCAAATCGGGCCAGTAGTTCCTGAGATTAGCGCGTTCAAACAAACAAACATACTCTTCAGCTTTATAATATTAGTATAGTTAGTATAGTAGATTATAAAATTGTACAGTTTGTTTGTTTGAACGCGCTAATCTCAGGAACTACTGGTGCGAATTGAAAAATTATTTTACTGTTGGATAGCCTGTTTATTGAAGAAGGTTAAAGGCTATACAACATCACGCTGCGACCATTAGAAGAGGAGTAGCAAAGAAAAATGTTTAAATAACGGGGGAAAATTATGACCCATTCTCTCTTATGTGACGCAAGCGAAGTTGCGCGTGTCAGTTAGGTCAGCTAGTAAATAATAAATGTAACCCATTAATGTCCCACTGCTGAGCAAGGGTCTCCTCCCGTAATGAGGGAGCGGTTAGGCCTTGAGTCCACCACGCTGGCCAAGTGCGGGTTGGGGACTTTGCATGCCTTGAATAAATGTATTAAACAAATTTTAGGCATGCAAGGTTTCCTCACGATGTTTTCCTTCACCGTTGGAGCTTGTGATAATTATTTCTAATACACACAAAACTTGGAAAAGTCATTGGTGTGTTGGCTTGGATTCGAACCTGCGACCATTTGCGTGGTAGTTATCAACTTATTACTTACAAAGTTTCATCAAAATTCGATCAGTATTTATAGAGTAATTACACCCAGTGAATGTTCAAGTGCTTATAATTGTTTTTTTGTTTCAGATTTGAATTATTAACCAGTCATTTTGATAAAATGCACCCTGAAGACAAATTGGAGGGAGAGCCTTATGGTGAGAGCTGATACTTATAATATTATCCAACTGCCCTAAAATCGACCATGGCCAGTTTTATTCTAACCAGCCTACTCTCATTATAATATTGCTTTTGAATAGACCGTCTGAATTCTTTGGAATATACTGTTGAGGTTATCATTCTTTTAAAAAAAATACTTTTATTGAGGCGCCCATAGCCAGTTGCGCTCACCGGTTGGTCAACGATCTGTGGGTTAAGCAACCGTTGGCGCGGTCATTCCATAGATGGGTGGCCGCATAGTGGTATTTGAACTGGGCGTCTCCGTGCTTCGGAGGGCACGTAAAAAGTCGGTCCCGGCTGTTGTCTACTAAGATATAGTCGTAAAGCCACGTCAAAGGCCTCTCGGGCGGCTTGAATAACTTTGACACCAGGTTGACCACTAACCATACAACAAACAAAAAAAATTACATGCTTTTCAAAGCATAATTAAGATTGGTTCTACTAAGAATATACGATTAATACACCATTTGAAGAATAAAAAAACTGTTTTTGAACTATATTTTTATCTCTTTAAGACTACAACGCAATCCTGCCTTACCTCAAAGAGCTTGAGGAACAGTTACGAGAACAGTCTGAAGCGAAGGAAGATAAGAAAGACCTCTGGTTTGACTGTGGACCTCCTCCTGCGGACGGCGTCAAAGAAGAGGTAATATAACCATTAAGATAAGCATATATGACCTTAATTACCCCCCCTTACCCTTTTTTACCCCCCTACACGAAGGCGCCCATAGCCAGTTGCGCTCACCGGTCGGTAAACGATCTGTGGGTTAAGCAAACCTTGGCGCGGTCATTCTATAGATGGGTGACCGCATAGTGGTAATTGAACTGGGCGTGATTGAGTAACAGACAGACACAGTTACTTTCGCATTTATAATATTAGGTCGGGGAAAAAGTCTTCGCATTTAAAGTATGTATGAACTTGTAATAAAATCTTTTCTCTACACAAAAAAGCTCGATATCTGGGTACCTCACGAGCTCACTGAAAGAAACCTAATGAACCGTGTACTCATTTGTGATTCTTGAAGCCAAAGAGATGTTATTTCAAGTTCATACATACTATAATGCGAAAAGACTTTTTCCCCGACCTAATAGATTAAATACCGGTAAATGTACCTCAGAAACTAATCATATATCCTCTTTCAGACTACAGAAGAAGAAAAACTCCTACCAAAAGTGGATGTAATTCTTGAAGAGGTGAAAGTAGACACATTTGATGACGTCAAGGTCAAACTGGAGGTCGAGGAGGTCAATGGCCCGGAGCCAGTGACCTTAGACGCGAATGACCTCGGTGACCCTGCGGACTTAGACGACGATGACGTCAAAGATGAACAGTTTAAAGATGATAGGTATGTATTTATATATCTATGCTAATATTATATAACTGAAGAGTTTGTTTGTTTGAACGCGCTAATCTCAGGAACTACTGGTCCAATTTGAAAAATTCTTTCAGTGTTAGATAGCCCATTTATTGGGGAAGGCTATAGGCTATATATCATCACGCTACGACCAATAGGAGCAGAGTATCAGTAAAAAATGTTACAAAAACGGGGAAAATTTTGACCCATTCTCTCTTATGTGACGCAAGCGAAGTTGCGCGGGTTAGCTAGTTATTATAAAGACAACTCCCGCACTAAGAATTGCTCTAGTGTCGCGGGGACTTTGACAAACATACAAACAACGGACACAAAGTACAACCTGACGCGAAACAACTATTTGTGGATTACACAAATAATTGTACCGTGAAACCCTAGCCTATAGCCTTCCTCAATAAATAGGCTTTCCAACACAAAAATAATTTTTCAATTCGCACCAGTAGTTCCTGAGATAAGCGCGCTCAAACAAACCACAATTTTATAATATAAGTATAGAATAATATTTTTTTTTTTATTATAGTATAGAAAAAATAATTATAAATTTGTTTCCAGCCCTTCAGACGACGACTACTTCCCATCAAACACCTGGGCATCGACCCCCCACCACGACCCCTCCCCACCTCCGTCCCCCCACCGCAAGAAGGCCACCTTCACGGCGAGAACATGCGAGATATGTCACAAGCAGATCAGTAGCGCGTCGTATATGAGAGTGCATATGCGAACACATACGGGAGAGAGACCTTTCAAGTGTTATACGTGTGGCCGTGGTTTTATTACTAGCAGTAAAATGAACAGACATATGTTAACACACGGTATGTATATAGATATATATTTGTTACTTTTCCATATATACTAGCTGACCCGGCAAACGTTGTTTTGCTATATAAATTTAAAAAAAAAATAGTTTCACTTAGGAGTGTGAAAAGTAGATGATGGCCGATCCTCAGGCCTACTCAATATGCTCACCAAATTTCATGAGAATCGGTCTAACCGTTTCGGAGGAGTATGGCAATGAAAACTGTGACGCGAGAATTTTATATTTCTATGTATTTGGTCTGGGAAAAAGTCTTTTCGCATTATAGTATGAACTTCTTTTCTCTACACAAAAAAGCTCGATATTTGGGTACCTCACGAGCTCACTGAAAGAAACCTAATGAACCGTGTACTCATTTGAGATTCTTGAAGCCAAAGAGATATTATTACAAGTTCATACATACTATAATGCGAAAAGACTTTTTCCCCGACCTAATATTTTTTATTTACTAGCTTGCCCGCAAGTACGTCCGCGTGGTTTGTAACGTCGGGAAGAATAGGGTAGTTGACTGGGTTAATGAAAAATTATTAAACTCGTATGCGTAAAAGGTTCATATAAAATGCTATGTAATTTTGCTATTATATAATGTTGAAATTGTAATTATTACAGACTGAAACATTTTATTAGACACTCGTTTGATACCAACCACAATACAAAACTGTGTCGTCACTATTTCGTATTCCAATACTAAAATGTATTTTTGACATTTCATAAAGTCAGTAAAGATTGTCACTTGTTCCAACGGTGAAGGAAAACATCGTGATGCAACCTTGCATGCCTGAGAGTTCTTTAGAACGATTCTTGAAGGTATGCAAAGTCTCCAACGCTATTAGGCAGCGTGGTGGACTCAAGGTCTAACCCCTCCCTCATTACGGGAGGAGACACTTGCCCAGCAGTGGGACAGTAATTTTATTTATGTTTTTAGGTAAGGAAGGTGAATTAAAGTTGGAGAACGGTGATGTGAAGTCGGAAGATGATGTACCGACCGAGGAAGATGTGCCTGAAGGGACTAAGTAAGTAGATTATATTTTTGTGAAAATGGACTTTTTGGGGGTAATTTTCCACTTTTTGGGGTGATTTTGTAAATTTAGTGGAAATAAACCCTGATTTTAGTGCCAGTTTTTAACCTAGTTTCGGGAGAATTACCCGAGTTTCAGGGTAATTTTATAAATTGAGAGAGAATTATAACTTTTAAACTCTCGCGTTGCATGTTTAATGTATAATAGAATACGGGAATTAACGCGAACACGCATTTTACCTTAAAATGCCTAACGTTTCGGCGCAGGTTGCACTCGCCGTGGTCCCAGGCAGACTACTAGAGTCTTTATTATACATTGAGAGAGAATTGTTCTATCTTATGGGTAATATTTTGAATTTCTAGAGATTTTCTCAAGATTCGTAATAATTTTAGTGCTATCGGGATGATTACCTGTATTTCGAAGGAATTTAACAACAGATTCTAGGGGGTACAAACATATTTTTAACAAAAATCCGTGTTTTCGGTTATAAAGATTGAATTTAAAATAATATATCAAAGGTTTTTTTTATTGTTTAAAAATTTCTGTCTCTTTAATTTCATATTTGTCAATAAAATTCAGACTTGTTACATTATTACGACTCTGCCATTACAATAAAATAAAAGATTCCTAATGCTACAAATATAATTATTTTCCAGGAAAACAAAGAAGAAACGCAAATTAAAACGCAAAACTAAGGAACAGAACGGCGAACAGAAAGTCAAGAAGAAACATCAAAAACGACCGCACTCGTGCGAATATTGTAATCAGAAGTAAGTTATATTATAACTAAGATGATTTCTGTTCAGTCTAGCCTTTCTTCCAACTATGTTGGAGTCGGCTTCCAGTCTCACCGGATGCAGCTGAATACCAGTGTTTTACATGCAGCGACTGTCTATCTGACCTCCACAACACAGTTACCTGGGTTATAACACGATACAAGATCATATCTGTAATTTTTCCCCAACATGTAAGATTTTCCTCAACATGTAAGATTTTCTTCAATCTCCAAGATTTTCCTCAATCTCCAAGATTTTCCTCAATCTCCAAGATTTTCCTCAATCTCCAAGATTTTCCTCAATCTCTAAGATTTTCCTCAATCTCCAAGATTTTCCTCAATCTCCAAGATTTTCCTCAACATGTAAGATTTTCCTCACTCTGTAAGATTTTCCTCACTCTGTAAGATTTTCCTCAAATTGGTAGATTTTCCTCAACATGTAAGATTTTCCTCAACATGTTAGATTTTCCTCAATCTCTAAGATTTTCCTCAAATTGGTAGATTTTCCTCATTTTGGTAGATTACAACTCTCAAATTGGTAGATTTTCCAAAATTGGTAGATTATTCTCTCTCAAATTGGTAGATTTTCTTTATTTTGGTAGATTACTCACTCTCAAATGGGTAGATTTTCCGAAATTGGTAGATTATTCTCTCTCAAATTGGTAGATTTTCTTCATTTTGGTAGATTACTCACTCTCAAATGGGTAGATTTTCCGAAATTGGTAGATTATTCTCTCTCAAACTGGTAGATTTTCTTCATTTTGGTAGATTACTCACTCTCAAATTGGTAGATTTACCCAAATTGGTAGATTATTCTCTCTCAAATTGGTAGATTTTCCTCATTTCGGTATATTACTCACTCTCAAATTGGTAGATTTTCATCATTTTGGTATATTACTCACTCTCAAATTGGTAGATTTTCCTCATTTTGGTATATTACTCACTCTCAAATTGGTATATTTTCATCATTTTGGTAGATTACTCACTCTCAAATTGGTAGACTACTCTCTCTCAAATTGGTACAATTTCCCAAATTGGTAGATTACTCACTCTCAAATTGGTAGATTTTCCTCATTTCGGTATATTACTCACTCTCAAATTGGTAGATTTTCATCATTTTGGTAGATTACTCACTCTCAAATTGGTAGATTTTCCTCATTTTGGTATATTACTCACTCTCAAATTGGTAGATTTTCCTCATTTTGGTATATTACTCACTCTCAAATTGGTAGATTTTCCTCATTTTGGTATATTACTCACTCTCAAATTGGTAGATTTTCCTCATTTTGGTAGATTACTCTCTCTCAAATTGGTAGATCGCTTACATTTTCGTAAACCAAAACCTTATCTCAAAGATTTATTTTAAACAGGATTGTTTACACCAATTTACGAAAAGTCTGAAATTTTAACAACCATGCATTATCAAAATCCTATTTAACCGACTTTAAAACGAAGTATATTATCAACTAGCTGACCCGCGTAACTTTGCTTGCGTCACAGAAGAGAGAATGGGTCAAAATTTTGCCCGTTTTCGTAACATTTCTTATTGCTACTCTGCTCCTATTGGTCGTAGCGTGATGATATATATATAACCTATAGCCTTCCTCGATAAACGGGCTATCTAACACTGAGAGAATTTTTCAAATCGGACCAGCAGTTCCCGAGATAAGCGCGTTCAAACAAACGAACTCTTCAGCTTTATAATATTAGTATAGGTTCAACAATATTTTTATTACTTTTTTTCCAGGTTCCTTCACCTGAACATGTTGGAAGTGCACAAAAAGTGCCACGAAGGCGAGACTTTAGTGCTAAAATGTCACTTTTGCCTTGAAGAAGCGATAGACGAGACGGCACTTAAGGAACACCAAGCGACACACGTCGGCCCTAAGCCTTATTTGTGCACTATATGCGGGAAGAACTATAAGAAACGAGAGAGTATGGTGAGTTAAGTGATTTTGTTGAGGATTGGATGTGGATGGGTGACCATTTTTGTGTGAAATTAAATGACGGTAATTTTGGAAATGAAGGTTTCGGTAGTGTATACGACTACAGTTCACATGGTTCGATTCCCGGGTCGGCCAAAGTGTATGTGCCTCTGGTTCAAACCCGATGTCTTTTCGAAGTTATGTGTGTATTATAGATAATTATCACTTGTTACAACGGTGAAGGAAAACATCGTGATGCAACCTTGCATGCCTGAGAGTTCTTTAGAACAGTTCTTGAAGGTATGCAAAGTCCTTGTTTGGCCAGCGTGGTGGACTCAAGGCCTAACCCCTCATTCCGGGAGGAGACCCTTGCCCAGCAGTGGGACATATTTTAAACTAGCTGACCCGCGCAAGTTCGCTTGCGTCACATAAGAGAAAACGGGTCAAAATTTTGATATATAGCCTATAACCTTCCTCGATAAATGGGCTATCTAACAGTGAATGAATTTTTCAAATCGGACCAGTAGCTCCTGAGATTAGCGCGTTCAAACAAACAAACAAACTCTTCAGCTTTATAATATTAGTGTATATTTATTAACTTTCAGGTATACCACAGGAAACAACATCAGCCTGAAAAGGAGTACATATGTGATATTTGTTCTAAAAGATTTAATGCGGCTTGTAAATTATCAAAACATATGGCAACACATAGAAATGATAAATTTGTATTAAGATATGAGTGTCCCGTATGCGCGCATATGTTTAACACCAAATATCATGTGCAGATGCATTTGGCGACGCATCAGAAGGAAGGAACGTGAGTATTTTGGTCTGTGCATGGGTGTGCATGGCCATGCATGGGCATGCATGGACGTTAAAAAGGTTTTTTGGGAGTTTTGTGGATGTGTGCATGGTTATGCATGGCCATGCATAGTCATTTAAAAAAGTTGTAAGGGATTTTTGGAAGTTGATGTTAACATTTTACGGTTATGTTTATGCATGCATGGGTATGCATATGGTACTAGGAAGGTCTAGCCATATTTATATTGTTTTTTATACGATTTTCTAGACTCATGCAATGCCATGCAAAGTCATGCACACTTCATAAAAACTTAAAATTGCAATTTTTCAATCATATTTAATCTTAAATGTTTAAATCCCACAATAAAAATGGAATATTTTTAGATTTTTACCTCAGAAAACTTTTAACGCGAAAGAAATCGCAGTCAAAACCATCAAATTTTTAAATTTCTAAAGCTAAATTTAATTTTTCAGCATCCTAGAATCGAACCGCAACGAAATCCTAGCAATGGTTCTACAAAACGCACTGAAAATTCCAAAACAACCCGACGCGGCCGACCATCTGACTGACATAACACCGTCTGACGAAAGGTATCGCATATGCAAGATTTGCGGGGAAACTTTTCACCATTTTTTCTACTTAGAAGAACATTTGAAATCACACGGCTCAAAAATAGCCATAGACGACAATAATAAAGAAGAAGAAAAAAAATACATCTGCGAAATTTGTAACAAAGGATTCAAATTACATTATTATTTAAAACTACATAGTTTCACGCATTCTAAGGAAAAGCCTTTTATGTGTCAACAATGTGGAAAAGGTTTTATTACTAAGGGAAAGTTAAAAAGGCACTTGGAAACTCATTCTGGTTTAAAAAAGTACCAATGTCATATTTGTTATAAATTTTTCACGCGTCCTAGTTATTTGAGAATACATATACGGACTATCCATGGAACACAAGATTATTTGTTCAGGTTTGATAAAAATATTGCTTTGACCAATGCGCTAAATAATTTGTCTGAAACACAGAGTAGTGTGTAAATTTTTATTTTTTGTCATTGGTAACAAAATTTTCAGGATTTTTGCGTTTGGTCTGTGGTCTAGCTCTAAAATAGTGTGAATTATTATGTTATTGCGAAAATGGTTGATGGTTTTACCCAAAATGGGGTAAAAATGTTAAATTTGTATGTTGAAAATGATATTTCCAAATGATGTGTGTATTATAAATAATGATCACTTGTTATAACGGTGAAGGAAAACATCGTGATGAATGACATGTCTGACAGTTGTTTTTCGCACATTAAAGACACATTTAGAAGATTTTTTCTTAAAACATAGTTCAGAAATATTACTATTTTGTCACAAAAATGCTTTAAAAACGACAAATTTTCGATAAACACTTGCAAAATTTATTTTTAAGTATATTTCAGCCCCTTAAAATTAATTAGAGGTGCTAATTTTATTATTTTTCCTTAAAAATATGTTCGGAAAGCAAATATTTTTATTTAATTTGAATTAATAAAAGGGTCTGTTTTTGAAAAGATAAAATATGTACATGCTTTAATGTCTAACAACTTAGTAGAGAGTGTTGTATGCGCAGTTCGCGGCTGGAGGTATACAACATACAGAATGTAGAACATCAGTGACTCGACTTATACAGCTGACGGTCACCTGTTTGATACAGATACTTTATTTTGGAAATACACAGAATTAGTTACTAGCTGGCCCGCGCAGCTCTGCTAACGAATTTCCATTGTAAAATTTGTTAATTTCCAAAAATCCTCTCTTAGTGCTCCTCTACACTTACTAAGGAATGTTCATAGAAAATGTCAAGTTTGTACGCTCAGTAGTTTCGACTGTGCGTTGTCCATCAGTCAGTCAGTAACGGAAGAGTTTTATATATATTGATTTCTTTATAAAACCCCCCTAATTTTAAGTTATTATTACAATTCTACAGGGTGTTATAATTGTTATATTATAGGGTGTTTTTTTAGTACATTATTTTTAAGTTGAAGGTAATGGTAATAAATAATGATTAATTATTAATAAAAATATGTTGTAATTATAATAAAGGTTGTTGATTTTGTATGTAATTATTAAATTAAGTTTTATATGAAAATTTTGTTTTATTTTTGATATATTCTTTTCAACCGGCGGTCCTGTATGTATCTCAATGAAGCAAGGGAAGTTTGTAAAAATCGTACCAAGTGACGTTCTTTAGTCTCTGCCTACCACTATGAGAAAAAGACGGAATTTATGTATGTATGTATTTTTTTCAGTTTCTTGCGTCTAAATAGTAGAATAGTAGACTTAATGTTTATTTTAAAATTTCGGGTTCGACTGCCAAACAATAAAAAAAGCACATAATTGTTTATCTCGAAATTGCATGTTCACCTCACCGCAATAACCGTAGCGCCGCGTGTGGTTCCAATCACACCCGGGACTAATATTTGTGTGATGAGCACGAGTATCTGTTCTGAGCTTGTTAATGTATCTATATAAGTATGTATTTACAAGTATATAAGTATGTTTATCAGTTGTCTGGTTACAGTACAAGCTCTGCTTAGTTTGGAATCAGATGACCGTGTGTGAGTTGTCCAATGATATTGATTTATTTATAAATATCACTACATAGTATAAAACAAAGTCGCCCATTTTGTCTGTAGTCCCTTCGTATGCATAAAACTTTAAAACTACGCAACGGATTTTGATGCGGTTTTCACTAATAGAAAGAGTATTTTCTCCGACAGGTTTTTATATATAATTGAAATACATTGAAACTATATTAGCTGAGTTATAGCGATTTATGTCCAAGAAGTCAGAAAAAAAATCTAATTGAAGATTGCATTTGTGCGTGCGCCGCTTATACCGTTGGATACAAGTAAGAACAATGTATAGCAAAAACATTGGTCTTTATTAGTTCTACAAAAAAGTCCGCGATGACATATATCCAGCTTTTTTATTTAAGTCACAAAAACTACTTTTCTGTATTAAAAAAACATTTAATTCGTTGGGTGATGTTTAACTGGTGATATAACCAATAATACATATATCCTTATCAAAATAAGTGAGTTCATCATCACGAGCTACGACGATAATTTAGATTATTTTTGCAGTTTACAGTGTGTTATTTAGACATATAGTTTAGGAGATATCACGATATTAGTATTGCGGCACGGTACGGGCCGGCCGCGGCGGCGGGGGCAGCGTCCCTATAAATATATCTACCTACAGGTAGTTTTTAAATGTAGATAGTCTTTAATTTTAAATATATGGGAAACCTTTCTCATCGTTAAAATGAAAATGTATGTATACCTTATATTATATTTCAAAAAATGTTTTTGAAAATTAGTATCCAATATGTGTTGGTGCGTTGACTGTATTTGTCGAAGTAGCGGGATACACGCAAACGAAGTTGCGCGGGTCAGCTAGTAGTTGTATATAATAATATGCAAATGCTTCTGACATTATTTATAAACGAACTCATAATGATAATATAGTGAGGGTACATCAAAGTTACAAAAGAATTTGTGGGTACCTAATTTATGTCATTGAGAATTGTGGTTGTGTTAAAATAGCAAAATGTCGAGTGTAGAGGAGTTTATAATTATTTTAGAAGGTTAAAAGAGAGTTTTAGTGGAATTTGTGGCTGGTAGTAAGAAGAGAACATAGAGGTAAGTACATATAGTTTCTTTTCGTTTTTCTCTCGAAGATAACTCGTTAAACAATGGCCGTTGGAGTAAAAATCAAATATGTATGTTTTATTTCATAACTTTTTGCAAGTATTTGAAAGCGTCTTACCCCCGGTGTCTGAGGTACAATTAGCGGTAGTTTATCTATTAACTAGCGTTTTTTTATATGAGTTTTAACGCTATTGAATAGATAAACTACCGCTAAATATATTCAGAAACCGGGGGTTAGTATTTTTAGTCTACCACCGTTTCGGAAAAGCCGTTGTTTGTGAAAATAAACTAAGAAACTCACGAAAGCACTGGCAATTGGGTACTTGACTGGGTTAACGGAAAATTATTAAACTTGTACTCTTAAAAGGTTCATCTAAAATAGGTACTCGGGCTATGCTACATTTTTTGGTAAATAATGTTGAAATTGTAATTATTACAGACTAAAACATTTTATTAGGCAGTCATTTGATGTCAACAAAAATACTTTATCGTGACGTCACTACCAGCACAATATTTCTTTAATAAAATGTGTTTTTGACATTTCATAAAGAGTAGCTGATTTGACTGTTGTCAAGTACTTAATTATATGCCCTGTTTGAGGCCCTCATACCTAGAGCGCTCACCGGTCGGTAAACGATCTGTAGGTTAAGCAACCCTTGGTGCGGTCATTCTATAGATGGGTGACCGCATAGTGGTATTTGAACTGAGCGTCTCTATGCTTCGGAGGGCACGTAAAAACTCGGTTCCGGTTGTTGTCAATTAAGACAACAGTCGGCCATGTCAAAGGCCTTTCGGGCTTGAACAACTTTGACACTAGGTTGACCACTAACCATACGATAGATAGATGCCCTGTCGTCCACTCCTACTAATATTATACCTAAACTACCGGATAAGCCCGACTTCGTCCGGGTATAGTACAATTTTATGCCGTTGATTTAATTCCCGTGAAATTTTTGTAAATTCACTCTGCATCATTGACTATCATAAGTGTCAGCATTTGACCTTATGAATAATTGATTTGATTTTGATTCATACCGAGATTCCCTTGCCCAGCAGTGGGACTGTAATGGGCTTATTTACCCTCGGTTTCTGAGGTACTTTTAGCGGCAGTTTATCTATTCAATAGCGTCAAAACTCATATAAAAAAGGCTATTAAATAGATAAACTACCGCTAAATGTACCTACTCAGAAATCGGGGGTTAATGATTTAATTTTGTTATGCGCGTACATATATTTCGGTGATTCAAAGTTTGTAAGGATGGATGTACATATGTTTTACGAAAAAAGTATTGGACGGATTAAGATGAAACTTTATGGAAATATAGGTTATACATCAGAATAACATATAGGCTACATCTTCTTCTTAAATATAAAAATGAGTTGCTAAACGGCTCAACCAATTCAATTTATTGTTATTGTAAAATTGTCTTTTAGACATGGGAAAAGTTTTATGAAAAGAAGAAAATTAAGTAATTTCAGGGCCTGTTATCCAATTTCAGTGAGGTGTCGAGATGGCTAGCTATTTTAGGATTATGTTATCTACTTAATTTTAGTACGATGCCTAGTAATTTCAGGAAATATTTTGACATTTCAGGATATGTTATCTAATTTCAGAAAGATCATTAATAGTAATTTTAGGAGATGTTAAGTAATTTGTCGCGGCTTAGATAACAACAGCCGCGCGAATCGATTGAGGTTCAGCTACGATTAGCGAGGTTGTTCTGTGGAAGGGTCACCATCTTATACATATTATCGAGTTCCTCCGTGTTTCGAAAGGGGTCCCGGCTTTCATTTTCAAAGATCTTTGACAGTCGTCGTTAACAGTAGTTAGAAGCTTGAAAGTCTGACAACCAGTCTTACCGAAGGGTATCATGTTATAACCCAGGTATTCAGCCGTATCCGGTGAGACTAGAAGCCGACTCCAACATAGTTTGGAAGAAAGGCTAGACTAATGAAGATGAAATGTATAGTAATTTCAGTCCATATTATTTAATTTCAGTGAGATGTTACGTAATATCAGTAAGATGTTTTGTTTTTGACTTAAGGATTTTTTTACAAATTTTAGGTCATTTAATGTAATTTCAGAGAGATGTCTAGTAATTTCAAGAAAAGTTCAGTGATCTCAGAACGTCATCGAATTTGAGTGAGATTTCTAATTTCAGGAATAGGTGTAATTTCAGGAAAAATATAGTTTCTTCAGGATATGTAATCAAATTTCAGAAAGATATCTGATAATTTCAGGAAATGTTCAGTTATTTTAGAACATGTAGATAATCTAATTTCAGTGAAATACTTATTTAGTTATCGCAGTAAGATGTCCGGTTCTTTCAGGAGACGTTTAGTAATATCAGGGAGTGTTATGTAATTTCAGGACACGTTATTTAAGTTTTGTGACTTGTCTAGTAATTTCAGTAAGATGTCGAGTAATTTCAGGACATGTTTAGTGATGTCAGGACGTGTAAACTAATTGCGAAAATCTCAGAAAGTATTTTTTGACCCGACTACTTTAAGCAGTAGCTAATTAAAAATACCAAAACACATTTGAACACTTTATTTACGATTCACAGCGGAACAAAAACTTTTAATCAACCTACCACTATCTTTCAAAAGATGGCCGGCGTTATTCAACATTTTACAAAATAAATCCATTAGTTTCGTATCGGGTACTTCCATGCGGCCTAGGTAACAGTAAAATTTCCACAATTCTTTAAAATATGCTACAACAGTTTTCACACAAACGCAACAATCGTTGCTTAGGCTGGTCACAACGGCATCCATAGACTTGTCTTTTCCTTTCGCCTTCTTGCTTTTCTTGCAGGAAAACATTTTCTTTTTCTTGCTGGATAATAGTTTTTGATCTTGTCTGGCCTTTATTTTAGCGTGGTAGCGGACTTCTGCCTGTAATTAGATTAATTTTAGCGCTCCGGGATAAATAAAACCTAAACGTTTTTTCAATTAGGTCTAACACACTTTTCAGCTGGTTACCAAAGTACATTATATCTAAACTTGAAGTACATTATATCCTAACTTGAATTTACTGTAGTTTCGAATTATAGTGTAGGTCTTCCGAAGTTAATATCAATTCGAGATTCAAGCTTAATGTTTTAGGTTAAAATGGAGGCGCAATGGTTAATGTGATCACCTCTCCACAGTAACCGTAGCGCCGCGTGTGGTGGCTTCCCAATCACACCCGGGATAAACATTTGTGTGATGAGCACGAGTATCTGTTCTGAGCCTGATTGTTAATTTAGCTATATAAGTATGTATTTACAAGTATATAAGTATGTATCAGTTCCAGTAGCTCTGCTTAGTTTAGAATCATATGACCGTGTGTGTTGTACAATGATATTTATTTACTTTGAGGGCCCCAGTGTTTGTAGTCTCTACCGAGAGTTTGCGATGCGTCTCGTCGATGCTAAACGTGACCCGAATGCTGGCCTTTACTTGAGTCAAAGAATAAGTATTGCCATCCAACGTGGCAATGCTGCCAGCATTCTGGGTACGTTACCGGTCGACTATGATGAGGAGAAACACTACGACGCGTGACTTACTCCCTTATGTTCATATTGTAAATATTTAATTACTATACTATAATTTTATTATCTTTTTTTCTAGGTTTAGAAAATAATAATAGCTTATTATTATGTCAAAATTTTATTAAGTCAAAGAATTTGTATATAAATAAATATTTACTTTGCACCTCTCTGGTAGAAAGCTTATCCATAACCAATATTTAAAATTGAACGATCCTGTCTTTTCGCCTTACTATATTATTTAAGTAATATATACTCACCGTAGCATTGTATGATTCATTGGCAACAGGCAAGTTGCCGATATCCGAGTCAGCCATCATTTTCAAACATTTTACTACAATTTACTCCATTTTAATCGAAATCATCGCGAGCTTTAGATTTTGACTACAATTTCAATAAATTTAACTGTCATTGAGTTTTTTTCTTCTTTACAAAGACAATGTTTTAGTTTTCTGTAATATTGATGGAGGTTTTAAAACATACACTAATGTTTTTTTGACAATAGACTACTCTCGCTTTTTGAATAAGCAGAATAAGTAAGTCTTACAACTCGGGAGCTTATACAAATAATTTAGCTACTTCTATGGCGCGGCCAGCAGTGTATACAACTGCTGCGCAGTCTCAGGTTCGAATTCTGGGTCGGGTCAAAGTCTGCTATAATATTCTCTGTAAAGATTTTCTCAGAAATTGTTGTCTTACTCTTCAAAGACTTGTTGAACCTTTGGCCGATTTCTATAAAATGACTTACCTCACTTGAAATTATTATACATCTCCTGAAATTACTTAACACTTCCTGAAACCATTATTATACGTCTCCTGAAATTACTTGACATTTCTTGAATCGCTAGACATCTCGTGAAATTACTGTATTATTATATCTCCCGAAATTACATAACCTGAAATTTCTAGTCATCTCACTATCTGCTTAATTACTAAATATCTACTGAAATTAAAATATATTTCCTAAAATCTCTGTCATCTCACTGAAATTAGATACCTTCTTACTGAAAGGAGATCGGCAGATTTCGTACAGCTTAAAGTTTGTGTTGTTTCGTAACAGAATTTGTACCACTTATTAAGGGGAATAAGTCACTTATTTTTATTTGGGAGTATTATTTTTAGAAGTCCGGATTAATTAGAAAGTATTTGTTTATTTAAATAATAATTTTTGGTCCATGGCTTATATTTGTTGACAACTAAAGAAAAAGAAAATCTCATAAGACGTCACTTTTCGTCTGACGTCTACGCATCCGCCAATTTGCTGTTGTTTTGAATTGTGGTTTTGACAGCATCTGAGCAATTTAGCGAACTATCGGGGCTTCTAAAAATGGACATAACTTTTACCTCCCAACTTTTAAAAATATAAGAATTTTAAAATAAGCTTGTCTATCATATTAGCTACCAATTAAAACAAAAAGTAAACCTAAACATGACATTTTATAAGCTGTACGAATTCTTCATATAAACCTGCCGTTCGCCTTTCCAAACATCTCACTGAAATTACTGGAAATTTCCTGAAAATGCTTGTTAGTTCCTGAAATTGGTAAACGTCTCACTGAAATTACTAAGCATGTCACTGAAATTACTTTAATTAGGAGAGATCCATGACCGCGCGGCAGTGTGATAAATACTCCTAATTTATTTGTCAAGTTAGTCTCGAGTGAGTCCGTGTACCTAGTACTTGTATCTCTGACCCCCGGTTTCTGAGGTACATTTAGCGGTAGTTTATCTATTCAAAAGCGTTTTTTTATATAAGTTTAAACGCTATTGAATAGATAAACTACCGCTAAATGTACCTCAGAAACTGGAAGTGACTATATTTTAAAATTTAAGTCTTCAGAAAGACTGATATAAGATTAACAATGGCTTATAAAATAAAACAACAGTATTAATAATAAACTTTTTTTTCAAATAGCATATATTTTTACCAAATAAAAATTACACAATACATTTAAAAATAACTTGTTTTAAGCTATACTTAAAATTAACGCCCACAATTTGTGACGGTGTGAAAAAAATATATTAAAAACTAAAAAAATATCCATTTTTTGTAAGAATACACAAATTTTAAAATTCAGAAGAAATAATTTTACAAAAAAAATACAGGGTGTTTTATTTTCAGTTGATATTTTTTACGTGTCTTTGAGAACACCCCGTTGGTTGTGGTTTTTAGGTTGCTAATAAACCTTAAACGACTTGCAGTAATTTAGAACACTTTTAGAATTAAAATTGCCGAAAAAATAAATAAAAAAATTGTGATTTTACCGCATTTTTTTTGCCCAAAACAGGGCTTATAATCTCAAATAAATTACTATAAATATCAATTCAAGTATTAAAGATTTAAATTATACCTACCAACAAATTTTAAAAACTGCAATACAGTTTTTGTAAGTATAAGGTTACTGACAACCAACCACTACCGAAATTAACTTGAAATACATTTACTATAAAAAATCATGTATTTTAAAAATTTGTCTAAGTCCCCAACCTGCACTTGGCCAGCGTGGTGGACTCAAGGACTAACCCCTCCCTCATTACAGGAGGAGACCCTTGCCCAGCAGTGGGACAGTAATGAGTTAATAACATATTTCATATTACTGTATTCTCTATATAAACTTTAAATAATATCATAACCAATTAAATCATGATTTTTCACGTATTATTCTTTGAAAACGGTTTTCAGCGCTTCCAATTAAGTCTTAGTTAAGTAACTAGAGGTTTTAACAGATATTTTTATGACATCTGACACTTTATTTAAAGAATAAGTTATATACGTAACTAAAGTGAAAACAGTATATTTAATTTTGAATATAAATGTCTTAACATGATCATATTTATAGTCATTTCTTTTATTTAGCCATTATACGTCCCATTGCTGAACAAATGTCAAAAAAGTTGATTATTTTTGTAAACATGTTTTCATAGCAAATGTATTTCACGTTTCAAAATGTTTTAAAAATCAACTTGTCATTTTACAACACTAGAATAATCTAGGTAATGTCAAATCGAGGACAAAGAACGGGGGAAAAAATAATAAAAAATATAGTTTTTTATTTTAAAAAAATATAAAAAAGACACATTTTTTGTTTATAATTAACAACATGCTAATGTACTGGTGTTGTGACGCGGAAATAAAATAAGCATTTTCTTTGAAAATTACACTTTTTCAAAATTAGATTTTAATTTTTTTGAAGTTGGTTTTTCAGCTAATTTTACGTATAAGTTATTATTACGTATCTTAAGGCAGTTAAGTCCAGCATTTTTATATTATCGTATGGTTAGTGGTCTACCTAGTGTCAAAGTTGTTCAAGCCCGAAGGCCTTTGACGTCGCTTAACGACTGTTATCTTAATTGACAACAACCGGGATCGACTTTTTACGTGCCCTCCGAAGCACGGAGACGATTGATTCAATATTTTACAGTGTAATAGCAACTTAATGTTGTTAAATATTTAGTGTAATTTTCAATAAATTGCTAAGAAACCACGCATGTCCGAAAAGTAAAAAAAGAAAAGAAAATAATAAATTATAACTACTAGAAGTAGGCTAACTTGCTTACCTTAAATATACATAAAATGCTAACATATATTATATCTTGTTTTATATTTAATAAAATATCATTTCTTTAGAACGGTCCGTCAAAAAAAACGAAAAAAAAAATATTTTTTTTTTTTTCAAAAAATTTATTGCATTTTTCAAATCGTAATATCAAAATGTACTTAATAATGACGGGCCTTTCTAATTAATGATATACCTATTTCGTTACTATATTTTAAAAGCACAAATGGCGGGGGGTAGCTAAAAACCGGATACCCGGATATCCGTTTCCACCCGGTTATCCGGGTATCAAAAATTTTACATACAGTTAAAACAACTGTATGTGCAATTTTTTTCACATTTTTTTGTTATCTTGTGAATTTGTCAAGGAAACCCGGGTAAACGGTCTATAGTTCACCCCCATAACGTGAAAGCATCATATGCCATCTAAGAGATGAAATAATTGTAAAAACAATGCACCAGTAATTATTATTTTATTTTAACTGAAAATTACGATTGATAGATGCCGAAATTAAAAAGTAAAAATTCTTGCAAATTGATTTTTTTGTTCCGTTATTTCATATTTCAGATTCTTCAGCTGCCTTTAAAACACCGTAATTTTCAGTAAAAACAAAAAAATACAGTCAGAGAAACTAAAAAATAAGAATAAAAAAATATAAACTCATAATTTTAAACCATAAGAACTCAAAACGGCAAGGTAATGAAAACCAAAAAAATACGAAATTTTGTCCAATTTATTGTCATTAAAGGAAATAAATAAAAAAAAATACAATGATAACTATTTTATAGCGTCTAACCACTAAAACGCTCGTCGCTCGCTCAATCCGAGCAACGCTCAAAATTTCGCTCATTTCAAGCTCAACTTCGCTTATTTCGAGCCGAGTTGTAAAGTCACTCGGCTTGAGCCGTCGTGCAAATTGCAAAAACACAAATAATTGCTCTAGTGCCGAAAATGTTCGCTCAAATTTTGTTGATTTTGAGCAGTGACGAGCGTATCTAACGAGAAAGGGTAGCAGCACGCTAAACATTTCGCTCAAAATGAGCCGAAACTTTCGCTCATATAAGCCGGTGGGTGGGTTTTTGTAATTGTACATATGACTTTATGAGCCGCTCAAAACCAAGTTATATATCGGATATTTATTTTATTACTTACATATTTTTACACACGATTTTACGTATATTTAAATTCTTCTTATCGTATGGTTAGTGGTCAACCTAGTGTCAAAGTTGTTCAAGCAGCTCGAAAGGCCTTTGACATGGCTTAACGATTGTTATCTTAAATTACAACATCCGGGACCGACATTTTACGTGCCCGGAGCTCGGAGACGCCCAGTTCAAGTACCACTATGCGGTCACCTATCTATAGAATGACCGCGCCAACGGTTGTTTAACCCACAGCGTACCGACCGGTGAGCGCAACTGGCTATGAGCGCCTCTACCTTGGGACAGTAATATACCCTAAAAATATATGATCTTAACTATTAAATATTTTGCTTAAAAATCGCATTTTTTATGACAAAAACTATGTAAGTAATAAAATAAACATCCTATATACTTAGTTAACCTCTCAATTGAGCGCGATAATTGAGTCCCGACTCAAATCTGAGCGCGCCTCAAATTTGAGCATTTAAAACGTACCAATATTAATCCATTGGTGCGTGTAAAGCTACCAGCTAACTCAGATAGGGTCGGAGCCTAACCATCAGTATATAGTATCTAACTGCCAAGCATAAGAGATAGACTATTAATTCATCAAAGTTTGGTCGCAAGCGGCTTAGTCTAAGCACGTTTTTGCATTACATCTTTCGTGAAAGTATCGCTATTTTTGAAAATATTATATTTTTAATTGTTATTACTAATTTTATGATTTTAGGCAATTTTTTTTATGTTCCAATATAGATTCTTATAGTTAAATACCTATTTTGACTATATTTTGGAAACTAAGAACTCACTCTGCCGATAACCGGATTTTTTGTTACGAAAACCGGATATGTTATTTTTTCCGGTTCAGTTTATATTGTAGGCAGTGTGAACTAAGATTGGGAATTTTTCCCACCACTGGGAAATTACTAGTCATAGGAATGTCGTTATAAAATGGAAGATAATATCTAAAATGTTTAATATTTTATTAAGAACACACTAGGAAGAGATTTACAATCGAATTTCTAATATTGGGAAAATATTCCCATTGGTGGGAAAATTCCCAACAACTAGGAAAGTGGCTAGAACTATTATTAATATCAAAATTTGTCGAAAAAACTGATATTTTCGAAAATAGCGAAACTAACACGTACACAGCATGTTCTTTTTTTCCACATAATTATGTACACCCCACCGTTAACACACTGTATAAGCTGGTGACGTCACAACGATTACGTCACGGCTGAATCTTATAATTATTAAAAAAATTACAAGTAGGTATTTTGAAAGCGAGATGGCAGTGTTGATTTGTGGGTTTATCTGAAACAATGAAACATATTATTTTCTTACTAATATAATATAACTTATTTATTTATTTCAACAACAAAATAATTAAACCTAGTGGTCGCCCAGTACTCGAAATCTGACTATAATTAATTTAAATTACGTTAAAATGTAAGTATGACATTCAGTAAGACCCCAATACTATACTATTATTGTAAAGCTGAAGAGTTTGTTTGTTTGAACACGCTAATCTTAGGAACTACTGGTCCTATTTGAAGTGTAAGATAGCCTATTTATCGAGGAAGGTTATAGGCTATATATCATCACGCTACGACCAATAGGAGCAGGGCACCAGTAAAAAATGTTACAACAACGAAATGATGAGCCATTCTCTCTTATGTGATGCAAGCGAAGTTGCTCGGGTCAGCTAGTTTATTATATTACCTCTAGGCGGGCTGTGGCGTGCTGGTCTTCTTCTTCTCTTTCTTTTTCTTCAAGAACGAGGGCGTCCTCAGTCCCTTCTTCTTCTTCTTGTCCTTCTTGGGAGAGTCCTCGGTGGATACCTCCTTTGAGGGAGAGCCCTGGTGAACAGAAGATACGTTAAATATACTTTCATATAATATTTTAAAGAAGAAATAGGATCAAATAGATTTTATGAAAATAAGACTTATTGAAATTTGAATTTTATGTGCTTAGAAATCTAATGTAATTTAGCCGAAACGTCGAGACATAAAAAGGTTATAGAAATAAATTGATTTATAGCTTTTATAATCCAAACTAATATTATAAATGCGAAAGTAGCTCTGTCTGTCTGTCTGTTACTCAATCACGCCTCAACTACTGAACCAATTTGCATAAAATTTGGTATGGAGATATTTTGATACTCGAGAAAGGACACAGGCTACTTTATACCCCGGGAAAATGACGCATAATGGGAAAATTAAGGGCGGATGAAGTCGCAGGTAAAAGATAGTTAGAAATAAAGTAAATTGTAAAAACTAATAGGAAGTACTTTTAATAATTAATTTATCCCTATTATATTAAGACGAATATTACTTACACTTCGCTAGACATAATAATATCAGAAAATACACTGTATTCGTGTTTGTTTAATTAAATAATATAATTAATAGTGCCTGTAAAACCCTGTTAAGATTTACTTGAAATAGGAAACTGAAATAATTTTCTGATACCTATATACCATACTCAAACAAAGAAGTTACATATGTCTACTAAACAAACAACAATTTTTCATATATATTTGTACAAACATACAAATTGCACATAATGCACATACCTCTTTACTGCTGTGTGAGAACGTGCTCTGATGAGCGTCAGAGTGGTCACCATTCACCGTGTGCTCGCCTGTAATATTGTTAAAACACCATCAATATAGGTACAGCTATTACAAACAAAATTTAATAAAAGTAAAAAAAGGATGTAAAATTCTGACCTGTATAGTATATTTATCTTTACTTCATTGATAATATTAAATAGTAATTTCGAAAAAAAATATTTAAAAAAATGTTCTCAAAATTTTTAATATCAAAATTATTCATTATTATTATTAACAAATAAGGCTTTATTATTTTAATAATTGTTCTTATAATTAAACAAACACCATGCTTTAACCCCATGCAACATATATAACATCAAAAGTGCCAAAAAACCACACATTAACTCACACGGTACCAAAAAGTGCAATCCCAGTTATTAGTTAACATGGTACTAAAAAGTACCACAGCCCGTACAGTGCTGTTAAGTGCCACAAACCCACATAAAATAATAGAACACTGTATTGTTTGTAAATACACATTAAAATTTTCAGAAAGGAAATAATTTATTTTCAATTTTTTTTTAAATATGAAATTATGTCAAAAAGGGTCCCATTTTCACAAACCATATAGCGTTCTCTGCTGCCTTTGAAATGTGCCTCACATGTATAGCGTCTTCGTGGTACTAAAAAGTACCTACTTTTCAGTGATAGTGATAACTGTGGTCTTTAGTGCAGTCAACAACAAAAATAATTGAACCAATTACTGTTATACCTTTCAGTTTTCAATATCAAATACTATTTTAACTTTAAGTAATTTAATCCCACATTCAACTCAAAAACGTTGTTAAAAATCAACAAAGATTACTTATAAAATTAAGTTATCTGACGAACAAATTAACCATTTATTGAATTCAATTATTTACAATTAATTAAATAAGAACATTCGAAGTATTTTAAAATAATGATATACGACGACGGTAACCAATAAAAGTGTCATGTAAAGTTGACTGCACTAAAAAGTGCAGAAATTACATCGGTACTAAATAGTGTTAAAGCACTTACCTTCACTATGAGTTAGTACAACGAACCTCCTTTGACGGAACCAAGTGACGGCTAGGTCATGCAAAGCGTGGTCATTAGGGCTAGATTAAAATCTAGACTGACTTAAGACAGACTTGAATTGAAATATCTTGAAATGGACTGTCTTAAATCAGTCTTAAAGCACATTCAACGCAAAATAAAGGTTTAATTGTTTGATAAAGCATTTTGCAATTAATTATCTATACTAATATTATAAAGCTGAAGAGTTTGTTTGTTTGTTCGAACGCGCTAATCTCGGGAAAACTGGTCCGATTTGAAAAATTCTTTCAGTGTTAGATAGCCTATTTATCGAGGAAGGCTATAGGCTATATAACATCACGCTACGGTCATTAGGAGCGGAGTAGCAACGAAAAATGTTACATAAACGGGGAAAATGTTGACTCATTCTCTTAGGTGACGCAAGCGAAGTTGCGCGGGTCAGCTAGTTCATAATTATATTGCAAAATACTTTAATTTAAAACATTGATGCAAAGTAAATTATATTAGTAAAACTTAGAATTAACAAAACAAAAAAATGTGTAGTATTTGACACACATATTCGGTTCGGCATTAATCGTTTTTTTATTCCCGTACTTGAATTCCTCTTGTGTCGCGGGGACTTTTACAAACATACAAACAACGGACACAAAGTACAACCAGACTCGAAACAATTATTTGTGGATCGCACAAATAATTGTCCCGTTTGGGAACCGAACCCACGACCTTCCAATGCAATGGTAGCGCCGTAAACCACTGCGCCACGGAGGCAGTCACTAATAGATGAACACGGCACAAGCCGAACAAGTGAGTCGAGTCGGTTTTGTTGTTCGATCAATATTGCCGAACCGAATATCGACGATGAAGTACCAATACCTCTTAACTACAAAATCACCATTTTACAAGAGGAGAAAAAAACGCGTCGCGTAGTTAGGAGATTTTGGCATCAAAAATTTAGTTAAGTAATTTAGAAGCTTTTTACAACTGAATTTAGGATGTAATGTCAGCAGGTCTTGCTAAATGAATGCATACATTGACTTAGCAGCTATTTCTATTAGCATTTTCTCTCAAAACTATCAACATATTTAGTTAGGTGTCTTGACGAGTACACGCAAAATGCAATTTTATGTCCAACGCATTAAACATCAAAAAATCGACAAAATGTCAGTTAGGAGGTATTGGCACTTCATCGTCGATATGTGTGTACTTTGACTGAAAAAGCGTTAATAAAACCCATATTAATATCTATGCACACTTTATTACAGCTAAACACAAACGAAAAGACATACTGAGCTACTACAATGAAAAACACATCACAAACGGTCTAGCATAAACATGACATTAACAAAATCAAATTAATAATGAACTTATAATCAAACATAAAATAATAAAAAATACTTTTATAAAAATAACTAAAAAAATATGTATTTTTTCTTGAAAATTATTTCACTATATGAGCAACAAATTGCAGTAGATGAAATGTAAATACAGTAGTGGTATACGCGGAGTGCTTGTGACGGAGACGTAACAACGACGTGCTTCCGTTCCCTCACACGCACTCCGCGTATACCACTACTGTATTTATGTACCTTCAGCGACTTGTTATATACATAGTTACCTGCCTAGTACGTATAATTAGAAATACCTAGATATCGCTATTTCCTAAACCTTTTAAGCCACTATTTTGAAGTCTTTCTACCTTACTAATAAACGTGTTGTAAGCTGTGATTAGTTATACAGTGTACACTTTCAATCAATGTTGTAACTGTATATGAGTGAAATTTTTATTTTATCGTATGATTAGTGGTCAACCTAGTGTCAAAGTTGTTCAAGCCTAGCCTTTGACGTGGCTTAACGACTGTTATCTTAATTGACAACAACCGAGATCAACTTTTCATCAACCCCTCATCTGAATACGACTAAGCTGTCACCCATCTATGTTATGAAAGCGCTGAAATTGCTTAACTAGATCGTTTAACAACCGGTGAGCGCGACTTATCCATACTAATATTATAAATGCGAAAGTAACTCTGTCTGTCTGTCTGTCTGTCTGTCTGTCTGTCTGTCTGTCTGCTACTCAATCACGCCTAAACTACCGAACCAATTTGCATGAAATTTGGTATGGAGATAGTTTGATACCCGAGAAAGGACATAGGCTACTTTTAACCCCGGGAAAATCACGCATTTCCCGGGAAAATTCAAGTTTCGCCACCGAAGTCGCGAATAATCAAGATCATAATGACATTGAATTAACAAAATTCCGTTGTCATGGCAACAGTTTTAATGGCGGATATGCTTTAGCGCGAGTTATATGAGATATAAATAATTTTGAGAATATTTTTCGTGAAAAAAAGCATATTTTGTTGTTTAGGAATAATTAAGTATTAGTAAAAAAAAATCATTCACGCGAGCGGAGCCGCACGGGACAGCTAGTAGCCTTATAATTAAAAGTGATAAAACACTGTATAACTAATCAGGGCTTACACCACGTCTCTTATGCCCGGTTCTGAGTACATTTAGCGGTAGTTTATCTATTCAATAGCGTTTTTTATATAAGTTTTAACGCTATTGAATAGATAAACTACCGCTAAATGTACTCAGATACCGGGGGTTAGTAAGACAGTGTATTTAACTTACTTGAATACTAAAAGACGTTTTACAGTAACATAATGAAAGAAACGTATCACCTACCTTTGTTCGTTTTAAATAATCTAAATTCTATATAACTCAAAGGTGACTGACTAACATAGTGATCTATCAACGCACAGCACAAACCACTGGACGGATCGAGCTGAAATTTGTCACGCAGGTAGATGTTATGACGTACGCATCCGCTAAGAAAGGATTTTGATCAATTTTACCTCCAAGGGGATAAAATAGGGGATGAAAGTTTGTATGAAAATTCTGTCCTAAGTCACAAACCACGCGGACAAAATAGCTAGTTTCTTTTATAGGATAAAGGAGAGATAATAATAACTATTTAATAAGAGGAATTTGTAGATTTCAGCTTTTATTGAGGTGTATAGAATTGTTTGAAGACCATTATAAAATCATTGAGTATTGAAGAATTGCGTATTATTATTATTCGTATGGTTAGTGGTCAACCTAGTGTCAAAGTTGTTCAAGCCGCCCGAAGACCTTTGACATGCCTTAAAGACTGTTATCTTAATTGACAACAACCGGGACCGACTTCCTACGTGCCCTACGAAGCACAGAGACGCCCAGTTCAAATACCACTATGCTGTCACCCATCTATGAAATGACCACGCCAAGCTTTGTTTAACCCACCGATCGGTGAGCGCAACTGGCTATGGGCGTCTCGTAGACTTGCATAGCTAAAGCCTAAGGGTTAGAAACCCCATTAGTTCATTCCTATATTTATTACCACAACGTTTAAAACTTTATTATTTTACGTTCACAAGCTGCTATCAAACCTACTGGCTTCCAAATCGCTAGGATCGAAACTTTCAGACATCCTGAACTTAGAAATAATTTTATAAAACAATGTATCTTCGTACGGCGGCCAACTGGTATATAATCGTTTACACGGCTTACTATGAACTTCGTATAACAACCTTTTCTGAGGTACAGACTCATCCACCTCAAGTTCTTTAGAAAAATCCTCATTTTCGTAATCTAACGACGAAGTCGCGTCAAAATTTTGCGTCAAATCATTTAGCAATACACTAGAACGTTTGCGAACACAATTTTCGTATAATTCTTGCTTTTCTTGTTGCCTTTCTCCATCAATATTGATAGAAATGAAGCTTGGTAACGTGTCATCCATACTTTTAACGTGTCTACGCGATTTTTGATTACTTTCAGATAAATTTTCGTCAAACGAAACCCAGTATTTGACTCCGCCGGAATTCTCAGTCTGTTTTATAGAAATTACATTAGCTTTCTTCGTAAAAGGGGAATCTTCACACGTATAATGTGTTTTTATTGGAGATTCTGTTAATTCAAAAATAGGCGTTTTATTTGGCGAAGAAGATCGACTTACACCCTTTTTGTTCTCGGTAAAACTAGGCGGGGTGAAGTAATTCGAATCGCCTGACATTTCGTGTATAGCTGATATATTTAAATTACTTTCTTCTATAACTAAACCTGGATTTTCGTAACAATACATTTCTTTATCATGCAGTACATGTTCTGTACCTTTCAAATCATCATATGTGTCATCAAAATTTTGATAAACCTCTTCAATTTCACTTGTATCATTACTATTTTCAAAATCTTTAGTTATATTTAAGTCTGCATGTTTGAGATCGCACTCAAAAGATATAGTAGGATCATCAACATGACTTAACTCTTCCAAAAATGCATTATTCATTTCGCTTGATTCGTTATTTTCTTGTGTTATATTCAAATCTGTTTTTATTGTTATATTATCGCCTGAAATTTTCAAAACTTCAGTACAATTTGCTGTGATATCTATTATAGTGTTATTTTGTACATAGATGTGTTCACTTTCGAAGTTATTTTCAGGTTTCAAATGTAGTATTTCTATAACTTTATTATTGTTTACTATTTCGGTATTTTTATTATCATTTTCAATATCAATAATTTCATTCAAATTAAATGTATTATTTTCATTTATTTCTTTAATATTTTCATTAAAATGATTTTCTTTGAAATTCAAATCTATATCAGACACATCATTTTCAAAATGTCGATTATCTACTAAATTTTGTTCGACATTTTCCATTTTTTCTTTATTTCCAACAGTATCCATATTAAATTCTTCTATATTATCATCAGAATTCACCCAAATAGGTTTAGCAGTATACATAATATCGTCCCAATCGACAACCGTGACAACCTTTTTACCACCCTTCCTATTCCTACCTTTTTCATTACTAACAAAAATAGCTCTATCAAATATATAATAAATTATACTTTCAACAATTTTGCTAGTTTGTATGCTTTCAGTATCACTGTATTCAGTAACTACAGTATCATTTGTATAATTTAGTTGTAAATCTTTAATAATTTGAGCTATAGAGAACGTTTCAGTAGTTTCAGTAATATTGTATTCTATTTTGTTAATAATTATAGCAATTACTTCGGAAACGATTTCGTATTTTTCAAATTCTATCGTTGAATCGAAACTACTACGGTCATTTGAACTAGTACTTGTAAAAGATTGTCTTATCATATGTAATTCAGTTTTAGATATTTCTATATGTGTTGTATCGTTTTCGATAAGTTTATGACCTTTAGTATCAATTTCTAGATATTTATTTCCATCCTGAGTCTTAAATTCAATCATTTTAAGTCTTTCATCTTCAAATTCATTAATGTTATTATTATTTTCTTGTATTTCAGCATCAAAAGGAACATTTTCTATAAGTTTATTTACGATATTACCATCTTGTACTTTTAATTGAGTTTCAACAGAGTCTATTTTAATAGATGTATCAATTAAATGGTCTTCTACCTTAAGTTCATCAGTTATATGGTCATCTACTCTAATTATATGTTCATTAATAACTGTATTTTTATCAGAAATATCAGTATTTTCTACCATTTCATTAGAATCTGCCTCTATTTCATCAATATCTATATTAGAATTAGCAAATTCTGTTTTTTCAATGGTAGATGTGTTACAATCATCACCGTACGAGCTTTTAGATTCCTCTAAAATAGGTTCGAGTAGATTTTTCACTTTTAATGGCGAACGTTTGTCATCTTTCACTTTAAAATCATCGCAATAAAAATCTATAGGCACGGAATAGTCTCTTATGTCTTTCTCAACTAAATCTTTAACTGGACTTTCGTAGGAATCTTCTAAGTCGGTAAAACTGTGGTATTCTCCTTCTACGGATTCTATCGTTTTGTTTATATCATCATTTACGGCTAAGTCTTCAACAAACATATCTTTATTTTCAGTATTACAAACTACAGTAGCTTCATTTTTCTCAATAACAGTCTGATTTTCAGAAGAAAAACTATTGCCTATTTCCCCTATATAATAATCTTCATTAAACTCTTGACTTTCAACAAATTCCTCTTTTTTATCAATTTTAAAAACCGGTACGACCTTTTCTACAACCGTCTGTTTTTCAACATCTTCTGAACATTTTTGAGGTAAATTATCTACTGAATAATATAAAGAATTTTTAGTATTTTTAGCTTTAGATAACTCCCAGGCGTAAGACACGTTAGCAGCGCCGCAAGAGTTACATCTAGGTAAATGAAAATGGTTCGGTTCTGGGTCTTTTAAATACGAATTTATAAACCCACTGTGCGACCGGGTTCGGAATAACTTCCCATGGGTTCTCTGACGGGTTAAAGAGCGGGTTCGTAACCCGTAGTCTGATTTGCACCGGCCGTCCCATTCTATAGATGGAATGGAGTAGAGACTAGAGCGACTGCTAGCGTGTCCTAGGTTCGATTCTTGTGCTAAACGGTTCGTTAAGCTAAGTTTACATTTGGGATGTTTTCTGGGTGAATCGAAGTTTTTGATAATATTTTCGAAATTAGCCGTTCGGGAGAATTCGTGTTTAGATCGGTTGTTAGTAGTTAATTCTTCTTTATCTTCCAGTTTACCTAGAAAGTTAGATGGGAGTTAGTGGGGGGGTCGATTTTGACTAGATTTTCAGTTCTATCTAGATTTTTACGAGATATCTACTATTTTGTCTAGATCTACGAGTACTATGATATTTTACTATATTTTTATTGTAACATCTATTTATTGGTAAATATTTTAAGAGATAAGTTACTACTGTATATGTTATTTTCTAGTTTACTACTTACTTAAATAAATAAAATATTATGTTCAAATAAGTACCTACTTGACTACATTTTAAATTAATATATTTTTGGTATATACGATCTACATATTTAACTTAACTAAATGAATAAATACTTATTATGTTTTTAAATTAATCAGTTTTTTGCAATATCCGCATTTAGAACATAAAAAATTATATCCATTATTATAAATAGTTTGTCATGACATTATTTATTTCGCGTTACCTTTACACCAATACAACAACAAAAAAATTACCACAACCAGACATCAAACTATGGACGACACAATGACCCTGTACCATAACACAATTAAAATAGCACTTTATACAAATACCAGACTCGCTATTGACAACATCAAATGACAAACACAAAATGTAGATTTGATGACATCGACACAAACATAGGACGAAACGTACCTAAAAACTAATGAAACAGTAATTTTGATCAACAATACGCAAGTTACAACAGACAATAGCCACCTTTCCACACACACAGTATCGCACTACCTAGTACGGTACAGTATAACGCTAGTGCTCTGAGAGAGCGATGTTGTTCGCGGGCACGGGGAGGGGAGCGCGGCGAGGGGGGCTTTGCTTTCCGTCTTTCACGCGCGGTTGTAGTTTCATGCGCGATAGAGTGTGTGTGTTAAGGGGACTATAGATTAGACGTAACATACCTAAAACGAATGCAACAATCATTTTGATGAAGAATACACAAGTATCAACAAACACAATAGCCGATGAAGTAGCCAACAACGAAATTATTATTAGATCATTGATTAGCAGACAAACATACAAACATAATTATATACAAAATCCCGCAATCACCATCATCTCACTATCAATAAGACCTCAACCATTCGAAGTTTTTCCCAATTATATGACTAAATACCAAGCAAAGGGAATGAAATGAATATGCATTCTCATTTGTTCTTCTGAATTTCCTCTCAGTGCGAGATGTTCAGACATATTTGGATATGTATCTCTAGCAACGTTTTGCAGGGATCCAGTGTGATGGGAGCTGATATGACCAAAACCCAGTAGTATGCTCCTGTACTAAGAGACTTCCCCTCAACATGAGATGAAGTATGTTCCTCTCAGTTTAAGTTGATGAGACTACAAAACGAGCCCATATCCGAAGTACCTCTAGCAACAGGGATGATGGGAGCGAGACCAAAACCCGATAGTATGATCTCCTATTGAGAGACTTCTCAACATGAGATGTAATACTTTCCTCTCATAAAAAGATGAACAAGATTCTTTTCAGAACCTGATGAAAGCTTCCAGGATGAGATAAAATATTTTAAACTCAACATGAGACAAAATATTTTCATCTTAATACGAGATGAAGGGACAACAACTCATGATACAAGACCCATCCTCAAAGTACCTCTAGCGACGGTCTGCTGGACCGCGGCATGGTGAGAGCTGATGACAACGGGCTGCGGCGGAGGACGGTACGAGTTGAACACCAGAACCTCGTCGTCCGATATAGGCTGGCGGTCTCTCGCGGCCGCTTTGACAAACAAATTGATACTAAAACTCTGTTTTATATACCTAAAACATCACATATTTCAGTCATTCAGATATTCCTCATTCACTCCTTATATCAATCAAATTTGTAATCAATATCCTATTGCAAATGATTCAAGTAGAAAAAGATTTATATAGAAGATTTGATCTTATGTCGCGGTAATACACAAATAATAGTTCCGTGTGGGAATCGAACCCTCCCGACCCAATGGTAGCGGCGTGGTGACCTAAACCACTGCGCCACGGAGGCAGTCAAATTTGACTCATACATGCATACAATTTGACTGACTGACCCATTTTCAAGGAAAATATGGTATCAATCACTAAAAAACAATTCATTCATCTACCACATACAGACATCACAAAACTACCAATCACACAAAACACACCACACGCATGAATCACCCCAATCACCCCGAACTCACACACGAATCGCACACTCACACACGGATCAACCCGAATCACCCCCAATCACACCACTCACCCCAGTCACACAAATCATACGAATCACCCTAAAATACTCTCTAATCAAACATCACACGAATCTATCAATCAAACAGGAATCACCCCAATCACTCCGAATCACCCCAATCCTCACCTCTAACAACAACATGTTGGACCGGTGACGTGACGCCAGAAGACGTCAGCGGCGACGCGGGCGAGTCTAAGAACACTTCGTCGTCCGACAACAAGTTCGGATCCCGGCCCGGTACTGCGGCTACTACAATATTTATGTAGGTCAAATTTATGGTTTTTGAAACTTAAATGTGATTTCGATACCTAGATTTGAAATTAAATTTAGGTGTTAAGAAAAGTCTAATACTTTTCTGAACTGTGATTTTGAGCCTAAAATCTATAAAATATGGGATTTTAGAAACCTAGATGTCATGATTTTGTACCTAGAATTGAAGTCGTAAAGGCAACCTTAATATTTTTATGTTTAAGTAATTTAATGGGACCTTGAATCGCGGAGGTCTAATATACATAAAGATTACGTATTAATAAATCTATATTCAGGAACTATCAGGTTACAATTTGTCCACCCGTGTTCAGCGCTGTAAGCCCGCGTTCGATGCTGAAAACGGCGGAACAGCGCTGAACTTATTTACTTATTTTCTACTCGTTTTCCGTGGAAGCTGAATCGACGCGGAAAGATTTATTTATTTATTTATTTATTTATCACACACAGCATTATTATATAATTACTTAAGATGTAAGTATGCGTACGCGTCTCCATAAAAAAACGGTATTTTCTATGGATATTAGCTAAATAGACCTGAATAAATGTGAGTAGTCCTAAGTGTGACCAAAATCGTTCAGCGAAACGCGAAAGTAGCTGAATAAATGTGAGTAGTCCCTTATTCTAGCTAAATTTGACCCTAAATGCGTTTTTTTTTTTAATTATTATTTGGTACACATATAGTGTCCTAGCCGTACATAAGACTAATATTTATACTTGTAATAATACCGTCAAAAACGATCGTCTAAAGATGATTTTAAAAATATGTCAAAATATCTATTCATCTTTTATTATATCAGCAAGAAAAAACTAACTAAAAAATACGCAAAATTATAAGTACCATAAAATAATATCTATAAGAAAACAAAAAGTTAGTAAATACAAATAATTAGTAGATTAATAAAGCAAATTAGTAATACTTATATACTCGTGTGATAACAAACGTGTTCACTACGTGACGTCATTATATCTGTGTCTCTCACTCACTACACATTGTCACATTCACATGAGTCTTTTGATTATGACGTAGTGAGCACGATTGTTATCACACGAGTATGTTAATACATGCAACTACTGTATGAAATAGTTATTTATTTAATTGAATATAAAAAATACTGATGTTTTGGAGTAAAAAATCCTACTAATATTATAAATGCGAAAGTTTGTGAGTATGTATGGATGTTTGTTACTCTTTCACGCAAATATTACTGATCCGATTACGATGAAATTTGGTATATAGGTAGCTGAAGACCCAGAATAACACGTTGGCTACTTTTTATCCCGGAGTTCCCGGATCGGGATTTGCACGGGAACGATTTCCACGCGGACAAAGTCGCGGGCGGCCTCTAATCCACACTAATATTATAAATGCGAAAGTAACTCTGTCTGTCTGTCTGTCTGTCTGTTACTCAATCACGCCTAAACTTCTGAACCAATTTGCATGAAATTTGATATGGAGATATTTTGATACCCGAGGAAGGACATAGGCTATATATCATCACGCTACGACCAAAAGGAGCAGAGTACCAGTCATTAATGTTACAAAAACGGGGAAAAATGTAACCCATTCTCTATTATTGGACGCAAGCGAAGTTGCGCGGGTCAGCTAGTAGATTATAAATACATCCAAAATATCAGTATATTTTACATTCAACATTATATAATGAATGTATATAATGTACAATACCTTTGGTTCGGTCAGCGTGAGCGCGCTCGGCATTCAAGAAATCGGTCGTGTCCACTAAAATGTACATGATGCATTTATGTACTACATGCAACACTATATATATGTAAATAGGCGTTTAGATACAATAGCCATAGCCAGTTGCGCTCACCGGTCGGTAAACGATCTGTGGGTTAAGCAACTACTGGCGCGGTCATTCCATAGTGTGACCGCATAGTGGTATTAGAACTGGGCGTCTCCGTGCTTCGGAGGGCACGTTAAATGTCGGTCCCGGTTGTTGTCTACTAAGATAACAGTCGTTAAGCCACGTCAAAAGTCTTCGAGCTTGAACAACTTTGACACTAGGTTGACCACTAACCATTCGACAAAACAAAAAAAAAACAAATGAATAAGTACATTACTGTCCCACAGTTGGGCAAACGTACGGCCATCTCTCTCATCGTATGGTTAGTGGTAAACGTAGCGTCAAAGTTGTTCAAGCCTAGCCTTTGACGTGGCTTAACGACTGTTATCTCAATTGACAACATCGGAGACCGACTTTTTACATGCCCTATAAAGCACGGAGACGCCCTGTTCAAATACCACTATGCGGTCACCCATCTATGAAATGACCGCGCCAAGGTTTGCTTAACCCTCAGATCGTTTACCGACCGGTGAGCGCAACTGGCTACGGGCGCCTCGAAAGACTTTACTGGGACTTTTGTTTATAAGTACGAGGTAAAAAAAAATTGGGGACTTAATTTTAAGTTTTCTCTCTAAACGCCTATAATACACGATAATGGAGGATTCGTATGAAAAATACCAACAAACCAAAAAAAATCTCTATTTTCTATAGAATTTTGAAAAAAATCATGCCTCTACAACAGGCAGATAGTAACCAAATTATTCAAAAAAACCTCGTGCTATAAATTTATGGAAATTATTACATGAATTAAGGGTTAAAATATACAGTTGAATTTTATATCAGTTTAGCCTTTTTTCCAAACTATGTTGGAGTCAGCTTCCAGTCTCACCGGATGCAGCTGAATACCAGTATTGTACATGCAGCGACTGTCTATCTGACCTCCACAACACAGTTACCTGACTTATAACACGGTACTAAGTAAGACTGGTTGTCAGACTTTCAAGCTTCTGACTACTGTTAACGACTGTCAAAGATCTTCGAAAATGACAACACAACACAATTTAAAGTGCCTTCCGAAACACTAACTCGATATGTATAAGATCCACCCATCTACAGAACAACCTCGGCAAGCGTAGCTTAACCTCAGAGATCGTTCCGTGCGGCTATTGTTACCTCGTGATAATTTTTTTTTTTAAATACAACTGTATATTTTAACCCCACATTAAGAATGACACCAATAGTGAAAATTTCATGTAAAAATAACACCTAAACACAATATGTTATTTAGTGTGTAAATGATTAAAAACAAACCCTCTTATTCATAAAAATATATGAAGTTATGAAAGGCTTATAAAGTGTTTTGTTTCTTTCACTCCTTAGCGAAATGAAAGAGAGAAAACATATTATAGTAGCTTTTTAACTAAAATAGGTTTATAGTGTGTTTATGAATAAGAGGGTAAATGTATGGAGATGTATGTAAAAATGTATGGAAACTCACCATCACTGAGGACCACTTCCGGCTGACTGCGTACGGGCGCTTGTTTTGTCTCTATTCTGAGTACGCGGTGTTCTGGAAAACATACATACATTTTAAATACGGCCTTTTAAACATGAATATGTAGGCGAAAGAGTACAATACGCCCACATTTTGCTATATATTGGTTTGTTTGTTTGTTTGTCGTATGGTTAGTGGTCAACCTAGTATCAAAGTTGTTCAAGCCGCCCGAGAGGCCTTTGACGTGGCTTATATATTGGTATAAGTAACACATATTATGTCGGGGAAAAAGTCTTTTCGCATTATAGTATATATGAACTTGTAATAAAATCTCTTTGGCTTCAACAATCACAAATTAGTACACGGTTCATTAGGTTTCTTTCAGTGAGCTCGTGAGGTACCCAAATATCGAGCTTTTTTGTGTGGAGAAAAGATTTTATTACAAGTTCATACATACTATAATGCGAAAAGACTTTTTCCCGGACCTAATGCATATACAAAATTACGCTTTTCGCAAAGTGAGCCTTACAAAAACCAATTGGAATATGAAATTACCCTATGGCAACAGGTTGAGTTAGTTTTAGGTATGTAAGGTACCTAAGTCAAATATGGCCAGGCGAAAAATATGGCCATATACCTTATTAATTTGTAATGAGTACATACCGTCGCGTGACTCCTCCTCGGTCTCGGAGGGCGCGCTGGCCGGGGACGTGATCTGCGCCGCGCTGATCGCCTCAGACTCCGACAGGTCTGTGTCGTCTGAAATATAACACAATAATAATATTGAAATTGTTATAGAATCTTTCAGTTCCTATTTCAATCTGCAGATCCCTACAAATTAAATATAATCTATACTATTATTTTATATAAAAAAAAGCTCCAAGCTCGATTTATTCTTAATTTTAAGGTAAATAAAAAAATGGCTAGTGTGTATTAAAATTTTGGTCGATTATATGCGAAAACATACGTATTTTATTTCGTACCTCGAAGAAGTTGATTCTTTAATTATATTTATAGGATTTTTTTAATTTTTTGCCGCTGTAAGAACCATACTTCAAGGAATATTATAAAAAAAATCTGTGAAATCGGTTTAGCCGTTCTTGAGTTTAGCACTAGGAAATATATTATTATTGGGCGATTATTTTTTATATAAGAAGATGAGTATGTTTAAGTTATTATGCATGTGGGTCGGTGATGAGGGGGTATTTTGTATAAGGTTAGGGGTGGGGATGATATAACGCGTTCTAGCTTAGGAGGGAGGAGGGGGTTAAGTGTTAGACACTGGGTGGTAGACTCACATACATTAAGACGCTGCTTCCTCTCCACGATTCAATTAGGGGGGGGTTGTTATTTATCCTACATATGAGGGGAGGGGGGGGGCTGTTTATCCTATAGATTAGTGGGAGGGGCTGTTTATATATAGTTATGGAGTGGGGGCTATCTATCTTACAGTTAAGGGCTATCTAGCATACATGTAGGGGGGGTGTTAATCCGACAGCGGGGGGGGGGGGGTGTTTAAAAGCACAAGGGGGGGGGGGGGTATTTATCCTACTAGACTCTGGGAGGTTCACTCACATTCATTGGGGCGCTGCTTCCTCTCCACGATCCGCTTGTACTCGTCGATCTCGTTGTCGGTGACGTGGTCGAAGGGGTTGCGCGCGTAGGGCGCCGAGTACACCGTGGCGTTGTGCTGGTAGCCGCGCTGGATGATGCCCTTGGACGCCGCGCCCATCAGCACCTGTACATTATGAAATATAGAGTAAATTCGTGTTAGGTATATAAATATTCATCTTTGGTAATAACTGGCGTGAAATATACACTGCGCAAAATATACGCCCGTTTTATCCGAAGGAAGGCAGAGTTAGATAAATCATACTCACGCTTACCAAACTGTGAGCTACTATTAAAAATATTAAATATTTTAACCCGTTACTGACCCACTGCTGGGCAAGGATCTCTTCCCAAACGAAGGAGGGGTTAGGCCTTGAGTCCACCACGCTGGCCAAGAGCGGGTTGGGTACTTTGCATGCCCTCAATAAATGTATTAAACAAATTTTAGGCATGCAAGGTTTCACGTTTTCGTTCACCGTTGGAGCATATGATAATTATTTATAATACACACATGACTTCGAAGTTATTAGTGTGTTGTCTCGGATTCGAACCGTCGACCACTTGCGTGGGAGGTTCCACCTCCCTTTTTTTACACTAAGCGGATGAACTATATATTGACTGTAAAGAAAAATAACTCTGCCTATAATTTCACTGTTTAATGACTGAGCTAATTAGAACGTGAACCGGGTTAAGCAACCCTTAACTTGTACATTACATAGATGTAGGTGCAGTGTTCAGCTGAGAGTCTCCGTGATACAAGTCACCGTTGTTTTTTATAACTACAGTTCACTCATATCATTGACTTGGTATATTTACCTGGTGGCTGACCACATGGTCGCCGGTGTGAGTGTTGGCGGCGTCCTCACCGATCAGCTTGCTGGCCTCGTCCCACGTCACACCCTCTAGGATGTGCGACTGTGGTCCCGCGCTAATCTTGTCCGCGCGACGGTTCTCCTTTATCTAAATATTTACACATAACTTTTAAACTCTCGCGTTGCATGTTTAATGTATAATAGGATACGGGAATTAACGCGAACACGCATTTTACCTTAAAATGCCTAAAGTTTCGGCGCAGGTTGCACTCGCCGTGGTCGCAGGCTGACTGACTCAAGGTAAAATGTGTGGTCTCGTTAATTCCCGTATTCTATTATACATTTACACATATACATAGTTATTTATAAGTTTTTCTAGGGAAGGTTCATATCTGACTGAAGATGCGTCGAGCGTAGCCTAATTAGTATGGGATTCGCAACGACGCATCATCGGTTGAGTGTGAACGGTCGAGTGTTTTCTATACATTTGTCTGTTCTGGCGTTGCGCGACCGATAATACGCGACGTAAGTTCCGTCAGATATGAACCTTCCCTTAGTTTCTTACTTAGCGCAGAAAACGAACAAATTTTCTTATAGATGGTCCCAAAGATAAAGTACAATTTTCTGAACTAGGGAATCGAACCCAAGCTATAAGACCAAGACGGAGAATTTAACTGTTTCATTTCAATAGTAGTCAAGACCAGTCTTTCAGATTACATAAGAAAACAATGTTTTTTTACAAGAAATACTTGAATTTCAATACTTGCTTTTGTTCTTGTGTGGACCTTTACAAACATGAACACAAAGTATAACCAGACTCGAAACAACAATTTGTAAATGTTATAAATATTTGCAAAATGGGAATCGAACCCACGACCTCCCGGCGCTGTGACAATCACCAATGACAATTTATCAAAATCGCTTTTGTATGTGATTTTATACTTTTTCCAAGAATCAAAATATTATTTTCTCCATTTCTACTTCTTGATAGATATGTCTTTTCAACTATCGGGTGTATATTAGGTCGGGGAAAAAGTCTTTTCGCATTGTAGTATGTATGAACTTGTAATAAAATCTCTTTGGCTTCAAGAATCACAAATGAGTACACGGTTCATTAGGTTTCTTTCAGTGAGCTCGTGAGGTACCCAAATATCGAGCTTTTTTGTGTAGAGAAAAGATTTTATTACAAGTTCATACATACTATAATGCGAAAAGACTTTCCACGACCTAATATTTTCTCCATATCTTCTTGTTAGATGAGTCTTTTCAATTATTGGCTGCAGGACTGCGCTAAATGTGAAATTTCCCCCAATTCCACCCCTTTCAACCCCTAACTCACCTGCTGTTGCAATTGTTTGAATTCCTTAGGGTTAGTGTTCTTCGGCACGAACTGCAAAGTGTCTATCTTGACCGGAGTGCTGGAGTGAGCTGGCGACCCATCTTGCACCCACTGGGTTAAGCAGGTAGTCCAATATTTGATGTAGCGATGTAGTAGCCGTTGTTTCATTTGTGAAATTGTTTTTTCATTGTCGTGTTCAATGTTTTCATTTTAGAAAATTGTGATTTTCATTCGGTTGAGCGTCGTGTTATATTATTTTATTATCAGTGTCAATTTCGTTTTGTTAAATCGAATGATTCAATGTAGTAGTCATATTTTTCATTTGTAAAATTATGATTTTTCGTCATCGTAGTTCAATTTTGTGTGTCGTGTTGTAAATATTTTGTTTTCAGTCAGTGTTATTTTCATTTTAGAAAATTGATTGTAAATTAAAGATTTTCGTGTAATTTGTTGTATGTAATTTTTTTAATGATTATCAATCATAATTTGATGTCGTGTTAAAATATATTGATATATTATATCATATAGACAATTTAAAAACAACCATTTCGAAAAGTTGTGGTTCAGAAAGTGCGTATATTTTTGTGTATAACACGAAATATCATGTATATGTAGACGACACATTTTTCAAATGGTATAATACCATTTTCAACCATTTCAGGTCATTCCATCATTCGTTCATTCATTCATTTCGTAGATTTTATTCGTACATCGCAGTATCCGTATCCGTAGTGTAGTCATAGAAAAAAAGAGAAAAAATAAAAGATAATTAGTAAAAATGTTGCCAACATGTCGAAAAAAAAATCGAAAAATATTTTTTGCGGAAAAAAATATTGATCGATTTTTTAGAGAAAAATATAGGGTGTTAGTTAAAAGGATTGATGGTAAGGTGGCATTTATATTTTAAATAATAATAATTAAGTAAAAAAAGACTTGTGCGAGGAAGAAAGAAAGAAAAAAAAATTTTTTTTTTTTTTAAAAACAATATAAAAAAAATGCTTTTTTTACTCCTGGTAATACATCGAGCGTGTACAGTACAGATTTTTTTGACATTTCGAGCATAAGCAGACATTTAAACATTCCCCATGCAAAAGCAAAAATATTTTTGACAAAAGCTACAATTATTGAACAAGCACTAACTTTTGAACGAAAATAAATCATATTTTTTAAAACAAGGACATCTTGCACAGCCTTGTGAAAACGAAACAAAAAATTCGAACAAGTATTTTGACTTCGAATAAAAAATATCTACAATTTAAAAAAAAGTCCTATTTTATTTGTACTTGTGCGAATTTAAAACCTGGATCGAAGGACAACAGGATGAGAAAAAAAATTAAAAAAAAAGGTCGTGCAAGGAATAAAGGAGGATTTTTCCATGTGGCAACACTATCGTTAAAAAAACTACACTCTGTACATACTCGATGTTCGAATAAAACGACCAGGGTTACAATGAAATGCTGTTGAACGAAAAAAATTATTCCAAATTTGTCATAAAAAAAAAATTTTTCGCATAAAGTGGTAATTTCGGACTTGTACAACATTATCCCCAAAAGTGGTTAATAAGAAGCTAAGAAGAAAGAACAGAACAGAAGAGAAGGATATTTGACATAATTCTAGACGTCGAATAAAGAAGAAAATAGCCAATAGATTTTTATGTCTGCTTTTTTAGCTAGACTAATTATGAGAAAATATGTTTTGAAAATTAAATATATGTATAGTTGATGAACACTTATGAGAAAATTCGCATCTTAGTATACGATATTATGTGATTTTTACATAGTTGTGAAATATAAAAAAATAAATGAAGAAAAAATATTTTTTTGAACAATCGTTAAATTGAAATTTGATAGTCGTAAATAGTCGTAAATATTACTTATTTCATACCAATATGGTGAACTGAAATCCTACTTAAATAATAATATTTTCTGTTCAAATAAAATTGACAAAAATATAAAAAATGCGACACATTTTGGTAAAAAAAATGTGCTTTAAAAGAAAAAAATCACAACAGACGAAAAAAATTGTGTTTATAAATTTTGTGTGACAGTCAAAAGAATTATGTCAAATAGAAAGAAATATTCATTATTATAATAATAATTATTAATTATCATCAAAATTACCTCTTCGTTGTTAGCGTCCACCCACTGTAAAACATTATTGTATTAGTAACAAATAAACACAAAAAAAAAACTCAAAAAAAATTAATAAAAAAAAAACAAAAAAAAAATTTTTTTTTCTCAAAAATCTCGTCAAAAGCATTTCATTACGAGAGTAAAGCGTGAAAATATAGAACGTTAATTTTTCGTAATTTTTATTTATTTATTTATTATTATAGATTTTTTATTATTTTTAACATATAAGCACAATTATTATAGAAAAAGCTTGATTTTTACGCAGTCCCATATATACGTAAAACATTTTGATATCTTTGAAAAATAAATAAAAAAATAATTTTGGTAAAAAATAGCCTCATTTTGGAAAAAAAATATACACATCAAAAAGTTTTACCGCGAAAAAAATAGGGACATTTTTTTTGGAAATATCTTTCAAATTATACACACAGTAGCGTCAAGCGATTATTAATAATAAATACAGAATATAAAAACATTATTATATTATAATAATATATTAATAATTCAAAATATATTCTTATTCACTAAACGATTTCGATGATTTCGCAAAAAATATAAAAAAAAAGTAGAAAAAATTAACCACATTTTAATTTCATTGCAATTTATTATCACTTGCATTCCTTCAAGAGCTGTGTTAAACAACTGTCAGACATGTCATTCATCACGATGTTTTCCTTCACCGTTATAACAAGTGATCGTTATTTATAATACACACATCACTTGGAAAAGTCATTGGTGTGTTAGTAGTCAATCACTTTTGTGGGAGACGACTGATTATACCAACTGAAGACTTGAAGAGCCCATAGCCCGTTGCGCTCACCGGTCGGTAAACGATCTGTTAAGCAACCCTTGGCGCGGTCATTCCATAGATGGTCGCATAATGGTATTTGAACTGGGCGTCTTCGTTCTTTGGTAGGCACGTAAAAAGTCGGTCCCGGTTGTAGTCAATTAAGATAACAGTCGTTAAGTCATGTCAAAGGCGCGGCTTGAACAACTTTGACACTAGGTTGACCACTAACCATACGATGAGAAGATCTGACTTTGACTGACCGACCGAAAGACTGACTGACAATGAACATCACGCCTGTTACACCCGAAGGTGTAGACGTTTTCACGTTTCGCCATTAACAATGTTAGTCCCATGTAATAGGGGGCGAGTCTGTCATATACCGGGCACGTTACCAAACTCCGGACTACTATTGAGAAATATTCTAATATGAATAGAAAATACCAGTAGCACTTTTCCATACCTGGGGAATAGAACCGTGTACCTCATAGACAGATATACACTTTCGACTAAACCTATAATAAATTGCAATGAAATTCAATGTTTATTATTTAAAGTATATAGAAAAATGTATATAAAAAAACTGAAATTTTGAGCTATTTTGAGCATAAATGACAAAATTAGCTCTTTGAATATTTGAACGATATACTTATAAACTATATGTCTTACTAACAAACGTGGCGTAAGCTGTGATTAGTTATATAATATTTAAAATAAATATCATTGGACAACTCACACACGGTCATCTGATTTCAAACTAAGCAGAGCTTGTACTGTAACCAGACAACTGATAAACATACTTATATACTTGTAAATACATACTTATACAGATACATTAACAAGCTCAGAACAGATACTCGTGCTCATCACACAAATATTAGTCCCGAGTGTGATTGGAACCACACGCGGCGCTACGGTTATTGCGGCGAGTTGACCACGTTAACCACTGCGACAAATGTACAGTTAAACATGGTTTGTCATTTTCAATCAATGTTGTAACTGTATATGAGTGAAGACAAAACACTGTATAACTAATCACAGCTTACAACACGTTTATTAGTAAGACAGTATTAAAATGTAAATTTAAAATTACTCTTGAAATTTTCAATTAATTTAACACATGTACCAACTAATATTATAATTGCTAGTCTGTATGTTTCAACCCCGATTTCTGAGGTACATTTAACGGTAGTTTATCTATTCAATAGCGTTTAAACTCATATAATTGAATAGATAAACTACCGTTAAATGTGCTCAGAAACCGGGGGTTAGATATTTATAAGACCAATATAATAATTGGCGAACCTATTGCCATATACCAGATTTCCATACATGGTCCTGTATAACAACATGTATGTATGTGAATGAGGCAAGGGAAGTTTGTAAGGATCGTACCAAGTGACGTTCTTTGCTCTCTGCCTACCCCTATGGGAAGGAGGCTTGATTTAAAGGCTGCTATTTTTTTTGATATTTCAAGCATGCTACACACATATTTGAAAACATTAATCGGCCTAGCGGTAAAACCGAATATGTGTAGATGAACACGGCACAAGCCGAACAAGTGAGTCGAGTCGGTTTTGTCGTTCGATCAATATTGCCGAACCGAATATGAGTAGCAAACAATTACCTTCTTAATAAAGTGATTAAGATGGGAATCGAATCTTGGACTTTTTTTCGTATTAAGACATAAGTGTTAAATTAATAATTCTTTGAAAACTTCAAATAGTAATTTTAAATACTGTAAACTATTTAAATATGGTTAACACTGTATCTATATGAAACAACTATTTTTATATTAAAAGATTTCATGAAAAATGATTTAGTTAAAAAAAAATACGATCAAAATATAAATGCCACTACCGAAAAACACCGAATTAAAAGTATAAAATATAGTATAAAAATGGAATGTATTAAAGAATATAATAACGCACGAAATAACTTTATATGTCTGTATATAGCAACAATTATATATATTAGCTTAGCCTTTCTTCCAAGCTATGTTGGAGTCGGCTTCCAGTCTCACCGGATGCAGCTGAATACCAGTGTTTTACATACAGCGACTGTCTATCTGACCTCCACAACACAGTTACCTGGGTTATAACACGATACTAAGTAAGACTGGTTGTCAGACTATAAGCTTCTGACTACTGTTAACGACTGTCAAAGATCTTCTAAAATGACAGCCGGGACCCACAATTTAACGGAGAAACTCGATATGTATAAGATGGTCACCCATCCACAGATCAACCTCGGCAAGCGTTGCTTAACCTCAGAGATCGGTCCGCGCGGCTGTTTGTTAACTAAGCCACGAGCTCCTCTGAAGGTACATAACTACAGTAGTGGTATACGCGGAGTGCGTGTGACGGAGACGTAACAACGACGTGCTTCCGTTCCCTCACACGCACTCCGCGTATACGACTACTGTATTTATGTATTTCTTGTCGCTATATACATACATACAGCTAAATGGCTATATGTGATGAAACCTATGATTTAAGTCCTACAATAAACCTCTATAATGGAATTTTTATAATATTTTTTGGGTGGATTATTTCAAAATGGCGTTATATGAAATTTTCATATTTTCAATCATCAGAGCGTTTTAAAATTGGGTCATATTTTACGCGTATAAAGCTTTTAACAACAAATGTACGTTTGCAAACAAAAGAATTGTATTTTTTTTATTTAATTCTATTCATTTAAAAAAGACAACTCGCGCACTAAGAATTGCTATTTTGTCGCGGGAACTTTTACAAACATACAAACGTACGAACAAAGTACAACCAGACCCGAAACAATTATTTGTGGATCGCACAAATAATTGTTTCGTGTGGGAATTGAACCCACGACCTCCTGACGCAATGGTAGCGGCGTGGTGACCTAAACCACTGCGCCACGGAGGCAGTAATATTTTAAATTTTTATCAAAAATGCAATAAAATAATTAGGGTAGTTGACTATCAATCAAATCAGCTACTCTTTATGAATCGTCTTAGCGGCAAAACCGAATATGTGTAGATGAACACGGCACAAGCCGAACAAGTGAGTCGAGTCGGTTTTATTGTTCGATCAATATTGCCGTAATAACCTTATACGTTTAAAATACGCTCAATAATAAAAGCTCTTTAGCCTCAAAATTTTGGAAGATAAAATAAGACTATATAAGAAAACTGATAGTGTTAGCACTTATCTTAAAATTTTCAAAGTCCTATGTATATAATTACTTCCGATGTTTTATATACGAACTATACTCGTGTGATAACAAACGTGTTCACTACGTGACGTCATTATATCTGTGTCTCTCACTCACTACACATTGTCACATTCACATGATTCTTTTGATTATGACGTAGCGAACACGATTATCAGCCAAGTATAAATAGTGTATTATACCGAATGAAATTCAAATGGTATAGTAGCTTAATTTAGCCACAATTTAACTCGCTAACACTTTACGTAACTGTCGACTATCCGTTATCGTAGGTTAACTAACGGATAGCTTAATGAAACTCATACAATAAAATGATTTC